>NC_046166.1:42765925-43365925 GCF_011064425.1 Rattus rattus
GAAGGCACTAACTTGACAATGCAGATATCCCAGGTTCCATCCATTGTTAAGTATAGACGTCAGTGCCAAGGGAAACGGGTAAATAGCCACCACGAGGTCTGCCACAGCTAAACTCACCACAAATATATTCCCTGAGAGAGAAAGATGCAGAAAACACAGGTTAACACCAGTATGGCACACTCTGCATCATTGAGCATATGCTAGAGAAAGGGAGGTTAGAAAGATAGCCAGGGCAACTTGCCATGCAAGCTTGAACACTGGAGATTGGATTCTCCTTACCCATTCAAAAGCACCATGGGCTTGGATGCCTGCCTGTAGTCCCAGTGCAAGTGAGGTGTAGACATGGGAAGCCCAGAGCAAACAAGCTAGCCAGTGGCAAGCTCTGAGTTCTATTGAGAGAGTCTGTCTCAATGAATAAGTTGTACAGTGACTAAAGAATACCCAGTATCAAGCCCTACCCTCACATTCATGAACACACATGAGCATACACCCATACAAGTGTGCAAGTCTGTATGTTCATACAGCATACACTTCCATGTGCTAAAGGAAGAGAGGGAAGGAGGGGGAAAGAGGGAGAGAGACAAAGCAAGAGAGAAAGAACTATTTCTACAACTTGCATGACCCAAAACCATAGATATCAAGAAATAATAAATTAAATAAATGCCACCAAGAAGTGCAAACACTGCCTTTGTTCAGTCAGATCCATTTTAAGAATTTCTGTGTCTCCAAAACATTCCATATCTCAAAACATTGAATTTTAGACTAGTTTCCCTTCTTTTAAAAAGTCTCAAGGTCATCAAACTTTCGTGACTTCCTTTGGGATGGCACGTGAGAAGTGTGACATCGCCCTATCTCTCACGTCAGCCTCAGATGGCTTCCTTAAATTCAAGGGCTTTGATCTCTTTAGTTCTTCAAAGGCCCTCTAGCTTCTGAGGTTGGAGGCTATTCTACCTTTGTCCCAAGAGGGAAGGGCGCCACCCTCAGTTTCTGGATTTGAATGCTGGCATCATCCCTCACTGGCTATGAAACTCGACCCAGTCGTTTCACTTTGTCCAGTTTCCATTTCCTCTTCTGTGATACCGAGGTGCGTGATAGTGTCTCCCTCCTAGAGTCAAGGGAGCCTTAGGTGACGCCGTTTATGCCAAGCACTGTACACTGTCTCCAACTCATATAAAAGTCGGCCATTTCCGGCAGAATGAGAGATAGGACTTCTCCTGTATTTATGAATAGCTTAAGATGAGAGCATTAAATCCCACATATTCCCAATAAGTGTAATCATCTGCACTGATGTCATAACTGGACTCATTTTCAGTGTATAAAAAAGAACTCTAGCTGAATTTACGAGACGTTCACCTTTATACTCTTTCCTTTTGAGGATTTTTATAAAGGCTTCATTTTTAATATCCCTTCTTTTTTAAATGCCTCCTCAATCCAGTTTTGAAATTTTGATTAATTTTTTCCCAAGCCCATCCAAAGCAGACACATCCACATCCTTTTCTTATTTGCCCAACCAGAGATGAGAAGCCCCCTCTTTGAAGAGGTCAGAATTATTTTATTCATACTGCCGTGAATTTTAAATAGGTTAAAATACATTCCATTTGATAAGAGCTTCACAGATGCATATGAAGGGTTCTGGGGTGCTGTGTAGGGACAGACAGGAAAAAGAACTGTAACAAAATCAAGAGCAAGTTTGATGTCTGTCTGTAAGAGTGGATAGAATATTAACCTATGTGGAATGGCACAGGGTTGAGGCTAGAGGGCATGACCTCATAGGCTCAGGTGGAAAAGGCTTGACCCATGAGCACAAGGACCCAACTCTGAATCCCCCGTGCCCATGCGGAGAATGAGGCACGGTAGCTCACACCTGTAATCGATGTAACAGAAACAGAGGTAGGGGGGCACTGGAGCGCATTGATCGTCCATTCACTCCAGCCCACAGATTAGCTCTGGGTCAGGAGAAACCCTGCTTCAAAAACTAAGGAGGAAACACTGGGAGAAGACCCTCAGCACCAACCTTTGGCCTCCACAAGAGAGAACATACATGCATACTCCGAACATACATGCACACTCTGAACACAGGTGCACACTCCGAACACACGTGCACATACTCACACATGTATACCATACTCACCTCCAACCCCCCCCCCCCAGAAGAATAAATGTTTTTAAAATGTCAACGGTTGTGACTAACGGATATAGTGCTCCTACCTAGTAGTGTCCTGGAAAGAAGGAAGGAAGGAAGGAAGGAAGGAAGGAAGGAAGGAAGGAAGGAAGGAAGGAGGGAGGGAGGGAGGGAGGAGGGAGGAGGGAGGGAGGAGGAGGGAGGGAGAAGGCAGGCAGGCAGGCAGGCAAGAAGGAAAGACAGAAGGAAGGAAGGACGGAAGCTCCTTCCCTGAATCCCCTAAAAACACAAACATCCCAGAAGGAAGAGACAAAGCTACCTGACAGACACATCTACATAAAATCTCTGGCTTATTTCCCCCTCCCCAAACATTTGTATTTCCCAAACATTAATTGAAATTAATTCAAGAATTAATGATTTAATCAATGCAATTAGTTGAATAATAATAAGGCATAATGGCTGTAAATGACAAGAAAGATCAAAGCCACCAAAAAAAAAAAAAAAATCCAAGCAACTGTGACAAGGTCTGTGGTTTGAATTTTAAGCTCTTTAAAAGTAAATCTATACGAAGCCATTTACCACATGACACTCTGGGTTAAATGCACTTTTCTGGTGCTACCTCAGTGTGCAGCTGAACACCACACATAACACGTCATTTTGCACTATTAAATACTTTGCGCTAAAATGCACCGACTCCAGAATTCAGGTATTTCGCTTATAATTTAAAATTACCTGCGGAGAAAAATAATTTACCATTAACCCCTTAGTTGCAACTCTATCACCAGCTTTTTAAGGACTGACTTTTAAAGAATCTGGGGAGACAGAACAGCAACTAAGGTGACTGCTTTAGAAACAGGAGGACCTGAGCTAATAACCCCCAGACCAGGTCAAATGCCAGGCACGGACAACTACACACACACACACGCACACTCCCAGTGCTAGAGGGGTGGAGCTCTGGGTTCACTGGAAGACGGTGTCTCAAACACTACGGCGGCCAATGCTTTCCTGTGGCCAACACACACACACACACACACACACTCGTGTTATACATGCATACATATACGTACACCTATGCATACACCACACACACTCGTGTTATACATGCATGCATATACATACACCTATGCATACATATGCACACACATGCTAAACACACAAAAAACATATGCACATATGCACACAAACAGTCACACAAAGAAATCTCTTTAGTGGTGATTTTTCTGAAAGCTTTCCATGTGTTTCTCACATCGTGAGCACTTTGCATTAATTGGAATTAATGAAAACAGGACTTTGAATCAAAGCTGATTGTGTTTTAGTTGCCAGAGGAAATAATATAATTTGCATGGCCAAACTCGAGCAAAAGTCGCTGTGCACGATGCTTGAGATACAGGCACGAGGAGCAAGCACACGGTCTCTGTAAGTACAGTCTAACATGGAGAAAACCTAGGTGTACAAACAACCGTCAAAAATCTGCCCTTGGAAAAGGAGAGGCAAAGATACCCCTCCTTCCCCCTCCTAACTGGGCCCAGGCTCGGGTCTCCTCCCCTTGTTACTCCTGGGATTACTGGGGTAGCAAAGACTTTGTTCTGACTTTAACAAAAGTGAATGGTGTTTCCTGACAGAATGCCTTGTCCACCACGATGAAATTTCTCACAGCATGGTTCAAACTAAGGGATTTGTTGTTCAATAATGGAACCGTGCTCCTGGAATTCACTGAACCTATTATGTTTCCTGTCTTAGAATATTGGTTTCAAAGGTTCATTTTAAAACCAACTGCATCACCCCATGTTCCATATCCCGGGATGGGATTCCTGTGTCACAGTGTCATTAACCTCATACCAAAGATTCACTGCTCATCAAATCAAGAATGGATGTTTTAGTTTTTCCTTTCACAACCACCCTAGAGACTCCTTACCAACTGCCTGCTTCCTGTCCTTGCAACTTTAGGTTCCTTTGGCTTAGCAAGCTGTCAACCTGCAGCCCACAGGCCATATGCACCCGACATACCAACCTGACCCAACACCTGAAGAGATCACCAAGCACATCGTGCTGTAATGGCAAAGCCCAGGGAGCCTGGATAGGTTAAATCTTAGTTCTGAGGAAGACTTCAGCAGATGAGCCATGGTTAAACTGGAAATACAAACTGACACTTATATACTTCAGGTTCTTCGTTTCAGTGAGTCAATGGCTGAGTGTAGGGGGGTGGTACTATTACTGCAATTGGTCTTAATTATTAAGAGGGAAGACGGGTCGTTGTTATACAATAATACTCATAAAGTATACCTTAAAGGCAAGAAAGCCCTAGGAAGTTTTAGCACTCCTAGATCCTGCAAATAAATCCAATAGAAAGCTAAAATAGCCCAAATCAGGTAGAAATATCAATTTCCCAGAGATTTAGAAGTAAATATATGAGCCACCCGAACAGGTAAGGGACCACAGTGTGTGGAGGGAAGAGAAAAATGGGGGGGGGATAGCACTCAAAACTATTCATAATGATCACGTGACCAACTGTGGAGATGAGCACTAAAATAATTATGACCATTTCTCGTTTACCACGTTGTGATGCCACTGGCCGTTGTTTTCTCTTCCCTTAGGATATTGGCCTGCCATCCAGTTTGCAGTAGAAGTGAAGCTTGTATCTCAGTAAACTGTAGGGTGTAAATGACGACCGTGATTCGACTGGAAAAATAATGAAGCTCACATAAAGATGGATTAGAATGTGACTGTGGTAGGGGAAGAGAGTTCCTATGCTCCAGTTTTCAGTGACATTTTGTCAGGCGTCATTTCGGTATCTTCTTTAATAGGAAGTTACTTTTTGACTAAAATAAGTATCTACCTGTCAAAGCACCATGAGGGGAATCTACTGTTTTGATGCTGCTAGTCACTTGAGGCAAATTCAAACAATGTTTCCAGAATTCTCTTCCCCATACAGTCTTGGATCAGCATGAGTCACAAAAGTTTTTTTACTTGACACAGAAGAGGTGTTCACTGTACTTTTCATGCTTGGGACTTTGAAGTGGTTCGTAGACACTGATGTAGTTCCGCTATGAAGTCAGCTGGATGAGACTTTAAGAATATCCTGTCACGGACCACATTTTTTTTCCAACTTTATTAAATTGGGTATTTCTTATTTACATTTCAAATGTTATTCCCTTTCCCGGTTTCCAGGCCAACATCCCCAAACCCCTCCCCTTCCCCTTCTATATGGTTGTTCCCTTCCCCATCCTCCCCCCATTACCGCCCTCCCTCTAAGAATCCCGTTCACTGGGGGTTCAGTCTTGGCAGGACCAAGGGCTTCCCCTTCCACTGGTGCTCTTACTAGGATATTCATTGCTACCTATGAGGTTGGAGCCCAGGGTCAGTCCATGTATAGTCTTTGGGTAGTGGCTTAGTTCCTAGAAGCTCTGGTTGGTTGGCATTGTTGTTCATATGGGGTCTCAAGCCCCTTCAGCTCTTTCAGTCCTTTCTCTGATACGGGCCAGATTTTTAATGGTTCGTTAATCACTTTGTTGCTTAAGAGAAATCTGTCCCATGCAAACCTCATTCTGGTTTGCCTTTGGATAACCGCTTCTGTATCACGTGGTGAAGTCATCATGCTGACACAGCCATTGTGGCCTGGACTTTAGGCTTTTGCCCTTAAAGTTGTCACATTAACCCTTTCACCATGACAACCTGTACATCGCTGTAATATGAAGAGAGCTGGTTTTCTCCCATGTGCTCTTTTCAAAACGTTGGCTGCAGAAGCTCAGCGGTAAGCTCCGTCTGACTAAGCCTTGCCAGGGTTGCTGCTAGTGCCCATCTCAGATCCTCTTTGTCAAGAGGCCCTGTTTCTCTCTGAAATATCTGAGACCCATATGATCCCTATAGGCTCGCAATGGTTTGGTTCCCCAGAGATGGCCCTCGGTGACCGATGGCTGATAGAGGGAGACACAAGCCTTACATCAAGCAAGGTCAGAGCTGTGAATGGGTTTATGCACAGAGGCTTGGAGCTGTAGATTAAGCTAGGCCCAGGCTTTACCCGAGATCCCATCCTTGCTAACTCTCTTCCTTGCCGTGTGTTGCTTTCTTGGCCATCTTAGGGAACCCCTGTCAAACCCCACCTTAACCACGACAGATCAGCTCTCAGACTTAAGTTTATGTAACACCTCTTTAATAAGGAAGATCTGTCAGGCTCTCGCCAGCCCCGATATCATTTGATTTCCCGATGCGTGTTTTGGAAAAGACAGCCAACTTATCCTAAGTTAGCAGGCTGCCATCTCATATATACCTCTCTCTGATGGAAAAAAATCCCTTAATGCTATCCGCTCTGACTTTCAAGGAACATTTATGTGCTTTAAGAACCCCTCAAGGCTTCCCTACTTGAGAGAGGACGAAGCAGCTGACCACGCAGAATCACTAAGCTTTCTTAGGTGGGATGCTCTCTGATAGAGAAACTGTGGGTGAAGTTTAGTTGGGGGCTCTGATGATGAGCTAAGGGTTGGTATGAGTGCTCGATTCTTCTAACTTAGCCAACTTTGCTGGTTATGATTGGACCAAGGGGAGAGATTAGAATGGTCGTGACTCTCTCTATCAGGATGGAGAGGAACAGCCTCAGTGAGCCACCAGCCTTGTCATTCAGTTTATGACAATGTTCAAGAACTTGAGACGGCCCCGCAGTTCTGTGATGACTTCAGGTGGTTCTCTAAGAAAGCCACCGGCTTCCTGGTGGAAAATGAGAAACTTCTTACTTTAGTCGCTCACATAAACTAATCAAACTTAGTAGGGAGAAAGATAGAGTCGAAATGATTCTTGGCATTGATCTCTGCTCCTTTCCTCCTCTCTGGGTGTGGCCACGCCCCCTGCAAAGCAACTCAGAAGCGCACACGCTCACACAGAAGCAGTGCCCCTCTCAAACAGTGTAGTCCAGGATTCTGCCTGTGGCTCTCATGAACACTGAGCCCAGCCTAGATGCAATCTGCATCCCAAGTATAGAAACGAGTTTCCACCTGGATTCACAGCCTAGCGTTCTCCGTTATCCGCTCATCTTAACTCTGGTAATTCAGAGTTCCCAGAGCCTCCAGTGCCTTGCCCTGTCGTAAACCGAGATGAAAGTGGCACTGGTGGGGACCAAGCAAGTGTATGAACTGCACTTTGCCTTGGGTGAATACTCGGTTCTCACTTCTGTTCCCTTTGATGGGAACCATGTGTTCTGTTTTGCAGGATGTCTTGTCTGAAACCCAGGTCTGCTGAGGCTGATGATCCCACAGTAATGGGCATACCTCCACTATCTTAAACGCTACTCCTGCTGCTGCCAACCGGCCTTTTCACCTAAATGCTCAAGCAAAGCTGGCCTCGGCACAGCCTCCTTCCTTCCAGTCCATTTCTAATCTACTTTCTACCCATATCGGGACGCTACCCACTCTCCACATACTATGTGAACTTCTCTTTAGCACTCGGTGTTGCCTAACACACTGCTTATATGCTAACCTGTCCTTGGAAAACAGGGTTTGTGTACGCTGTCCACATCATAGCCTTCATGTAATATCACATTTGTATGCTGCACTGTATCCGTCTGAGAATTTCGCTATCCTCCTGCCTCCGTGGCGTCCAGATTTTCCGTCTCTTTCGCGGTGTCCCGGTCTCCCCATCCGATGTCTGCTGATGTAGAGAAAGTTAGAGAGTGTCTCACTTGCCATATGACTATAACACACATACAACAAAATAGACTGAGAAACAGTCAATCCCTTTAAAATAAAGCAAAGTGCACACCCTCCTGGTACACTCTAGATCTCAGTGGCCGTTAAATCCTCCTGTGTAATTTCTGCACTTGGCTACACTTCTCTCAGAAAGACAGTTTGGAGGGAATATAAAATATTGACATTATGTTTCAGCCTTTTTTCCTTTAGAGGATAACAAATTACTGAGATCTGCCTATTATTCCCATTCAAGAATTGGGTTGAACGTTTTGAAACAAAAAGGTAATATTTCAACCACACTAACAAAGTATGATGGAAACAGCATTAACTCCATAAAAGGCGGTGGTCTTTGGGTCCTTATCTTCTTCTCCCTAATCTTGAATCTTTTAGTAAAAAAGACCAGGTTAAAAAAAGAAATTAATTATACTAAATAATAGCTCTAAGTTGCTAAATCCCAAACAGAATCATCCTCATAATTTACAGGAAGAAAAATTATGATGCCTATTTACATATTAAAATTAAATCAAGGCTAGGGCATGGAAGATAAAAAAAACTAGCAATAAAACAGTGTGAAGTAAGATTTCCATAGAAGGGGCTTTTAAGAGACTGCAGAGATGGATGGCTCAGTGGCAAAAATGCTTATTGCTCTTGCAGAAGACCTGAGCTCAGTCTGAAGAACCCACCTAGCAGTCAACAGCTACCTGCAACTCCCGCTCCAAGGGATCAACACTGTCTTCTGGCCTCTTTGAGCCAAGAAATTGTTCTGCTGTGTTAACATGTTTTGATTCCTATATCTTTATTTATGCTTTGTTCTTATATATCTATTAAATAAAATATTTTCAGTGATTGCATAAAGACGGAAACTATGCAAATTGAAGAGACAGCTTGTGATGAATGGACTTCACGTTACACACTGTGTATCTGTCTCCATTTACCCAAAGATAGGCCCTTGCTTTGTGATTAAAAACTTCCCAAAGCCCTTTTTCTGGTATTTGGAGATACACAGCACACAACCTCTGTTCCTAATCACGTACATGGAGCTAGCAGACCAGACCGTCTTTCGGTTCTTTGTCACTCAGGCCCCATTGATCAACCCGTACCACCCCTCTCTCTAAGGCACTTGTCCTGTGCCTGGCTTAGTTCACTTAAAATCACAAATAATATAATGATTTCAATTTCACCTTACTTTAATCTGAAAATAAAGTGAGCAAATCTTTAGGGTACCTGAGAGTCAGATCTTTGAAAGTAGGTGTCAATTTTTTTTTTTTAAGAATTTAAAGATGTGGGCTGGAGAGTGGCTCAGTGGTTAAGAGCACTGACTCCTCTTGCTGAGGTCCTGAGTTCAATTCCCAGTAACTACATGGTGACTCACAATTGTCTACAAAAGGACCCGATGCCCTCTTCTGGTGTGTCTGAAGACAGTGACAGTGTACAGTGTCATTACATACATATAATAAACCTTTTAAAGAAGAATTTAAAGATGTTCTATGATTCTTTGTATTCATTGCTATGTGTTTATAGTTATCTGTGAGACGTGTGCACATGTATGTCCATTTTTCCTGTGTGCGGAAGCCACAGAAGGACATCGGGTCCTCTGTCACTCCCTCCCTTATTCCTTGAGACAGGGTCACTCACTGAGCCTGTACATCACTGTTTCAGCTGGGCTGACTGGATAGCAAGCTCCTAAAGTCTGCCTGTCCCTACTTCCCAATGTTTGAGTTGCATGTGTGGCCATGTCCAAGAATTACGTCAGCATTAGGAGATTTGAACTCACGTCCTCACGCGTGTGCAGTGAGTGCCCTGACTCACCGAGCTCTCTCTTCTCTAGGTGCTGTGCTTTACACAAATTTAGAACAGAGCCTTTACTCTGACGCACTGTCAAGTGTTTAACGGTCAACCATATTCTAGCTTGCGCTGTAGGAATACAATGAATATTTATCCAAATGAATATTCAATTCAATCAACACCCAGACAGCTCAATATCAAGGCAGGTAAGCATCCTTCCCAGCCGTGCGTGTTAGCAACTCCAATTACCTGGAATAATTCGACTACTATTCAGCACTCTTTCCTGTCCCTTCCTTTGAGGGTAATCCCTTCAATTTGATTGTCATAAATGTGCATCTCCCTGGGGGAGGGTGTGTTTGAAATCTCAACCATAAAAATTTAAAAGCTTATCTTGTCTGCAAAACTATTAAACTTCACTGAAAGTTTCTAAGACGCCAGTTCTCTCTTGTGAGTCAACTTGTTTGGCCAACCTATTTGAGAGGTGAGAAAAATGTGGGTACCAATCGGAGAGCTGCCTTTGCAGAGTGGAGTAGACAAAATGCACATGCACCAATCTACGTTTAAGGAGTGTGCACTGAGTGCATCTTTGATGGTCTAGAAAGCCTAAGAGAGCGTGTGTGTTTCTGTTTCAGAGGGCAGGGTCTCTCTGCCAGCCTGACATTCTACACACAGGGAAGGAAGAAAGATCAACACAGTTAGTCTTTTTAAATCAGTGTTTGCCTATGCATCCCTTTGACTCATATCTCATTACTTATAAATAAGTATTGAGAGATGCACAAGTTTTCTCACTCAGCCGGCAATTCAGTAGGTGATACGGTGTTCTGTAAATCTGCAACTTAAAAATTGAGTTGGACTGAACCTGAACAGACTTTATGTTCTTCCACTCTTTCCCTTAAAGTAAAAGATAGTGATCACACAGAATCCTTTGGAGAGTTTCCTAGGTGTTTTTTAAAACAGAATTAATGACAAATCTTTATTTTAAATAGTCTTATAGATTATATACTTGAGTTATATAGTTAGAAATTCATTTACACATTCTGTTCATAGATAGATAGATAGATAGATAGATAGATAGATAGATAGATAGATAGATAGAGAAGGGGCTTGGACACTTGAGTACAGGTACCTGTGTAGGCCAACAGAGGGATTCAAATCCGCTGGACCTGGAGTTACAGGTGGTTGTGAGCCACATGGGTATTTGGAATTGAACTTAGATCCTCTGCAAGACTTACATGCTCTTAACTGAGGGGCTACCTGTCCAGGCTCTCACATTCTGGAACATTTGGTTGCACATGTTCATATACATATATAAGGATTATAATAGATATATAATACATTTTAATACTAAACAATTGGTATATGAGATATCTGCATCACTGTAGCCGTCTCCATTCCTGCTCTTAATCCCGTAACTCCTCCATCATCATCATCTCAAGTTACCCTTCCCTTCTTGCCTAACCAGGAGCTCCCAGTGTTAACTGAGGGGCAGAGATACACACAAGCAACCACAGCATTAACCAGTCACAGAATTGGTTATCGTGGCAGGTGTTATCATGACACAGGGGAGCGCAGGGGCACATAGAGCCTGTTCCACATTGAAGGATGACGGAAGTCCCTTTAAAGAAGATTTCAATGTGCAAGATGTTTAACAAACAATATATAAGGAACATAGGCTTCCTATGAGCCAGAATTTGCAGAAGTCTCCACAGACATATGAGCTATGAGGGTATGGAAACATTAGGAGGAGAAACCTGGCAGGAAGAAGCATGCTACTGAGTTACAAGACTGTAGGGATATGTTATCTATGCCCCCTTGCTATACACTAACTTCTTTGTTCCTTTTTGCAAGGAAGTGATCCTGCTACTCTGATGATCTTCCCAAAACATGGGTCAAAGTGACCACAGACTGGGATCTTTGAAACCATAAGCCACAATGACTCTTCCCACATAAGTAAAAACTTGAACTGGTAATTTGTCATAGCAAAACCAAACGTAACTGACATAGTTCCCAACCCTTCTATTCCTGGTTGGTTTTGCTTTTTGCTACTGTGTATTTTCTATTTGTTTTCAGATAGAACACTTAAAAGTTAAATCAACATTAAAAAAATAAAGACAAACTAAATTGAACTAATCATCGAGTGCATTATAGACAAACTGTAATACTGTTATGTATGTAAAGTAAAAAATAGCAGGTAAATACACAGCCATGTGGGGAAGACCACTGGGAGGCGGATTCTAGCTTTGTCTTCCTAGGTTGTGCTGTGAGAGACTAGTATTAGCCCTAATGACTAGATGGAGGACCTGTGTGCTTCATCCCTGAGAGAAACTACACACAAAGGTAGTCATGAGACTCAACTTGGATCCTCTGACTTTAATTCCTGTTTTTTTTTGGGGGGGGTTGTGTTTGTTTGTTTGTTTGTTTGTTTGTTTTGCTTTGTCCCGTGCTGAGTTGTCTGTGTTCTACAATAAGGAAAACTGTTTCCTTGGCTGTGAATTTGGGCTCTACATTTTCTCGGCTGCCTGGAGAGACTGTGCTGCAGACGAATGATCTGTGGGCGAGTGCTTTGAAAACTGCAGGCTGTGCTATGCGTTTAGTTACCGAGTGTTAGAGGCCAGATTTGCTACATGGGAAAATAAGTGGAAACCAGACCAAAATACGCTATTCTGTGAAAAGCATGACAAAAATGCAATTTTATTAGTTTCTCGTTCTAATTTTCTCAAGCTTGGAAATGTCTTTTAACACAGATTATTCTATATGGTTTTTAAAATTCCCAAAGTGTTGGACTGGAAAACTAATTCATATCATTGTTGGCATTGGTCAGATATATATTATATGTAATAAATTATTTGATTCTAGGCAGAAATAATCAATCAACAATGACCACCAGTTTTTGTTAAACCAATTACAGGTCACGGCAAGAATAAAGTTTTACCCCAAGTTTAGATTAGTGATATATTGAGAAACTGGCTCCGCCTGCTGCTTTCAGTTCATCCCAGAAGCTGGATTTGTTTTTACTAATATTCTGATTCTTTTATAATTGGTGCCCACCACAACTTTCACGGTGAGAAAATACAAGACGCAAAATCCATTTTTGCGAAAAACACTTCTGAAAGCGTAAGATGATTTAAACTTTTTTCCCGGATTATCTGTTATTTTTAAATAAATTTCTCTTCAGTTTTTTCCCCCAATTATCTGGTGTGTGTGTATTGTATTTTGATGTCTGGTGTTGTTTTCAAAGATCTCCCAGAGCACTGGTGTTGGAATCACTAGTAACCCATGTGACCAGCCAGTCTTATGACCCTAACGCAGGCACACTGAGTCAATGCGGCAGAAAACAACACCTCATTCTTTAGTTGGTGAATTCTTCTAATGGGTAGCGTGCTGGTTTTCATTATCCTTGGCATACAGCTGAGGGCCATGTGCTACTACATAAACTTCAACTCTGCCGTTTTCTTCTCGAACATTGTCATAAACTGAAAGACAAAGCTGGCCACCGACAGAGGCTGTCCTCTCCAGTGAACGCACCCTGATAGAGAGTCACGACACTTCTATTCTCTCCCCTTGGCCCAACCAAAACCAGCAAAGTTGGCGAAGTCAGGAGAATTGGTCCCTCATATCCACCCTTAGCTCATCATCAGAGACCCCAACTGATGCTACTAAAGCTTGCCCATAGTTTCTCTACCAGAGAGCATCCACTGAAGAAAGCTTAGTGACCCTCTGTGGTCAGCTTCTCTCAAGTAGGGAAAGACCGAGGAATTTTAAAAGCACATAAATGTTCCTTGAAAGGCAGAGCAGGTAGCATTAAGGGGTCATTTGTTTTTTCAGCAGAGAGGGGGGATCTGAGATGGCAGCCTGCTAACTTATGATAAGTTGGCTGTCTTTACCAAAGACACACATCAGGGAATCAAAGGACATCAGAACTGGGGAAGAGGCTGACAGATCTTCCTCACAGAAGAGATATTATCTATAACCTCATTGCACAGGCTCTGGGCCCCTGGCTTCAGCAAGTCCCACTCTTCCCGATGTTACCCGACACCACCATCCTCATTAGGATCTATGACTGAAGAGAAATCCATGCTCCTGTACAGCTCTCCTTTGGTAACCACACCGATTTGTTCCATGGACCCTGTGGTGCCCAACTCCACAGATGCTCAGGTTCCTTACATCAAGTGGCAGGATATCTGCTAGAAACTCGACACATCTGCCTGTGCACTTTAAATCATCTCCGGGCTATTTATGCTGTCTAATACAGAGCAGATGCTGAGTGAGAAGACAGCAGGACATGCGCCTGCCATCGCAGCTACTCTGTGGAGGGAAGCCCACTAGTTCAAGACCAGCTCCGAAAATTAAAGCAAAAACTGTGAATGCTCCATAACGCTCCTTCTACTGTCCTGTTCATGGAGTAGATACGGAAACCACACACGTTCACCGTCTTTGATCCTCAACTGCTTCGTCTTGGGGTTCAGGATTCTGAGAGACGTAGAGCTCATATTATATGCTTTCACACTGTCCCTGACATGACGTCCACTCCCCACTCCGTCTCATTCACGTCGACTCTCAAGGGAGCTTGGGATGTAGAGTAAGATGGGTGGTTTCCAAAGGCTTACTGAGGGCACAGAACGGGGCCAGCTATGTATGCAGCTAGAGAGTCACTCCGGGGGCGGAGCAACATTCCCTTCAATTACAGCTGTTTTACTTGCCCCGCTATACATTCAAATTTAACACTAATACTGATGGTACGGGTCTCCCGTAGAGGGACACAAGTCATAACGAGCAAGGAGGTCGCTGCTCTCCAGTGTTTTCAGAACTCAGCAGGGGCATCTATCTGCCTCTGCAGCGAGCACCACAAAAGCACGTACTTGTTCAGTTTTCCAGGAGTTCATCTGTGATGGTGTCTGCCATGGTGTGGGTGTGATGTCTCCTGACGGCAGCAACCTTTCCCCTAACTTGTTGCTTATAATCATGAGCACTGAGACCCTAGTATGGAATCTGTGTAGAATTCTGAATTTTCTATAAATGCCAGCAGGCTATGCAGTCTAACACACTGTCCGCACCCACCCTTAGTTTATATCCTACACAGCTGGCATCGACAGATAACTGAATTTTGAATAGGCAGGACATCATTTTAGGAAAAGTTTGAATTAGGGATAACGTACACAGAGAAAACTACAACTCTGCTTTTTAGAAAGCCAAAACCAAAAGAAAGCAGATGATGGTAATGGTGATGGTGGTGGTGGTGGTGGTGGTGGTGGTGGTGGTGGTGGTGGTGGTGGTGGTGGTGATGGTGATGATGATGGTGGTGATGGTATTGGTGATGGTGATGGTGGTGGTGCTGATGGTGATGGTGATGGTGATGGTGGTGGTGCTGATGGTGATGGTGATGGTGGTGGTGATGACTAAATGCCTATTTAGTGTTACTTTCTCCATCCTTTTCAAAGTATTTTCATTTGCATCAGTTCATTTGATACTTGCAACAATTACAGCAAAGCTCTGTGTGGGGCAAGAGTGTAGGTTTTATCCCTGTCTGACAGATGTGGAAAGGGAGATTGTGTCACAACTGATTTCCTGGATTGCAGTACATACAGTGAGAATCTTGTACCCACTTTAGATGTATCATTTCTCATTAGCAAAATTTGGACGGGAGCAGAGCAGACAGTCTGTCAACCTTTCATGTCTGCTGGGTTGCTTGAAGGCAGTGCATGTTGTGATTGGCCAGCCCCACAGGTAGTAAAATATCAGAGATTTCTTCCCGGAGACATTAAAGACAAACACAGTCTCTTGAGAAAAGAAA
Organism: Rattus rattus; assembly: GCF_011064425.1. Lineage (NCBI taxonomy): Eukaryota > Metazoa > Chordata > Mammalia > Rodentia > Muridae > Rattus > Rattus rattus. The sequence goes on from NC_046166.1 coordinate 42,781,299, forward strand.
GAGGGAGAAAATAATTCTGCAATGACACCAGACTTCCGAAGGAAAGAACTGCTTCAGAATTCAGATGTGCTAGCCTCCTTACTTTTTCCTCTCTGTTTCTCAACTTTCCCCTTTTCAAAAAGATTTATATGTTTTTATTTTTATTTGTATGAGTGTTTGCTTCTATGTGGGTATGTGTACTACACGCATGCCTGGTACCCATGGATGTCAGAGAGTCTGTAGGATCTCCTGGAATTGGAGATACCAATGGATGTGAGCTTCCATCAGAGTGCTGAGAACCGAACCTGGGTCCTCTGCAAGAGCGGCCACTGGGCCACTGGTCTAGGTTGCTGTTTCTCTCTCTCTCTCTCTCTCTCTCTCTCTCACACACACACACACACACACACACACACACACACCATTTTTAAAACCAACAAAATCAATTGAACAAATACATAAATTGAGCAATTGTTAAGACATTTATTTTGAGACAGGGTCTCTTATGTAACCCCAGTTTGCCTGGAACTCAATATGTAGACCAGGCTGGCCTCAGACTCGTAGAGACCCAGCTGCCTTTGCCTCCCAAGTACTGAGATTAAAGGTTTACACCGGACATCTCTAAGACTTTTCATAGGCATCCAATAATATGTCATCAGCCATCTCTAGCTATGTTCCAAATCACTATTTGTTCTCTAACAAAGCCTCAAATGGCTTGAACTCAGGGATGGTGTGCTTGAGCAAACAGTCTGGTTATGTAAATATGATGCTGTGAAGTTTTGCACATTAAAACCCGTGAAGGGTCTTCTGTACAGTGAGGTACAGTAATAGGAATACTGTATATGGACTCCACTCAAGAAGTTACTTAGCCCATAATGTCCCATGTAGTAGGACAGTTGTAGTGTTTTTCCTAGTCACCAGGAAGATGAACACCTTTTATAGGAAACCAATGGAGCACGTTGGGTGAGCTCCTGGCAGAAACTCCAAGAATTAGATCCACCCACTGCTGAGCCTTCAAGACTCTGAGTCCCACTGTGTCCTCTGGAAAGTGGTTGATTCTGACCCCTGACCTTGGACTCACACTAATGGGCTTTTTGTGTGGGTGCTCAGAGCCCCATGCAATCCGTGGAAAGGGACTCCTACTTCTCAGAGCTATAAACTATTCACGTATTACAGTGGTGGAGATCAAACCTAGGGCTTTATCAATGCTACGTAAACACTACCTCCAAGCTACTGAATTCTAAGGACAGAATTCTAGTTCTAGCCAATCATCCACGAAAGGAAGTCATCCCATTTTTCCAAGCCAAACTGAATTCATACTATTAGACATCTTCAAACTAATTCTTAAACTTTGCACAGCCTGAAGCGTTGCTGGAGCGAGGGCAAAGGGGAGACACGCTCTGCCAGGTTTTTAGTTTCACCGACCACCTGGTTTAGGATAGAAACACCGTTTGGGGCAACTATTTAAGTAAACGGCTTCCTCTCTACCCTTCTACCAAACATTTACTTCCAAACAAGGAACAGAAATCCAAGCAACCTGACACTATTTGAAGGTGTGGGAAAGCTCATGAAGAAACCACCAGGCTGTTCTTATGCAGGTTAACTAGGTCAGCTCATTGCTCGAGGGATCCCCCAAGTATAACTCAAACACAGAATTAACTCTAGTCCCAAATTATATGCAAATGCATTTCTCGCTACAACTTCCTTTTTGTTGTTTTAAATGCAGACTTGACTCGAGCAAAAGCACGTCCCAGCCTCCTTAGCATCTTCCCATACCACCTTGCAACTTGGTGTCTTAGCTGAAAACTCTATCTGTCAACAAAGCACAAACAACACCTCTGTCATCTGGGCAGCGTGTGCATCTTCTCATACTTTAGAGAGAAGTTGGGAAAACGGATTAGTATGCAAATCCAAACAACTGACGAGATCTAATTTGAAAAGGCATCCTGAGAATATTTACTCAACAGGGACCCTATCTAATGAACCACCGAATCGTAAAACTAGAGTAAAAAGATAGTGCTGAAGGGAACAGAGTTTTACATCCCTAAGGACTGAAGACTTGTGGATGATCTCCGACAAGGCATCTTATAGAGGGACAGGGTCAAGAGAAGGTAGCCTTTATTCTTTAGAGAGGAAATTATCCGAAGTCCCGTTTCTCAGAAACTGACTTTCTGAAGTTTTCTCAGTGTCCCGCAAGGGGGTTAGCGCTGGGAGAGGTGCCGGGAGCTCCTACCTGCGTTCCTGAGCTTCTTGTTGCGATACACAGACAGGATGACCAGCAGGTTGCCCAGGATGTCCACCACGATGGTAAAGATGAGAATGAAGGCCAGTATAGAGGCCAGCCACGACGGCCGCGATCTCCCTTCCTCCCCGCCGCCTGGAGCCTGCTGAGAGGCGTTGAGAAGCTCGCTGACATTGCCCTTCATGGTCCCCTGGGTGCCTCACCGCAGCACAGCCAGGGCCACCATCCTGTTGCCCCGCGCCCTCAAGTGCCCAGCTCTGCTCGCGCCCTCTCCGCCACTTTTTATGGCTGGGGACAGCCCTCCCGCGCCTACTTTGCATCCTTATGGCTGCTTCGCGGTCCTGCCCCTCACCCCGCTCCAGCCCCTCCCGGTGGCAGGACACCCTCTCTGCACTTGGCCACTGCTGCCTGCTGACACCTGCTGTCCACTGCCCCGCAACTTGGACCCAGTGGTCCCACAGCGCGTGCACACTGTGCCCTCGTGTGGCGATATTCGGTGAGACAGGCGGAGACGTCAAGTGCAGGGGAAACTTGCACCCTGGAAGAACATGGTTCACCGACTTGAATCCTAGGACTGAACTAGATCAGGCTACTAAATGCCCTGGATTACTTATCGGCAAAACGAGGATGAAATAGAATCTAAGTCATCAACGTTCATAGTTACTAGTGTGTAAAGATAAAATAATAATGATATTAAAACGTACCTTTTCTGTCTGGCATAACACGATTTAAAGGCTGTGCTGGATGCGTCTGGCAATTAAATGAAACAAAAGGTAAATATTTGCAGATGACAGGTGTATATGTTCTTTTGAGACTATCAGTGAAAACAGGAACTCTAGATAATAAGAGCAGACGTAGAACCACAATGTAAGATTTCTGGGAAGTGGATTAGCCAGCTCTCTACAGAATGGAACAAAACCCCAAAACTTTCTTTGATACAGGGAAGGATTTAAGACAAACTAAAAGGTATATGGTGTTCTCATATTGAACACTTAAATTTCCTAAACATTTCTTCCAGAGTCCCTTTGAAAGAGTGGAGAAAAAAATGGAGAAAAGGCATTTTAAGAAGATAAATACCAGAAAAGTGTGACTTATAATATTAAATAAGTATCAAAATTAAACAATGAGATACAGCAGCTTGTGTTGCAGCTCTGGAGGCTGAGGCAGGAGAATCAACACCACTTTGGGGACAGTTTGAACTGCATGGTTAACCAGTGTTGCTGTATAAAATACTGTCTCAACACATCATATTAAGTTTGCATACGCTGGGCCCAGGGAGTGGCACTATTAGAAGGTGTGGCCTTGTTGGAGGAAGTGTGTCACTGTGGGGGTGGGCTTGGAGACCCTTCTTCTAGCTGCCTGAGGATGCTCAGTCTGTTCCTGGCTTCCTTCTGGTGAAGATGTAGAACTCTCAGCTCCTCCTGCACCATGCCTGCCTGGATGCTGCCATGCTCCCACCTTGACGATAATGGACTGAACCTGTAAGCCAGCTCCAATTAAATGTTGTCCTTTATAAAACTTGCCTTGATCATGGTGTCTGTTCACAGCAATAAGACCCTAACTAAGACATCGTCCTTAGTGTTGAATAAACTGGATCTGGCAGCTCAGTCTTGTAACCCCAGTATCCAAGAGTGAAGGCAAAGAATCAGAAGTTCAAGGCCATCCTCAGATTTTCAGGACCAACCTGGGATGTGTGAGATTCCATCTACACAAAAACATAAAACTAGACTTAAGAAGGCTAACACTTTAAATTAGCAATGAGGGAAAGAGATGACGGAAGCCAAGATAGATTTAAGGAAATGTGGGTAAATGAGTCTAGAACCTTGGGGTGAGGAAGGGCTCCCTGAGTGAGCATGGACAGGAAGCAGGACTGAAAATTATCACGAGCATAGAAAGAACAGTAACAGTTGTCACTGACTGACCTAGGGCTTTCTGCACAGCCCCGGGAGAGCTATGTCACGTGGACTGTCTTACACAATGTTAGTCTGACGGGGTTTGACACTGTGAGGACCATACACTGTCTGAAACCCTGTAACAATGGCCAATGACGTAACGTGCAGAGGTAAGCAATCGGCCATGAGTGAAGGCAGGTTTTGAACTTGAGTCCCTCTGATTCCACAGCTACAAACCTCATTTCTAAGCGACAGTGTTTCTCAGTAGACCAGAATTGCCCACAGAAAAGTTTGACACCTATAATAAAAAAAATACCATAAGCTATATAAAACAGGGGATGATATATGGTATAGCAATACATATATGACATATATGATATATTGGACATGATGTATATGATATATGACATATATGATGTAACAGTGAAACATTAATGAGCTTAATGTTTTCGAGTGAGCATGGGTAATAACAATGGCAAGATGACTAGGGCTCATAATTAGACAATAATTAAAAACTGGAAATTGAGAATTAGGGTGTGTCACTGGTAGTATAGCATGTGCTTAGCACACCTAAAGTCCTGGGTTTAATTCCTGGTACCCCTACTCAAATTCAGAAGGCTCAATATCTGGGTAAACACACAAATCCTCTTCCTCCATTTTCTCTCTGAAGTTCTTGTGAATTGCATATCTTTTTAAACACTAAAATTGGGCTACAGGGACCGCCCAACAGCTCAGCTTGCTAAGTGCGACCTTTGCTCCTTCCCCCATTTCATAGAAAAGAGATATTTTTCCCGTATATACATCCTGGTTATGGTTTTTGTTCCCTTTCCTCATTCCAGTTTCTCCCACTTCCCCTCTTATCCCAGCCCCTTTCTGTAGGTCCTGAGTTCTTATCTCCAGAACGCACATACATAGACCCACCTCTGTGTCCAGATGAGGAGCAGATTGAGGAACGATCAGAAGTCTGTAGTCAGCTGGCCCGGTGTCTCCAACATGGACCAATAAAGACACTGTCTCAAACAAGACAGAAGGCAAGGGCTCACACCCAAGGCCCTAGGTTGTTCCTGACTTCCACACCCATGCTTTGGCATGTTCTCTCTCTCTCTCTCTCTCTCTCTCTCTCTCTCTCTCTCTCTCTCTCTCTCTCTCTCACACACACACACACACACACACACACACACACACAGCAGCAGCCCCTTTTATACTGAGTCAGGCACACCGGGGTAGAACAAAAGATAAAGTTGTGATTTTGATTCACATGGTTGATAACATGTATAGATGATATGTTATAGACATATTTAATATAAATCTACAGGGCTGGGGGAGAGGTAACTTGATAAAGTACTTGATACACAAGCGCGAGACCAGAGTTCAATTCCCAGAATCTACATAAAAAACCAGATAAAATGACACATTTGTGATCTCAGAACTGAGACGGCAGAGACGGGGGATCTCTGGATCTTATTGGTCATCCAGCCTAACCCTAGGTTCCAATGCGAGATCCTGTCTCCGTGGACAAGAGCAGGTTAAAGATGGATTTGTGATCTTTGTGGTAACCACTACAAGACCAAGCCCCTGTGTAACTGCCCTCTCCACACAGCTCTGGAGACTGACCTGCAAAGAATACCTGAGATCAAAGCTGCCCTGAGAAGCTTTATCTCAGAGGAGGGCTGGATCTCCAATGGCAACCTGGGAAAGGAATGAGTCCTCCCAAAGGACAGGAGGATCTATCTGTCTGTCACAGTATGCTAACAGAGAAAGATACATTTTTGTTCTTTTTTTTTTTTTTCAGCTACAGGTGAGACACCAGATCATTAATTTCCCTATAAATGTGTTCTCTGCTGCTCAAAAACTTGCTGAACACAATTCCTGAATACATTAAAAGCCTCTTTGGGTTTTTTTTCCCTACCACAGAAAGAGACGATGTGCGATCATGTATTATACACCTGAACACTCCCTGCTGGGTTCAAATAAAGGATATTGCAGTGTGAACACACACACACCAGAGAGAGAGAGAGAGAGAGAGAGAGAGAGAGAGAGAGAGAGAGAGAGAGCCTGTCGCTACATATATAGGAATTTGTCTACCTCTAAAGCAAGAGACTTGTCCAGATTTGATAAACTTAGTTCTGCCTCAAGGAAACATTAGATTTCAGTCACGAGGTCATCTATATAGCAGGGCTGAGACCTCATCTTAAACCCTGAGGGTTGGGGGAACTCCAATCTCTTTGATCTAAGGGGGAGTTCTATTTTCCTAGCAGGCCTCCGTAAAGCTTGGATTTGAAACAGGGACTGAATGTCACGAGCAATTTCGTCCCAAACGTCTCCTGCACACTGCTGGGAAGGTTTGGTAAGTCAAAACATTCGCAACCCAGAATGTCTGGCTGTGAAAAGAAGGGGTTTTCTAGAAGAAAAGCAAGTGAGGGGGCTCTGTGTGTGGCTGTGCTGGAGGAGACAGGATAATGGAGCTGACGAGGTGCAAACGCCTTCACAGCTTACAGACAACTGAGCGATAACACTGGTGGGGCTCCCACAGTGAACTGGTTCCCTTTCCAACACCCCCAGAAGTGGCGAGTTTTGTGTTTTATAAAAAAAGAAAGGCCAGGGATATGCTTGGTAGGGGCGCGGCATGGTGAGGTGGAAAGGGGTGCCTCTGTGGGTCCATCCTGAAGCATCCCTTCCCTATGAGGTACGGGCTCATATGACGGACGTAGTATAGAGTAAGAGTTATTTAGGGCATGGGGAGGGAAGTTGAAGGGGTATTAGAGACAGAGATAGGCAGAGGAGAGAGAGGAAAGAGAGGAGGAGGGAGGGAGAGGGGAGGGAAAGGGGGGAGAGGGGGAGAGGGAGGGAGAGGAGAGGGAGAGGGAGAGGGAGAGGGAGAGGGAGGAGAGGGGAGAGAGGGAGAGGGAGAGGGGCCAGCAGACCCTTTTATACTGAGTCAGGCATACTTGGCTGTTGCCAGGTTACTACGGGGTGGAGCCTAGAAGAAATGCTAACCATGAGTATCTGGGAACATTCTGAACCAGGACCAAGAGCCTCACCTCCATTGTTCCTGCCAGCAAGGACAGGAGGTGTTACCCTGTGCCCCCTTCTTTCAGTGAAGCATGAACTGGTCAGTGGTCCATGGGGGTCTTGTTCTTGTGTTTTGAACGGGAAATTTACCCAAAGATGTTCCCCTTATCTTTGGTTGGTTTGGGAAGAGCTCCCAACACAGCCGGAAATGCAAGACTGTGTTCAGTCACGGTCCTCCAGGCCTCTGTGGTGTTTTCTTGTCGTTTATGTGCGTTCACACTGCCAATCAAAATCCGGGGCCCCACGCCTGCGCCCCAGACTCTCTACCACTGAGTTGCGCCTACGCAGCTCCTTTGCTTTTGAGGACAGACTGTACAAAGTGAGTAGAGAGGCTCTTTAATTTTGATCTACTCTCACCGAGAGACAAAAACAGAACAGAACAAAACAAACAAACAAACAAACAAAACAAGCCCACGATATGATAATTCTGTTCTTTGTTGCTTTGTTGGGAAGTGGGTGTGTTGTTGTAAGATAGGATCTCTGACCTCAAACTCTCTCTGTAGCCAAGGGTCGCTTTGCCTCCTGCTTCTGCTCCCCAAGGGCTGGGGCTGTAAGCACTTGCCAGCACACCCAGACTTCTGCAGCTCTGGAGATGAAATCAGGAGCTTCTTATATGTCGCATAAGCACTTACAGAACCGCTCCTCCCGCTCCATGGTTCGGTTGTTAATAAAGGATTGTTCCGTAGCTCCACGCATGAAACCCTGTAACTACACTGAGAAACTGTTTCTCAGTGGAAGGCCACCGCTTCCCATACGTAACTTCTGTTCACGGTTATGTTGACTGGGCAAAGAGAAAGCGGTCTAAGCTAATATTTGTGAGCACCGCTCTTGAGGTGAATGAGCCAGATGACGAATAGAATGAATGAATGAGGGCAGGGGCAGAGTGGGGACAAGGGGAGGGGCTTCAGCGTCTCAGCACTTTAAGCTAAGGCAGCTTGAGGCAGTGTGGGAGGAGCGAGCTGAGAGGATGAGAACTGTGAATTTGACTCTGGACACTCCCTTTTAATCCTATAGAACAGGGTAGACCTTGTCCACCCCCCACCACGTTGGTTTGAATGAGGCCTTCCCTGTACTCTTGAGCATCTGAATATTTGATCCCCAGTTGGTAACACTGTTTGGGTAGGTTTAGGAGGTGTGGCCTTGCCGGAGGAAGTATGTCAGTGGGGGCAGGCTTTGGGGCTTCCCAAGCCATGCGTGGTTTTTAGTGCACCCTTTCCGCTTCCTGGTTGTGGTTCCTGAGGCGAGCCCTCAGTTGCTGTTCCAGCGGCCATTTTGCCTGCTGCTATGCTTCCCGCCATGATGGTGATGGGGAGAGTAAGCCCCAAACAGAGTCTTCATTCTAGACACTGCTGTGGTGACGGTGTTTTACCACAGCCATTGAAAAGTCATCAAGATGTAGTTTTGCCATAAGGAACAAATAATTATAATTTGGGGGGGGGAGGTGTGAAAACAATAGATACTGCCTACACTGGGTTATAATCGTGTAGCTTAAGTTCACAGGTAAGGGCGTGGTGTAGACACCATGGAATCTGTCACCGTTGTTTTGGTACAGAGTAAGCCTAGCCTGGTTATTCAGAATTTCAGTAACCTTAGCTTTCATTGACCTGTATACTTTACAGTTTTGTGACGTTCCTCATTAAAAGATAAAATTTAGTTCTTTTGAGAATTTGCTTAAGAATTAAGAACGGTTTCTTTTTATTTGTACGGTTTTTCTGAAGTAGCCTGTAAGCTTGTATGATTTGTAAGCTTTGCTTTGGTTGGTCCACGGCCACACCCCACTCCTCTCCCACCTCCCTGTTTTCCTTACACTGCGGTTCACATTCACGCAAGAATTCCCTTCTCCTTTGGAGTCCCATGCATTCCGTTGTCTTCCCCCACACCCTCCATTAAAGTGTCTCGTCTTTCCCATCTTGTGGACCCTTTCCCAGTTCCTCGGTCTCTATCCCCGTTCACCCTCTAACAGATGCACAAACTTAACAATTAGCAGCTGGGAGTCACCTAGGAGAGAAGACCTGGCCACCCGCCATCTGTCTTCCTGGGCCTTCACCTTGCTTAAAATGTTTTCTACTTCCATCCTTTTTCTTATAACTCTATTTTTTAAAAGATTTTTACTTTTTATTTTTATTGCATCTATATGAGTGTTTTGCTTCTATGTATGTAAGTGAACCATAAATTCATCTGCAGAGACGCCAGAAGAAAGCATCAGACCCCCTGGAACTGGAGTGAAAGAGAGATGTGAGCTGCCATGTGGGGGCTGGGAACCGAACCCATTTTGGTGGGAGCAAAGCAAGCCCACCTGCTCTTCCTCTGCAAGAACAGCCATAGCTATTGAGCCAAGCCCCCGGCTCCCCCACTTCATACTGAGTTCTATGTGAGTAGAATCCTGTTGTGATGTTCTACGTTCCCATCATCCACTCTTCCGTGGACGGACATGTAAGCCGACTCCGTTCCCACTCTACTGTGAGAAGAGCAGCAGTGTACACGGATGTACGAGGAGCTCTGAGGCAGGATGCACAGCCCTTTGGAGGCTGAGCATGGAGGTGGCTCGCACCTTTAGTCTCTGAACTTAGGAGGCAGAGGCAGACAGGTCTCTGAGTTGTAGCGCCCCGAGAGTTGGGGCTGCACAGAGGGACGTTGTCTAAAAACCAAACAGTCACAGCCGCCACCCCAGGTTGTTTGCATGTGCAGGAGCGGTGTAGCTGAGCCTTGTGGTGCTTCCAGTCTTAGGATGTGAGGAGCTTTCACACTAATAATCCCAATGGCTGCACCAGGGACCTTTTCTCTCCCACCCCTATCATCGCCCATGTGTGCTGTCTTGATGTCGGTCATTCTGACTGTGGTGAGATGGAATCTCAGAGCCGTGCTACTTTGCGTCTCTCTGGTGTCTAGAAAATCGTTTCATATGCACTCACAGCTCTCTATTGGAGAAGGGTTTTTCTTTCTTTCTTTTTCATCACCTGATTCAGCAAGAGGAACCTGTGTTTTTCATGAGGTTTATAAATAAAATTTTATGTTGCCTGTGGTACCTTACAACAGAGCATCCATTCTAAAGCATGTGCCTACCAGGAGACGCATGGAAAAAGACACTCTGTTCAATCAATGATGCCAAGAGAACCAAATTCCTGCTGTGTCTTATACATTGCACAAAAATGATTCAAAAGAAGTGAAAAAAACCCAAGTGTAAAACCTGAAATCAGGACATGTCTTCGAGAGGATGTAAGAGAGACTCTCACTGACACTAACTTTGGTAAGTTTTTTCTTTTCAAGATGAGTCTGACAATTCTAAGAAAAATAAACTTCACCGAATCTTACATAACTGTCTGCATTAAAACTGGAAGAGGATCAGGGATGGGTGAGAGGTGACAGCGGGCCTCCTACCATCTGACTTGCAAGTTCACAGTTTGAGCCTCATGTCTCGACTTTGTGCTTGTGAACAGATACGTCAGTCAACATCTAGCTATCTTAGGCTTTGCTCCTCCAAGAGTGCTTTTTTTTTCTTTTTAAGCTTCAACTCACAAATCAGAGACATTTAATTCGATACCAAAGAACGAAAAGTTGGATCTTGGGCTCTAGCCACAATACGAAAATGGATGTCGTGCAACAAATAGGATAAAAGGTTTTGCTCTGTTTGGTTTGAGACAGGGTCTCCAACAGGGAGGGGCAATTGAAAAACTGTTGGAAGTGTCACAGAGAACAACGCACCATCCTCCGAAAGCTGGCATGAGTTGGGAAGGGCAGTGCTTGCCCTAGTGCTTGGTATCCAAAGGCAACTCAAGGAGAGCTAAACACGGGCTGCTGTCGCCTGCAGATGTCAAAATATGACTTAAAGGAATCTGGAAACTGTATACACCATGTATAGAACAATGCTCACGTGCATTGCACACACGTGCACACACAGAGGCATAAACACTCAAAATATCCCTTACTGGACTCTGTGTGTAATAAGACATCGCTTGTCCTTACGGAGGGAATCGGAGTTTGTACATCTTTTGAGGTGAAGGGTCACTGGACCCAAAGTCAGCGTTTGATCAGCTGTGCCGCACATGGTGAGCTCTCCAGAGGTAGAGCTTCTCTCCACCTAGATCTCTCTAGAGCTGGAGAAGTCCGTCTTCCACAAATACTTGCTCAAGTACTCATCAACAGAATCCTTCTAAGACCAAGTTTTTAACCCTAGTGTTTTTCAGTGTCTCCCTTACATAAGGTGTAGATCCAGTGGGGGTGCGGTTACTAGCAAGAGGAGACACTAACATGGGTGTTTAAAATGCTTCCATATTGAGTCAGTGGGATAGCTCAGCAGTTAGTGGCACTTGTTGGCCAAGCCTGGTGACCTGAGTTTGCCATCTGGGATCTACATGAAGGTAGAATGAGAGATCTGATTCCACAAAGTTGTCCTCTGCCTGTCACATACTAGCAACACATGCTTACACAAGTACGTCATGTATAGCAAAAAATGTGGTGTGTGTGTGCATGCGTGCATGCGTGTGCACATATACACTCATAATTTTCAAAGGAGCATTAAGATCATTATTTATGAGTGCAATAAAATGCAGGATTCCAAATTATCAATTTTATGAAAATTGCCTTCATTGGGGGAAGGTTAAATTTGATAAGAATTTGATGCCCAAAGGCCCTATTCCTTACAAAATTAAGCCTTACAGAGGACCAATGCTCAATTTTCATCAACCATGTGTAATTCCAGTTCTGGGAGACCCTGGCCCTCTTCTGACCTTTGAGAGCACAGGTACACACATGGTAGACAGACATACATGCAGGCAAATAAATAAGAATCTATAAAAAAATAAGAATCATTAAATCTCTTTAAAAAACTAAGTTAAGCCTCAGCTAATCATCAATTTGCAAATACAGACTCCCTGCTTGAAATTTCCTGTGTGGTGCTTTTAGCAGAAGAGTCTGCCTGTTGCTTATGTGATACATTTAGTTGTCCCATGCCTTAATTTCCTTAATACTGTCATTCTTCAGTTTTAAAAATTAAATAAATGTATTTTATTAAAACACTTCCCAAACAATTAGATATCCTCTTCTTGTTATACAAAAGGATACCCTGACAATTGATACTTGTGCTGGCTACTCCTATGTCCTCAGCTTGGCACACTAACCAGAGCTATCTGAAAGGAAGGAACATCAGTTGAGGGAAATGCCTCTATAAGATCCAGCTGTTAGACATTCTCTCGATTAGTGATTGATAGGGAGGACCCAGCCCTTTGCAGGCGATGCTATCCCTGGGCTGGTAGTTCTAGGTTCTATGAGCTGAGCAAACCATGATGAACAAGCCAGTAGGTAGCACCCCTCCATGGCCTCTGCACCAGCTCTAGCTTCCTGCTGTGTGTGAGTTCCTGTCCTGACTTCCTTTGGTGATGAACAGCAATGTGGATTCTCCTGCTTCTACCTCCCAAATGCCAGGACTACAGTACTGTGCGACCATGCCTAGGGCTTAGTACCTTTCTCATGTACACACACGCGCGCACACACACACACACACGCACGCACGTAACATTTGTGAGCTGACAGGAATTTATGAGAAATATGAACTTGCTTGAATACTAAGTAAACATTTTACTATGTGTATCAAAACATGTGTATCAAAGCTACGTGTACCAAAACATGATGCATTACATAAATCTACATATATATATACATATATATATATATACTCAAAAAAAGAATGAGAATCCAATTTGAAACAAAAATATATAAACACCAGTCACGGAAACGAGAACATGTGACTGTATCATCAGCAGCTCTGACTTGCACTGCAGGCTAACACTGGATTTGAGAACGTAGCAGTGCTTGACTGGAGGTCAACACGTGCTCAGGAGAGGTGCATCCCTGCATCAAAACTACTGGTTAGGGCCCATAAACATTACAATGAACTGAAGCCATAGTCATTAGGCACTTTGGCAATTCCGTCTTACCCCTCGAGATAATTGGATAATGGCTGCGATGTAGAAAAATGGCTCCTTGTCACCATCTTGTCCGCACACACGGACACTATTAGCACTTTGCAAGATGTACTGCGTCTGGTGACATTTTCATTGAGATAAACACGCCATGTTTCCTCCCGTCCGGGTCTAGCATCATTTGGAGAGGTGGCCTCATACATGTCCACCGAGCACAACAGGGGCATTGAGGTGACTAAGTGTTCGTGAGCGTTGGGGTTTTCTTGGAAAAAAAAATACAGCTCTCCATTTTCATTCGATTCAAGTAGTCCGTTCTGTTCACAGCAGAGGTTGTAAACTGCGAGCGAGGAAATTAAATTCTGGCAAACAACTCTTCCCTCAGCTGGTGCACTAATTGAAAGTGAACCTAATGTCTTTGCTGAAGAGCAATCAGAGCACACAGAGTGAATGTGCGGTAGAGGAAACCATCCGGTGACCTTCAGAGTTCCCAGTCTCCGTAGCCGAACTCGGCAGACATATTCTCCCCGCAGCCGGCCAGCGAAGGTAGTTCACAGGGCACCACTCGCTAAAACCAAGTGGAATGGAGGGTCAGGGTAATTTGCTGAGAGGTCTCATGGATGACAAACCCCAAACTTACCTTGTCCACAAGCTCCTGAAAATGAAATCAACATTAAAGCTAGTAGCACAAAAATGACTCGTTTCCAGCCTGGGTTTTATTTTCATTGAAATAAATCTTGAAAAAAAAGTGTTTTGTTTTGTTTTCAGTAGGAGAATGGAGGGTAGGATTGTCTTGCACTCTCTGGCAAAAGTCTATCACAGAGAGATTGCCCTGCTGGCCCCCGCTGGGCTGTTCTCTCAGAGAAAGAGAAGGGAGAAGAGGCTGCCACCCCATCACGGTAGAGACTGTCAGTGCTGAAGAATTTGCAGCAGGATACTTGTTGAAGCTCAAACTCTACACTATTGGAATTCACCTTACAGGCAATGTTCTCGGAACAAAGGAAATCTGTCTTGCAGAAGCAAAAATTAATATTTAAAGTAGTTAATGCTGAAAGTGCCAGAAAGAAACAAACAAACAAAAAAATGTCTTCAAAGTAGCAGCTAGGTGAATGGCGAACTTCTGACAGAGAACTACTTTGCAGCTCCCTAGGATAATATTTGGGAAATGATCTTACCCTGTGAATCGAACATGCAGGGCCCAAAGCTTCGTATAAGCGCCAGTTTGGGTGTACCACACTTTGGTGACAACCACAAAGTTAACTCAATACACATGGGAAACAGCTGCGCCTGGGTGGAGGGCAGGTTCCAAATACATCCAAACCATTTATTTTTCTAAACCGAAAAAAAATAATAGTAATTATAGAACGGCAGCTTTGAAATGGGCTAGTTTTATTCCGGAAATCTTTATAAAATGCCCAAGAGGTTGTCATGTCTACCGGTCCATTCCGAGTCTGCCTACCGATGCTATGAACAGAAATAAACCCGGAACCAACAGGAATGCCAACCTGAAAGACCAAAGGAGGAATGGAGCCTGGAATCCCTGGTCCCCTGCTGCAGGCGGCTCAGCATCCCAGAGGTACAGATGCTAGAGGGCGGGAGCAGCAGAGGGGAGATGGGACTCCACCTCAGCGCACTTTACTCTCTCCAGCTTTGCTCCAGGTTTGACAGACAAGCAGTCTCCACCTGGAATACGCATGTCCCAGGCATGGTCACCTCAGCCACCTAACGATTTCATTCAAATAACAGCTTTGCGTCTCAAAGTGCCAGGCCTCTTCTTCCCTCATAAACACGTCACGTTCCACATCAAAATGTCTCCTTCCTCTGCACTGTTCCATACGCTATTTTGTATCTTACCGAGTGGTCCCCACTCTCCCCACCGAAGTGTAAGCCCCAAGCTAGGGCCAGTGTGGCACGGAATCTTCTCCTACTGCCCGTGGTGCATCAAGAGGAGACCTCTCAGCTCCTTCTCCAGCGCCAAGTCCGCCTGGGCACCACCATGCTTCTCGCCGAGATGGTAATGGACTGAACAGTGTACAGTGCTAGTAGGCACAGCATAGCCCTTTGGAAATTTAAAACGAGAATGCTGAGCGCAGCTCAAAGGGTTGGATGTCACAGATGGATAGTTTTAGTCTGTCAGCTGTCTTAAACAGCATGACTGTACAACACACACACACACACACAGACAATCCACGTGTTTTACAACTGGGCATGCTTGTAGGCAACTAGAATTCAACACTAGGGAAGCTGGGATAGGGCTTAAGGAATACCGAGACACTCATTAAAACATTTATTGGCCATATACTGCCACCTAGTGGGTGGGTGGATGGATGGATGGATGGATGGATGGATGGATGGACAGATGATAGAGATAGATAGATAGATAGAGATAGATAGATAGATAGATAGATAGATAGATAGATAGATAGATAGATAGATAGATAGATATAGAGACAGACAGACAGACAGACAGACAGACAGACAGCCTGGCCTGGCTTTTGTCAACTCAAAAGTGACTTTACATCTATGTTGATCCCCCAAATTTCAATTTACCAGGTGTAATCATAAACAGTAACTTAAATGCAGAAGAAAACCAGGCAGTAAAGCTAAAGTATTTTATTAATAATTTATTGTCAGTAAGAAAGGCTGGCTAATGATAGTTTTCAGTAAAAACCTTTACGAGACCATTGCATCACAAATATACAGACACTATAAAAACCGTGTCGTGGTGGTTTGGGTTCTAAACAGGTATGCAGAAGGTCCCCTTTACACTTTCCAATAATGAAAAATGTTTATAATCCGAATACAGCAACCCATTTAAGACATGTCCAGTAACAGGTTGTCCTCACCCCATATGTACAGCTACACTGGACCGAAATGTGTCAATGAAATGTCATACTTCAGTGGGAAAGAACGGCATGAAACCCTGGTTACATCAGAAAATCGGTGCTAGGCGACGACGCTAACACCACACAGATCCAGCAGAAAACAAACACGCGATGCGTCCTGAAAAACCTAGTAAAAAACTATGGGGGGGGGAAAAAATCAAATCTGTACATAAAATTTACACAAAGAAAACAAAATTAAAATAATCGAATCTATATAAATACATGAATCATGCTAACAAGACGACAGGACCGATTTCTGTTTCATTATTTTTAACAGAGACAAATCTAAATACGCGAAGATGCTCAGGATGGACAGGGGATGAAAACCCGGTCAATCACAGTCAGTTAGGACACTGGAAATGGCTAACACGTCGAGAGGCATGTGACTCCGTGCAGCCGCGCCTACCGCAGCTCACCGAGAAGCAGGCAAGACCGCCGCAGAAGAACAACGTGGATATCAGATAGCATCTCTAGGTTCATGAGAGTCCAGGCACTTTGGGGAGGAGCTTGAGCGTCACACTTCCGTATGCTGCTGGGAATCTAGCGGGGGAATGGTCACCTCTTCAAAGTGGCCGTCGTCCCCGCTCTCGTAGTCACTCATCATGACCTCAGACTCCACTTCGCAGCACGCGGACACATCGGAGCAGGAAGCCGTAGAGGTGTACACGGACATGGGCATGTTTTCTATGGTGGGCGCCTCGAAGTTTCTTTGATACCCTGGAGGGTAGGGGGCGTAGGGTTCTCTACAGGTACTGTTCTCGCCAGCGCCTTGTTTCTGAGGTTCAGACATATCGACGGGGTAGAAATTGGGCAGGTACTGATTCAGGTTGAACCTCTGACGATTCCTGGAGGAAGACCCCAAGCTACCTGCTGCGGGCATGTCTCTGGGTGGGTGTATGGACTCGAACTGGTCGCTGAATTCTGGAGGCAATGGTGGCAGTTCATCGGGTGCAGGGAAGTCCTCTGGTGGGGGTGGAAAGTCACTTTCAATGTCATAACCCCCAGGGTAATAGTCAGTGTCGATGGCATTTGGATCAGCTGAGTAGAGGGGCGTGTGCTCGTCGATAACCTCGTAATTGGGGAACTCTTGTATGTCTGGCAGAGGAACACTGGGCATCCAGTCTGATGTATCCCAGTGGTACCCTTGGTAGAAAAGAAAACAAGATTTTAGTTTGTTCCTCTTAGCTTCTATGCCTCAGGGGGAAAGAGCTCAGTGTATCAGGCACAAGACACAGAAGTATGTGTGCATTCATCCCAAGCCGGTCACTCGCCCCGCAAACCCCACCCCAACAGAGTGACTATTTCCGGAATGTGAACTTGTGGTTTTAGTACATATCTGACATTCAAGGCAACAGAGTTCCGACAGAAGCAGCTGTACCATTTTAGAACACATGCAGGAATTTTCTTTTTTCGTTTTCAATAAACAACCCTAACCACACTTCAACTTTCCTTCTGTAACTGCTGACCCTGCTCCATAGGAAGGCAGTACAGGAAGTTAGTAAGGGGCTTTCAAACTGAAGGTCTCTACTGGGGGGAAACTCCAAACATCACTGGGCTTTGTGCAGCCTGTCCTCCAGAAATACTAATTAAGGCAAATCTAAAAATAATAAAAATAGCCTTTAACATGTTAAATTCAGTAGTAAAGGTAGCAGTAACAGTTACATTGGTTTTATTAGCCATGGATAAAACAGTGAGTTATTTTAATACAGGCTACGAAACAAACCATGTCCCTCAATCAAATAACGCATAACCAAATAAATGTTAAAAAAAAATCATGACGAGCTGTAACAAACAATCTTTGTTCTCATTTCAAAGGACTGAGGATCATTCTGGACGGTAAGTAAAGGGCACCTTTCTGTTGTTGTGTTTTAAAGAAAACCAAGGCCTAACTTAAGGGTAGGTGTTTTTTTTTTTTTTCTCTCTCTTCGTAGGATTTTTAAAAATTCTGTGAGAGCTGAGGGAAGGTTAGGCGATCCGTTTTACAAGGCAGTGCAGAACAGCGGGCTTAGTTACTGCTGTAGCATCAAGCACCCGGAACGTCGTCATTGGTCGGGCTCTACCAATGACTTTTAGTGGTTATTAATGGACAGCTGGCATGCATAAGTCACCTCTTGGTTTGCTGAGGTCAGGAGCAGCCAAAGATTCTTTGGGTGGCAGAGTAGAAAGAAAAGAAAACATCGGTAATTAAAACAGACGGCTGAAATGACAACACAGAGAAAGCACATGGTACATTATAATGTGTCTGTGAAGGCCCAGGCGGCCAGACACGCTGTCTTTACCTCGTTCTCTCTAATGATCACAAATGAGAAACTCATGTTGTACAAACTAAACGGTATGCAGACATGGAAAGAGATGAGCGGTGATAAACTAGAGGCTTTGCTGTGCATCCTGGAAACGGAACTGCCTTAGGAAAATTATAAAATACAGGTACTGAGATATATATAAATTGGCTATTTAAGGGACAATCTCAAAACATGAGCACACACACATTAGCACACATGAGAACCTTAGAAGTGTAAGTTCAGAGAAACTGACAACCAAAAGTTGACCATATCCCAACAGCTTATCCACTTCACTATGATTTTTTATATTTACACTGTCTAACCCTTCTCTAGCGAGCTCCTTAATTAGCTACCTGTATGGCATGGCCTCTTCCCATCAACTCTGTAACTAAACTCTCTCTCTCAGTGATCACATTACACACAGAACTCTGGCCCCAAGCCCAAGGAAATGAACAGAGAAATCTCAGGACCACAGATGCTCAGCCTGGCTAAGCTTCGGATTGGTTTTCTGTAAGAAATGAGATGAAAATCTCAGATTATTGTGACAACTGAACAAGGCAATGTGGGTCAAGTGTGAGCCCGCAGATAAGTCATCATCACTGTAAGAGGAATAGTCGTGGTAGAACTGTGGCCACTTTTCTAAACAGAGGTTTGTGTGCCCCATAATGTCCTTGAAAACTAGGACAATGAACTAAGTTTTGACAAGTTAATAGCTGACTGATATCTCTGGTAGGAGTTTAAATAAAAGTGGAAAAGGCAGATGTTTCAAAAATATGAGTAAAAGGAGTATTTAGGGAAGGTATCTATGGAGCATTTACACATCTACTATAACACAGTAAATTCCTTTATAAATGAGGTCCGGCAAGCTTTGTTGTACACTAAGTGTTTGACAACCCTTTAAACTTATGTGCGTTTTCAACGTTAAATTCACTTCAGATAAGAAAAATCAATCAGTAGAAATCACACCGAGGAGACTTCAAATTTCTGCTTTTTTAAACTTATCAATATTTAAGATAGTGGAATGTCATCTTGTTTCAGCTAAAATTGGGCAGACAAAATATAGATAACATTCTGATTCTCAAAGTGAAAACACAGTACTTTTAAGAAAATAGATTAAGTCCCTTAGTAACTGTAACCACTGAAGTCACAGTTGTCCTCCTGCTACCTTTCCTCCAAATCTAGCAGACAGCCTCGCCTAATGGTGCCTGCTGAGGTGTCCTTGCAGAAGCACCATGTGTGTCTACCAATAGTGCTATTTGATCGCAGTTTGCCTTTTCTCATTTTCATGGGTGGTGGGCACTCTGCATATGCATGCGTGTGTGCATGTGGAGGCCCATGGTGGATATTTGGGACTCATCCTCAGCTTCCCCTTCACCTTACGCAGGGCCAATCAACCAAAGAGTCTTAGTGCCAGTTCTCTCTGAGGATTCTCTGCCTCTGCCTTCCAAGGCAGATCACCGTGGCCACCTTCCTTCATGAGTCCCAGGGATCTAAGCCATGGTCCTCACACTTGTGTACCAAGCACTTTATCCACTGGGCCATCTCGCCAACCCCGTGTGTACGTTCTGATGGTCCTGGGTGAGTAACTTGAAAGTGGTGATTTTTTTTTTCTACATCAGGAAATTTCTAGATCCAAATCAACTGGACATTTACTAAAAATGAAAGTTCTCAGGCCCAGTCCAGACCGACTCGGTGGGAAATCCGTGCTGGTAACCGGCCCCAAGTCTTCAGCAGCAACCCATAGCATTTAAAACAAGCAACGCAAAGACATACACACGAGTATTTTCACAACGCGCTTACACTGTGAAATAAATGTCCCAAAATGAAAGCCACCAAACCTCCCCAGAGGATGAACTGTTTTAATAACAGGACAATAGGCAGACAGACGCACAGCACCCCACTTACAGTCACTGCAAACCACGGACACAAAACACAAACACTTATACCTTCTTTATTCACCGTGTCAACGACAGCGTTGACAAGGTGTGTTACAGTCACTATGGAAGCTTGTAAAAAGGCACAAAAGAAGCCAATTAGGAAAGTCCTTAGTTAGTAGAAAACAGCACATGAAGCAAAATTCCTTAATTCAATGCAATTTCTCCCCTAATTTAAAACTTTGAAATGAATGCTTTGAGACCACTAGATTAATTATACATGACCCCTGCACTCTACCCGCTAAGTGACCGGTCTCAGGACATTTCAAATCAAGCTATAGGCTTGCCAGTAGTCAAGTGAATGAAATAACTGTTTTAGTAAAAGTTAGGGGAGAAGCTTTAGCTAAGTGTTTCACACAGTTATAGCTATGGAGTGTATAACGGGAAAAAACAATTCGGATCTGCATCTCCTGGACAAAGGAACTGGAATATCGTCTGAGAATAAGGCAAGTTAGGGAGATCTATGTACGTCAAAAAAAAAACAAGACTGATCGTGTCCCTGTTGCTTAGCGTGTATTTCTCATGTCGCAGATGCTGCATAGACTCCTTTTTCATTTGCCTGTTATTTTAAAATGCCAACGCCAACATAAACAGTGCACGTAAACAGTCAGTACACTCTAATCCTGAGATCTAAGGACTACTGAATCTAAAGCGTGTAAGAGAACATAAGAGAACAAGACACACTGCCTGCTGCCATGAGGGCTCGCCTGAGGGGGAGGCAGAGAGATCTGGCTGCATTAGCTGGGTGGGCTGAGGGGACTGGGGTGACCTGTCAAAGGGAGCTGTCTCAGCTGTGCCCCTGTGCAGCTTGGCATCCTGACCACAGGTCCTGCAGGGACTGAAAGGAGCTGTGGAAGCAGAGGCCTTAATTACCAGGCAGTGAGTGAGTTCTAGGCACGAGAAAGAAGGAAACCAAAACCTCCCTCAGAGCTTTCAGCGAGGCAGCCTCGCTGACACCTGAACTTCAGTCCCGAGATGTGGCGGACTCCTAGGCTAAGGAACCACACAAGAACTGTTTGTGCTCTCTTGAGCTGCTAAGTGTACGCTGAGTGTATAGTTAGCGACTGAAAAGGCTTAGAAAACCGCTGATGAAATGATTTGTGCAGATGTGGCTCAGACTTGACGTCTGTTACTGAAAATGATTGACTGGTGCAGTGATTAAAAACACGGACAGTCGCAAGCAGGCTTTCCCTCACGCTGCTACCGCCCCCAAAAGATTAACTTTCCTAACTAATCTGACAATGACTTCCCCAAAGTGTCTGAATGCTGCCAAGAATGGGGTTTCAACAACAACAAAATAAAAGAAAATAAAAGAAATTACTAAAAAAAAAATCCTTAAATGCGTTTTTGAACTTACATTGGGACTTTTACAAGGGACAAAGTATAAATCCCTTAAGTTGGCAAAACAAACTTTTCAGAATAGAAACTAATGAAAGAAATAATACTGGTTTGTTCTTAATGGTTTAATAAGCAATCCACACTTTCCACCCAAGAATAAACAAGGGTGTGCTTTAAATAATGCAAAACTTGCTTGAAATGTTCAAGGGACAGAATGTATTTATAGCCATCTTTAATAGGGAAAGGGCTTTGCAAAGTTTTATAGACAAGCAGACCCAGAGACCCATAGATGTAGTCATTATAAATGACATTACCCTGGTCATGGATTTTGCTATTTTGGAACTTCAAGTTTCTTCTTTCTAATGATAACATGTTCTTAATGTGTAAAAACATTGCATTTTTTTACACAAGGAGGAAAATTAAAATTGAGCCTACACCTTCTGAGAGTCAATTATTTCCAGTAGATAACCACCCTCACGGGGCTGATAATTTTTGGGACATGTGCTAATGCAGCGAAGCTGTCTATCAGTGCCATCCACCCTGGGGACGCCAGATAAACACAACCGGAGTCATAGAACCAAACCTCCTTCATTAGAAATATAATCCGACTTACTAGCCATCTCTTAAACTCTGCTCTCAGTCAGAACGCTCTGATCCAAATGGGAGCTGGGGCAGCAGTGGTTGGGGAAGAGACAAATAAAACCTTGTAATACCAAAGGTATGACTGAAAGTGAACATTTCAGACTTCTACACAGAGGGTGCATGTATGTGCCTGTGCATTGCATGTTCAGAAAAACTGTCACATGGATCTTGAAAAGGAAAAAAAAAAAAAACCAACCCACAAAGCTTTCATAACAGTCACTGTTATCCAAAAAAGTATAAATAATATAAGAATTGTCAAACAAGGAAAATTAACACCTTTTCTCTCCTATTATGATAGTTAAAATAATTCTTCATTAAGAATAGTTTTATTTTGCAATACTAGGGATTGGACCCAGGCCCCTGTGCGTGCTAGGCAAGTGCCCTACGACTGTGCTACTTTAAATATTTTCCCCTGGGCAGGTCCATGCAAGTGTCTATACCACATTGTACATTCACGCCAAGGGGAACACGGGCCGTTTTCATACTTAATTGGGGGACCCGGTCCATCTACATCAGAATACAGCATAAGGAACGCCAGCAACACTTCAAAGCAGCCACCGCATCCAACGTCAGTGTCTGAAACTTACCATTGTCATCACAGGACTCAGACTGGAAGGAGCTAAGGGACTGCACCTCGGACAGGCTCTCCCGGGCACTGTATGGCTGAGAGGGTTTTTCCTCCAGGGGCTTCTTGGAAAGACAAGGGTCAAGATCCACCACTTTAGCTGAAAGGAAGAGATGACAGGTAGGCAGTGAGTTCCTGATCCCTCGGGTTCACGGATACACTGCACTCCATAAGGAAGTACCTGAGCTTGATACCTGAGCTGTGAGAACGGAGGAGAGTGAATCAGAGGAGCATCCTAGAGACAAAACCATACAAAGGCCTACTCGAATTCTCAACAGACGCAGCGGTTAGGATTTCTCCACGAATAAGCCTATAAAGAATTAACTGGCCATCAATTAAAATCCGTCCTAAAGAGCATACGCAGCTCTTTTCTGGAGCTTCAGGTGTATGCTAAGCCACACACATATACATATTGCTTATATGAACTCTGCCACCTTGCCTGGCTGCGATAAAAAAAATAATTAGTATAAAAGTGGCCATCCCCATTGTTTCTTGTTGTAATAAAACACCCCCAAATCAAAGGTGATAACATGTGTCGGTTACAAAGGTGAAACGACCTTTCTAGAATATTAATTAGAACACAACTAGATCTAATTGGATAACTCCAAGGTCCCCATCAGTTTTCATGACCATTTCAGACTGGAAAGCAACATCCTTGGGTCCCATAAACCACCACACCGTGCCCTTACCGTCGTAGTCGAAGTCCCAGCTGGGCTTCTGAATGGAGTCGCTGTCTGAGGGAGAGTTGGAAGGGGGTGGCGGAGGCAAGTTTGGAGCCACGCTGCACACAGCCACGGCTTTCCGATGTCCGTGCATAGACTCGGGGTTAAAAGTGCTGAATTCTGGGTGCTCTGGGATCGCCGAGCCTTCAAACGAGTTCCGGTCCAGATTGTTTCTGGAGTCACTGGGAATGCTCGGAGTGTAGGAAATGGGACGCACGGGCACCTGGGGCGGGATGTCAGAGTAAATGTTCTTGCTCGGCTTGGAATCAAAGTAAGGTCTCTGTAAGAAAGCCGTGGTTGGCCCCAAACGCTTGTCTTCAGGTTCCGCCTGGTGTTTCTTCTTCCGACTGATCATCTTTCGGCAGAGGACAAACACCACCACCAGTAAGAATATCCCGGCTATAAACACAATAATTCCGATTCCTTCGGCCAGCCCGATGTTCCACGGGGTGGACACGTAGTGGTTGGGAGTGGCGTCCTCACAGTGCTTCCCTCTGTACTCCTGGCTGCAGTTACAGTGATAGGAGCCGTGCGTGTTCTCGCACAGGGCCCCGTTCCGACAGGGGTTCCCAGCACACTCGTCAATGTCGCTCTGACATCTGCCAAGACGAAGGCGAGACCTCTGCAGTACATGCCAGACCACCTATGCTAGCACCTTCCGGATGAACGATAAACACACCAATCCTTCGCTAGAGATGCCGAAGCAAGATGAATGGGAAACACTCAGAAAACACCAAAGACGGGAACCAGAAAGGGCCTTGTGTGGCTTAGCTACTGGGTCAGAGGCTGCATGGGTATTTGAGGGCCAACCACATCAAGCCAACATCTAGCTGCACTTTTCCAGAATTAATAGATAACTAAATCAACTCAATGGGCTAAAACATGGGCTGCTCTTAGGTCTCACGGTCAAGCGAGCATTTAGAAGCCGGGAAGCTAAGGTACAGTTTAACAAGTGGTGAGTGTGCACACTGTTCTCGTAGGCCAGATTAAATTTCAGTGGAAACGGTCCTGTCAGAGATTATGAGGTCCAGTAAGACCTATGAGGGAGTAGAAAACACTCTTCCATTTTAAAATGTTACTCCTTGTGGAATCAGAATCATCTTCCCACCCGTCACCATCACGGAAGAGATCACAGACAGCCCCCTTTGCTTTTCTAAACAGGGGCACGCGGGGCTGTCGTGCACGGCCACCCTCGCTTCTGAAGCTCTTCCCCATTTGAAAATAATTCGCCTATTTGCAAACTGTGAGCAGTGATCTTAAAAACTCTGAACACTGATATATTCTTGTCAAACATATAGGAATACACACTGATTAAAATTGGGGAAATCCACAAAGGTACCAGGGCCTCAGAACTAGGGACAAAATTCAGAATTCTAAGGACTCCAGAACAAAACGATAGAGTAATTACAGGTGGACCCAGCAGCTATGAGACCGTGGGAGGCTCGCTCATCCAAAGGATCTACGCTGGGTGTTTAAATGAGACAGGGTCTTATCATGTGGCCCTGTTTGGACTGGAACTTACTGTGTCTAGACCATGCTGGCCTCAAAACCTCAGAGAGCCACTTGCCTCTGCCAACTGAGTGCTGGGATTAAAGGAGTGTGTCTGAGTCTCATTCCAGTGACTTTTGAAAAGGGATAGCATCTGAAATTAGTTTCTTACGAGTTTTCCTCAAGATAGAGGTGTGTATTTTTTTTTTGAGATATCTAAATGTCTAAATATATAAATCCTAATCACCTCTTGGGTTTATACTGGGGAATGGTATCATTAGTGGAATAATAGTATAATTACTATAACTAAAAGTTGATAAACCCAGCAAGGTTTAGATGCTCGATCTATGTTGGTGCAAACCACTGTGAGAAATCACAATTAGTACCTTCTCATGGAGAGAAGACATCACGTCACAAGCACTTGCTTTAGAAAACACACACACAAAAGGAACCCCGCAACCAGTTTATAAGCATTTGCTACTTGCCAGGGACCCACCCATTCTTCATCTATAAGGAATGGCTCTGCGGCACAGAGGCGAAGCTGTCCCACTTCACATTAGTGTTTTTGAGCCAGTCTTCTGTCTAAAGACGTTTGTCTGCCCATCATGGAAATGCCAATGAGAATCACCATACAGAATTCTCCTACGCAGTTCGAGCCAATGAGGTTGACTGGGTTAATGGTCAGCACGCGGTGGAAAGGTGCGGCAGATATGAAGCTTCAAAGAAACCATTTACCTTTCTCCCCTAAAGCCTGAGTCACACTGACAGACAGCACCATCCAAACTGTCAAAACACGTTCCACCATTTTTACAGGGTTCATCTTTGCAGTACGGACTAAGCTGACATCTAAATAAGGAGAAACACATGAAAAAAAAAAAAAAAAAAGCCCTCATGAGTTCACTGCGAATAAAAACGGACAGCATTAACAACGAACAACACAGTGGCCTGCCCTATGCAGAACTCCACGCTTTAATATTTAAGCTTATTAATTCACGAAGAAATACAAACGTACCTCTGGCCAGTGTACAGCCCCCTGCACTGGCAAACAAAGCCTCCGTTGTCTACCATGCACGTTCCTCCGTAGAGGCAGGGGTTGGAGGAGCACGGGTTGACGCTCACCTCACAGTACGTCCCTGCGTGCAATGCACTGCACTTGCAGTAATAACCTGTGCCGTGGAAAAGAACAGAAGATCCAGTCACTCAGTGGCCGCAAAGTGTTTTATAGGCTCACATCTTTATGTTCAAGTGAAGATGCTGTCCCCCGACATCTAGAAAAGGCAGTAGAAGTCCCTTTCTCTGCAGACGAAGAGTTATCCATATGGGTCAAATCCTCTTTTTTAAAATACTGGAACCACGAATGACTTAGGCTTTAGAGGGCTTTTTTTTTTAAGTTTCGGGAATATTTTTTATAGATTTTACAGCTGGAATATTTCTAAACTAGAAATCTGATATTCCAAATGCCTCCAACCCTGGAAATTTGAAAAACACACTCAGGGGGCAGAAAGTTCCGGATCTGGGAGCCTTTTAGAATTTGGATATTAAAATTTAGTTAAGTTCATCTTGTGTAAGCTAAACAGGAGAAGAGAAGAAAAATGTCTGTGACTAGGCTTAGCGATAATTACATTCGGCTGGTGGGTCAAATGAAAAAGGCAGGAGAGACAGGCTCATTGGTGGCCGTCCACAGAAGCAATGCCACTCAACAACACCCACAGGAGTGTTCCCAGTGATACGTCATTAGAGAACATGGAAAGACTTTGCTTTTCTCCCTTACAAGCTGGGCAAGGCCATGGTCACTGCTGCAGGAGGAAAAGGAACATGGGAACCACTGGTTCCTTAGACCAGCCCAACGTTACAGCACACGCTACTGAGTTCTGACCACAATATCTATGACGAAGGCAAGAAGTGATGACGTCATGGAGGCAAACCAATTCCATTCGGGCAAGTTGCCTTTACATGTGCATGTGGGTAACATCCGAGCGACCGTTGCTTAGGAAGCTTACCTCCAGTGGGCGAGGGATTGCAGACGCCTCCATTCTGACAAGGGTTGCTGGAACAGTCCTCGGTGGCAGTTAACAAGCACCCATGAGCTAGGTCCACCCATTCTTCGATGTGTGCATAGGCTCTTGGTTTGTTGTTCAAAGGTAGCTCCTGCCCATTCAAATAAATAGAGTCCATGCAGCCCCTGAAACCATTGGCCACCTGGGTGCTTCGTCCATGTTTTGTCCCTTGCTGGCGGAGGTGGCCACCAAAAGTTACGTAGTTATCCAGGTTGAGGGTTTTCAGAGCTCCTGGGGCTGTGCCCGAGGCAGTGTGGACTTCATCTAGAACCAATTTTGCATAATTCCCCTCCACTTCCAGGGACACTGCATGCCACTGCCCGTCGTTGACTTGAATGCTCTGAACAGAGACGATCCCAGGGCCACTTCCACAGTCAAATTTGTACTGCAGTCTCCCAGTATGAATCTACAACAGAATAAATACCGTTCACACTGACCACATACAATCTGCAGCCTTAGTCTGTGTGAAACTCTCTAAGAAGGGTATGTTCAGTGAACGAGGGCAGAAAGAATACAAGCTTTGCTGGGGAACACAAACGCATTCATCTACTCTACAAAGAATAAAAACGGATCGTCTGGGGCCTCCCAGATGCCAAATGCACATCCAAAAATAACACCAATGTGACTAATTATGAACTGTTAATGGAATACACAAAGCACAAACATACACACAAAGTACCATGTAAGATTTCTGCATAAACTACAAGGTATAATGAAGAGATTTGAATGTTAGCTGTCATGCGTCTCAAAGGTCCAAAATAAACTTCTAAGCTACTGGGGAAGCCGAAAGAAGTTTCGACTGCACCCAAGTGTCAACCTTATCCAGGCCACAAGTCCTTGAGACATGGAGTAAACTACCTTCCTGAGTTTGTTCTTAGATGGGACAGTCAGAACACAAAGTAGAATAGTCTCCCTCAGCCTGAGGTCACAGGCTGCACAAAGCCATACCTCCAGGATACTGTAGTCAGTTCCTCGAGCGTACATCACAACCGCGTGGGAAGAGTAGGTTCTCAGGCGCATGGTCAACTTCATCTCCAGTCGGTTTTCGTTTTCCATCAGACGATATTTCACAAAGCTGCTGCCAGTAAAAGTTATGGACGAACTCCCTACGGATATCAGGAAGAAAAAAAGTCTATCAGCTTCAAACTTAAGCATATCATCAAAGGTAAGTCTGATCGTCTTCCCACCCCAGAGGCTGGCTTTGTTCTTTGTTTTTTTGTTCCTTTTTTTTTTAAATTTAAAACTGCAGCAATGGGAAAGGTGTCTACTGGATTTCCCAGACAGCAGAGCACACACAACTGACTCTGCACAAGGAAGAGACTGAGAACTCTGTATGGCAGAGAAATAAAGTCTAAAATGATAAATTAAATATAAAAGTGTTTTGTTTAAGTTATTAGTAGGCAATCTGAGGGAAAAAAGTAATGTAGCCTCAAGATGATGGGGGGAAACCTGTCAGGCAAAAACACAAAACCATCCCCATTCCTCCAAGATGAAAATCCCATCAGCCTCCGGAAATGAAAATTAAGTTATGCAGAACTGACTAAATAAAAATTCAATTTCAAAGTGACAAAAGGCACATTTAACAAAATAGAAGGCTGATAATAAGAAGAGGGCAGATTGTAATAAGAAGCATGTTAATCATAATACCCCTCTGAGGTCTGCTGGGTATTTCTATAGGAAATGCTAACACCAACTAATTAGCAGAGTGACTCCTTCCATAAGCAGCCAGAGACGTTAAAACCTTAAGTAAGTATTTCAATCCCACTGGGGAGGAAGTACAGTTTTTAATTGAAAGCTTTCGATACAGATAAAGAGAATGAGACACGAGACCTTCATGCATGCCCGGAAGAAATGGAAAATATTGGTTCGACTACTTTGGAAACAAATATGACAGTGTACCTTAAAAAAATGTAAACCTATTTAATTTTTGACAGCAGATTCTCGTTTTGGGAGATCATAAAGGGGGAGGGGCAGCAGCATGAAAAGATGAACTTGGAAAGATTTTTTAACAGGAAAGATATATTAACAGGAAGACACACGACTGGTGACTAAATCCCGCTCCGGTTATTAAGGAGAGTGAGGATTACACACAGCGGGCTTGGAACATGTCTTTAATGAGCTAAGTAGGGAAATAAAGCAAGAAGCTGAGGACTGTAGGAGAAATCAGGCGAAAGAGGATTAAAGGGAAGCGAGAACAGATGAAGCCCTGCAGTTTATGCAGCCATCGGGCTGGGGGCAGAGGCTCAACCGACAGCTCAGGGGGCTCCTGCTCTCTTTCCATCGCTCCCTAACCTCGTTACAATAAGCAACCGGCACAAAGCTCTTTCTCCAGCAAAGAAACAGTTATCAAAGCACCGTCAAGGATGGTTTGAAATGGGTTCACGAGGGAGTGAGGAATTCATGGGAGCGCTTACCCGGGCATTTGCCGAACCCGCCCCCAGGACACACACAGCTGTACTTCTCTTCTCGGGGATCAGCGACACATTCGGATCCTGCAGGACAGGGGTTATCTTCGCACCTTTGGTGGACAGGCGGGCATGTCCCATCTTTATTTAGAAAAACAAGAGGAAGAGAGGACAGAACACGGGGATTAGGGAAACGACCACTACTGTTGTTCCCAGCCACTCGTTCATTATTTTGTGGTGCTGGAGGGATACATCTCACACCTCCTGTATGCTAGACTGGCACTGATCTAATGACTTACATTATCCCCAGACCTTCTTTCGTTGTTTCGTTTTGAGACAGGATATCATTACGCTGCCCAGGCTGACCTGGACTCACTATGTAGCCTAGGTGGTTTTGAACTTACAATCCTTCCAAGTAGCTGAGATCATGGGCTTATCTCATTAGGCCTGGCCATAAAATAATCATATCACTGTCTCCTCCTCCTCTTCCTTCCTCCTCTTCCCCCCTCCGCTTAACATGTTTAAATTTAATTTTATGTGTATATGTGTTTTGCCTGCATGTATGTCTATGTACCATTTGGGTACCTGATACCCATGAAGCCAGAAGAGGGCATCCCTGGTCCTGAAGTTACGGATGGTCATAGGCTACTATGTGGGTGCTGGAAATCAAACCTAAGTCTTATGGAAGAGTAGTCACTAGGCTCGTAACTGCTGAGCCCTTACAACAAAATATTCCTTAACATTCGCCTCTATATATGCATGAGCTCTTACCTTTGCAGAGACACACGGCTGTTCTATGGTGCCGGGGAGTCACAAAACTCAGTCTGGCTGTGCTATGAGTTGACATAATGTTTTCATCCACAGAAACCTTCTCATCACAGAACTTCCACGGGCAATCCAGCCCTGCACAGAGCTTCTGGAACACATCCAGTATCCTCACGCCAATGATTTCCTCGATGTCCGTGACGGAAGAATTGATCTTGTGCAGAAGTTGTTTCGTTGAGATCTGGGTGCCCCCTGACTTCTCTACAAAGAGTAAGACGTCAAGGTGGGAGTGGGGCTCGGAGGGCTGCAAGCTGACAATCTGTATGTCGTTCTTCCGGACGCCCAGGATGTTGCGTAAAGCTCGCTGGAAGTTGCGCCAGTAGTCGCCGACAAACTCTTCAGGGGTGAGATTTGCAAATCGGATAGCGATGGTGTGGTTCAGCATCTCCTGGGTCACTTGCTGGATGTGCACGGCGATGTCAGCCACCGTTGTAAACTTCCCGTCTGTCACGCTGACATTAAGAAGGTACTGGCCTATATCCAGCTTTCTATGTGCGATCAGTTTACCCCCCGTGCTGGAAACAGAGAACAGGCCATCCATGTGGGGATCCAGACTGTACGTCAAGGTGTCATACACGTCCTGGTCCGTGGCGTGGATCTTTCCTATGACCCCGCCTGAGTATTCCTCTCCAGAAGCAGTGATGAAAATCTCCAGTGGCAAAATGGCAGGAGGGTGGATGCTCTCCTCAATAACCCTGATGTCAATGTGTGTCAACGAAGACAGCTGAGGCTTTCCGTTGTCAGCCACCTACAAAGACAGAAGTTGCCTCTGGCGTTATTGCAATCTCCTAATAAAAATGCATGATGCGGCTCAGAGGTTCTGCGCATGAATCAACTGTTAGGTATTCATTTCTCCTCACGAAGCCCACTGAGGAAAAGGATAACTGTTCCCTCTCTTACTCCTATGGATGCTGTATCACACTTCTGCCTAGGAAGGAGCAGTCAAAGTGCTGCCGAGACAAAACCAGACGCGTACTGAAAAGAACCAAGCCATATTCACTTTTCTCCCATAGCATGTGAGGACGCTATCTAAATATAGAAAGATGACCACCTGCAGATGCGCTCTAGGAAGCCCTGGGAAACCATGAAAGACTCCGATACCTTAATGTGCAGAAGGTAATGGTCCTTCACTTTCCTCTTGACTGTAGCCGCTGTCAGGAGGACCCCGTGCTGGTTCACCTCAAACATGTTGTCATCATTTCCACTCACAATAGCAAAGGAGAAAGGGGGGCCGTTGTGGGACGAGTCCTTGTCTGTCACTACTAGCTTCAGGACGCTGAAACCCACGGGCTTGTTTTCCTGCGTAACGTTAGACAGAACCAAAAAAAGCTATCAATGCCACCATGTCGATACCACAAGGGACAAGTGAGGCTTTCTGATAAATATACAAACAATAAAACCTTATTTCTAGTGCACCAAGGAAGAGGGAAGACAGGTGGAGGCATGGGGGGATGGGATAGAGCAGGAACATGAGTGAGAGAAGTAACAGGAGAGGAGAGGTTCAAGAAAGGTAATGAGAATGGAGCAGCATCTATGGGGTTAGGCAAGAAGGACAAGGAGGGCTGGGGGAGGGGTGGACCAACGAGGGATGTGGGTTGGGGTGGACCAGTGCAGTAGAAGATACAATTATGAAAAAGCTCTTCCTAGTTAATCCTACGACAGTGAGAATATCTTTACTAAACCAAGGCACAACATGGAGTAAGGAAAGCTGAGCTGAGTCCTGCAAACGCCTCTTCTGTGCTAAGACAAGGAATGGCTCCCTAAATCTCACCTCCTCCTGTTTGCTAGAAAACTGGTTTGGAAAGGAAAGCTGCTTCGAGTGAGTGTCTGGAGCCAGTCAGAGATGGAGGAGGCCACGCCCCTGAGCACACCGCCCATTTACCTGGATGATGACACTGTAGTTGTCTCTGGAGAAGAGGGGAGCATTGTCGTTGACATCGGAGACATCGATGTTCACTGTGGTGGTGTTGACTCTGGGTGGATTGCCGTTGTCGGCAGCCTGTACTGTGAGCGTATAACCTGAGATCTTTGTTAGGGAAAGAGAGAACACTGTCATTCGTATGGTGCCAATCAACTGGGGTCACTGACGGCATTTGCCAAGCCTAGGTCTAGGCAATTGCCTAAAACTAAAATAAAATCTCCCAGTGAGTGAGTGAGTGCACTATTTTCTCAACTGAGATTGTTATCAGCAAGAAGCAAATTCTTTGCTCTCTCCCGTTAAGGGTCTTAGTTATCTTAAACATCTTACAGTTCTATTAGAAATACAAAGACAAAACTATGCAAATGACCAGAGGAAACGGCTGCCCCAGCTCAAAGGCTGTGCCTCTGGTAATGCAATAGGCAGCACCTTCAATGGAGGCTGAATCTTATAGAGCCAGACATGGAGGTTTGAGCTGCCTCTCCTTGTGTGCAGACTCATTTCTGGTACCCCAAGATGTACCAGGTCACCATCACACTTGGGTTCTATTTAGCCACTTAAATCCCTGAAGGTAGTTATTTGTGGCCACTTGCAAAAGAAATCAAATCAAGTGAGAGAGCTTCACTCTTAGGACAATTTCCTATTATAGTATCTTTAGAGTGAGCTGGGCCAGGAAGATGGCTAAGTCCTGGAGTGCCTTTCTGTAGGACCTCAGTCTAGCAAATGCTGGACCACATGGCCTTGAGAACTCCATAGGCCACCTCCTCTAATACCTCACAGTGGATACAAGTATGTTAAAAGAGCTAGGTTCTCTAGTGACAATTACTAAATTCCAGTCAAGTATTGGTGGCAGGCACTGAGTGTTTTCAACACTCAGAAATCTGAGGCAAACGTATCATGAGTTTGAGTCTGACCTGAACTATATAGCTAGATCTGAATTTAAAAAAAAAAAATCACGTTTTACTCTGCCCAGTACAATAGATCTTTCTATGCCCGACAGTCAAGCTTCCCAGACTCTTAGGAAGACACCACTCAAAAATAGTAAGCCAGGGGAAACCTGGCTCCGCCCCTCCCCAGCAGAGGTGTGGCCCGCCTCTTGCTGGCTCTCCACAACATATGGCTTCTAGCAACGTTGCAGGTAAAGAAAGACTCACCTTGCCTTGTGGGGCTGGACACTAGGGTCTGTTCAGTGAGTACATGGGCAACACAAAACAGACTGCTTGGCTTTTGGTCTTTTGGGTTTTTTTTTCGGGGGTGGGGTAGGGAAAGGGGAGCAGACATGAGAGGAATGAGAGGTGATTTGGGAGGTAAATGTAATTAGGGTGCATGATTTAAGATTCCCAAATAATGAAAAGAAAAAGAAAAAGTCAGTCAGAGAACAAACAAACAAAACAAAAAACAAACAAAAAACCACCTGGAATAAAAAAACAAAAAACAAAAAACAAAACTTTAATTGACTTTCAAATATTTCTATTCTGCCTTAGCATTGCCTAAGATGATGGTCTACCCGTCTGCGACTTCACGTTATACCCAGCAGGTACAAGCTGCAAGCTTTAGTGCTTTGCTAACAACTTGAATCCCCCTTTTAAACTCACCGTTTCGCGGTCTAGGGGCTTCGTTACTTTGATTTCTCCTCTGACAGGGTCGATTGTGAATGGACTTCCTTGGTTACCCTCTATAATGGAGTAGTGGATGTGGCTGTTTGAAGGGCCATCAGCATCATCGGCCATAATCTAGGAGACAACAGTCTTTTAGCAAACAGCTACGGAAGGGACAGAGGAAGGGACAACAGCTAGCTCATTTACAGCAGCTGCTCAGAGCCCACTAATTGGCTGAGCAAGGACCTTCCTGTTTGGCAGCACTGAAGACTCCCATGTCCTCACGGGGACGGCGTGAGGGCTCTCGCACTGAGCCATGTCCTCTGGCTGTACAACTGCTAAGCCCTAACATACTCTAAACGGATCCAGTTTAAGAAGTGGAAAGACTTCACTGATCCCCTTCAGGATCCAGAAGAGGCAAACTGTAAGTAAGGGGAAGTACGCACTGCAATGACGGGCTGCTCCAGGGCCGCGTCTTCGCTGACCACCGTGGTGTAGGTGTCCTGGCTGAACACTGGGCTGTTATCATTGATATCTGTGACGTTGATGTTCACGGTCGCCACGTCACTCAACGAGGGCGTGCCTCCATCAGTGGCTTCCACAGTCAGGTAATAGCCATGGGAGCTTTCATAATCCAGGGTCTCAATGATAAATATGGCCCCTGCATGGAGAGAGAGAATTACGTCCAGAACCCGAAGTTTCTAATTGCAACGTTGATGCGTTTTAACTCATGTGGCTCTCATTGCAAAAAAAAAAAAAAAAAAAACAAAGTGAACATCTTCTCTTTTAATTCAGTAACTTAAAAATGATTTTTTTTTTTTTTGGCCCACCCAATATCCCCCATTTATTTCCTTTATTTTCTTCAGATTCCTGGTGACATTACATTGAATAATGCCATCTCTGCTTTAAATGACTATAATGCTTTTAGAATGACAGCGGTTCTTAGTCCTCCTTTGATGTGGTTTACTACTACGGACTTTAATACTCTCTTTTTTTTTTTAAAAAAAAAATCAATTCAGTCCTTTTGGTTTCCTTCTTGTTATAGGGATCGTGCTTCTAACACTAGCAGCTAAGAAGGTGGGGCGGGAAGAGTGTACATTTGAGACCTGTCTGGACAACACACCAAGATCTGGTTTCGATAAACAACTAAAGAAATGAAATAAAACCCCTTACGGATTTAACAATACTTGTAAGAACATTCTGCCCTACCTAGTCCATCCTACTTCAAAGGACAATTGCTACAAAAGTCGCACAAATATTATACAAGACATTAAGAATACATAAAAACCATTAGACACCTATTCTCCATCAGAAGTAGTCATACACGACACTCAACTGAGCACAGCCTGAAAGACTTGCATTTTACAATGCCTCGAGAGCCGCTAAGTATTTAGACCACAGGCTAACACAGCTAACTACACCAGTATTATTCACAGAGCAGGATTCGCCGCTGGCTCGGTGGACTCCAATCTCCTTTTACTGGTGTATGTAATGACCATGGTGAAGAAGTCAACTTACGGAACTAACGGACGTCCAGTATAGGAACATCCGTTAGGAGGAAGCCGCTCCTTGTACCTCTGATATCAGAATAAAATGAGTAATTATACAAGGTTATAATAAGCATCCTGCCTTGATAAACCTGGGACACTGCACACTGAACGGTCTGAGTGACAGGCAATGGTTTTCCAAATTGGCTTGTAATGTACAATGTATATGCTAGAAAGTAGGCACTACGTAGAATCAGAGAACGAAGGTTTCCAAACTGCTTTCAATCCCACTAAGCAACAGAAAGGGGACCTGAAGGATGGGGATTTAGCTCAGTGGTAGAGCGCTTGCCTAGCAAGCACAAGGCCCTGGGTTTGGTCCCCAGCTCCGGAAAAAAAAAAAAAAAAAAAAGGGGACCTGAGTTTTTTACCTCTTTAGAACACCCACCCCCCCCTGCATCAAGTGAAGTGTGAGGCAGCTCTCAGTATGGAAGGAGGGCGTCCTCACACACAGGGAAGGGTTACCTGTCTTAGAATCAATGCTGAATTTTCCGTGTTCGTTCCCACTTATGATTGCATACGTGATTTCTGCATTCGCCTCGATATCCCGACTGGCTGCGTACACCTGGAGAACTTCGGTCCCAATGACAATGTCCTCTGACACGGTGGCACCATATTCACGGTACTCAAACACAGGTGGGTTGTCATTTATATCCAAAACGGACACAACCACCGTGCCAGTGGCTGTCAATCTCCGTGGCAATCCTTGGTCCGCTGCTTTCAGAGTGAGAGTATAGACTGCCTGTAGTTCCCTGTCCAAATGCTTTTCCAACTGCAGAATTCCGGACTGCTCGTCAATGGAGAACTGCCCGTCAGCAGAGTCAAGCAGTGAGTAGGAAATCTTCCGATTCAACCCTGGCAAAACAGGAAATCCTATCAGATTTCATGGCGAGAAATTTAAAAACGCAGGACATTTGTAAAGGACGGAAATGCAAACAGGTATCATTCAAAGACACGTCAAAGAGGTAATCAAAAGGTATAGTTCAAATCATGAGAGCAGCCAAGATTTTTTAATGTAGTATCTTCATTTCTTTGTTGAGAACGTCATGTATGAATAACCTGTATTTTGATACCTCACCCCCACTTCTCCTAGCTCCTCCCCTGCACCCTTACTACATTCATATGCCTCTTTCTTTCTTCTTCTTTCTTTTTAAAAAGAACTCACCAACTCCAATGTGTGCTGCCCTTTATTCAGTCATCCACCGAGACTGTGCATGACCAACCAGGGGCCGCACCCTTAATGAAAACTGGCTCTCCCTCCTACGGAAGCCATAAACTGTCTAGAGCTTCTCAGCTAGGAATAGGGGCTCATGAGTCCCTATCCCTGCTATGCTGGAATTTATAAGACTTACTAAGTATGGAATCTGTTTGTTACTTAACTCTACTAACAAAAAACTGTTAAGTGTGACTTTTAAAAATATCTTAATACTAGTGAGCCAAAAAGGTATTTTATTCATCAGAATGTTTGAATATACAGACTTATTTTCCTCACAAACATTCTTGAACATTTATACAACCTTAGCAGTATAGTATTAGCTTGCTATGTTCCTGTGATGCTGTAACTTCTTTAACAGCACTACTGATTTATTCCCCAAAATGCACTTTAAGGGGCTGGGGATAAAACTGGTAAAACCTCAGCCAAGCATACGAAGGCTGCAGGTTAAATCCCCAACATGGGCTGCAGGTTAACAACACCTCAAGGACACTGCAGCAGGAAGTTTACTGCATGTAACTGTCAAGACTTTAAACATTCAGGAAAAATGGCTTAAGTTATCGAGACAACAACAACGTCAAGCTCCATCACGTGCATGACGGAAAGAGGTCAATCACACTCCAATGGGGTGTGTTTCATCACGGGGGCGCCCAAAGCCTTCTTCTGCACACCCCGAGGACAGAGCATCTCCTTCTCTCAATATACCTGCATCTGCATCGGTGGCCTGCACTCTGGTCAACGGTGTCCCAGGCTCTGTGTTTTCAAATACCGTGATGGTGTATGGATCCGCGGTGAACTCGGGGGTGTTGTCATTTACATCTTCTAACGTGAGCACAATAGTCGCCTGACAGGATCTGCCCCCTCCGTCTGTGGCCTTGACCAGAAGATGATAAACTGCTTGCTCCTCACGATCAAGGAGGGCTAATGTTCTCAGTTCACCTGGAGATGAACAGAAATGAATGGAGACACTGGAGACTGAGGACTGTCCATCACTTTTTTTTCTTCTTCTATGAAGAAGTTCTGAACAACTCTCATTTAGAGAAAAATAATATCAATAACTACCTTATGGCATTCAAAAGCCTAAAGATGAAGAAAATGTGGACATTTTCATTACAGAAAATGCCAAATTGCAAATTTAGGCTCCCAAATTTAGGAAACACATTACCGAGGAAAAGCAGGAACATTTAGATACACCCTGGGTATTTTTTCAAAGAAATTATATTAACTTCTCAATCTTGAAATCCAGTAGGTGATACCATGGCTGCCTGTTTTTACTTCCTCCCAACTTTTACACATTAAGTTGCTGTTAAAGTTTCTAAGACGTCGTTTCCACAGCATCAGAATAAAATTTAAAAGAGAAAAATGCAATTTCCAGCTTTGCACATGATCTCATGTCGCCCACGTAGGAAATACACTATTAAATTAGTCCCAAATTCCATCCTTACCTGTGTCTGGATTCAGTTTAAACTTTTCTGCACCTGAACCAAATAAAGTGTAAGTGATCTCCGCGTTGGACCGGATATCTGCATCTGTGGCAGAGACCTGCATGACCAGCTTCCCCGGAAGAGCGTCTTCGGGAATGGCATCAGAATACGCGGTCTACAAGACAATAAACAACACTCTTAACAACAGAAGCATTCGGTGTCAGCAGTGACGGCCAAGGGCATGATGGGAAAGACAGCCTCCCGTCTGGCCACGGAAACCCTGGGAAAGGACCGGCAGTAACTCAGAGCTTTTAAAATGAATGTTCTTATAAAACAGATGTGGGGACAAGGAAGAGCCTTGTAAC
The DNA here is from genome assembly GCF_011064425.1 of Rattus rattus. NCBI lineage: Eukaryota > Metazoa > Chordata > Mammalia > Rodentia > Muridae > Rattus > Rattus rattus. The sequence goes on from NC_046166.1 coordinate 42,819,661, forward strand.
AGGTAGCAGCCCCACATGCGTGACTCCGGCCTGACACTTAACCTGCAGGATACAAAATATGATGTGCCGTTGAACAGTTTCATCCTTAATTCAAATTCTTAAGGAGAAAATGTGAAGTGGGTAGCCTGGATTTATGTAAAAACTAGGGGAAATGTATAACCGTTACATTGTTTTACTTAATTTGAAAAGCAGGGATTTGCTATGTACAGCCGACTGTTCCAAACGCAGAGTCAAGTAACTGCAGTTAGAAGTTAAATGGTCTTCATGGGATGGGGAAAAACACCAAGGGCATGTGTGTTACCACACCACGTTTCCTTTCGCCACATCTGCCTAAATCCTCACACAGTTGGACACTTGGTTCCAGTTCCAATTATCACATTAGCCATGCCCTAATGGAACAGAAGGGAAAGAGATTACGCTTCTGTTACACTTACTCCCGAATATGAGCTTAATGCAGGGAAGATATGTTTTAGGGGTCACAGAACTGGGTATTTTGCAACAGAAATCATTTCAAGTGGTGATGTTCCCAACTATAATGGCAGAGTTGGTATATTTAAAGATTATGAATGGAGTAAGATTTAATATAGATACTATACATGTACAAAATATATGTAGATAACAACATATATAGGTATATTTTATGTAAGTATAATATACATATATAAAATGCAATATATATGTATATATTTTAGCTCATCACTGAAATAAAATACTCTCATTAAAAAAATATAAATTCATGTTGGAACTAACTGTTCATCTCTCAAAAGTGTTACTTGCTGTGACAATGGTTTTTTTTTTTAACGTCTCTGAGAACGTGGCAATTCGCCTACCTCAGTCAAACACACTGGGATACCAGGTGTGCACCACTCTGCCTGAGTCCTTTTTCATGACTGCTAAGACCTCTCTACTGCTGGGAAGCAAAGTTAGCATCCCCACATGTGCCTTCAGCCTTCACTCGCTGAGGCCCTCCATGTTTACCCCGGTTATAAACTACTAACGCTAAGCCAGGCTTTGCCGCTGGGCGGCTTTTCATCACCGGCTCCAGTCAGCCATCTTAGCTGCTACAGTTCCATGGCCCCAGGTCCATCGGAGCCCAGCAGCAGCAGGAGTCATTTCACTGACCTCATGGTCTCTCTGGTATAAACGACAAATGCCTCCCAATGGTCCATTAATGCACATGGCTGCTGCAGATGTTCCCCATCCCTGAAACAACTATGTCGTCACATGAAGAGATTATTTCCATAAAAAGTTTCCAGAGTGTTTCTAGGGTCAGACGCTGGTATAAGAAACCCAAATTTTACAAGATTTTAGGCCAAAGTTCTTGACCAATATAGCATGCCCCTAAGTCATGGTGACGGTTTGTCAAGTCCTGCCCATGCGACTCTCCTCCACCTCAACTTGATAAGCAACCGTGACACGAAACATAAAACACAAGGGAGCTAGGACACCTCCAAGGCTGTCATGTGGAAGGGATGAGGGGATTTACACGCGTGGCACACAATCGTAAGGGAAGCACACCTACCCTCTCACACACTGGACTGTTATCGTTGGCATCGAGAACCTTGACTTCAACTCTAGCTTTGGAAGAGAAGGTCCCATCTGTTGCGGTGACGGTCAGAAGGTAACTGTCCTTTTGTTCCCTGTCGAGAGGTTTCTTCACGTACACCCTCCAGTCATTCTGCATATTTTCCACAGCAAACTGTCCCAATGCATCCCCTCCTAGGAAGTTAAGGGAAGAAGGTGATGGCCAAAGCTGTTATACTAGAAAGTGAACTTCGTAACCACAGGAAGAATAGATTATACAAAAAGAAAAAGAAGGCAAGGCATTATGGTTTAAAGGGGATTAAGACTATTTAAATTATGATTAAAATTGATACATACTTGCTTTTCTTTCATTTTTGGTGCTGTGGCTTTGTATTCTAAGCTGGCCTCTAGCTTAAAGAATCCTCCTGCCTTGGCTCCTTTGAGCTGGGTTCTAAGTGTGTGGTACACATATTACCACATATTAGGTTTTTTAAAAATAATAACAAGGCAGCAGTGACATGCTTATTCAAATATGAGATTAAAAAATATCAAGTCTAAAAAGCCATAAGGTAGCTTGCAATGCATCTTTAGATCACATTTAAAATATTAAGGATAAAGTTAAAATAATAAATCTTAGGCGTCTTGGCTGAACTGCTTCGCTTAAAGTTCTTTAAATTCAGCTTACACATTATTTGTACAAGTTTTAAACATGCTCAACTAAAATCACATCAACTCCCCAAATCCATAAATCCACAGCAAGCATATTACATATAATATGGATTCATCTTGTACCGAATCATCTGTCCCGGGCATTTTACCTGTTATGAAGTACGACACTTGTCTGTTAATCTCTTCAGAGTCGGCGTCAGTGGTGCTCAAGATGGCGATCACACCACCCGGGGGATCATCCTCACTCACTGTCCCTTTATAAATCTCAGCTGTGAATCGAGGTGGGCTGTCGTTGACGTCAGTGACGGTGACATCCACAATGGCGGTGGAAGACAGCTGCACCTTTTCACCATGGTCCGAGGCAACCACTTTAATCTGGTAACTGGCTCTCTCTTCATGGTCAAGCTCCTTGAGGGTTGTAATCCAGCCTGTTTCCATGTTAATGGCAAAAGACTCGATGATGTCTGCATCTTGGGACTGATCTAGACTGTACATGACTTGGCCGTTGACTCCTGAGTCTAGGTCAGACGCTCTGACCTGGATGACCCTACTCCCTGCTGGCAGGTTTTCGACAATAAATGCCTCGTATGGATTGGACTCCAAAACTGGGCTGTTATCATTAGCATCTTTCACCTGGATACTGACATCTATAGAAGCCACCACTTCGTAGTCATCCAGAGTACACCTGGCCAAGATGGAAAACTGATACCACTTAGTGGTCTCGTGGTCAAGGCTCTTCTCCAGCTTCAGTCTCCCACTCTGCCGGTCAATCACAAAGAACTCGTCTCTGTTACTTTCGGGAGTATTGCCTTTGACCAGGGTGTAGAGAACAGTCCCGCTATGCTCTACCCGGATGAGGTCAATCTCTGTGCCAATAGGCATGTCTTCTGAAATGGAATAGGTATAAAAGGGCTCTGAGAACCTAGGAAGCTGCACTTCCGGGGGAAGTACTTTAACATAGACAGGGACAACAGACTCTTTGGGCGGAGACCCGTTATCCACAGCTCTAACGAAGAAAGTGAAGAATTCATTCTCTAAACCTATTAAGCTTTCCTTTGTAGTAATGAGGCCAGTCAGTTGGTTGATTTCCAAGTTCTCCTCGACACTTTCCGAATCTGCCTCGATGGCGTAGGTGACGTCAGCATTCGACCCCTCATCGGCGTCACTCGCGAAGACCTTGACGACCGACGTCCCTTTGGCGGCGCTGGACCCCACGTTCACCTCGTACTTGGTGGAGCGAAACTGTGGCGCGTTGTCATTGTCGTCCGTGAGGATGACGTTGACGGTGCAGAAGGCCACCTTCCCCCCAGCATCCTTAGCCATTAAACGGACTGAGATCACTTTCTCTGCTGGAGCCTCTCGATCAAGTCTCTCCAGAGTGAAGACCTGCCCTCTGTCATTCACATAAAACCTGTCTTTGGCAAAGTCATTTACAACGTGGTAAGTCAGGTGGCCGTAGATACCGGAATCTCTGTCGGTAGCCTTCACTTGGACCACCAGGGTGTGCAAGGGGGCGTTTTCAGCCAGCTCTACCTCATACTCATTCTGGTGAAAGACGGGGCTGTGCAAATTCCCTCCCATCACGGTGACATTCACCCGAGCCGAGCTCCGGAAAACCCCATCAGACACAGAAACGTTGAGACTATAGAACGGCTTCAAGGTGTGGCGGCGCGGGTTGGAGAGCGTGATGATTCCTGTCTCCCCGTCAATGACAAAGCTCTTGTGATCATTGCCGGACAGAATGGAGTACTCCAGCCTGTCTAGGTCTGAGCGATCTGCATCACAGGCCTTTACGCACATCACAAAATGCCCGTGGGCTGCGTGCTCACTGATCCTGGCTTCGTAAACCTGTTGTTCAAACAGAGGCGGGTTATCGTTGAGGTCGGTGACATCCACAGTGACGACCACATCGCTGCTCAGTGGCGGCATTCCTCCATCAACAGCCCTTACGAGCATCTTGTGCTGCTGGAACTGTTCGTAATCCAAAGCCCTCACCAGTGAAATAAGCCCAGTGTGACTATCTATGTGGAAGTGATCGTGGCTTTTGCTATGATTTCCAATCAGCTGGTAGGAAATCCCTCTATTTGGTTCCGAGTCAGAGTCGGTGGCTCTAACTTGAAGGACAGGCGTTCCGATGACAGATGCTTCAGACAGGGTTGTAGAGTAAGACTGCTGCACAAACACGGGAGGGTTGTCATTGATGTCTTCCACTATGATGTCAACAAACACTTCAGCGTGGGCGCCAGTCAGGGAGTCAGTGGCCCGTATGCTTAGCTTATAGGCTGGGTGGGACTCAAAGTCCAGCGGTGCGATGACGTTTATCACCCCAGTGTTGAAGTTGATAGTAAACTGACTAAAAGGGTCCCCGTCTGTGATACTGTAGAACACTTTCAACCCTTCTGGGCTGTTGGCTTGGACATGGACCACTGGGCTGTGCATCTGGACGTTCTCGGGAATCTCTGCACTGTAGAAAGCCTTTTCAAACACGGGCATGGCTTTGTTCATGACGGTGATGGGGACTAGAACTTCTGCGGAGAAAGCTGGGTTCCCTCCGTCCTTCGCAACCACTGTGACAAGGTATTCTTTATTCAAGGTGTCGTGCTCGAATTGCTTTTTCAGAGAAATGTCACCAGAGGGTCCAATCTCAAAGTGGTCATGATGCTCCTTAAGGTAGTAGTGAACGTCACCGTTTCTGCCACTGTCTCTGTCAATGGCAGTGACGTGGCGGATGACATGGCCCACCTCAGCATCCACCTTCACCACAGCATAGTAGGGAAGGTTGACAAACACGGGTGCGTTATCATTCTGGTCTTCCACGGTGACCTTCACCACAACGTGGGCCACGGCCGACGGCTCCCGTTCTTTAGTCACCTCTACCACCACAACAAACGTCTCCTGTTGCTCCCGGTCAAATGGTATCCCAGTGGTTGACAACACGCCTGAGGTGTGGCTGATTTTAAATCTGCGGTCTGGGTTGAGGATACGGTAAAACAAAGGCTCGTTGATCGGGTTCCCTATCGCGGTAATGACAGCTAAGGTTTTGGCTTCAGTGGAGTTCTCCTTCACCACCGCAGAGTAGGCATCTTGGGTAAACTTGAGAGGACTCTCTCTGCTTTCCTTCACGTTGATTCTCACGGAGGCCATGCTTGTAAACCGGCCGTCGGAGGCGCGGACAGTCAGCTCATAGCGGCTCCGTAACTGGGTTGTGTTCTGAATTGCTATGGTGCCAGTCTTGTGGTCCATGGAGAACTTCTCCCCAATGTTGCCTTTGGTGATGGAGTATATTAACTGGGAGAACACCCTGGAGTCGGCATCTGTGGCATTCACTGTGATGACGTTCACTCCTTTGTACGTCGGCAATAGGAGGGATGCTTCGTACAGTGACTTGGAGAAGACAGGGGGGCAGTCATTGATGTCAATCACGTGCACGGTCACATTCGCTGCATACTCAGCAAACAGACGAGGCGTCCCCATGTCATGCACTTGGACGGTGAAGTGAAAGACACGGGTCTCTTCATAGTCCAGACTCAGTACGGTATGGATGGCACCGGTGGTGGGATCAATGGCAAAATAGTTGTGCACAGATGGCTCGACAATTTGATAGACGAGCAGAGCATTGGATTCCCGATCGGCGTCGGTGGCTCGGATCACGAGCGGAACATTCCTATCCGTTAGCACCACGCTGTTGACTGAGGCTGATTCACTGATGAATCCTGAATATTCCGCCCGTGTGAAAACTGGAGGGTTGTCATTCTCATCCTGTATGTGCACTACCACCGTTGTATTGGTGGACAAGCCGGCCATGTTGGTCCCTTGTACTGTCAACGTATAAATGGGCAGTGTCTCAAAATCCAAGGCTCTCTGAGTGACGATGCTTCCGGAATGTGGGTTGATATTAAATGCATCGCCTATATTCCCATCTTTTATTTCATACATCACTGATGACTGACTGTGAGCAGAGACCATTCCAACAAAACTCCCAATCCTGATGGCTTCACTAATCTCAGCCGAGTACTCCTTGGATGTGAACTTAGGAGAGGCATTGTCGGCGACGGTGACGGAGATCTGCACGGAGGTCATTTCGCTCATTGGTGGCTCCCCTTTGTCTGTAGCTTTTACCATTAAATCATAGTCTACTTGGTGACTTCGATCCAATTCTCTGGCAGTTTTTATAGAGCCCAAGATGGGGTCGATTGTAAAGGAATTTCCAATGTTTCCTGGAGGGGCAAGGGAAAAAAAGAGAGAGAGAGAGAAAGAAACAAAGAAACCTGTTAGAGAAAAGGCAAGGACAACAGAAATAGATATTTAAAACTTACATCCTGAATTTAAATAGAAAGGAAGGGGTATCAACCATTGAATGAAACATTCAATTTCATTTTTTACCCACCTAAACGGTTCAGAATTTTGGCTGTCAAATATGAAAAGCAAGAAACAGAGAAAAAAAATATTGTTTTGTACCTAAAGCCAAAATTCTCTCTCTGCTGAACTGAAAAATGTGTTGTAGAAACACATGGCTCTCCTCTCAAAAAAACAGTTCAGTTAAGGATTTTCCAACAGAACCTTGGAAATCTGCAGGATTCGTCAACTTATCAGCACTCACCACTTACAACAGAAATTCTTAATTCACTAAGAAATTTTACACCAGGCTTTCAGAGGGCTTCGTGTTGTAAGAAGTTAGGGAGCCGAGAAACCATTTTCTGTAGCCCATGGCCCTTCAAAAGTTTTGAAGATTTCAGCAATCTCCCCTTCTTAGCCTTTCCCGAGTTGACTTTATCATCCAGTCAGTGACTCTCGAGTAGGAGGGATTTTGCTTCCAGGGAGACATCTGGCAGAGCTTGGCTGTCAGAACTTGAAGGGAGGAAGCACGGCTTCCATGTGGATGATAGCAGCCAGGAGACAAAAACAGCTTACGCGGCACACAACGGCCTCCGCAACAAGGAGCTGTTTGCTTCAAAACATCAACAGCGCTAATGCAGCTGAGAAGCAAACCGCTAGGACAGATGGCTTCGCTGGCATTTCCTCGGACCTTCCCAGGCTCTCCCACACAGATTCAGTATTCCCTCAACTCCTCCTCAAAACCCCACAGGGCTGGGAGTTCCAAAGACGCTAGTCATTCTCTACATGTTCTGGATGGGGCAAGGACACCCTGGGTCTTTGGGTTCTACCTCTCTGTGAATCCTCACCATCCCCTTTCTGTTACATACATAAGCATCTAGACATCACTCCTAGACCTGAATCCATTCCTTCCCAATGAACTCTTGATGGCCAAGCTCAGGTCAGTTGCCACTGAACTTTTCTCTCACTCCTCTTCCCGGGTTTACCACCAGCAAACTACTTAGTGCCCTCTGTCAGCCTGAGGATTAGCAAGCACCTCGTTCTCTGCATTAGGAGTAAGCACTTCCTCTACAGCACTCATTTCCTTCATTAAATACATTTTCCAAAAATCCGTGACTTTTTTTTTTTCCTGAGGCCAGACACAGTCTGGTTTTCATTAAGTTGGCCTGGCTCTGTGTCCAAACCCCAAGGCAGTGCCTCGGTTTGAGACAGGGAGGAAGCCTGGGCTTCTCCAGACCCTGAAGGTCTGGGCTGAACCTTGGCCCAGGCCTCTGCCAGGCTGCTCAGACACTGATTTCCGGCCTGTCTGTATTTGGGAGCATCGGTGATTCTAGGCTGTCACTGTGTCAAACCTCAGAGATCCTTCTCTTCGTCTCTCACCTTCCAAACCCGCCTGGCCCGACAGGTGCCACCTGCTCACCTTCCTGGCAAGTGACTTTACCTCCCCCAGTCCCCCACTCCCAGCTTTCTGATGCCTGTTTTGGAAAGCAGCCCGCTTGGCAACATTCAAATCCATTCATCCATCCACACGTGTCCGTCTTCTTTGTCACAGGGAAAGCTTATTCGCTAGTAGTTAAGGTTCACACATCCTAGGCCTCAAATGAAGACAGGAACCAATGTTTAGCACTGTAAGAGATGTTAGGATGCACTACGGTGTTCTCAGCCCCTGGCCAGACTGACATCCTCTCTGCTCTTCTCTCGTGCCAGGGACCCCATATCCACCATGTTCCCTCCTAATGCAGCCTTCCCTGGCTACGCCATTCACCCACTTACTCTTACATTCTTTATTTACCCGAATGCCCCTGCCTGAGTCCCACACTTACCCTACCGGTGTGGCTACTGTTATCGTTTACTTAGTGTTCTCTTTCCTCCTATTCATTTATTTTTGGTTTCTCTGCCATTTCTTGTATGGCTCAGGCTCATCAAGAAAACAGTATGTATCGCAGGCTGGACTCCTACTCATAATCCTCCTGCCTCAGCCTCCCGAGGGCCATGCTTAAAGGCATATACCGCCACACCTAGCTCCCGAATCCTCTAACAGGTAGAACATTCTTACTATTTATCTGCCATCGTAAGTTCAAAACTATCACCATCTGGGCTGCCCTAGCATTGGATTAACAGAACCCTGAACCTGTTGCTGAGTGAAAACGGTAAATCAGGAGCCCAGTTAGTGATCGGGCATTTGGATCTCACACAGGGACGTGTTGGGCACAAAGCTTCAGATGTACAGAAGGCAGTGCGAGCTGCCCACTGCTGGAAGGGAGCTTCTGGTAACAGGTGCATTTTCCTAAGCCCTGAAATACTAGGTTTGCTCCCTGGGAACAGAAATGAGGTAGTGGGCGAACTTTGTCCTAGGGTGGGGTTGACACGTTTATGCTTGCTGAAACGGTGTAACTTTAAATTATTGTCTGTATTTCAACAGGGAAATTATCTGGACCAACAAGTCAATGTTGCCCTTAAGTCCATGACTATTTACTACATAGCACAAAGAGAGACATGTAGGGGAGACCCATCTCTTCCTAGGCTTGACATCGGCCTGTGTTCAGTAGGGACTTGCTGACAGTGTGGAAACCTCTCCCAAGTTTCGATGGCAATTATACCATCGAGGAACAAAACCAATTTCAGTCAATAGACTCACCAAGTGTTACATATCTCCAGGGCTGGCAACAGTAGAAAAATGTCTAATCCCCTTCTCAGACGAGCCGACACCACCCAGAGTACGGCACTTAGGTGTCTCTGGTGCATAAATCAGTTACTACTGGAAATACCTTTTCAGTAAATTACTTTCTCTGAAGATTTCGAATCAGACTAAGCCTACATACAGCTCAATAAATTTCTCCTAATTAAACATGCAGGCTTACAGGTAAAATAACCAGCCTCTTGAACTTTATTAAATGCAATCAGACACAAGTTAGAAACAGCTAACTGTGAATAAATGTTAAGTGAAAGGCAGTGTGGACATTTTAGTTCACTGTGTTCCGATGGGCATGTGCACGCGCTTCTGCGCTCTCACAGTAGTGGCCTCCTATAAAGGTATTCTTTTAGCACAGTACATTGTGAGAGCCTTACTCCACGTGGGAACAGCCCACTGGCGCTTACCCTATTCTTTGGGGAGAGACAGAGTTCCATTCTCAGAATACCAAATTACTAATCCCATCAGTCATTACAAACACTCAAAGAATGCACATGCCTTCACTCAGACACCAACAATCATATTTTAACCACCCAGTTGTTGAAAATTATGTGAAAGCTAACGGAAAGCTGAGCATTTTCGCCTACATAAACCCAGTCAGTTTGTCTAGGACAAAGTCTCTTCATTGAAATGCTCGGGCATGCACGAGTGGAATGCACTGTTTTTCTAACTGCTGAATTTCTCAGCCGTGGGGAAGAAAAAAAATTCTCTCCATCCAAGGCACTAACCTTGCGACAGTGCATTTTAACACTCTAATCAGAGGCGGTATATAAAATCTTATTTGTAAATGATAAAGTCAACCTGGTTCTTTTAAGGGAAACAAATGAGTTTTCAACACATAAATAAATAAGGAGTTTAATCAGCACAGAAGGCAAACCGGCAAGTCTTTTTGTCAAAATTGCTCCCTGTATACTCAGAGTCTGAGATCTATAACCTGCAATCTACTCTTGCAATGCCTAGGAGAGACCACATATAAGTAAATAGAGCTCTGTGCTTAAAGAAAAACAGGAGATTAGAATACTCTAAAACCATTTCACAAAATGAAGCATGAAATTGGCTCTATTTCTTCCACTAACAATGACCGAGGACGGTCAGAAACTGAAGCCTTCTCCAGACTCAACACTCAGAGGTATTTAGCAGGGTCAGGAAAGGCCCAGTGCAAAGGAACTCCTATCTGTGTGAGCGTGTGCTCCACAGGAAAACCATTCTCAACACAAGAGGCCAGTGGAAGGCCCTGCCTCCTGAGCACAGCATGAAGACTTCTTATACAGGACTGCACGTGAACGGAGCTGTCTTATTCTACATGAGAGTCAACAACAGCAGAGAAAGAACAGAACCCATCATGTTACTGTGCTGGCTCTGATGAGCCTCAACTGTGGAGCTCTTTCCTGATTTTATTCTCCAACTCCTTGGCCCAGGCTCAGTTCACCTTCTCTGTGCTACCTTTAGCCAATGCCACAGGCCCCTTCCCAGAAGCAACCACTCAGTAGCCTGTTTCAACAGCTGGATTCTATGTGTGATAGTCTACGGTTAAAGGTTCATGGGATGGAATGTGGGGCTAGCTCGTAAGGCATAGGAAACAGGGTACCCCTTTTTTCTCTGAGAATTGACCCAACACAGGGAGATATCATACTTTCCTGGCATTTCTTAACTCTAAGCCAAAGAAAATACCCTCATTGAAATGCTGAATTACTAAGCCAGAATTTTCCTGACTAGTTTAAGAGCCTAAAATGATTCCAGAAAATATCGAATTAGAAAAATAAAGTTCCCCCACCCCTGTAGATTTTATCAGTCTTAATTTATGTTAATTCTGGTAATCCCCAGAATTCTTGACACTCAAGCTTATTAGGACTTTATCTTTGCTCCTTGGCAGGGTGTCCCCCCCCCACCCCCAAATCCCTTTAGTCTTATACATTAAACAGTAGTTTAAAAAGATTTAATCCATTTCTGCAGTGCTATGTGGAAATATGCGTCAACACCTAGAGGTAATTTTAGAAACCGCGAGATACGCTTTTCAAGCACACACACAAGACCCCACTGCTTCAGGACTACCTGACTCGATGGAGTAGAGCACTTCAGCATTTCTCCCTTTGTCTTTGTCCAGAGCTGTAACCTGCAGCACCACTGAGCCCACAGCTGCCGACTCATAAACCCGCCCTTCATAGGACGAACTGGTGAACCACGGAGCGTGGTCGTTCATGTCACTGACATTCACGATGATCCTGGCAAAGTTGCGTTTCACAGGGACATCCTGATCCCGGACCTGGGGAAAAGAAATTAACACGTTGTTTTGCTATACCGGGGTTCTTCTTTCTTGTGGATTTTTAAAAAAAGTAAAATAATAAACAAATAAGATCACTGTCCCTTTCCACCACAGGAAACCTGCCCGTGTTAAGAGGTGCGTGCGTACCATAACAGTGAGAACGTGCTGGTGAATGGCTTCGTGATCCAGCTTCTCAGATGTGTAGAGAGCGCCTGTTGCAGGATCAAGGCGGAATTTCTTGAGACTTGCTGGATCTATGCTGCTCTGGAGGGTATAGATCAGTTTGTTTTTCTCATCCCTGTCTACGGCGCTGATTTGCAGAATCTCTGTTTCTGGCTCTGTGTCTTCGGGAACAGAGACTTCGTATTTCGAGGTAGAAAACTGAGGGCGGTGGTCATTGGTATCTATTACTTTGATGAGTACCTGGAACGAGGGGCAAAGGCTCATATAAAGACGCAGTCATAATTATGTTTTAACACTTCTCATAGGTCTACATGAGATCTTTGGAGGTGACTCCTGGAAAGGTATTGGAGTTTACTCTGCCAGGATTACAGTGTATCCATCCCTTACATCAGATTTACACCAGTGAGAGGGGTGGTAACACTATTTCTGAGTCTCCAAGTTTTTAATATAAAGAAACAAGTAGAAATGGCTGAAGACACAGTTCAGCGATTGGGCCCGTTCTTGCATGCAGGAGCTGGGCGTTAGAGACCCCACCGCCACTAAGGTAAGGACGTGTGGTTTGAAATTAAATTTCTGTGACTTCAACACCTATACGAGTAGTGACTATTTCTTTCCTAACAGTAATTAAGAAGGTTGAAAAGAAAAACTCCTGTCAATATGATGACATATGACAGCTTTAGAGCAAAAAGACAGACCTCAAAGGACTTGGTCAAAATTGGAAACAAAACATATTTACCTTGACAGATTACTAATTTTTGGAATGAAATGACATAGATGCATAAAGCTTAATGAAAATCATAAACGTTTATAGTTTATAAACAAGAAAGCTGAGCTCCGCTGGCTTCTACAGAACACAGGGATTTGTTAATTTAAGAGGAACAAGGGGGCCAAAGTTTTAGAAATGCCAGCTAACTATAGACCTCACCACTCCACCCACAAGAAGGCAGAATTTTCACGAGGCCGTGCCAGTGTCCCCAAAGAACACCACATCATCAGAGGATGCATTTTCACACTCATTCTATGTGAATACTAAGTTCACTCACCAAACCACAAAGAAAGATTGTATGTGAATAGTACGTTTCCATCTGAAACTACGGATGACTCACTTTTTAAGGTTAAGGGGGACCCAGGACGCACAGCTGTCAAAGGAAGTTCCTTTATAAACCCAAGCACAGTCTGTTTACAAATTTAAACTTAAGTTGTCCATGGTGTGAGAACCAGGCAGAGGTGAGTCTGATGCTAACCTCTACTAAACAAAAGGCTGAAGAGAACTAGCAACCCATGCGGACATGTAATTGGTGAGACGCATGCAGACTGAGCACTGGCTCAGCTCTCTCCCACCATGTCTGAGGGTGAAAGGCAAGTGTATAATAGTGACCTTCCTCATTACACTTTCAATCTCCCTGGGATGTATGTGATTTCTATCAAACCCAAAATCTGCTAGCACACCACAAGATGAGCCCTTTTAAAGTTCAGAGGGTGGCTGGGACCTTCCAAAGCAAGGAGTTCTGGGATGAGAATAGTCAGCCAGGAAGGTCAGAGTTGAAGATGCAGACCTATCTTTTAGAGACTGGAAAGACTTGGACCCGAAAGAACAAAGGATCGGGATGAATGTGGACCTGATGCAGCCTCAAATCCCAAGCTAAGGATGGAGAGTGAGCGATCCTGTCCACCTCACGGATTTTCACCAGAGGAAACACCTTCACCCTCTCATCTCAGTCAAGTGGACCATTTTTGTGGCAGGTGGCCCCAGGGGGATTTCAGGGACCAGAGATAGGGAAGTAAGTGCAGTTACAGAGGCTTGGGGTCAGGAGCCTGCATGGTGAGGCTGTGTGATGTCTGTGTCATATGATCATGTCCTGGGGACAGGCAGTACAGTATGAAGAACAAGCCCCCTGGGGCATCCCCCTTGACCCTTCTAAGAACTGGGAAGGCGGCTAGCAGTGCTCTCACTTTCCCAGTGTGGCAATGGAAGCAGAGGGAGCCTGATCTTCGTCCCTGCATGGGAGGAAGGGATGGAGACAAGCCTCAAACAGGACTGCCTGCCCAGAAAGTAATGAACCTAAAGGCCAGAGAAGGGAAAGAAAACTTAAGAGCGAAGGTTCCCCAACACCACCCCCACCCTGTCTTTAAAAAAAAAAAAGGCAGCTGGATTCTGAAGTTATCCGGAGAGGCAAGAGAGAGAAAGAAAAGGAGAAAAGGATCCAACCTCGGGCTGGGGAGCATCCTGAGTGGAATCACGAAGCGGTGTGCCCAGAACAATGGCATCCCCCATGCCTCCTTCCTGCTCTCCTCATCGAGGGTGCCCTGGGTCTGACAGGAAAATCCTCTCACACGCAGCACCTGTGCTGCCGACCTGATAACAGAGAGCTGCTCCGAGAGTTCTTGATTGTCGCCAACACAGCTGCGTCTGCCCGTGCTCCCGGCCTTATCAGCACAGGCCGGGTGCCTGAGAGTCTCTTCACAGGATACACCCTACTCCATTCCAGATCTCTATCTCCCTGCACACGGTCCCAGACAGAAACCTAAACCTAATTACCGCTTGTTCCCTTTGTCCCCGCCACCCCAGGTCAGCCTGGGCTGTCACAGCTCTTATATTCTCTCTCCGTGCCAGCGATCCCTTGGGATCCTGTCAGGGCTCTCTGAAGGTGCTTCAGAGTAGATTACAGGACTATAAACACTGCCCTGGAATTTAAAAGAAAGGGAGACTAATTAATCTCCTGTGTTTCAGAGGAATTTTAGTAATTTATATCAAAATTTCAGGCATCCAACTGCACTAAATAAAAGTGCGGTTTTGGGGAAAGGAAGGAGTGCATTACCAATTATATCCTAATGAGGTAATATCACCATGTGGAGACAAGGTTGTAGCAATGAGGAAGGCTGTCCTGGAGGGCCATCTCCACGCTCTCTCAACTTCCTCTGACCACATTTCCAGTTAGTCGTGTGACAGACTGTGCACAGTGACCACATCAATCTCTCCAAGAATGACTGCTAAGGTTCACTGCAATCTTTGATACTTTAATTCTCACTTTCATTCCCTACAGTTTAACATCAGGGGCTTATTCTCAAAAGGACAAAGCTGACTTCTGCTGCTTGTCACTTCAGCGAGAATAGCAAGAACCAAAACAGCAATGACAAAATGGCACTGGGTCATCCACACAGCGACTCAAAAAGACTCAAAAAAAAAAAGCATAGGCCATGGCACGCAAAACCAATCTTACATACATGCAAACCACAAGTGTTTGGAGAAAGGAGTAGAACATTAAGTTACCTAGTCACTTATTAGCCGAGCATACATCTTAGTCCGTGACTTTTAAACATTAAGGTAACTCGCTGTCAAAGCAGACGACCTGTCTCACTGACGACTTCAGAGAGCACAATCCGAAGATGGAGGGCAAGCATTCAGAAGCACCTCAGTCCTAGCTTTGGCTTTCTTAGGGACATCTGAGGGACACACAAGCCTTGAGTGTCTGTCATCCTAATCTCAGGACCAAGAGAACAGAACTCAGGTCTCTTACCAGTTATTGCTTCTGAGGAAACAAGTGACGTAATAAAACTGTTCTACAAGCACTTGTGAATGAGTGAGTGGGTGAATGAATGAATCAGTGAATGAACGAAGGCTTCCTCCTAAACCCCACAATTACTAGTGATCCAGGAACATCACTCTGGACAGCCAGTACTAAGAATCAAAGATAATTCATTTGAAACAGAGAATTCTATTAACTTACAGGGTTTTAACCTTTAAGTTTGAAAACCAGAAATCCAGCCAGCTATTGATTCTCAGATAGAAACAAACACGTACAGGGAATTATTGCTGCAGATTCCATGAGCTTGGGGTTAGATGATAAAATGGGGGTGGGGGGTAAGGGGAAGGATCCTGCCAGCAACTCGAGATATTAGAGCTCCAAGAATTTACATTAATAAGTTATCTGTCCCTAAATAAGGACTCATGGTGTGTACAGCAGGACACAACGGCCCGTGCTGTGTGCGCATCCTGCCGCGGGGGCATTTGTTTTCCCGGCCCCTCTGACGGACACATCACTGGCGTTCACTGACCTGGGTGAGGATAGTGGAGGTCCCGTCTGTCGCCTCCACTGTGAGGTTATAGCTGGACTTCTGCTCTGCATCAAGGGGCTTGGCCACAATGATGGTTCCGGTGCCCTTGTCCACATCAAAGTGACTGTCATAGTTGCCCCCTAGTTGAAATGAGGACAAACAGAAGTGCTAGAGAAAAATCACACAGTCAAGATCTGCCGCGTGTTTTATGGCTTTCTGATACTTAATGGCTGGGAAAACAGATGTTTAATACAACCATCCGAGTGGTTCCAAGGAACTATGATTTCAAAATGCAGGAAAGGAAGAACGGCCAGCTCTTCGGTAGGGAAAACCTGGACCTTAATCTGAGGGAGGCCAAGAACTGAGACAGCAGCTCCATGAACGGAAGCCTGCTGGCACGACCTGTCGATCACTTGGCTTTTTGGCCATTATTAAAATGTGTCCATCACTATGAAAACCCTCACTGTGTAGGTTTTATTACTGAAAAACAATTATACTAATCTGAATATACTAACTAGGAATGACTATTAAAAATACATGCCAATATGTTTCTTTTCTTTTTTTTTTTTTTTTTTTTTTTTTTTTTTTTCGGAGCTGAGGACCGAACCCAGGGCCCTGCGCTTCCTAGGCAAGCGCTCTACCACTGAGCCAAATCCCCAACCCACGCCAATATGTTTCTAAAAGAAACAGTTCTAGTTAACCTGAATCAGACCATTACAAACTCCTTAAAACAACTTTCAGAAGCAGTTCCTGTCCTACTAATCCCACCCCGTTATACCCCTGACTAGATCTGAAACAAAACTCTCTTCACACTCATGGAACTGTGACACATTATGGAGAGAAGTGGAATGAAGGTGAGGTTTAATGTCACACTGAAACTCTATGGCTAAATCAGAAACAAAACACACACGTATCATCATCATCAACCAATCAACCAAACCAGAAACTAGTGATGCAGGGACAAGGAAAAAAATAAAATAAATGAACAAACAAACAAAGCAACCAACATGTTGGTGACTGGGATGGGCAGCCATGCATTCACTATGAAAAGAACCATGGTGGGTGAGGAAAAAGGTCTCTGGAAACAAATTCATGCTTTGACTTTTTGATCTCATAATCACGTGGCAAATTATGTGATCTCAGCAGATACCTTCTGCTGTACAGTTCAGGTCACAAGTCATCTGAAAGATGTAAAACGCCTCTCTAGCGAGTGCGTCTCCTGGTACAGCCAAAGGAGGCAAGCAAGCGTGAAAAGCAAGCAGAGAAGAACAGTCAATCAAACCGGTTCCCGACAGGAAGGGAGGAAAATAAAGGCTGAGACGGCACAACGCAAGATGGTTAATCTGGAAATGTGAGAAAAGGGAAGGTAAACGTCGTGGTTATGGTTAGCTATGGCATTGGTCATTTGCCCTTCAAGATCAACAGTAATGGCGGCTTCAGAGGTAGCCACTGCACTTACTGGGCTTAAAAAGCAGAAGGAAGTGGCTAAGTTCCTCTGTGGCTACCTCGACACGTAACACACTTTTGATTCATTAAGTATTCCTGTGATTAAAGTGTTGTGGACGGAGAAAAACGCCTAAGGCTAGTCTCTGTAGCCCATGCTCACGATCCCAGCTAACTCAGGAGGCTGAGGCAGAAGTGTTGGCAAGTTTGAAGCCACCCTGAGCAACTTAGCAAAACCCTGTCTCAAGATTAAAAATTAAAAACAAGGCCAAGTGTGTGGTGTAGTGGCAGAGAACTTGCTTGTCTAAGTGGGTGGGAAGTGCAGGGATCATGTGAGCTTTGAGCTGTACTGCAGCCTTTTAAAGAGTAAACTGAGTAAGCGTGAGTTCATTAAATAACAAAAATGCTGACTGCAGCATGTACATCTTAGAAGAGGGTGAAGCTTCCTGAAAAGTGAGGTACACAGTACTCAGAAGCTGTAGTCAACAGTAGAGATTTCATACAGTCGCAAACAGTAATGCGTGTGTGTGTGTGTGTGTGTGTGTGTGTGTGTGTGTGTGTGTGTGTGTGTGAGAGAGAGAGAGAGAGAGACAGAGAGAGAGGTGAAAGAGAGGGGGAGAGGGGGGGAGAGGAGGGAGGGGAACAGGGAGAGGGAGGAGAGGGCGAGTGTGAGAAACTGGTCCAAACCATTTAAGTTCCTAAAATTACCTGTGTATGTCCAAGAAAGAATTTTGTAAAGGTGTTAATTGACTCGATGGCTATTTCGTGTTTATTCTTTTGAAATTTTTATGTGTACGGCTGTTTTCCCATTGTGTGTTAATCTGCAGACATCCACCCCATAGGCATGCAGTGACCCTGAAGGCCAGAAGGAGGCATCACACTCCCTGGAATTGGTGTTATAGATTGTAAGCTGTCATGTGGGTTCTGGAATTCAAGCTGGGCCTCTGGAAGAGTCACCAGTTCTCTCGTCTGCTGGACCGCTTCTCTGCACCCAGAAGTACTTATTTAATATGTGTTGTGAGATCTTTTGCTGATGTCAAACCACTGCAGTGTAAGGAAATTCTTCACCTATAGATCTTTTCCCAGATTTACATTCTAACACGTAAACAAAAATGAGAAAGCCACATCAGGTTATCGGTAACCCACACAAGGATGACGAGAGCCATGAGCAGCACGTACCGATGATGTCAAACCACAGAGGCATGCCAGGAGGCTCAACGGAGATCACGCCGATCATGTGAGCCACCGGATCACTCTCCATTACAGTAAATGAGAAAACCGATTCCTCAAACGAAATCGGCTCCAAGGACGGCTTGGGTTTGGAGATCCACTCAATATGGAGTCTGGTGGTCGATGACTTCTGGGGGCGCCCATTGTCAATTGCCTTAATCTATTAAATATGAACAGAGGAGAAAAAAACAGCAAATCACACATTACATCGGCTAACTGAATCCAAGACTGGTTTGATTGCCTAAAAGTGTCTGATACTCCAAACTTGTGTCTGAATGCAGTGTACACTTACTACAGATTGAGTTTCATGGCCATCCTTGTTTAAGCCCGCACTTTCCAAATGTCCAGCTCTGTCTGTCAGGTTACAACCCTGAAGTCACTTTCTCAACAGAGAGAAAGAAGAATCTAATGACAAGGTTTGCAGAAAGGCAGGAGAGAAATCCGACTCACAGAAAGAATGTCGTATTCTCCAGCCGCAGAGAACTTTTTGGATGAGACCACTCCTGTCTTGGGTTCAATGGAAAACCGGCCGTGCTCGTTCCCTTCCTCGATGCTGTAGGAGAGCTCGGCATTGGGCCCTTCGTCCTTATCTGCGGCTATGACGCGGTAGAGAGGCTCGCGCTTTGCGCTCCGGTCTCCGTCAGCTTTTTCTCGCTCCGGGAGCCTGATTTTATAAAACTTCTGAAGGAACTGAGGCCTGTTGTCATTCTCATCCAGGATTTTCACAATGACCCTGGCAATGGTGGATCTGGGCGGTACACCATTGTCTGTCACAGTAACCTGGGGTGTAAAGGTAAGAGACATCAGCATGTTGGAGTATCAAAAACTGAGTGCTTTTGGTCAATAAAAGATGTTGAATATTTTTTAAGCACTCTCAAAAAAAATTCCCTTTGTGCATTTAAACACAAAGTCCCCACATACCACATTGAAAGACTGCCATTTTTAAGGGTTTTTTTGTGAAGTATTACAAATTTAAATATTAATGTTTGAATACTAACCACAATATTGATAGTTTTCTCACACTATTTTAAATGCTTAAGAAGAGGGACAAACACGTAAGCCTACTGTGTCACTAAGGTTTTCAGGAAAAACGAAAAAGCCATGTGAGGTAACTTGCTTCATGCGCTCAGGTGTCTGATAGGATACTATTGCCTACGCCTGCGTCAGCATCACCCTTGAAAGTTCACATTTACAGCTGCATGTGTGAAAAGTACTGGCCCTCGTCATGACTTCTGTCAGTCAAGCTCCACCTCCTTCTATATTAACTGAAGATATTGAGAACATTGAGAGACTAAAATTTTTCATGAAAGTCTTGTTCTTTTGGAAACTCGGTAGTTGTAATAAAAGCGTGAATATATCGCTGAGGGACTTGTCAGGAGGATTTAGAAAAATAACAGTTGCTTTTGTACACAGAAGCACAAGGTTTATTATCTTCCTAAGCTTTTCAGGATAAAACAAGATTACTGTTTTAATGCTGGCTGCTCTGAACACTTCCTGCCTGTCACGTGTCAGGTGACCAGTACAGGAAGAGAACTGAAGAAAATGTAACTCAACACTATGCATCGAAGGTTTCATTTAGTTTAGTGTCAGCAAGTAGCTTTTCCAACGTCTGAAGTAATATACATTCCTCTCCAGGGCAGTCCGACTGACACCAGTTGGTCTTCAAATAAAGACACCAAAAAATCACACACACACACACACACACACACACACACACACACACACACACACACACGGCATGTGCACAAGCGCCTCCCCAATCTTTCCCGTCAATGCCTTAGCACTGTCTGCAAAGCCCTTATGTGTAGGTTGATGTTGCTATGCAGGTAAAGGCAGACACAAGGTAAGACGAGGCCTGTCATTGGATGAGAAGGAAAGTAGGTGGGAACAAAGGTTTTAGAAGGAAAGGGAGAGGCAGAAAGGAAAAAACAACAACATGTAGGCGGATGTAAATGATCCTCACCATGCATCTCTACCTAGATACAGGTTGTTAGGAATATTTCTCAAAGGATGCATTTCTACAGGTCAATTTGTCTTATCTAGGTGGGATGTTTATGTCTTTATCAATTGGTTGTGAGTTTACTATGTGGATTGAGAATTTAACAGATAAATCTGATGGCTGGGTTGCAGTTTGTTGAGTCTTGATTTTACTGCGTGGCTGGAACCAGAGAGTTCGCAGATAGCAGAGAGCTGCCAGGAGACATACTAATCAGAGATAAGCTATGGTAAGTTCCATTTGGCCCCATGGCTGCCCGAACTATCACTATAGACCAGCATGGATGGCCCGCAGACCACCTGGGTCAAAGAGTACTTGGGGGCATCGTGGAGCTGCTGAGATAAAGTACCCGGCAGTGTCATGCAGTCCCATAGGTGCCAGCACTAGAGAGAGTGCAAGATACCCTCAATGCAACGTGGCCCCACAGGGGCTGGTGGTAGCTCGGGATAAAAGTTTCCGCCCCCCCCCCTTTTTTTTGAATATTTACCTCCACACTTATGTGTCTTAGGGCTGCTTCCACGTGGCTTCTGACACTCCCTGTGAAACGGGACTCTACACTAAGTATAGAACTGCTGTGAAAACTGGTTACAACCAGAGGGATGGGGTGACCAGGGGAGTGTGCAGCCACCTGAGAATGAATCTTGGCACATCCCCGTGCTTTCTCTCTTTGGTATCCATCCATACCTTCCTTGGGTCAATTTCTGTAGTAACTGAATGAAAATTCAAAGCCCTGCTCTGTAATAAAGAAAATGAATTCAAGGGAGCCACACGATCTGTAAATGAAAACTCAATTCCAGTCGGAATTACTGTTAGCAAGACACAGGGGCTCTGAAGGCAACTGCTAACCTATGCGTGTGTGTGTGTGTGTGTGTGTGTGTGTGTGTGTGTGTGCATGCAGGCACATGCACATGCACATGCAGGCTTAAAAAGAAGTGTTTTACTAATGACGTAGGCTATTTT
This sequence comes from Rattus rattus, assembly GCF_011064425.1. Taxonomy (NCBI): domain Eukaryota; kingdom Metazoa; phylum Chordata; class Mammalia; order Rodentia; family Muridae; genus Rattus; species Rattus rattus. Next base: position 42,841,012 of record NC_046166.1, read on the forward strand.
GACCAGAGATGAAATTGAATAGACAGCAGGAATAAGTTCTTTTTAAAAAGAAATTGCAAGTCATCGTTTAGAATTTTCTCTACAAACCACACTGTTAAAGAGTTTGGACATGTCACACAGTCGGCTCACAAACAACAAAAGCACCTGACCCTATGTCTGGCTCTGCTAGTGAACTTTAGAGAAACGTTCTCGGAAGCACGGGCTTCCTCTGCTGTGCCCTGTCTCTGAAGGTGGCTGCCCCCGGTCATCTCCATGCCACGAGCTACCTGTCTCCTTCAAACCACCTTCCCCCAACCCCCACACACACACACACACACACACACACACACACACACACACACACACACACACACACACACACACACCCCTTCATTCTGCAAACTATTGGCTTCCAACCAAAACGGGGTAAACGAGTTAGTGCAGAAACATCTTAAATTAACCAAAATATTTAGAAAGAGGAAATGTTCGACTCCCACCTTCTTTTACTTTTGATACTTTTTAGAAAAACGTCTTTAGGTTACAAACAAATGCAAGTGCACCACTCCATGAGCAATGCAAGGATTTAAGTGCGTGCAAAACCACCTGGAAATAAACGCACACAGTTTAAACAGTTAGGCCCGATCTACAGATACATCTAAAAGGCATAACCGGGAGAAGTCTAGGGAAGGTACGAGAAAAATATCACTTCTGTAATAAAACTCAAATGCCTTTGGTTACCAAAGTATTTGTCAGTCTGTGTGAGGGATGCGTGTAATGAAGTACAAAACTCAGAAGGGTGCATAGGACTGAGTTCCTTTTCTCTGAAGATGGATCGAGGTGAGGGCAGGGGCTCATAATGAAGCATTAGCAGCTATGAACGGCAGACGACAGGAGTGGAGGTGCTCTCGGGGTGTTTACGACTTAAATGCTTTAAAAGCAATTAGAAATAAAGGAAGACTTACTTCCAGAATGTGTTCATCCTGCTGCTCTCGGTCCAGCTTCCTCGATGTGGTTGTGATGAGACCTGGAAAACAGGGGACATTTATTGATCCTAACAGAATACCATCCATCACCATGTCTGATTATTTTACCTCGAAGCTGCAGGAATGCTGTGTACTTTCTTGCCCTAATCTGGGAATACCAGACAAAGGACAGAACTATTATGAAAAGGGAAAAACTCAAATCTACTGGTCATAAGACATTTTGTCAGAATAAAATTTTAAAGGCAAAATGAAGTTATCCAGAACTTAATCTTTACCTGTGTCTCTAATACCTGCTCCAGAGATAAGATGAGGAATACAGTTCTATAACTATGCTAAAAAGGAAGCGTTAAAAACCTATAACTTGGGCTGGAGAGATGGCTCAGCATTTAAGAGCACTGGCTGCTCTTCCAGAGGTCCTGAGTTCAATTCCCAGCAACCACACTCTGTAAATGGGATCTGATGCCCTCTTCTGTTATGTCTGAGGACAGCTACAGTGTATTTATATACCTAAAATAAATAAATCTTTTTTTAAAAGAAAAAGAAAGAAACCTATAACTTACTATCTTCTGGTCATCTATCTTCAAATGAAGAATTATAATTAAAAAGGAGATAAAATGTTTCAGGTAATGTTGCTTCAACAAGTCAGTTAATTTACAATAAGAGATTACAAAAACGATGCTGGCCCTGAAGCCCCATTTCTCTGATTATATTATCAAACTAGAATAAAATGCCAATCTCTCTCTCTAACTTTCACCTTAATGTCTCTTGAACTGTCAATATACGCCACGAGCCAGGAGACTGCCGACGTTGTTAAAATGTATTTGGATGCTGGGCTAAAGTGAGCTCCACTAACCAGGAAAGCAGCAGTTCTCGACCTTCCTAATCCTGCGACCGGTTAACACAGTTCCTCATGCCGTGGCGAACCCGAATCATAAAATCATTTTTGTTGCTATTTCATAACCGTAATTTTGCTGCTGTTAACAACTACAATGCAGATTTCTGTGTCTTCTGATGGTCCTAAGATAGGTCTGTGAAAGGGTCACTGGACTCCCCAGAGGGGTGGCAACCTCGGGCTGAGAAACACCGCACTAAATCACTCGGTACAGTTAGCACCTGCAGCGTCAGGCACGCTGGAGCGGTGTAAGAACCCGCTAGACCTGATTTCATTCGGGTGAAGTTCGCTCAGCCGGATGGGTGCTGGTCCATCCTTCTTCCCAGTGCTGCCCGGAAAATAGCTCAGTAATTCAGCAACCAGCTTTGCAGCTGGGGCTGTGTGAACACGACCGAGCCAGGTGACCCTGCAGGATGAAACTCCTGAGGTCCTGCTGCTTACCATGGAGCTACTGACTTAATGGCTTCCAGGGGTGGCCAAGTGAGCTTCCTTTAAGAGTGAGAGCCTGTATGAGCAGATAATTCTCCATGGTCCCACACACTATAAGCTTATGGGAAGTATAAATTGGACTTGGTAGGACATTTTTTTTTCTTTTAAATGAGGATGTGAAACTGGAAGGGCGGAGGGGAGAGAGATAAATATGATCAAACCACGCTATAGAAAATTCTCAAAGATCTAATGAAAATTCGCTTTAAAAAGGAAACCGGCTTTCCTCATAATTAATTTCCTTCCATATCCCTACTTTCCCAGAAGCAGTTAAAGACTGTTATAAAATGTTTTCTCTAAGGCTGTAAATGCCAGATGTATATTTTTATTAATGTGATGCTTCTTGTCCTTAAATAACTACTCAGATAACTTCGACCTTCCAACTGGCCTTTCAAAAAACTAGAAGACTACGTTACAGCTGGACACTGGGCTTTTTCCCAAACTCTACCTACAGACTGGAGCTCAGGGAAGATGCTTCTGGTCTTGTGACAACAGGACAGCACTGCCCAATGTGACACAGAGCTTCCCTTTCAGTAGTCCTCTATTCCAGGAAAGGCTCACAGCCATCCCCCACTCCCAAACAACTCTGGGTTTAAAATGGCTGAAAAAGATAGGAAATCACTTTTATTTGTTTCACCTAATTGTCCTAATGCTCTCATAACCATTAATTGGTTAGACGGCATGGGGAATGGCTTGGCTTGCTCACAAGAAGAACTTCTGTCTGATGCTCAGGCTTTCACCAAGAACACCCAGGAAATTTTCCATGAACACTTCACTCACATCAAAGTGCTAATAAAGGATTTAACGTCTGCATTACCAATTCAAGACGGACCAGATCCTTTTCAGGCTTCAGTTTAGAACTACTTGAACAACCTCCAGGCTTCCTGTTAACACCCCGCCTCCATCCCCTTACCCACCTGCCTCCCACCACCACCACCACGTAGCACAGGAGAACAGAGATTCCATTTATGTGCAATGAACTGCAAGACCTACTTAAATGAACTCCCATCCCCTCTCACTTTAAACCGAGTCAACTGTTAAGTTCCCTAGGGCTAATGACCCAGTGAGGGACAAGGCATACGTGGGTCATGCCCCTCACCCAGGGATGTCCACTCCAAAGCAGTGACCCAAATGTAGAATACAAGCCCACAACAAGGTCCTGTAAGAAACTGTGTGCTTCATAGTTTTTTTTTGTAGACAATGTACATGATAATTCCGAGCTTTCCTAGAGTCACAACCCTCCCACCAAAAGAGTTCTATCAGTGGTTTCTATGGCTATCTCGGAAGCCTTCACCAGCACAGGCTGTGCTTGAGTCTGAGGAGAGGTGTGAGGAGAGGTGCCTTTGTCTGAGAGGAGTGCAGAAGGGTTTACTACAAAATGAACTCTAAAGAGAAAGTCCAAGTCCTTAGGAAGCACTGAGGAAACCCAGTGCTTCTCTAGGGCGGGTCCCACCTTCTCAGGCTATACTTTATGAAGTACAGAGAGGACAACGCCCTGGGACCTGGCCTGTGCCCTTGTTCTGTGTTTATACTTCATCAGCCTGCCTGCCTGTCTCCTTCCTGCTGATGCCCGCCCAGCCCCCTCCCCACTGGACGAACACCTGCTTCAAAACGACATTCACTGGCTAACTAGCCTTGTAAGTGTCAATATCTGAGCTGGCCATTAAATGTCCCAAGGAAAAGCATTATACATTTCTTTTTTAAAAAAAAAATGTATACGTATGCCATGTTTCCCCCTGAATCCCAGAAAGACACACCCTTTAATAGAAAGGGCACAATGGTCAGTCAGGTGTCTGAGCTAAAAGGAAGTTAATTTTTCTTGGAGATCGCCGGTAATTCATTAACAAGGTCCCAGGGACCCAGATGAGGATTTTTTTTTTTAAACTTCCCATCGAACACATAACTTACTGTGTTTATGGTATTTCGACTCTTTGTAAAGTCTTAACTGTGACTTCAGGAAAACTTAACAGGGGAAATGGCCACGATTAATCACTATTCATTCCGGTGGGTCAAAAAGTCAGTCAGAAACTAAAAGAGAAGATAAAGCCGAGAGCAGGCACACGCACACACGCATGAGATGGCTCCGTGCGTCTACCGTCATTTACTGCAAGCACCCTGAAGCTAAAAATAGAAGAAAGGAGACAAAGACTAGAAGTGTTCCTTCCCTGGTCTAGAAAAAAACATTACATCCTCTACACAAATCCTACAGGGCAGGCTGAAGGTGGGTTTCCTACCTTCAAACTAATTAGAATCTACAAATTTACCTCGTAAGGGTAAGCAAGACTAAAGGAGAACACCAAACCTTACCAAAACTGACGATCACCTTTGAAAAGTCACTTGTGGTCTTTCACATCAACGCCCCACAGTTAGAAAGTTAAGGCAGAACGTTAGATTCTAATTCTTCGATGTTAACCTTGCTTTAAACTATTTAATTCAGGACATCCTTCAAGAAAGAGGTAGACGGCACGCACAGGCACCTATCCCAGGGCGACTAGATGGAGCTGCAGCTGCTGCTGCTGCTGCTGCTGCTGCTGCTGCTGCTGCTGCTGCTGCTTCAACGGCTTTGTCCTGTCCACTCAGACCCCAGGTGTGACTGACAGTGTCATGCTTGCCACAGAGACAAAAGGGTGGAAACTAGAACTTGATACAAGTAAGAGCTGTGCGGGCAGAGAGAGCTCTAAAGTTAGCGCACCGGACTCTGGTTGGCTAATCAATTACAGGTTGCAGTCATCCCTGTCGTTCACACAGCCAAGCACCCAACATGGAAGCTTCTCCATCCAAGACCGACCAGCCCTAACTAAGCCACCTGACAGCTGACCACCCAAGTCAGTAGAGGGCCAACAATGCCAAGAGTCCCAACTAAATTAAGACCTTTTTGTTCTTTAAATCCACTCAGGTTCAGGGATAGCTTGCTCTGTAAGGCAGGCTGATAGAGCAAGTGATCATCATAGTAATGACTGTAGGCCTTACTAATTGCTCAGGGACTATGTTTTGATCTTTAAATACATTATGTACCAGGTAATATCTCCATTTCTACAGATTCCGAAGATGAATTCTTTTTCAAAAGAATTTTAAATGGCCTCTCATTTCAAAGTACATGCCAACATGTGCTACAATACTCAATATATGACCTACAACATTCAAAATACATTTGTGGTTAAAAATCTAAAGTTGCTCAGGAAGTTGGGAGTTTAACAACTCAGACCATCAGTGCCTGCATTTTAAAAGGAATCCAGGCCTGGAGGGATGGCTCTGTGGGCAAAGCAACTCATATTGCCAAAACCCACATAAAAACTGGCATCCTGGCACACGCCTGAAGCAGCGGAGGAACAGAGAGCGGCAGATCCCCAGGAATTGCTAGCCAGGCAGCCTAGAAAAAATTGTGAGCCCTAGCCTCAGTGTAAGGCCCTGCCTTAAAAGTAGAAAGCAAGTAAAGGGTTAAAAATGAGAAGACACTCAACGGTCTCCATTAAACTCCACATGGACCTGCCCAAGCGAGTGAACCAGCACACACCTGTGACACAGACAGACAGACAGACACGCACACATGCAGATACACATGCATGCATGCAGAGTCTCACAGGGAACAAAAGGAAGGCCAGGCTCTTGAAGAAACAAAGAAGGAAGGAGGGGAGGGAGGGAGGGAGGGAGGGAAAAAGGAAGGAAGGACAGACGTTAGTTAAGACAGCATCACAAACAAGAGACCAGCCACAGGATGCAAACCCAGGATTTCTGAGTGAGACTAAGGTCCAGCGGCAATGAAGAGCCAAGTTCTAGAGATCTGTAGGAGATGAAATTTAAAAACTGTGAAATGACAGACAAGGTCCTGCATGTGTGCCATCGCCTGCTTAAACCGGCATGGCAGGACACTGACTCTCGACCATTTCCCTGTTGTCCTACTTTAAGAAAAACAGGAAAAGGTAGAGATTTAAGGCAGGTGGCAGATGGTTACGGGGTGGGGGCAGGGTGTCACCTAATCTTACTTCCCTTTCCACTTCTTTGGAAAGCACTGCCTTACAAAGCCACACCCGAAGCAGTTTCTCTTAGCCTGGAATTCCCTGGAATTCGCATGGCCAGACACAGTAGCTTCTAGCTGCACCCAGCCACTGAGCAGCTGGAATGTGGCCAGGCTAACTGAGAAGGTCGGTTTTTCAGACTGAATTTAAATAACTTAAAAAGGCACTGGTCATTTCTGCTCCTTCAAATGGCCTCTCACTTCAAAGTACATGCCAACATGGAATGCTCAGTATATGATCTATAATACTCAAAATACGTCTACGGTTAAAAATCTAAAGATACGACTCAACAGTGACTACGTCTGTTATCCGAATCCAAGTCCTATAAACATCTGCCTTCCAAACGCAAGGTTTCCCAATGTTCTGGCGTGGGAGCCACCCCTCCCCGTGCTCCAATGCTCATAGCCCGGCCAGTGCTCGGCTCACAGGACTCAGCCGGAGATGAACCCTAGCTTACCATCGTTACTTTATAGCTTTGCCCGATACCTAAAAACCACACCTTTGTGTCCAACCTGACTCCTGAGCGTTAGTTTGTCTATGAACACACACTTCTTGCATTTGATGGCTTTTCTGATGGCTTAAAGGTGAAAACTGAGTTGACAGGCAGTGGCCATGCTTGCATTATTACTCAATGTACTTGTCAAAATGGCCTCCCCAAACATGTCCTCTGAAAGAGGCACAAGGCTCATGCCCTCGATGGTAAGACAGATCAGAGGCGAGGGGGTCTATGCATTTACCTAATGTTAACTATGTCAAAGTCTGTGGTGGCTCTTCCGATGCAAGCTCCCTTTCATGTCTGCTTTCAAAAAATAAATAAGGCAAGCTGTAGAATGGCCAAAAGACATGACTTCTTGACTGACAGCTACCACAGATCCTTTCCTGGTGCCTGTAAGCAAGTCACACCTAGGGGACCAGCAAGGCTGTTAGATCAGGCATTCGGGGGACCAGCACGGCTGTTATATCATGGCATTCAGGGGACCAGCACGGCTGTTACCATGGCACTGCAGCTGCTTTATTACAAAGGTGGCTGAGGGAGCTGCACTCTGACCACTAGGCATTATATGAACCAAGATTTTGGTAAAGATACAAACTTCTTCAGCAGGTTTGTCCCAGTTAAAGACAGCTCCAGGCAACTCAGAAGACCTCATAAGCAATCAGGCTAAGACTTATCGACCTCCAGATCACGTCTACAGCTGCCCCAGGGGCCCAGGCTCTGCCTCTTAACAGCTGTGCTTGATTAGGCCAAAAACCAGGAAGGCGCCTCTCTTAGTGACTCAACAGAATGCTTGCAAATTCCAAACCTGAGGGCCCTGACTGGTCCCTAACTCAAGGCCTTTGACTTGCTGACCTAGAAACGGTGCAGTGACCTGTGGAATTACAGATGAACTCAAGAAATTCCATGCTCCCCCCCCCCCGTTTTCCAAATATGTAATCAGGCTGTTTATACTTGTATGGGCTCCACATTAGGCTCCACTCGAGGGTTGTCTTAACGTAAGAAAAGCTGAACTGGAGATGGGGAATGCAGCAGTGTGTGTGTGTGTGTGTGTGTGTGTGTGTGTGTGTGTGTGTGTGTGTGTGTGTGTGTCCCTAGCTGCCCTGGGTCTTGTGTTCCTTTTGCCTCAGCCTCCAGAATCTTGGCTTTACAGGTGCGACCCGCCACGCCCTACTTCCTTTTTAGCACAATAAATGACTGCTTCCCTAGGTTCCAGGCTAAGCATTCTAAGAATCAGAAACATTAAGGAAAATCAAAAAAATCAGCCTCAAGAAAGCCACAGGGTAGGGTGTAAAGCCTGAGGTGGCAGAGCACCTTTTAGACAAGGAACTACAGGAATAAAAAGGCAAACCTCGAGGATTGCCTTTTTAAACCTTCGAGCCTCAAGGATGTACAAAAAGGATGTGGAAATATTTACAAAGCAAATGTGTCAAAAGAGAAAGGAGGGAAGTGGTACAGGAAGAGGCTGAGAGGGAGCACAAAGGGCATTTCATTTCATCTATTACACAATTCTTTATGGCAGAGATCCTCAACTTTCAACAAATCTTTTACTTGAAACTTTAGCCTTAAAAATACTTTAAAGCTCAAAGCAAAAGATATAGGAGAATAATTTACTGGGTGAAAATTAATTTTAGATTGAAAAAGAGTCCAATACAGTTTTTCTAAAGCCTAAACTATGCAACCATTGACAAACAAATAAAACTTATAGATATATAAATAAAATATATACATATATTTTATGTATACAAGTATGCTGCCTTCATGCACACCAGGAAAGACATCAGGTGTGTGTGTATGTATGTGTGTGTGTGTATGTGTGTGTATATATATATATATATATATATATATATATATATATATATATGCCATCATGTGATTGCTGGGAATTGAATTCACAACTTCTTATAGAGCACCCAGTGCTCTTAACCACTGAGCCATCTTTCCAGTCCTACTTTTTATGTTTTTTAAACCACCACAGTGGCAAACTGTAGACACCTTTTTCTAGTAAGTTAAAGCAACTTGGAAGGAAATAAATTCTATTTCAAAATAATGTCGAACCACACAAACCAAATTTCCTAGAATTGGAGAGTGTTTTAAAATTCCTACCCAGGCAGTGGTGGCACGTGCTTTAGTCACAGTACTCAGGAGGCAGAGGTGGGCAAATATCTGTGAGTTCAAGGTCAGCCTGGTCTACAAAGTGAGTTCCAGGATAGCCAGAGTTAAACAGAGAAATCCCATCTCAAAACAAACAAACAAACAAACCTTACCTGAGACTGATATTAGACAAAACGAGGCCCAAGGAAGGTAAAGTGACCGTCAATGGCTGTGCTCAACAATAATCAGCAGAATTGTACTGGTTTTATTGTCAACTTGACACAGCTTGAGTTGTCACAGAGAAAGGAGCCTCAGTTGAGGAAATGCCTCCACGAGACCCAGCTGTAAGGCATTTTCTCAATTAGTGATCAAGGTGGGAGGGTCCATTGTTGGTGGTACCATCCCTGGGCCGGTAGTCTGGGTTCTATAAGAGAGCAAGCTGAGCAAGCCAGGGAAGCAAGCCAGTAAGTAACATCCCTCCATGGTCTCTGCATCAGCTCCTCCTTCCTGACCTGCGTGAGTTCCAGTCCTGACTTCCTTTGGTGATGAACAGCATGGAAGTGTAAGCTGGATAAACCCTTTCCTCCCCATCTTGCTTCTTGGTCCTGATGTTTGTGCAGGAATAGAAACCCTGACTAAGACAAGAATTGAACTCCAACCAAAGAAGGGGTTGGGGCAGCTCTGAGCACTCTAGTACTTTTCAAATGTGTGTCAGTGAATGTAATGGGTCTCAGGTACCACGATGGAGCCACAGATCCCAGGCTGTATGGATGTCAGAGCACGAGCAAACTCGGGAAGGTTCTCTGGTGATCTCACCATAATAATCATTTTTAGGCTAAATGAAACAAGATAAATCCTCCTCTATTTTCTTACTTCAATAGTTTTGTTTTAGTCATTATAAAAATTACTACCAGCCATACTATTAAAGAAGTAATTCTTTAAGCTACCACTGAAATAGAAACAATATAACATGAGTCATGATGGAGTAGTTGAGAAACAACCCTGTAGAAAACACTGGAAGAGTGTCCAAAGAGCCACCCCGAGGGCTGTTTCTCAGAATGACGTAAACATCTCCCAGAATCCTCTTGCCAAAAGTGCTACCCTATGTTTGTTAAACCCTAAGGAAGCACGAGTTACATGAAAAGGATTTTCCCACCATAGAGGCCAGATTCAAAGCACTAGAAGTGTCTACCTCACAGCACATTTCTCTTTATTTGGGGTAAATGCCTTCTCTGTTGAGTTGAACAGCCATCCCCAGCTGAAAGATCCATCTAGCCTGGAACACGGAAACATGGCCTCTCTAGAATGAAGTCTCTGAAGCTGGAACTAAGAACTGCAGGTGACAGCATCCTGACTTTGGGAAGGGTCTGAATCCAAGTGGCCTCTCAAGAGGAGCTATGAGACTGAGGGCAGGGGGGAGAAGGTCCCACAGGCAGAGATGCGATTTCAAGTGACGTGACTTCAGAGAGTCACCTGCGGACACCTAGCTGCAGACTTTATCCGTTTTGTCCTGATCTGTTATAGTCGCCCTGGGAAATGATTACCCTTTTAAAATCCACAGCTTTATACACGAAGGACAGAGTCGAAACAACTCTTCTATGTTCTCAGGAGTTCACCTCAAGGCAACAGGCAGGGCACAGAGGGATCGAGGAGAGTAATCAAGACAGTATCTCCAAAACCACAGGACAATGCATCCTCTCTCGTCAGAAAAGACATTCCCTCTCCTGCATTCACAAACCTATCACTTTCATTTTAGCCACCTCTCTGTTCCTCTTCTACATTGACACCATTTTTTTTTTACTTCAAAAATAATGTCAGCTATCAGAATAAAACAGCAGCATTTAAACACACTGTTCTAGCTGGAACATCAAGCAACTCAAACCCCAGACTACTAAGCAAGTTCCTTCTTGTCTCTATGACACAAGGTTAGGATACACTTAGTGTTAGCTGTGCTGCCACAGGAACTCGGAAACTATGGTCTCAAGGGAAATAAATCACCATGTTTTAAAACGACATATTAAAAGTATTGTGAGATATCAATACAGGAGACAATCCCAAACACCATGTAACATGTGACTGTGTGAGTACCTTCTCCATGAACACTCGAGTCTGCGGATTTGTAACGGCTCTGATGAAATAAAATTAACGGTCTCAGACCGAAGACATCTGTAGCAGCTATGAAGACCACAGAGGGCAGAGGACAGACAGACGACAGACAGATAAGCAACGGATGCAAAAGGCGGCACGGGAAAAGCAGAAGCATTCCAACTGGCTGAGTTTTAAAACCCATTACCAGTGAACTGGAAAGCAGGAATTGGGTAGCATTCCCACAGTCAGCGCTGTGCTTGGTTCCGTCATGGATACAATAACTGGATACAGAAAGGTCCTGGCCCTTGAGGACTGGCTCCAGGGACAGAACCAAGCAACAGGCAAGATCAGAACCAACAATGAAAAGTCAGGGCCCTTGCTTCGCTCAGACCGACAGGGAGACAGGACAACACTTCTCCCTGTCCCCATGCTGGAGACGCGGAGGGCCTCATAGGCAGACGCGAATGCTCAACTCTCCCTACGGCTGTCACTGTGCATCTACTCTCATAGAGCTCCCATCTGGGCCTCGGAGCCTCCGCAGCACGCACTGCCTGCACAGAGGTCGTGCTCTGAGACCGGTTCTAACTACAGTTGGCTGCGAGATCTTTGGCAGTTGTGGCCATCTGAGCAGCTATTGTTTGTCACCGCGGCACTGGTGCCAGCAGGATTAGGCTCGGAGCCAAAAATGGAATTCTATTCATAGCCTGTCAAGGCTGGAAAGAAGCTCGGAATTCATTTAACTCGAACTTTCGGAGGTCCGCAGAAAACACTAATAAAATTAATCAAACGGTCGTCACACGAGGAGTGGCCGAGGTCAGTTTCACCGGCTTCTCTTCTGCTTTTACATCTGCCTTACAAGCTGTTTCCTGCTGGAAATTAGTGGTTTCAAAAACACAAGATCAGAAGGCAAAGCAATTTCAGTGTGAATTAATTGTTTTTAGTATTCTGCATAAGTTACGCAGTGGAAGGGGGAGGGAGGGAAGAAAGGTACTCAACCTACTGTAAGGTTAATACCAGCAAAGCTCAGCTTAAGCATTTTAAGTACAAAATCTTACGTGTAATTGTAGTCACCGACGTTCAGTAAACTAGAAAAGCAGAATTCTCCTTGATCCAATTGATCCTAAGGAGTCCATAAAAACAGATTTGATGGAAAGAAAAATGCACCCGAAAAGGTAGGCAATAAAATCTGAGTTTTTAGACTTTAGAGAGAATACATTTCATTATAAAAGAAAAGCTAGTGTAAGAGAAAGATTTTTTTTAAAAAATCGTCTGCAGTTGTTAAAAATGCATGCAGGTAACTTTGGGGGGGTGGGGTGGGGTTTTGTTGTTAATGAATTCCTGCCATTGTGGTGTGAATGGCCCTCCACTTCCTTCCTTTCTCGAGCTATCAAATGTTACCGGAAACCCTCGGAAGTTGTTCACAGCTGTAGCTACTTCCTATTGTACTTGTTAGGTCTCCTTTCCAGCCACAATAAAATGCCCTTTTCTTATTGCCTCATTACACAGTAATACAAGACTCATCTATTAAAGAAGCTTGCAGCTAGAACACGTTAGGTGCCCCGTGTGCCTATTGGCCACTGTAGTATTTTGTGATTTGTAAATTACTGAATGTAAATATTCTATCTCCACTAAATCTTCCTGTGATCTGTTGAACAATCACATCGTCCCTTATATCCAACATAGACAGTTCTTTATGAAATGCTCTACTCTAAACAAGGAAATAAGAGGCCCTTGTATATTGCTGTTCTCTAAAAAGCACAAATTTATAATGTAGTCTTTTGAATATGAACAACTCAGTCCCAGACAAGGTCATGAAAAGAACAGGGGAGGGAGGAAATAGTAAAAGTCCCCCAAGAACCAAGAGCCAACCAGGGGAGCTGGCATTTGCAACGCTAGCTGTTTTTAATAAGATACACTGGCAGTACAAGGACAAAAATATCAAAAACTTAGGCATCTTTTATCTTCAAGTGAGAAATGATTTATTTCTTAAAGGAGAAAAGAACTAATTATAGTTTACTGCCCACTTCTAAACATCTACCATGAACTTGCTAAATCTCAAAAACACACTTTTAATAACGCCTATTCTAATTGTTGTAATTGAAATGACTAAGCCCCTGGAAAGGCAACACTCAGTCCGTCTATGCACTCTTGTTGGCAGGAATGGGGAAACTTGGATCTTTTCTTTCAGAGTTTACTAATCTAGAAAGCTGCTGCCCCATTTCAAGAAAAAAAGAGAAAAAAAAAATCAACACCTGAAGTATTTCCACTGTTAGTGTAACACACCCAGGGCAGAGGACTACTGTTCAACTTGTATGAACTTTAAACTGTGAATGGTTGGACACATTTTGCAATAGTGAAGGCTGTAACGAACTTGAAAGTTCCTTAGATCACTGAGCCTGCTCCACTGTGCAACTAATTCTGAGCTAAGTGGATGTGACAGACACTGAACAGACTACCTACCTAAAACCTTTTATACAAAATGGTCAGTAAGTAACTCCTACAGTACAGTTAATGGCAGCATGGCTAAGGCTCTAAGATCATTTAAGAGCATTGTGGTTAGTAATGTGAAAAGACCCACAGAAACAGTATCAGACGAAAAGCAAGTATTCTATGACACAGCATTCCCTAAGATACATAATAACCACTGCAAAACCACACTCGCACATCCAAGACACAGTACCCAGAAGCAGCAGTGAGGAAATTCATGCCTGTGGCTTGGGCCCTGGGTGGTCTTGACCTCTCTGAAGTCGTGTAATTATTTGTAAAGCAAGGAAAATGCAAGTCAAGTGTTTGGAGTCTCTCTACCCTTCTCTCAAGGTCCCCATGAAGATTTAAAGGATTTAAGTGGGTCAAAGTTGATTGCAAAATACAAAGCACAGTCAGAGGGAGAAGAGTGTGGCTTGCGCTCGCAATACCGGGTTAAAACGAGGCTAAGAGACTGCAGCAGGGCCAGTTAGTATAAGTAAACAACAGAAAAATTAGAAAAGAGGAAGAAAAACCAGCTCTCAAAGACGACTCTCAAAGACGACTGAGATGCACAAGAAACAGCCCCAGCAGCGTTAGAAGAGTCTAAGGTGTTCTAACCACTGAGCCGTATTCTAACTACTGATCCAAGGCGACTGGGCAAACGGCTCAGTGGTGGAATGTTTGCTTAGCAGAGGTGGGTCTTTGGGTTCAATCCCCATCACTGCCCAAAAGTGGGGAGAAACAAGCCCCCCTCCAATGTCAAAACCATTTGTAAATCTCAAGTGGACAGAAATGCATGATTCAGCTCATCAAGGGACTTAAAACAAACCTGCTGATACATCCACAAACCAAAGCAAGCTTGTGCCTGCTACCGTTTCAAATCCAGCATGGTCACAAAATATAATTCTTCGTAGGTTTCTTTCCAATCAGCAATGGTTGAAAATTAGTAAAACAGTAACATATTTACTAGGAGCTGAGAGCCCATGAAAGGGCCAGGGAAAGGCGGATGGATGCACATCTGTAGTCAATAATTTGCTGGGTCCATCAATCACTATCCTAAAGGGATTTCTCTAGACCATTTCGCCTTGCTTACCTACGAGTGAAAAGAAATAGAAGCAGTTGCCTCTGTGTTTGGAAATACAGGCCGCATTATTATTCAGTGTGGAAAGCCCAAAAGAGGAGTCTTTTACTTTTGGCCCACTGCACGGTCCCTAAACACTGGGACAAGAGGCAGAGAGCATGCGGAGAAAGCATGGCCAAGCCTTTACTGCTGTCCTCCTTAAGACAAAAACGGTGAAATCCAGGAACTCGGGGTTCGGATGGGTGGCTTAGATAACATCTAGCTGCTCAGAGCAAACTGGGAAGACTGCAGTTAAGGGACAGGCCAAGGTGATAAGGGTGGGTCTGCATGACAGAGGAGGGGTTATGAGCATGGGCTCAGGGTTGGTTGGTTTTTATGTCAATTTCACACAAGCTAGAGTCCTCAGAGAGGAGGCAGCCTCAATTGAGACAGATGCCTCCATAAGATCAGGCTGTAGAAAATCCTGAAGGGCATTTTCTTAATTTGTGATTGATGGGGCGGGCCCAGCCCATTGTGGAGGGAGCCAGTCCTGTCCTGGGTTCTCTAAGAAAGCAGGTTAAGCAAGCCATAAAGAGCAAACAGCACCCCTCCATGGCCTCTGCATCAGCTCCTGCCCTCACTGCTTTTGATGAAGAACTGTTATCTAGAACTGCTGGGTGCACGAAACCCTTTCCTTCCCAAGTTACCTTTGGGTCCTGACGTTTCATCACAGCAATGGAAACCCAAACTAAGAGCGTTAGTTTGCCTGTGAAAGGCAACTGCTCTGCCATTCTCCATGCCCAGGCCCACAGGCTCCAGAAGCCAGAGCACCAATACGGAAAACGATCACAGTTAGGACACTAGGAACGGGAATCAAGGACTCTGTGTCAAAGTGAAGTTCTCGCTGGGAATCTTTCTGTCCCTCTGAGTCCTGCATGGTGAGACTCAACTACTTGATGAAGTCAGTGTTACAATCCAGAAGGGATGTGACCACCAGGCCTGGACTGTGGTGCAGACTTCACAACCCTCGGTGCTCTTAGGCACAGAATGCAAGTCTTTTACTGTCATTACAAGGAACACAGACTAGGCAGAACTTGAGGACAGATATTCTGGGCATCCTCAATGGTACAGTTTAAAGGGACAAAGTGAACTTTAATCTGTTTTTTTTTTTACTACCAGCTCAAGAAACCCATGATATTAATAAATTTATATCTAAAATTAATCAACAATTTCAATTTTTATTATTTAAACACACACATATCTTAGTTGGAATTATCCAGCACTCCTTTAATGAAGCTTGGTGAGGGAGGACTATACACATATTTATTGCATATCTAAAATTAAAGAAACATTTTTAAGATTCAGAAAAAAAGCAATAACCAAACTTCTATATCTCTATCAAGGGGCCAGATTATACTTAAAGATACCAGAGACAAAGTAACAGCCCACAGGGTACTGATGTTAGGCAAAAATAAAAGGGGGGAAGTGACTCTGGATGAGCTGTCTGTCTCAAAGGCTTTCAGAGTATTCATTCCTACATGAAAACCCTGAGAAATGGCCCTTCATGACCTCCTGAAGACTACATTTTAATGGCAGTATTATTTCCTGCAACCAAACACGGTAACAGTTAAATGTTAATAAAAGCCCATCAATCACTAAATGGATAAACTGTATCTACATAAGGACTATAAAAAAGGGACCAAGGCTCACACAGAACTGCAGCGGGCGTGAATCTCAAACACGCTGAGTGTTAAACCTTTCCCCTCAAAAGTTTACACCATGTCAGCCCATTTATGAAGTTCTGTGGGCAAATTTATATATAACTAATAGAGTGACAAGGAACACCAGGGTCACCGAGGGGTGGGGCCCCAGAGCCGGACTATAAAAACCCAGGCAGCAATTCTTTAGAACACAGATAGCTCACTGCCTGACTCGGTGATGGTTCGTTCCTGGGTCTGGACAAATGTGGATTTACTTCATTCTAATTATACCTCCAGGGAGCTTTTAAAAGGAAAAAGACTTACACTGTATCCAAATCTCGGAAGATAGAATAAGACTTGGTCTTTTCTGAAGCAGGCACATGCCTCAAGCATAACCTTCAAAATTATCGGGCAACTGTAAATTGTGTATCACTCCTCCACGCCGATTACAGGTGGAGTGAGTTTCCTAGGGTGAGCAGAGGAAAGTGTGTAAGGCTCACACTGCTCTCTTTTGTCTGGGGCTCCTCCTCTGTCCTTGGCATACCACAAAGCCACGATGCTTCTCTTTGCGTGAGCAGGCGGTGTCAAGGCCCCAAACAATAAAATATCTGTGTTCCTGCCTCTCTCTTGCCTTGAGCGAAGGCACAGTTTACGTTGAAAGACGCAAACTGACCCTAACTGATACTGAATATAACCGAACAAAAAGGTTACTAAAATTTACTCTGTTAGCCAAAGTGTCTATGTTAGGAAAGGAAAATGAGTTAAGCCTTTTGCCTGTGCTCTAAAAGAGAAACCTCATCAAGCCCTACATGTTATAATTAGTATACCAGCAACTGCCTGAGTTGAAGCAAGACAGCCTCAGCACCATAATTAAACACTGGAAGATACTAAAAAAAGAAGTCCATTCAAGCCTGCTGCTTGGAGACCAAACTTTAAAAAATTACTGATCTCCGTTCCAGAAAGCTTATTTTAAAAAATATATTCTTGTCGACAAAAAAAAATATTGGGAGGCTTTCTTCATTTACAAAATGACCGTGAGTAAGTATTTAAGTCTATACAAATGTTCTAAGGACTTTATACAGATTCTGGAACATGACTCCTTATTCACAAAAGCTACATAAACACTATCTTCAGTCCTTCGCCAGCAGTCAAGTGGCCAGCCTGTCACCCACTCACCTAAGTCTGTGTCTTGGAATCTTAATTACTCTACCTGCCTCCCCCGTCTTCAAAAATCAACCCAGCAGCTCTTCCAGGGCCTTCCACTTCCTGACTGCCCCCCACCATCAGTCTGACTCCAGTTACTGCAAACACCTTCATCACAGGCTGTCAGGCTGCTTCACGCGCGCCCTTCCCATGTTCCGTCACACTTTAAACGTTAGGCTTTCTGTAGTCTGCCCGATATACAACAATCCCCGGGGAGCGAACGCACACTGTGCCTTACGCTTGTTTACCCAAAAGAAATATAAGAGCTGTATAAATCCACTAAAATCTTGTTTGTCATATATACATCAAACAAGCTGAAACATGCAAAAAAAAAAAAAAAAAAAAAGAAAAGAAAAAAAAAAAAAAAAAAAACAGGCTGTGACACATTTTCCACAAAAACTCTGAGGAACCCGGGAGGACCTTAATAAGAGTGTCAGTCGCTCATCGCTAATCCTAAAGCCTCCCGCCCTAATGTCTGTTCCTCCACGGTCCCAGGAGGAAAGCTGAACTATGGCCACATCTCTGAGTTCCAGCCCAGTGACTTTCCTCCTTCAGTCATTAATTACTGAGGACCCTGATTTAAGGTCTCCAGGTGGTGTTCCGGGTCAGTAAATCACAAGAGCTTTCTTCTTTCAGATAGTCTTTCACCGCTCCCACAGTCCAGCCTCTATTTTAACAAACCACCTCTTACAACTCAGTGTCTGCTCTACGGTCTCAAGGGCTGATGCGTTTACTGATGTCCCTTGGGTCCCGAGGATCAAGCTTAGACCGTCTGCTGAGTTGGAGACACACCTCACCATACTTACTATAGTTTCTTAACAGTATGGTTGCTAAAGCGTGGCTATTTTTGGATCTTTAAGGACTGGGTGCTTTGTGAAACTCTCCACTAACCAGAGTTTGCAACATGCCTCTCAGCAGCTAGCCCCGTACACTACAGTCGGCCTCTACTCCTGTCTGCCTTCAAGCTGTTAAAACAACCGGCTCGGAGATGCAGTCTCTCTGCCATCTTCCCAGCAGCATACAGGGGGTGAGAGCTCACTGTGAACTCCTCGAGGTGGGCATTCACACAGAAGATAAGGGATGGTACCAAAGTCTGCAAGCATCCCTTCCCAAGACGCACAGCAGAGAGACTCAAAGAGGAGGCAAGGCTGGACCAGGGCTTGTTCCACAGGGCACGACACTGGGTGTCACTACTCCCGAGACCTAGCCTAGACAGTTTAAACTTTCTTCCTCCTATTTATTCTGCCCGCTGTAGTATTTGCTCAGACACTGGAAGGACGGTTACTGCTTGCTCCCATGTCCCTTTACAGGAGACTTAACCTTAAAGAGGGATGGAAGGCATAGAAGGGCAACATTTTTGAAGTAAGCAGTTTTAAACAGAACTAGTTTATTTTTACTATAGATTGTATTATATGTATAATATATACAACATAAATATATAATATATATGTACTACAGATTGTATTATATGTATAATATATACAACATAAATTTTGCTACCTATAATATATATAAAACTAAGGATACCTAGTATTCTATAGTTTTCACCTCAGAGCTTTTACTTCTCTCTTTCCATACGAGGGCTACCCCTTCCGTTCAGGCATGCTGTCTGGACTCTAAAGCTCCTCCGAAATTATTTTAAACGTACACCTTCCTTCTCTTACAGCAGGCAGCATGTTTTGAATTTTTGACTCTTAGTTTTTGGATACTTTTCATTTAACGTCACAGCAACAGTGGGACCTAATTATCGCCTGTACCTCAAAACCAGTACATATCCCACTTCAGGCCCTCGGCTAGAGGCTACCTGAACCCAGCATGGGTTCACTTCTTTGCTCCCAGATCACCATGCCACCTTCAATGCATCTGGGAAGAGACCGCTCTCGGATCCTACACATTCTCTTCTATATACTTCAGTTCTTCAAGGCTCAATCTGTCTTGATTAACGGTTACTTCTCTAAGAATCCAGCTAGCCTAGAATTTGTGTCCCAAAGGTAGGCTGTTTATTCCCAAACAAACAAGCAAATTATGATGAAGCGTTCAAAATAAATATTGAGGTCCCTCAACTACTAAAGGCAAGTATTTATAATGGCGGGCTGAAATACGCTGTCAAGTTTTACAAACTAACAATTTACTCCCCCTACACACACACACACACACACACACACACACACACACACACACACACACACACACACACATTCACACACACACTCACACACACACACTCACACACTAAGGATAGAACCTAGGGCTTCACATACGTTAGGCAAATACTCGGTTGCCAAGTCCCATCACCAGCCTTAAACACATTGTTCAGGAGCCCAAGAGCAGCACACCCGTGTGGCCTCCATTCCTATAGGAACTCAAACTCAGGTGATTTGCTTTTTTTTTTTTTTTTTAAAGTTCAGTGAAACAAAGTAAGAAATAATGAGATGAGGAGAAGGAATGGTAACAAAGATGAAGGTTGGAGCTTTCTAACAGTCAAGGCTGGGGTGAGAGAGGTCTAAGAATGGCTACATAAACCGTGCTCTCTAGACGGCCAGGTTCATCAGACTCTACCGGCACAGAGGTGAGAAAACACATACAATTTTCAATAATTGATGGGCTAAGCCATTCGTTTCCCTACAAGTAAACTTTTTTCGGGGTTGTACAGTAGCTGCTGTTTTAACTGAAAAATAATAATAAATCGAATTGTTCTGCACTCAATGCAGAAAGGTTTCATAGCAAAGGCAGGAGCTCTGTGCTCACTATACAAATAGTAACTACGTCGATTATCAATTTGTGGGGGGGGGGAGGGGGTAAAGAAGCCTAAGAAACAAGAAAAAAATAAACATTAAACATGGAAGAGCAGACACTACGGCTCACAGGACGGAGACAGGCTGCTGGCAGTGGAGTCCAGCTCCTAAAAAGCAGACAGCCGCACAGGCTCATTTTAAAATTACGGAAACACGCATCTCCACGTGTAAGGCTGTATCTGTGAGCACAAGTGCCACAAAGGCCAGAGGCATGAGATCTCCTGGACCTGAAGCGACAAAGAGTTGAGAGCCACTTAAAGTGGGTTCTGGGAGCTGAACTCAGTCGGGTTCTCGACAAGAGAGCACATGCTCATAACAGCCCTGGGTGAGTGAGTGAGTGTGTGTGTGTGTGTGTGTGTGTGTGTGTGTGTGTCCCAGACTTTGAGAGGAGAACAATGTAATGGCTCCAACCCTAAAGTGGTTTATCCCTGATCCTGTTACCTACCGTCAGAGCTCTGGGAAAAATTTAAAACAGTACTTACAAGGTAATCAAGTATTAAATAAAAATCTAATAACCCCCCTCACACACACACACAGATATCCTTGCCATTATAAAAATTCAGATACTCGTAGTAAAATTTGTTCTAGGCTTACTATATCATCACTGAACTACTGTTAAAATAATAACTACTTTAGACCCAGGGCACAAAGCTTCCCTATGAAGCAAAAATCATCAACCAGCTACAGTTAGAAAGCCCTAGGAAGTACACACATGTTTGGATTACATTTCATCCACTAATAAAACCTTGTTCCGAGTAACTGAAGAGGAAAAAGAGGTGTCAAACCAAAGAAACTCCGTCAATAAGGAAATGCTAAGTCCTAGCTCTCAACTGGGAGAGTGTACTCGCACATACGCAATCCATTTAAACGTATGAACGCACCTGTTTTAGGGTGTATTGAGAAGAACCCTTGGGGATTTCCACTTGTAATTCTGTACGTCAGCTTGTCACTGGAGCTGGAATCCGGGTCAAATGCCTCAATCTGGACCACAGATACATCCTTGGGTGAGTTCTCCATTATTTCAGGATAATACACAGGCTCTGATGTCTGTGGTGCGTTGTCATTGACATCCTCAACCTCTATGTAGACCTCTATGAAGGATGACAGAGGCACCACGCCCTGATCTGTGGCGTAGACGGTGAGCCAGTAGTGGGAAGTCGACTCTCGGTCCAGTCGATCTGAGGTCTCTATGACACCTAGAAAGAAGCAACCAAAGAAGAACGTTAACACAAGCACAAGATGCCACTTGTGTCTGAGAATAACTACTTTGCTGGGGGCTTATGTGTCACGGGATGCATGAACTTCAGCAAGTTTTTGTGCCTCGGTTTCCCTGTCTATGGGATGGATATAACTGATTGCTCCTTAGTGGCTGAATAAAGGAGTTAACACCTGTGAAAAGGTTACATATGTAGCATATTATATAGACTATATAAGTATTTACAATTACTAGTGTCAAGCAGACCACTTTAAAAAAAAAGCTATGATATAAACTGGGATTAAAGACATACACATAGATCTCTGTGAGTTCAAGGCCAGCCTGGTCGACAAAGACAGCCAGGGATACATAGTGAGACCTTGTCTTGAAAAACCAAAAAGGAAAAACCAAACAAACAGAAAATCTATGATCTAGATCTGAAAGTAACCCAGGGCATGGGCACTAAGAGATCATCTCATGGCCTAATACCCTTCCAAAGATGAAGTTTACGGCTGGCTGATAAGTGTTGAGTTTCAGAGAGATGAGGCAGGAAACCAAAGGCAAACCAGAGGGAGGGCTCAGCTCCATGGCTTAGTCCCACTCTGTAAGCCACAGCCCAGGGACAGAGACTAGGAGTAACAGTCCTCTAGATATCTAAGTGAGGCTACCCAAACCTTTAAAAGAAAGAAGCGAGGGAGGGAGGGAAGCAGGAAGAAAGGAAGGAAGGAAAAGAAAAGAAAGAAAAAAGCTAAAGGAAAAATTAGGAAAAACGTGCAAGTCTAGCATAAGAGACTGCTCAGGTGTCTTACATGTTAAACCTCTTAACATCTTTAAGCATCTTCAGCAAACAGACAACCAGTGTGTTATAAACACATAAATTCTCCCAGTTACGCTCCAAGGGTCTCTCTTTCCTAGCTGCTCCGGATGTTTCTGGTTCCTCCTATAAAACACAGCAACTACGCCCTTGAATAAACTGCCCAAGTGTCCTGGCGGGAGCTCGGATACAGTCTTCCCTTGAGACGCAATTCCACTGAGGACACAGTTTTTACTGAGAGAACTGGGAAGACAGGAAGCACATAACCACTGAAAGGGGCTCAACAGGATTGGTGTATTTTGGCCCAGTTACAGAAACTTATTAAAACTTCCATTCCAGAATCCTCCCCAACCAAGTGATTAGAAGTGGAAATGTGAACTCTCTTAAGCAAATTTGGCCTTTCATTTAGGGGCACAGTCTTGCCTTTCGGCTCCCAGAATGACTGATCATTGTGCACTGATGACACCTTCGCTGTTCAACACCATGCACCTGACTACACTTCAGAACTCCTCCACCCTCAGAATCACCAAGGTTCCCTATCTGATGCAGAAGTACAAACCCAAGGTCCCCTATGCTCAACAGGAAGAGTATTTATTTTAATCACTAACCCATATTATGCACTTAAATTATCAAATAAACCCTTTAACTGTATGTAACACAACACTCCGAAATGTGGGTATGCTGTAGAATGGTTCAGTTGAGCCATTACCTCTGCCTATAGATACTCCCTCTGCCTATAGATACTCCCTCCAGTGTGTGTGTGTGTGTGTGTGTGTGTGTGTGTGTGTGTGTGTGTGTGTGTGTGTGTGTGTAAGGGGGGAGGAGAATACTTAATACTCATCAAATTTTCAGATGCAACACACTGTTATTAACTCTGGTTAATAAAGTCCTTGTAGGGTTGGGGATTTGGCTCAGTGGTAGAGCGCTTGCCTAGCAAGCTCAAGGCCCTGGGTTCGGTCCCCAGCTCGGAAAAAAAAAAAAATTCCTTGTATTTGGGATAACTTAAGTTTAAATCCTTGCTTATTTGGGTGTGTGATATCAGAAAAAGTCACCGCGTAATGAATAACCAGATGTAAAGTGAACTATATTAAAACAAATGATTACAAGCATGTTTGATTAACAATTGATTACACCCAAAATGATTCCCCCCTTCCTCTCACCCAAACGCAATCTCTATATATTCCACAGTGCAGCAAGTTAGTAAATCCTAAACCATTTGCATCTTGAACAAATACATCTTTTCTATTTCCCCTTGTTCACTGCAAGCCATCACGCTACCCAAGGAAGATGGAGACGCGGGCTGTTTCCCACTTCACGGATTACATATTAACAAAAGGAAGGCACAGATGCTACTTACTCTCCCGTGCTGCCACTCCATTAAAATGCAATTAAATCCACTGGACAAGTGAAGTATTATTAGAAAATTTCAAGCAGACAAGACACATGGTGGTTTTACCCCCTGCCTGCCTCTCACTTCTAACCATCAAATATTTCATGCTGCTATCTTTTTTTTTTTAATTGTAGGCCTCTCAATGTAACAGCCATAAGCTCATAAAGCAGAGACAATTCTATGCACAATTCTTCTGATTCACTCTCCGCCACACACCGAGGTAGCCCTGCATTGCCCTGCTGCGTCCTTGCTGACAGGCCTCGACTAGTGATGCTATTGTCTCCACTTCAGGAGGAAAACCTCAGACAGGAGGGACATTCCCAGGGCCCCAGCGAAGGGCAGAGCGTTGGGATCCAGTGGCAGCACAGCTCCTGGCTAGGTCTATTCTGAGCACAATGACTGGAGGGTCAAAGAACTTCATGGGATCACTCTGAGGACTGGACAGGCTTCATAACCCCCATACTTTGTGAATGTCAATATTCAGGTGAAGATTAATATCCATTCAAATACAACGGCTTTAAGAGGAAGACATGAAACGCAAGTGTGCTAGGACGGACGACAGGGGATTTACTTTCCCTCACATTTTTTTCCTAGTCTCATCTTAGAACTGTTCTAATTGTTCTAATTGTTCTAATTGTTCTCCCATCCAATCAACTGAGCAGAGCAAAGGTCATGTTCCTCTTAATGTAAACCCCTCCCAAGAACTCCTAGCTATGGCCAGGAGAATACAGCTGGGTATAAAGAAAGGTTGAGAACAATGCTGTATCAAATATTAATTAAGAGATTAAGATTAAGGAGTGAGATGCTCACTTTACTACGGCATAAAGTTATGGGGTGCAGAGATAGACCATAACCAGTCCGTTCTTTACAGAAAGCCACATCTCTAAAATACTCCACCTGCCAGCCATCTAGAACTATGACTAGAAATAATGTTTATTCTTTGAGTCCCCCTGAGTCCTTACTCCTATAACCAATACAGCTACCACCAACACAGGGAAACACTGCAAATAAAACTGACGCCTTCAAGCCATCACTGGGTGTAAATCAGACAGTTGTACTCATTCTTAGAATTCCACTCCTCTTCTCCTTGATTCTCTTGCCTGTGACCTAACTTTCAACTGCTGATAACCAGTGATGACTTTTTTTTAACAAGAAGTTACAAACCCGTTCTTCCTGGGGGGGAAAAAAAAAGTCTATGGTCTTTAAAGGATTTGTTTAACACATTAAAACGAATATCCTTATAGTCTTCTAGATTGCATCCTGTCTTCAACAACCTGTTGCATTTTTCCCCTCCAGATCTGTCTGTTGCTAGTTATAATTTCTCATCTTTCATTTCCTTGCTCTTAAAACAGAGCCAGAATGGTGGCCATGAGACCACCGCTTCTGTATCTGGTGCTGGGATTAGAGGTACACAGCACCAGGCCTGGCTCTCTTTCACCTTTCAGACAGCAGTGACAGTATGCAATGAGAGGACAGATAAGGCCAGGGTGTCAAGAGGAAGAGGCCAACCGTGCCTTCTAGAGAATTCCCTCTAGCCAGATGCAGAAGGAAAAATCCAGTAAAAATTGAGAAGGAACGAGGAAATCACAGGATTCTTATCTTGTGAGGAATGTGGGAGCCACACAGCATGACCAGGGAGACACAGAGGACAGCTCAGACATGCCTGTACTACGGGTTGCCCAGCAGTGTGATAGAATCAGGAATTGTTCCTTTACTCTAATGGAGTATCGCAGAAGCCTAACTTTCTAACCTCGAGAATACAATGAAGACATTTTCCAAAAAAGGCTGCTAATAAGCTGGACGATCTGAGAAAAAAACTGGAAATCTGAAACCGTTAGCTAACAGTATTTATCATTCCCATCGTGCTTCGTGGGATTGCAGAGCCACCACCAGATGTCACTATGGAAACTGACTTTAAATATGCATCTGTTGAAATCCCTAGGAGAGAAAGATCACGTGATTTCTAAAAGAGCACTCAGCCATAAATGGGATGTCTTTTATCAAATTCCTTCCCTCCCTCGGGATCTAGGGATCTAAGTGGAGGAGGAGGAAGAGGAAAAGGAAAAGGAAAGCCGTTTAGAGCCAGAGGTGACGGGTGACTCCCAGGAAACAAGAGTCTTCCAGACACAGCAGGACTGATTCACAGAAAGAGAACGAAGGTGGCACTCACAAAACCTGTGCAGGCTCAAAGCAAACTTAATCCCAGTGGTGAACAGAGGAAGTGGATAAAAAGTCCCAGCCCTAATCAAGAAGGTACTCGCAAATAGCGCCTGCTGGCAAAGAGAAAATCAGTGTTCTCGAATGGGCGTGCCACCAAGTATATGGACCATCCTCCCAGGCAGACCCTGTGCCGGGAGTGGATGGCCAACACAGAACAGTCTCTGTGGGTTTTTTGTGGGTGTTTTTTGTTTTGTATTTTTGTCTTATTGTTAAGTCTGTTTAACTGGTTCTTTGAGGTAGTTTGTTTGTTTCTTTTTGGTGGGCAGAGAGAGAAAAATATGGAGTTGGTGGGTAAGGAAGTAGGTAGGATCTTGGGGGAAGAAAAAACATAATCAAGATATATTAAAGAAAAAAATTGAATTAAAAACAAGAAAATGGAGCTATGGCAGGCCCTCCTCCCAGAAGGGCTCGCCCGATATATAACCACATGGGTATTGATGCCATCTTCCCCTGGCCTGGCTTTTCCAGGCTTAGGGCACAGAATACTAACTGCTCAGGAAAACAGTTAAAAGTAAATAAAGATTTCCAGTCTTGCTACCACTAAGGCTGGCTTCACCGTTACTGCAAATCCTGTCCTCGGCAGCCACCTCACAGCTGACACAGTGGCCCCAATCCCAACACAGAGACTTTTGTAAGGCAAAATGAAGTTGCCATACTGCCAAAAATAATGTAAGTGATTCAACTTTCCATGCCCACAGAATACCTCTCTCACTGAAGTTTGCCAATTTTATTTAACAGACCGTGGCTGCTAATGGGTCCTAGTGCCAGAGGTTTTGACAAAAACTGTGTTATTTCTGAATCTTCGGTTACTCCTACTCAGTACACAACCTCACAGTGCCCTTCTTTAAAACTGGGAAGGACTGGGGATGGAGCTTCTGGAGAACACAAGCCGGGGAGCACAAAGCCCTGGGTTTGAATCCCAGCATGTCTGAAGTCACCCAACCCTTACCTCCAAGATTCATGGTTTAGTGGCTTTCTAGTCTAGATACATAACACCTGGGACAACTGACTTGATAAAAGGTTTATTCTGGCCCATACTATCAGAATACCACGATCAACTGTCATACTGAGAGACGTCATAGCCTTTGAGCATTTTAAAAGAGAATTTTTAAATCTGATTGGTCTTTAAAATAACCACCAATTTGACATGCAATATTATCTAATAAGAAACCCTTGAATTCTTTTAGAATGGTACAATCAATCACATATATGTCTGTAATATATCAAGAAGATTAATGTGTGATAGGAAAATGTAAAGACTGAAGTGTAATTGTCTTATTTTCTACAGAAAGAATAAAACTAAATTCTAGTACTTTGGAAAACCAGAACGCTCCATGAATATTTACATGCACATATAAATAACTAAAACTGTAATTTCCTGAAGTCAGATGACGAAAGATACCAAACACTTTACATAAGTAATGACAGGCAGCTGGCAGTGCTGTCGCCTGCTCCTAATCTCAGCTCTCCGAGGCTGAGGTTAGAAACTACCAGCCTTGGCTCAGTGTGAGCGCATGTCAAAGAGCAAAAGCAAAATGGAAAGCGAAGGTAAAGAAAAGGAGGCGAGTAGGGGAAGGGGTCAGAATAACCACAAGTAAACAAAGGATCTAAAACCATCTCTTGTGGGCCATGCGAAGTGCTAGGCTGCTTACTCGTGTCCTACAGAGAAAGAACACCACCAACCGCATATAAAATTCCCGGCTCTAGAGCGGAGCCGAAGACACGCTACTGACCAACACAGCTCAATCTTTCACAACCGATAACTCTTCCCCACCGTCGTTTATATCTGGGAGCAGAGTGAACCCATGGGAATCATGGCTGCTGCAGTAGCACTCGGGAGCAGCAGCCACTTCTGAGTAGATGTGTCCTTGTCAGAGGAGCTGAGATGTATATCACTGGGAGTGGGCTTGGAGGGTTCAAGGCCCATGATGCCAGAGAGGGAGAGGGGAGGGGAGGGGAGGGGGGAGAGGGGAGGGGGGGGAGAGAGAGGGGGAGAGAGAGGAGAGAGGAAGGAGAGAGGGAGAGAGGAGAGAGGGAGAGGGAGGGGGAGGGGAGAGGGAGAGGGTGATAAGGAGGACAGGGAGAGGGAAAGAGGGCAGGGCCTAGGGACATAAAGGCCCATGCCAGGGCCAGAGTGTGTTTGTATGTGTGCAAGTGTGTGTGTGTGTGTCTATGTCTGTGTGTGTCTGTGTGTGTGTGTGTGTGTGTGTCTGTCTCTATGTCTGTGTGTGTGTGTGTGTGTGTGTGTGAGTATGTGTGTCTGTCTCTATGTCTGTGTGTGTGTCTATGTATGTGTGTCTGCATGCACGTGTCCTCACAGCAGTAGAACACTAAGACTGCAACACTGGACACTGGTTGCAAGAAGGAATGCCAATGATGTCCAAACTAAGGAAAAACCAAAAATCTGCTTTAGACACATTAAAACATATGCAGGAAAAACCACCAGAATAAACAAGCTGAAAGGACACAGGAATGCAGTGGGCTAAAATATTGTCATAAACCTGTAAATGTCAGGTAACAGTTTAAAGATCCACGCTGACAATGCATATAATGACTAAAATAAAAGTAACCAAAATGCCCTCCCTGTCGTAGAGCGTTCTTAATCCTTTCTCTAGATCATAGATATGTATCTTTAAATAGACTTTTCTGTATATATTTAAGGTATGTAAATGATATTCAGGCATGCTTACAGACAATTAATAAGATTATTCATGGCTAAGTCAATTTATACATCTGTAGTTTCTCAAAATTCTTCTGGTGTTCACAGCAAGAGCAGCCACGATCTAAGCACTAACTCACCCTAGAACCCCAAACCAATACAATTTAACTCTCTCTTTTTTCCCCTTGTGCCTTGGAGGGGTCATCTCAGCCTCACATACAGTAAGCGGATCTTTAACAATGCATAGGGCACCACCTTAGCATTTCAAAGTACGTTCCCAAGAACACACAACGTTTTAGGTCTAAGATTTCTGTATTTGTTGTGTAGCATTAAGTCATAAATTAATGAGTCCAAAGAGAGAATTCTTTAATGTAGCAATGGTCATATTTGTTTATCATCTTGTCTTATATCTCTTTAATTAAAAAATATGTATCTCTAACCTTCCACTTGGAACTGTCGAGGTAGCTCTGAAGGGAGCTAAGCAGGATTTTGAGATTCGAAGCTTACTGGTCTTACGTTAATTAAGTACATAATCTGATTTGGGGCATCGTGTTTCAAGCCTGGAGAGTTCTTCAGCTCAGCGATGAGGCAGTGCCAAGGCAAGCCTTGTGGAGAAATGACTCCACATTCAGACTTCCATGTCAGAATCACTGATACTTCTGATGAGGGCTCAAATGGATAAACTCTTTGTAAAAAAGGCTCCTCCTTGGGTATTAAAAATTATCCAAATACCAATACTTATTAAGTCTGCTTCTGGCGAAACTGAAACACAAAGTGTATTCAACAAACTAATGGCAATGTTCCTAGATCTTTGCCAGAAGCTTGGGGGACTAGTTCAGTGAAAACTTTCTCCCTCTGTAGGCTAGTGGATGCACTTCACATGCACCAAAGTGTAAGAGTGTGTGTGTGTGTGTGTGTGTGGGTGTGTGTGTGTGTGTGAGGGGGGGGAGGAGAAACAGACAGAAAGACAGACAGAGTCTCAATGTGTAGTTCTGGCTGTCCTGGACCTTACTATGTAGCCCTGGTTGGTCTCAAACTCATAGAGATCCAGCAGCCTCTGCCTCCTGAGTGCTGGGACTAAAAGCATGCGACACCATTTATCCTGCACCATAATTTAATATAGTCTCCATGATCCTATAGGCTCAATGAGTACTTTCCTATTTTAAATATTTAAGACCGGAGACCTGAGGCTGAAGTCACTGGTCTGAAATAACATGCCAGCCATCCTAACAGCATATCCACAAACTACAACTCCGTGCCCTGCATCTCAGAACTGAGTAAGCTTCAGAAGCTACGAGAGATGTCCTGCACTGCTCAGCCTAGGAACAGAAGAACAAGAACCTAAGACTTGACTAAGAGCTCTGGTGCCCACCCTAGGGCTGACTTCTGCACAGGAAGGTGGTCTCTGACCACCCATCACTTGTTAAGGGGAGGTTACACACTGTCTGACGTTTGCCAACCCTTGACTATGACAGAGAAGCAACGTGGTTGACATGAGGAACCCAACTAAAGGCCGACAAGCCCAGCAGGGTGGTTCAGGTGTTACAGGTGAGTCCACAAAGACCAAGGAGGGAAGCCTGCGTCAGAATAGAACTCAGCAGTACTCCGCCATAACCACCACAAAGTTACTACATACCACAGCGTCTCCCTATGTCGCACAGACTAGACTCATACTAAATAAAATGATGTGCTGTATTTATAACAGGACAGATATCGTGAGATAACTGGGGATACATTATTAATGTTAAAATATTAGGGGGGAAGTCTCAGATCCTGAGTTCTCAATCATAAGCCAGTTATAAATGTTTGATCAAAAGCGACTATTTAAGGAAAAATGCTTTGGGAAAGAAATAGGTTCCCTGTCAATCGGAATCCAGTCCTCAGCAGTGACCTAACAGATACCTTAAAACCTCTCCATGCTTTATCTCCTCCCCAACAGCGCCTCGTGCTGTTTGTTGGGTCTTGAATTTGGCTAGAAATAAGGTAGGGAGCTTCCCATGACTGCTACTTGGTTTAATCCACGAGACAAACATGAGATTCCTGCCATATACCATACCCAGAGGTCATGGTACCAGGCACTCAAGGAACTCAAGAGAAAAACAGGGTCTTGGGGGGGGGGGACAATTAAGTAAAAATCCATTCACCAGACCAGCGGGGCAAACAACTGTTTGAAAAGAAGAATGCTGAGTTTTAACAACGAGGTAGATCACAGCTCCCACCCCAAGGTTAGGGAATCCCTGTTTGAATTCTGTAGGACAATATGTGATCACATGAGCCTACAAACTAATCACAGCCTAGCTCCATCCTGGGAGAGACGGACGGTGAGAAAAGGCATGGGGGGTGGGAGGGGGTGGGGGTTGAACCGTATTTCCTCCACCTGACATTTTCTATCTTGTGCGAAAGAAGCCATCTCTACAGATATGAAGCACACTATTTTAAAAGCCACTGTTTCATAAAGGGTTAACTGAATGAAGGTCTTATCAACACAGCTCCAGAAATCTCAAGAATGTAAAAGGTAAGGGCGACAGACATACAGGTTTCCCTAGGCTGACTAACAGCCGCTTAGAGCATGTCTATGAAAAAGTTATGTTTCGGTATGGAGACAAAGCCCCATTCAGGGAGGGAAATGTCAGTTGAAACAAGCAGCCCTGTGCCAGCCTCCCGGGCTTCTTGCTAAAGAAGGAATGGAATGAGCTCCGGCCTGCCCCTTTCCAGACCGCCCAGGTCACTGTCTGCACACACAGAGCTCCTGCCAAAACAGCCAGTTGTCTCCAAGTCCTCGAATGCACGAGCTGGGAGGAAGCAGGAGGGAGCAGGCTTTCCCCTCTCTGAGCTTGCTTGGGCTCCCGTAAAACAGAATTTAAATGCAGAAAATGACTGGCAACTGATTTTCTAAAAATAAAATCTAAGATCCATAGGCAGTTCAGCTGTGCAAGCAAGGCGTGTTCCACGCAAATGAGTGCCAACCAAACAAGTAAAAATCCCATTTGCTATTGACGCTTGTGCTACTGGAGCTCCCACCTTCCGCCCTCTCCCAAGGAGCAGTTTTCTTTCTTTTCTTGTATGGCTAGAACTCTTGACCAAATGTGCCGTAGGGATTTATTATTTGTAACTCTAATAAAGCAATTTCTCAATTAAAAAAAAATCCAAAGTTATTTGCATATTGAAAAGAAATCACTTACAGGAGCCAACCATATATCCAAAATACTCGTTTTTGCTGTCAAATTCCAACTTTGTAAGAATTCAAAACCTTCTAGGTGAATCTAACACACATGGACTCCTTCAGAAACACTAGTTAGTTACTTAGTAGAAGCCTTGACCGGCACATTTTATGCTGCGAACAACTCAACTTACTTCAATTATCTCTAAAGATCTCGATTCACAACACAGACCTGGGAACCTTTGTTCAAACAGCGGTCACTGATGGTGTCACTGGAGGGATCCACTGTGTGTTTTCTGATCTCAGTTTCCTTAGGAAAATGGCATTATTTACATAACTGAGGATTTCCAATTTGATATTTGGATGACAAGTTACGATACAAGGTAACAGCCTACTCCTGAGTGCTTAGAGAAGTAACAAGAGTTAAGGAATCTAGGCCTGCAGTATACAAACAAACCACCTGACCAAGATTCCCAGCAGCAACTGCGGCACACAGATTACCCAAAGGACAACTCACTATTTTAAGCAGATAGGAAACAAAATGTCGAGGTTCTCCCAAACAGGGAGCTCGGTTCAAAGACTGAGAAAGAAAGGCTGCTGCTGATTCATAGGTTTAGAGACTAAAATATAATTCTTAAAGACATGAAGACACAGTTTAAGAGCAGATGGGTGGGGGCGAGGAGGCAGCTCAACTGATAAGGTGACTTGCCAGGTGAATATGAGGACCTGGTTCAGACCTCCAACAACTACCTAAGAAACCATGCGGAAGTACATGCCTATCATCCCAGAGCCGGGAGGCAGAGACAGGAGGACCTGGGTTCAGGCTCAGTGAGAGGCCCTGACTTAATTACAATCCCTCACACCATGAGTCATCTGACTATTCCAGAACTGAAGAATAAAATAATTTCAGCACCACCCACACCGGCCTCAAGTTCAAGTACCCCTGGAATCAACCTCCCGGGTGAGCCGTGGATTACAATTACAGACATCTGCTCACACACCGAGCCTTGGTGACCAACCTCTGTACTTACCTTTGTAGGGAAAGCTGGTGGACAGAGCACACCGTTATGAACACAGTGTTTTGACACAGAGCTGCTGGAATCACTGGCAACTTTCTGACATTGTGGCATGATCTACGAATGACCCTGGGACTAATAATACACAAGTGGCCTGTGGACTACAGGCTGGTTACGCCTAAAAGGCCAGGTGACAGATACATCATACCAGCAGTTACTTAAACAAGCAATAACAAGAGTGTGAGTGTGTGCATGCGTGTGTGCACATGCACGTACCTGTGGCTTGCGTGTGTGGAGATCAGAGGTCAATACTGAATGCCTTCCTCCACCGCCCTCCACCGTATCCTTAAAGATTTACTTTCATGTGTCTGTGCCTGCGTGAGTGTATATATGATTCTATTTTACGTGTGCCTGACGAGACAAGAGGATGTGAGGTCAGTTGGAACTAAAGCTGCCTGTGGTTGTGAGCTGTCCGATGTGGGACATGGGAACTAAGCTCAGGGCCTCTGCGACGGCAGCAAGTGCTCTTAACTGCCAAGCCACTCCTCAGCCCCTCGACCATACTGGTTAGTCAATGACTCCCCAGGGTCCTCCCGCCTCCATCTCCCAGCACTGCCACCACACCCCTCTTTTTAAATGGGTGCCAGTCCTTATCCTTATGCCTGTGTAACAAGTACCTTACCCATACGGCATGTCCCCCACCCTCAAGACTCTACTGACTCAAGACCAGAAGCCTGCAGTCCTGCAGCTCTGACCACAGAGGCAGGAGCGGAGCCAGAGAGCTTCAGGATGATGTTAGCTTTAGCAGACGTGTAAATGTGGCACGCGCACTGCACGCATCACTGTTGGCGAAACCAAGGCTCGAATGAAAATCCAAACTAGGAGAAATGGCAATCCAGACACCTGAGCACAGATGCAATGGCGGGGAAGGATCAGCACTGCTTCCCCCTCTCGTTGCAATGTAGTTTCAATAAATTTGGTCACGACTGACTCTCAAACTAACCAAGTCTGTTAAACGTTTCATCCCTATGGAATATTACTTCCTTAGTCGCCAAATGAGGTTATTAGCGCCATACGAAGGAGACAGGAGGCACTGGAGGGACCCTTCTAGAAGAGCTTAAGAAAGCTGGGGTTGTTGTGAATGCAGGACTCTGAATCCCACACCTCAAGAGTTTCCTCTACAGATTGCCTTACCTTCCACCCAAAAAGGTGCTCTCACTTCTAACGCGGCTTTTATGAAGTCTATGCACAAAGACAACTTTTCAGAAAGTAAAAGCTTCTAAGATGGAAAAAAAATGCTTTTAATGAATTTTTTTTTAAAGGTAGTTAAAACATCGATCTCACAAAGTTTATATCCCAAAGAAAAATCTACTGCCAGACGGGTAAATCGGTTTTGGTACATCATCCAAACTGAAAGGAGCCGTGAGGCACACAGAAGGGCATTTTCCGTGTATCTTGCTATCAGTGAGGACAGATTATCTCAGAGGCTCTGGGGGAGCCAGAGGTAACGCTCAGACCAGGACAAAAACTGTCAATGGGCTTCCAGGACAATAGGATGGACAGCAGCCAGGAGGGGGGAGCACGGCCCCCAGTGGGGGAGAGCACCAGCCCCTGGCTCTGAGAAGGCCTGGCTGTGGTGCAGGATGTGGACAGGCAGGAGAGACAGACGACCAGTGCCGCCCTGGAACTGAGTGGGTATCCTGACACACCTTGCCTCCAGTCGCAGCCTAGCCCAACCTCATGGCAAACTCGGAGCTGTGCAAACAGGCATGTACATGAAGGCTTGCTACTGTCTCTGGTCAGAAGATGTCTTTCCACTCAACTCACTGGACCCAGCTTTTAACTCCCCCCTGGAAACCCTCCCCGGGCCACTCACTCTGTATGAGGATTGAACACCACACACCACAAAACCGCTGCGAGCTGCTTATTTTCCCAACACTGCCGAGCTCAAGGTGGGGCTGGGAAGCACAGTATTCATTCGTTTCGCCTTGTTCCCTCTCTAGAAAGCTGGCTTCAGAGAGAACACAGCGTTGTCTACCTCTTACATGGAAGACCTCAGTACTCTGAATAAGTTCTGGTAGGATGAGGTGTCAGTGGACGATAAATACTCAGAGTGGGAAAAGCAAGGGGAACTCGCCCCTCCGTCAGTGGGTCTCAACCTTCCTATTGCCTCGATCCTTTAACACAGCTCCTCTTGTTGTGACTCTCCACCATTACACCACTCCCGATGCTACTTCACAACTCCAACTTTGCTCTGTCATGAACCTTAATGCAAATGTCTGATACGCCGGATAGCTGAGATGGACCCTCCAGGGGGTCTCAACCCACACGCAGAGAACCGGTCCTAACCAGTCCTAGCCTTCCTTCATTTACAATGAAGGGTGTGAGGAGGATGGACTTACCCACTCACTGCTGATGATCAGCCCTTGGGGGACAGGTGGCACCTACCCCACCCCCACCCCACCCCACTCTCTGTCCCCCAGAACCTCCCACGGTGCTCTGGGCTAATTCAATAAAGCAAGTTATTGTCTTCAAGGTACAGGATCAGCGGCGGCTTTTATACTTGGTTCTTCATTCTTTCTACTCTGCAGCTACCCATTTTGGGGAGGAATCTGAAATACCTATAGGAGAAATTTCTGGAAAAGGTTAAATTCTCTCAGTGGCACCTCTAAAATCTTCATAGCCAAAAAAAAAAAAAATTAAATCACAAAATATTGTACGAAAATAGAAGAAAACAAGAATTTTCCAGACTTTACTAGTGATAGCTCAACAGGATGGCTACTGCATCAATTCCACTGAGGTAATATAGCCATCCCCAAGACTCACTTATGCAAATAAGTGAACATGAAAATTAAAAGCTTAGCTAGAACTATAAATACAGGCTATCTCCTTAAGGAAGTAAGGCAGAATTTATGTACTTTATTAAAGACTGTACTGTCTGCAAGAAGCCTTCTTCACACAGGAATCTCACCTGCTCACTCAATTAAATGATTACAAATTGTGTATTTGACAATAGTAATGTATACTCTGCTTTAAGCTATATAATCCAGATTCCTACCCCAATCCTATTCACTGTAAATATATCCAAGGACAGCCTAAGGCTTGCATGTCGGACCTTGGTTTAGGAGGGCAAGGCTAGCCAGCTCTGTGAGAAAATATGCTTTTATAATTTTATAAATTCCCGTTTGGCTCCCAGACAAGACTCACTACTGTTCTGTGCTTTGTCCCTAGAAAAATGTGCCTTCCACACCTGAGCGTTCCGAAGCAGAAGAGTGGAGCTGACACTCAATGGAATAAAACACCGCCCACTCATCTTTAGGAAACTTGAAACAATCGCCATGTATTTTCCAAGGCAATCAATATATCCTTGCACAAATGAACAGCCATATGTTAATCGTTAACTTTGGGATAACAGGGGTGAGACCAGAGCATTAATGGTAGCACACAGATACTTTCAGGCAAACAATGTGAATGGGGCAGCAATTCGACAACAACGTAACAACTGTAAACAACATGGTGACCTCTTATTAAACACAGACGTGGCTTAGATTTAATACTCGGCATTTGGTGGAAAGGTCAATCTCTTCCCACTTTGCCAATTCCTTTTATAATCCAAAGGCCATGAATTCGGAAATTAAGCAGCCAACCCCACTTGTGCATGAAACACTGTATCTTAGAGGGAAAAAAGTCAACCAGTGCCCTCTATAATCCCTTAGGCAAGAGAGGTGAAGTACACACAGGGCCCAGACTCAAAGCCAAGAAGACAGCTGCCACCTAGAAGCGCATTCCTCTCTTATCTACCATCCTTTGATGAGCCTCACCCTTCTTTCATTAAGGAAGGGTACTCCAAGGACACTGAATCCCATCAAACAAGGCAACTCAAAAAGGAAAAAAAAGGGCAAGGGAAGGGAGAACAAACCCTAAATCCCAGGAAGGAAGAAGCTGAACCCGGGCATTACCTGCGTCCATTAGTGTTATCTACGATAGCAGAGAGTCCTTTAGAACTGCAATTAGAGAATGTTACGAGGCCACAGTTGTGCAATTTAATCTATACTCTGATAAAGGGCAGGGCCTAGAGACTCCCAGTTCAACTGAAAGACCTTCATATTCTTAAATTCAGATTTTACAATTAGAGCAGGAGAAAGGACAGAAAATAAAAGCCCATGGTAGCTTTAGACATCCCAATGACAGATCAGTCATCCTTTATCCTCACACAGATTATGCAAGCAACACGCTTAACTCTGGTTAACTTTTCCTTTGGGTATATTTTAGAAGTTCCTTTCTAGAATTTTTGGGACAATCTACCAAGTAAATTGCCTCCAAAAAATGTATTTAATACTTCCAAAATATGGAATTCTGTGACTGCTCGCTATGCCTCATTTTTATAAAGTCAACATACATTCTTCGGCTTCTGTAACAGGCAAGGCTTTCTCTTAATTTCCACTCAGATTCTTTTCTTTCTCGTGAAGGGAACGCTGGTAGGTTTTGAACTCTTGTTCTAACTCTTGTTTTGATAGGTTGCACCATAAAGCACCAAAGATTGACTCCTGAATTTGTAGGTAATGGACTATTTCTAAGTGCCCAAGCAGCAGAATCCCCTGTAAAGAAATCTGTTTCCTTTAACGTCTATAAAGTTACAAACAACCAAACAAAAGCCACCTGAAGAAGCACACAGGCTCCTGAGTCCTATGCTGCCTGGCTCTCTGAGCCACCTATGACAAGCCCCAAAGTGAGACCACAAATGCCCAAGGGGAGGCAAGCATTGGAAAATACAGCCCTGAAGAGCTAGAGTCAAGAGTCGCACTGAAGCAGACAAGCACGGTCTCGTTTAAAAGCAGAGGATTCCCTACCTCCAGATGATTAAAGCATCATCTCGGCCTCTTAGATGAGCAGTGCCCCTACTCCCCCAAGGCAGGAAACTGAAATGGCTGCCTTAACCATTTGGGCATTTGGTTCTCCACCCAAATTTTTAGGGATCTCCTGACACGATACCTCCTCCTTATCATTTAATTGGCAAGCTACATCCTACAGTGCAGTTTTTATGATTTACCGGAATTTTAAGGAGAATAAAACATTTCTGGGCTTCTGACTGGGCACTCTTCTCTCATCTCATTTAAATCTGCGTTAACCTGTAACATCTCTCCCGGTCACCACTCTGCCTTGAGGACAGTATCATATGTATACTCAACTCCTAAACCCACTGTCTAAATGAGCAACTTTGAATTATCCGCCCTTTTTCAACTGCTGGCACTGTGCTCAGGACAGACCCTTTTGTTTCTGTGTACTTCTCTCCACCTTTGATGAATCGTGGTGGGGCAGGGATGGATGTCGATATAAGAGCACACGAGCGTCTGTGATACTCACATACGTGCACGGGACCAGAGTCAGTCCTGGGCGCTCCTCCTCATCCCTCTCAGACTTGTGTTTGCTTGTGGTTTGGTTTTGGTTTTTGAAACAAGGTCTCTCATTGGCCGGAAGCTCCCTTAGTAGCCTAAGCTGGGGGCCCAGAAGCCCTGGTGATCCACCTGTCAAGTCTCCCACTGCTAGGGTTATGAGCCTCACCCAGCCCGGCCACTTTCTGTGATTTCTAGGGGTGCAGCTCAGATCCTAGCACTCTTGTGTACTAAGCTCTCAACACAAACATTTCTAACTTTCCAACCTGAATTAAGAGCTAGCAACTGCTGGTTGCCTAAACACAAATTTGTTCGTCTCATAAAGACTTCTGTCATTGAAGCACTATTGCTTGTTATATACGTGTGGACACAGCAAGGGGGATCATTTTATAAAATAGGAATCACTTAGAGAAGAAAGAATGTACAGTTTGGGGTTTTAAAAGCCAAGTCACTTTAAATTTAAAAAGTCTCATGGCAACTATAATCATACATTCTTCTTAAACATGATGTTACAGAGCAAGCAGTATCCAGCCAGCGAAAAATAAAAGCACAACTTGTCAGATTTCTCACATACGACCTTCACCTGGCACTTGGGGAGACACTGACTTAGAGGGGGGGAGGGAGGGAGGGAGGGAGGGAGGGAGGAGGGAGGGAGGAAGGAAGGGAGGAAGGTGAAAATATTAAAAGAAAAAAAAAAGAGTCGTGGGATGTCACTGGGACAAAAATCCAAGTTAAACTGGACTACTGTCCCAAAGTTTGGCTTATTAAAAACACTAGATTTTCAAACAAAACCAGAACCTGTGTCACACAATTAACATCGGCTGTTTCGATGTTAGCTGGTACCGTTCACCTAACCGGTACCATTTTGGTCTCATGAAGAAGTCTAAATGACTCAAAGGCAGCAGGAAAGCTGAGCCGGAGCAGGCTGCTGGTGTCACTGTTTCCGTCCAGGAATGTGGCAATCTGTTTTTTCTTCCCCCAAATCCCTTACGCCTACTGACCTAGGAACTTCATTTCCTAGAATGCGTGCTGGGTAAACAAAGACACACGAGTGAGGGAGCAACTTCCCGGTATGAAAGTCACATGCGCCCGTAAGCTCTGGGCTGGCATAGCTTGCAGCCCCGGATCCTACCTCCTTGAGAATGCCTACAGATCAGAAAAGGCTCTGCACAGACTAAAGGGCAGCAGCAGGCCAGTACTTTTGCTTTGGGGGAATCTACCTCAAGGTACTGGAGAAGTTAAGGTGCATATGCACATCAGAAATAGTTTCC
Source organism: Rattus rattus (assembly GCF_011064425.1). NCBI lineage: Eukaryota > Metazoa > Chordata > Mammalia > Rodentia > Muridae > Rattus > Rattus rattus. Next base: position 42,880,385 of record NC_046166.1, read on the forward strand.
ACAAGGTGCTGTCCCATGGGGTCTTCTCCTAAGTTTTGCGTAGTCCTACATTTCCCCAGATTTCTACAATACCCTCCTTTTTCTTTTATGGAAAAATATTGTTTTAAAAATAAAGGTAGGTCTTTTGTCCCAGTGCTATGGAGAATCCACTCTTCAAGAAAAGAATCAACATTATGCAATCATTCTTTAAATTCCCCCCTTTCAAGACCTTTAAAGGGGACTTCAGAAGCCAGGCAGATGCCCCAGCAGGAAACAAATTTGCAATTCAACAGACGCACCCACTGGGAGATGGCAAGATGCACCACCAGTAGCTTTGGCAATAATTTCCTTTTATTATTCCTTTGCTCCCAAGAGCTTTTCAACTCAAAGCGAGCCCGCAAAAGTTAATAGGCTCTTAATATGCACTCCTCTGCCCCAACCGATTCCTGTTCATAAGGTAATAGTGGGACCCCAGGGGCCCCTTTCACAGGGGCTTTAGCAAATCTCCTGCAGGGAGATGGCCCCAGGGCAGCTCCGTTTCTCCACAGAACAAGCAGTGACCTAATCAATAGGGTTCCTGGCAAGACAATTCCTACATTCACCAACCCCGAAGAAATGAAGTGGGAGGGAGTTCAAGCTTTATTGAGGGATGAGATTTACCTGTCACCTTGATGGTTAGCCCAGCGGGAGTTTAAGAGGAAAAAAAAGCTTTCAGCTGCTGTGGATTTCCTGGTCAACATCCAGCACTAAATAAACATATTTACTTAAGCTTCATTCACAACTTTTGATGTGAAACCCGCCCAAGCCTAACTGGAAACAGGTAGATTTTTTTTTTCTTTTTTAAGATACAAGGGCAACTGGGACAAGATGACATAGATCTAAATCTCCCGTGTTCATTTAAAATCAATGGCATGAGAAGTACTTAGCATGTAAGAATAAACAGAAGAGTCAGCAGGTGTGCCTATCCCCAAGTTTACACAGAAAAAAAATCCCACAAGCCCTGAAAATATGGCCTCGTTAACATAACTGAACAAACAACCCTGGAACCACACAGACAGCTGGTTTATGGAGGCACAACAACTTTTCATTAACGCCTCTTGTTTCCAGATCGGGGGTTGGGGGATGAGGTTTTAAAATTAATTACACACGTTAACAATTTTGGGAACCCACGGGACCTTCCCAGTTAACAGTTTACACTGTTCAAGTTCACTTCAAAATGGCAGGCCCAGACTAAATAAATCATTTGGAAGACTGCTCAGTAAGGAGCTATTTTAAGCCATCATATGCAGGTGTATGAGAAGTCATGTCTCACAGGTGAGGTCAAGTTAGATTTACACACCAACCCCCCAAAGCCATGTGAGTGGAGCAGTCTCAATACAATGGATGTTTATTTACTCAGGATTTTCCAAAAGCTACCACTGGACAGTTTTTAAACAGGAACAAAGTCTAGGTGTGAAATTGATTGGTGGGTTTCTCCCCACCAACACACACCCATTAAGAAGACGGTGCCAAAGTCAAATTATGACAAACTGAGCTCCCAGCTAGCGGACACCAGCTTCAAGAAGTTACCCTTGGTAAGAACTGGGTCACTGTTAGGTTCTAAAGCCGTAAGTAACAGAGGCCGGTGTTTCGCCAGCAGTACCTCTGGACAAAGGCGTCTCTGCCGCAGCAGCACAACGGACTTCTGACATCTTTGCTAAACAGTGTCCGGGCAGGCAGCGGCAGCACTAACTGTCTCTGCCAACACTTTACTCACAAGGATGCACTGACCCATCCCAGGGAATCCCACCATGGCCTTGCCTGAGTGACAAGGCTTTGATGGTGACCCTGTAAAATACCCACTAACTTAAGCACCCATCCGATGCCCCTACACCTGGGAACCTCCAGCAAGGGGAGGGAAAAGTATATTTTTTTTCCCTCACTACTACTAGCTTTTCAGATTTCAGTAGCCATATTCCTCTGTTAGTAAAGATTACATTCCCCTTCCGCTACAAGGCTCTCCCATCAATACCAAATGGCATCAGTTATTACAATGCACTATTCATGGGAAGCCAAGGGCTGGCCGTGTCATAAGCAGGCAGCCCCAGACCAGCTAGCTGCAGAGAGATAAGCCAGGGCAACGCAGCTAGACTCGGCCTTAGGAAAGATGGCCGAAAGCAGCAACAGAGGTCAGAGATACAGACGGTAGGTACAGATGGCTGAGAAATAAACTTTGTTTTCCTGAACCAGCTCCGTGACCGTTCTTTCCGATGCTCATAACTAAGACGGAAAAAGTCCAAAAGGCAAATCACCCTGACACCCTGGAAGCATCCGGAGAATGATTTCTAGATTCTAAGTAATCTAAGAGAGGGTGATGGTTTGTTTATGTTTGGCCCAGGGAGTGGCACTATTAGGAGGTGTGGCCTTGTTAGATGGAGTAGGTGTGTCACTGTGGATGTGGGCTTTAAGACCCTCACCCTAGCTGCCTGGGAGTCAGTCTTCCACTAGCAGCCTTCAGATGTAGAACTCTCAGTTCTGCCTGCACCATGCCTGCCTGCATGCTGCGGTGCTCCCACCTCGATGATAATGGACTGAACCTCTGAACCCGTAGGCCAGCCCCAATTAAATGTCCTTCGTAAGACTTGCCTTGGTCATGGTGTCTGTTCACAGCAGTTAAGACCCTAATTAAGACAGGGAGTGACCTCTAGGTCATATACATTATAAATGCTATCCACACTAGAATTCAATAACCCAATACCCAACGTTAACTGACCAATTCACCTGGTAGTTAAACCCTTTGTTCTAACCATTTTTGGGGCCCAGTGGAACACAGTCAATTTGAGACAGGCTGTATTATTTAAAACATAACAGCAATTTAAAATTATCCTATGAAAAGAAAGATGTTCAGTACTTCCCAACAACCTGACTGCAATCCCAGGGACCTACAGGGTGGAGGGAGAGAACCAACGCCTACAACCTGCCCTCTGACCAAATAACAGCATCTATCCCAAAAACACCACCCTGGTCAAGATGGCTACAAGTTTATTTCATCAGATCAATGTATCCAAAGCCTCGAGCCCAATCTCAAAATGTCCAGACAGAAATGCTACCGAGATGCTTGGTGAGCTAGAACAATCCAGCACTTGACAGCAACAGACTTGTTTCGGCTCCTCTCAGAGCACTCTCAGAGTCTGGTGCATTTACATCCCAATATGAGTCTAACTTAAGTTACATTTTGCCTAACATTAAGTGGTGGTAAAATGTATCTTCAAGTAATTTTTAATACATTTCTTTTTAATACATTTCTATTTGTGCTGAAATTTAAGCAGAAATACCAAAAGTGTAGATTAGTTTAAATAGGTAGAAATATATAAAAACAGCTTGAAGGTGTATTTTAGTGTGGTACCATGCTTTGGTATTATTTAAAAAAAAAGTGAGCTATGTAAGGTAGAAGTTTAAAACACCAGTTATTTTTAGAAAACATTCTCAAAAGCCTGTAATTTCTTCGGTATACTTAATTAACTTGCTCTCTCCCAAACATCCTCCTCCCCCCACAAAAAGAGAGCAAGAAAGGGGAAAAACACTGGATAAAGTAGCTATGTCAGACTGAAACATGAACACAAAACCTGGAACCCCTTAAGACCCATCACCAGGTAGTCTGTTTTGAATGAGCTTACTAACTGAGCGTGAGAGAGGCAACAATGTAGCATTCCTGCTGTTAGCCTTAGAAGAAGCCCAGCATCTTTGACCTCCTGGGGCCACCACGTGAACATGACAGCCCGTGCTGAGGACAGACGATGTCAGGCCAACACCAGAAGCGGTGCCTCAAGCTGTACAGCAGCTGAGCCCAGAAGAACCTGACAAAGAAAACACCTGCAGACACCGCACAAACTGTGACAGATAGAAATGGAACGTGTTTTGAACCACTTTAGAATGGTTTGTCTCCCAACAGAGACTTGGGGGTATGGTTGACTGGGACAGTAAATGGCTCGGCTTGGCTCAGCTCTGGATTTCCTTACGGCTACTCCATGTGGATCTTCAACTTAATCTAGACTCTGCTTCTTATGACGCTCAACCTTTCTAAAACTCTGATGCATCTGCCTCTCCTGAAAAGGATTCCACACAGATAAGGAGAAAAGGGCTTCAACCAGACAGCTCCCTAGGAGAATGAGGCAAGGGGTTTGGAGATTCAGGGCTGCCTGGACTACTGAGTGAGTCCAAGGCCAGACAGAAATTAGGTGAGATTTGTCTCAAAACAAAATGTAAACAGAAGGCTAGAGATACAGCTCATCAAGAGAGCACTTACCAAGCACATAGGCAAGGCTCTGATCTCAGTCCCCAGTATTCTAAAGAAATGGGGCACAAGGGATGGGGAGGAGCTCTGGTCACTTAATTTTCTCCCATTATTCAACCAGGCTTTTAAAGAGTTTGCTTCTAAGTTAATGGCACCCACTAACAGAACTATTCAGATTTATTGTTGTGTATCTGTGTTCACCATGTGGGTCAGAGGGCGCGTGTGAGAAAGCCAGAGGACAATTCTGCACAGGAGTCAGTCAGTCCTCTCCTGCTGCACTGAAATGGCTTCCAGGACTGACCTCCGGTACAAGTGCCTTGACCTGCTCACCCATCTTGCCAGTCATGCCTGGCTTTTTAAAAATTACATATCTGCATGTGCTCAGTTTAATGCAGGTGGCTCTGGAAGTACGCTATGAACTTTAGAAGCAGTTATTATAACTGCAGTTTTAAGAAACTCATTTAACAATGCCAACCAAATATAAATTCCACTACTTAGAGAGTCCGAGAGCTCAGGGCTCGGCCAAATGAATGGCATGCAGTGGACTGGGTTTTCAAACATTTTCAGGAGGATTACAAAGCACTATCACCATTCCACAAGTGCAGGGAAATATTTCACACCCCAGGTACACGCGTAAACCCGGGGAAATAATCTTAGAAACGGAGACTCCTCCTTGTAGGCTTTAGAATGCAGTATGACAAATGAATCCTTTTCAAAAAACCGGGAAAACAGAAACCAGCAGAAGTCAGCATCACGGCTGACCTCACTTCTTGTTCTAATTCTTATCTTGGCATGTCAGGGGAAAAATGCTGTTCCAAGTGAAGATGGTGGCCACCACCTAAAAGGAACCTGTCAAGCCACAGAACAAATTCATAGGGTCTCTCCAGTAGTACTCATTTAGGTGCTTGCCTTTACCGTTTTATGATAACCGTTTTGATGTCAAATTTTTACACATTCAAGGAGGGCTTGATGCATGCTCTTGGGCCAGGCAGAGCATGAGACACAGGCATGAGACACGGAGCAGCCTCTGCCTTCACAGACCCTGTCTTCTAGGAGGAGGACAAGGCAGATTTTAAAAATGCATTCACATAATTATTAACACGCACCACATGTAGAACAGATTTTAAAAACCTGTGGGCTGGAGGAGGAGAAAATGGGCTAGGCCAAGGATATGTGAACATCTCTTACCCACTATTTTATAACCTAACGGTAAAAAGGTAATTTGAACAGAGGCACTCTGCATGGATTGACCTGGGTTATTAAATGAAACTCTCAGGCTGGGTGTGGGATACCTTCCCACAAGGTATTGCTTGGAGAGGACACAGAGGTCTCTAAAACAGCACAAGCTATTGGTCTTGGTTACTCCACCAGAACTAAATGGTAAGACCCTATTGCTAAAGACAAAACACACTTTGAATACAGGACATATAAAAAAAAAATCAGGTTGCAACTGACCTGGAAATTTCCTCCCTGCTGGTTCATTTTATAGTGCTGGAAGATGATACGCAGGGAGAAGATATACCCAGAGAGAAGACATCAATGGTCTTAACCAGTGCTGGCCCTGACGGCTACGAAACTGACCCGCCAGGCAAGACACGCCTACTAGGGGCAATAGTGGCCTGAAGGTTATGGGGGTGATTGATCGCTTTCTGATTAGATCTGAGGCCCACTCCGCAGGACGGCATTCATGGCTGGTGCTGGAAACCTGGCCAAAAGTCAAAGACTTGGGAGACTGTAGGCTCCCAGGACATCTACTGCTGCTGCTGCTTTATCAAAACCACCTTCTCTGTATTTATACTCGTGCCCGTAGTCCATGCTACTACTGGACTGGATCAACTCCCTCAGCCAAGGTTCGGGAACATTTTGGAAGAGGGAGGCAGAGAGAGCGTATGGAAGGGGCGCTAAGAAATTATGTCCTCTGCTTACGACAGGGCCACCGTACTCAAACTCACTACAGCTTAGGATCAGTACAAGTGAAAATGAGGAGCCAACATCCTAGCAGGGAGCAATGGTTGGCCTCAGTGGAGGGGGGAGGGAAGGAGGGAGGGAGGGAGGGAGGGAGGCCATGAAGGAAGAGGTTAGATAAGGTTAAACTGGGGTTGGATAGGATAAAAATATTCAGTGGCCTTAAATCACAATATGCTGTGATTTAAATCACTTACACTCTATGCCGTGATGCTTATTAATCCGCTCTTTCTGGTACCAATAACACAGAGGACCCAACACAAATGATCTGTGTTCCCGCCTCTCTAGCCAGCATCCATCAGCAGCACAATGCTATCCCAGTATTATTAAAGAAACACTTTTTCTGGACATGTGCATTCTTCCTGCCTTGTCCCCTCAAGCCTGGGCAGACAATACCTCACCTTTAAAGATCCTTCCCAGACATGTCCATCTGAAACAATGGCTTCCCGTTCTGTTGCTTCAACCAACCAAGTGACCTTGGCATCGACTCTGCCAGCTCAGCCTCCTTTAAACAGGTTAACTGTCTTCAACTGAGCAACAAATCCCAAGAAAAAAACACCAAGCAACCCGGGTTTGGTTTATCCAAAGATGGCCGTCAAGAAAATCGACCATACGTCAGGCAGAAATACAGGTGCCGGAGGTGTCCTAATGAGCCCTAAGAGGAGTCCAGACTCAAGTTACACGTGTGTCACAGTCTCTAAGCCACAGATCAGATGGCTGCCACAGGTATCTTGACTTCATCTTTCCCCAAACAATAACCTCTCAGAAGAATCACATTCATGGGGTTTTTTGTTTTGTTTTGTTTTGTTTTGTCTTAAATAAGAGGCCTGCTCATAAATCTAACATAGCTTATTAAATCCTACATACCTTGATTTATAAGTACGTGGACAGGACACCTGAGTCTTTGAGAAAACTGACTTTGCGACTGAAGTGTGAGTTTTCTCACAGCTTACCCAAATGAAGAAAGAAATACCAGTCGTGGAGCAAGAGTGGGAAGCTGGCACAACTAAGGACTCAACCGGAGACCAGAGAGCTGCTTACCTTAAACAAAAATAGCCTGTAATGTTTACTTTTGTAGGTGTGTACCTAGAATACCTCAATGCGGAGGCAGCATGGTCTTACAAAAGAAAATAAAAGGTTATTTTACTTGACATAACGTAAAATGACTTCCTGTTGAGTAACTGTAAACACAAGGACATAGTTTTCCATCAGAGATCTTCCTCTAGTTCATTTATGGAAGAGAAATAAGAAAACCATTGGATTAAGAGCGTAACTACCTTGGATCAAGTGCCGTGTAACATAAGTAAGAAGACACATCATTCAAATGAGCATCATTACCACACAGTACCCTTCCTCCCGTGGTCCCTCCCCACGGCAGCTGGTGAGAACTGGCAACCCTGGGACATCTGAACAAAGGGATTTAGAGCTGGGGGCTGCAAGGACAGAAAGTCCAGGAATAGAGCGTCAGCCCAGGGTGACCACATGCTGCTCTGGTCAACCTGCTCAGCCTCTGAAGGAAGATCAAACACCTTTTAACAGAGCTGCAAAGTTTCTGTGGCAACCGAACACGCAGCACACTGCTGTCTCCCGAGGTTTAGATCTAGGTACCCGGGATGAAGGAATCTGGCGCAATCTTCATAACTATGATGATTATGTCAGTCCGTTGCTCGCTGACCCAGTAACTGTGTGCTGCAGTGTTGGCCAACGTGCTTAGCAGAGAGGGGAGAGATGATCAAGGCTGGACTCTGTCCTTGAGTCCAAGGAGACAGAAATGGAAGAGACAGACACCAGTCCGATGAGTACGCCATCCCCTTGAACAGAGAGAAGCAGCATGACTTACTGCTGAGGAAAAACTGCTCCCAGGAAGGAAGGAAGAAGCGAGCATCAACTACTTATCAGACCAACTAACAGATTACCTATGGACTGTCAATTCCAAGAATCCAAGGGGAAAGGATTTAGAATTTCCCACAATGAGCAATCTACTAGACAAGAACAGCTTTTTACGTGCATAAAAAGAACAGTCAGTTCCATATGAAGAGGCTCGTGAAGAAAGTGTCTGTAAGCAGAATTATGTGGGCCGGGAGAGAGCTGATCAGGTGGTAGAAATACACCCAGACACAGGGGATGGGAAGCCAGGGGAAGCCGGGAAGCCTCGGCCTGGGAAGGGGGACCAGTTGGGGGCGGGTGGGGGGAGGGGTCTGGAGGCAGGGCTGGCTCCACAGATCAAGGTAAGGGAAGCATGGAACCAGTGAGGAGTACACACAGAACCTATCGGGGAGGCTTTACACACAGACCACAGAGCTGGGACTTCAGGCCACAGGGGCCACAGAAGGGTGAAGGAGAAGCCCAAGAAGGACGGAACAGCTACAGGAGTTAGTATAGAAAAGTACAACTGCATTACTCTTGAAATCATATTGGCTTCTGGCACACGACTATTTTATCAAGAAGGAGTATTTCCAGATGCAACAGCAGAAATCAATGTGCTTAATCTCGGTTCCGGGTCGTGCTGTATCCTTTAGTAAAAAAAGGATACAGTAACAGAAGGAGCAGCATCTAAATGTACTCAGGGGATCACCATGAAACAACTAAGGCCACACAGCCTATATAAAGGTTCTTTGTAACACGTGTGTCACACCACAAGCACTCGGCAAACATCCACTGAACTATCCAGTCGTTATCTAGATGGACAGGACGAAGGGGGGAGTGGGAGAAGCTAGCCAGTGGCAAGGCCATGAGGTAAATTATCACCAACTAAAAGGGTATTAAGAAAATATTAAAATAAAAAATAGCCAGGTAACCTATACATACACACACATAAATATAAATATATATATTTATATATACATATATATATTTTACACAGAATTCCATTCAAGTTAGTGCATCAGCCATAACAGGTTTGTTTGTGTGTGTGTGTGTGTGTGTGTGTGTGTGTGTGTGTGTGTGTATTAATTACACAGAATTCCATTCCATAGGTTAGCATCAGCCATAAACAGGTTCAGTGCAGATAAGGAACAGCTTAACCGGCAAGGCAGGCTAAACTGAATGGCCCCCGACGCTCATACACGTTTCCTGCTTCGCGTCCCTGCTGCTCGGCTGGACAGCTTCCACCTCAGCAAGCAGAGACATGTGTCCTTCAATGGCAATCTCTGGAGTCCATTTACTCCTGGTACCGAAGTCATGAAGACTCGCGGCACTAGGTGTTACACAGTGACATGCGATATTTATATTCATAACCGGCAGTGTGTCAGGAATAAATCGATAGGTGCTGCACAGTAACCACAAAGAAACGTAATAAACAAAACATCAGCTGAAATAATAAAGACCCGGCCAATCCAGCACGCCTGACTAAAACATCTGTGATCCAAACAAAAGCAACGTTAATGGTTGCGGGGGAGAAAATTCAACATGGATGGATACCTAAGGTGTAAAAAACTCTGGTTTCATAATCGCAGAAGGGGGTTATATGAGAAAAGACCAAATATTCACTCAACATTACATCTTTATACGCACAGGCTACTCATCAGATTATAAACCTCCAAACCCTCCACCCTCTTAGAACATAAAAACAGCTCCTTGACAGGACGGTGCATGACTGGCTTTCTTACCAAGCACCAGATGGCTGGTGGGGACAGCTGCAGAAGCCAGGGCATCAGTGAGAGCAATGTCAGACGGAGCACCATGACCACAAAGAACTCGGTGCACAGGGCAAGCACATACTAGATTAGTTTCAGCTACCCTGAAGGAACCTAGTAATTCATGGTCCTCAACCCTCCTAATGCTATGGCCCTTTAATTTAATCCAATTCCTCATGTTGTGGGGACTCCCTCCAACCATAAAATTATTATCATTGCTAATCCATAACTAAGTTTGCTACCCTTACAGGTCATAATATAAATAGCTGTGTCTTCCAATGGTCTTAGGTGACCCCTGTGAAAGGGTCGATTGACCCCCAAATGGGTCATGACCCACAGGCTGAGAAGTACTGGTCGTTTCCTCTAGGCTGGGACTCGCATGCTCAACATTCCAGAAGGCAGGCTTTTCACTGATGCTGCTGCATGTGCTTTTAATTGCTAACGTGGGCGAGGCACATGCCAGTCTTGGTGCTGAAATACAGTATGTGGCTCTGAGGAAACCGGGCCCCTAGACTCAAGGCCTAAAAAGGAGGGTCCAAGCTTTCCAGACAGCCGGAAGCTGGGCAAGTGATTTGAAGTGGGCTTCCCCTGAGCACCCCTCTGGGTACAACAAATAGCAAGTGAGAAGCAATCCAAAGTTCTCGTGCTGAGTACCCAAGTGGCCTTGGGCAAGTTCCCTACCCTCCTTCCCCATAAACGTTAGCTTACCTGAACCACAGAAAAGTGTCTGGTAGTTGTAAAAATTAATAAATGAATTCACATAAAATGCTTCTAATAGTTCCTGTTGGTAGGATTCAGAAAGTGACTGTTGCTTACTTTTCTGTGGTGGTTTTTTTTGTTTGTTTGTTTGTTTTGTTTTGTTTTTTCTATTCTGTTTTGGGGACAGGGTCTTACTACATATATGGCCCAATCTGATTTCAAGCTTGTAACTGGCTGTGTTTTACTATGCTGATGTTCACTGTGTTCTCCCTACCATAGAAATCAGGGCTACAAACCCTGTTTTAGGGTCACTTCTACCCTACGCCCTCCAGCTCCCATGCCCCACACTTAAGGAGGGTGATAGAGAGGGTGCCAGAATTCTGCTTCAGGATACAAACCCCTGAAAGTCAGTACTCTCCTCCTTAAAGCATCAACTTGATAAGTAACACACAAATAACCAAAGAAAAGCCTCTACTGTTTCCTTTCAAAACACAAGGGAGTTTCCTGGGTTGCTAATTAGATTTCACTTACACCTTAAAAAAAAAAAAAAAAAAAACCCTCCTGCCTCAGGAGCCTTTCCAGCAGGAGAAGAGGCTGCCCAGCCTGCCTCAACCAAACACAGCAGCTGCATACCATCAAAGATGATTCCTGCCACAGCCTGACTCTCTGTCTTACTGGAGCTGGGAAGTAAATTTCTTTCTCCTCAACTTTGCTAGAAGAACAAAAGGGGGGTGGCGGGGAGACAGCAGCTGCTGCCACTTAAGGGAGGAGACAGCAACACAAAAGGCCTTTCACCAGCACATTTCTTACCTCCCTAACAGGCCTCCCACCCGTGTCTCTTTTAAGTGTCTTGAGATGTTTTAGACCCAGTTCCGTGAGGGAAACTGTTCCCACCACAGCAGTCACCGCCCCTCTGAGGGCCGCTTGGCTCTTTCCACTCTGCAGCCTGCTGTTACCACAGCACCACCAAGAACCACCCAGCTCCCTGTAGTCAAGGCCTAGAGGGGATCGTCCATACTGTTGCCTGTCAGGAACAGGACAAAATGACCACAAGCCTAGGATGTACACACAATATCCTGTGTAAAGTTAGGAAACAACATTCTTCAGACTGGGACGAGTAACTACATAATATTAACGTATTCAGACTTCCAGAACATTCTCCCTCCCAATGAGGTCAGCAGTCAGGTTGGCTTGAACTAGAATTCTTTCTGCTTCCACCACAGAAGCAGAATCCCCCTCACAGCAAAAGGCCAGGGGCCAACCCCCAGAGGAACAATACCCAAATCAGTGACTAAGATGTTCCCATAATGAGAACACCGTGACATTTAACATTTACCCTTAAGAGAAAGGCAGTCTGTCCTCAGCCAGGCCTAGTGGTAGAAGCCTGTTGTCGTCCCAGCTATTCCAGAAACTGGGGCAGGAGTGACCACAGATCACAGATTCAAGGCCAACCTGGGTCACTTTGCAAGACCCTATACCAAGACTTGAAATAAAAAGTCTGAGAATACAGCCCATGGCTGAGTGTTTGCCAAGCATAGGATGGATGGATGGGTGGATGGATGGATGGATGGATGGGTGGATGGATGGATGGATGGATGGATGGACGGATGGACAGACAGATGGATGGATGGACAGATGAAAGTAGGCAGGTGCATACGGCCTTCACTTTCCCTTCAACATCTCAAATAAGGTGATTTCTCTTGTCACAACACCTAGATTTCCATATTAACTCATCCCAACTTTCCCATAGAAACATACATTTCAATTCTGCAAACAAGATGACAGCCTACAGTAACACAACACTAACTTAGCTTACAATTCACTCTCATCTTGTGTGTGTGTGTGTGTGTGTGTGTGTGTGTGTGTGTGTGTGAGAGAGAGAGAGAGAGAGAGAGAGAGAGAGAGAGAGATACACTTGGGAGCTACAATCAAGCTCTTCCTAGATCTCTTCATCTTGATTTCTTGCAATGGCCTCTCAAGGAACTTGGTTCATTGATTTGGCCACACTGTCTGGTCAGCCAATGAGCTTCAAGGGTCTGTCCACCTCTACCCAATCCTTGCACTAACTAGCCTAGGGGCCAGCACCACTCTTACTGGATTCACTTGCATGGTACTGGGGATACAAACTCAATCCTACTTGGCACACACTCTCCCTACCGTGCCACTTGCCCAATCCTTTCGGTGATGTCTAGAACCGTAATTAGAGCTCCAGAAACCGGAGCTTGGAGCAGACAAGCTTTTCAAGTAGTTTTCCCACACAACCAATGCCCTACCCTTGCAAACCCTCAAGTGGCAGGGTGATCACGAAGGTCGGGATCTGGGAGAGTAGCTGGGGACCCAGAGGCTGCTCAGAAAAACACGCAGAGAGATATCAGATGGGCAGATGACTCTCACTCCCACCGTGCAACCACACATTACCGCCCTGCAAAGCAGTTACAAAACAGAAATGAAACTCACAACTGGAAAGGCTGTGTGTTTTAATCACATGCTTTAGGGAGTCAATAGATTTTCCTTAATTACTAATTTTTGTGGGTGTTTGAAATTAACATAGATAAAGAGGAGGAGAATCCTGAAGAGAGCAAGAATTAGATTTAGGTTGTTGAACTGTTCTCCGGTCTATAAGAAGTGTGTAGAGATGCATATGTGATGGTATTGAAACAGTTAAAGCCACTACAAAAACCTGCTCAGATTACTCAATCTTCATGAGCAGCTGAAAGCCGAAGGCAGGAGGCAGACTGGTAAGGACATGGGTCCAGCTCCAGAGCCAAAACAGTTGTCCTAGTTTGCTTTTCTGCTGCTCTGACTTTTTTTTTTTTTAAAGCAACTCAGGAGAAAAGAGTTTGTTGCATTGTGCACTTCCAGGTCACCCTTGATCACTGCGGGAAGTCAGGACACTGGAGAGCAGAACTGAAGCAGAGACCACGGAGAAACGCTGCTCCTCTGGCTTATCTCCCGTGGCTTGCTCTGCTTGCTCGCTTTCGAAACCGCAACCCAAGACCATCTGCCCAGGGGTGGCAACACCCAGAGTGGGCGGAGCTCTCCCACATCGATCCACATTCAAGAAAAAGTCTCCACAGCCAATCAGGTGGAAACATTTATCACTGAGGGTCCCTCTTCTCAGGTGACTCCAGTTTGTGTCAAATTGGCAACACCAACCAGCACTGCAGCTCTGCACAGGCCCTGATCACTTGGCGAGGAACCAAACACATACATGGCACAGGAAGTAAGTGGAGTGGCAATGGGCAAGGAGCAAAGTGCTAACCGGGATGTCAGACAGCCCACCTCCAGCTTCCTTGTCTTCCGTGAGGTCCCCACTCATCCCTAATTTTCCTCATGGGGCAGGTGTCTTTCTATACTGCTGGACTGGTCAAGTCAAATTAAATAATTAGCTTGCTAACTTTAGCTCTGTGTGTATTTATATTAATTTCCATGTGTTTACATATGAATCAGATGGGTAAGGGGATGGGTGGAGGCCACCAGGTGTGTTCCTCAATCTCTCCTGCTCTACCTCGTTTTTCTTGTTGTTTAAACGTGTATCTATTTGGTGAGGAGAAGAAGAACCATGAGTTCCAGGGATTGAACTCTGGTTGTCAGGCCTTGTGCAGAGAGCCCTTCCTTAGTTATGAGCCATCTAGCAGGCCCTTCATCTTATATTCTCACAGGGTCTCTTACCGAACGCATCTCGGCTAGGCTCCCAGAGATAGAGCTCCAGCCGTGTCTGTCTCTCGGGGATGGGATTCAATGCCTCGTGCTTGCCTAGCCCACCTTACCAACCAATCCCTCTCCCCAGTCTTAGTCGCAGCCTGTCTACTCCACTAAACATTTCTTCCTGAAGAAATCTAACACTTAATGCCAAATTTCCCGGCTAGAAATCTACAAAATAACTAGGTCAGATAAATTGACCTCCCAACTTCCGTGTTTTAATACAATAGTCCAAAGTCTAACGAGTACATCACTTACACGATTTCAGAAATCATATACACGTATCACCACCTAGGGAAGACTATTCCTCTGTAAAACAAGAACCACAGGATAACGACTAGCTTCGCTCTCACCTTTAAATGTAATTATAGACATGTGTAACAGTCTCTAGCATGGTAACCAATCTCACCTCCCAGTATCCTGGTGCCTCCCCCACCTCACCTCCCACTAGATTACCACTGGAAAAAGTCCGTCCCCGCCTGGCCACTGCACACTGCTCTGGGTCTATTTCAGGATGCCATCTATCCTGTCTGTTTAGCTGTCTCCTCCTTCTCCCCATTTGGCAGCAGGAACAACCCCATTCCTTAAATTTATAGGTGAAAAATACTGGTTTCTAAGTGATCCTTTAAAAAAAAAAAAAAGCAATAAAAACTATTTTCACTTAAAAAAAAAAAGACAGAGCCAAAAGGCAGTGCTCATAATTTAAGTCACGAAGAGAATGCAAATTAAGGCTCAAATTATATTTTCTGACTCAACTTTAACTTCTAACAGCTCCTTACAGGCTTTGAAATTTATGTTGAGAGGGGGAAAAAAGGTTAAGAATAACTTCCCAGAAAATCTACAGGAAAAGTATCAAGTTCAACCTTAACTCCTAAATATTTTTCTATATTGTTACTGGACCGCAATTTATATCAGACAGAAGGACACCGCCCCCAAAAGAGTCTACTCCAGAAGACTGATTACCAAACACTATTGATTATGCCATTTTCCTCTGTCTTAAACTAATTCTGAGAAGCCCACATGAGTGGCTCTAGTGAAATATAATCAATTAGGGGAAGCCCCTTGAGTTAACAGAAAGCATGATTTTAGAGAGCCTGCAGCCTTCAAAATATGTTCTCCAACAAAGGTTCTATTTTCCAGATGCTGTGCACCCTACTAAGATAGGGTGAATTATGGCTAAAACACTGTTGTTGTTGTCTTATGTGTGGGGTGTTACCAAACCTATCAAGTTTTACATAATAAAAAAGTCTTCTTAGAACACAGAGATCTGTAGAAGGGCATTCAGGAAACCTGTAAACTGAGGCCCACCCAGACCTTACACGTGCTGGAAAGCCAGGTTCCTCTGTTTACCACACTCAGAGGGCAGGGCAGTCAAAGCCTTCATCAATTCACCTATTAGGTTATAGTTTGTTGAGCAGTTTCTGTGCACTGGCCACTTTAAAGGAGCTAGATGTCGGAGGTAAAAAAATGGCTGCCCTCCACTGGAACACTGACTTGTAAGTACAGAATCTGTGTAGTCAAAGGAAAACAGTACACACTGGAGACTGGAGTGGGGCGGAGGTTGGGGGAGTAGAGGACTCTCAAGGAGGTGGTAAGCCTTCAGTCCCAGAACTGGGGGGGCAGGCATACGTCTGAGTTTGAGGCCAATCTGGTCTATACAGTGGGTTCTAGGACTGGCAGGGCTACACCCAGACACAACCTGTCTGAAAACAACAACAACAACAAAAAGGAACCTGGCTACCTCAGAGATTCAATGAACTGTATTCTGGGGAGAAAAGTATATTATAGAAAAACACCACCTCCATTTCCAAAAACTATTAATAAATCCAACACATTACTTAATGACTTCCTCACATGAACCTTGATGTAACCAATCCTTGTATAGAGTGCTTGCCTAGCATGCAGAAGGTTCTGGTTCAATCCCCTATATCACAAAGCATAACAAAATAAACTAAAAACCTAATGTCTCCATCTTATAGATAAAACAGTTCATTTTAAGAAGATCATGACTGAAAGAGGCAGCCTGTGATGGTTTGCCTATGCTGGGCCCAGAGAATGGCACTATTAGAAGGTGTGGCCCTGTTGGTATAGGTGCAGCCTTGATGGAGTGGGTGTGTCACTGTGGGTGTGGGCTTTAAGGCCCTCATCCTAGCTGCCTGGAAGCCAGTGTTCTACTAGCAGCCTTCAGATGAAGACATAGAACTCTCAACTCCCCCTGCACCACGCCTGCCTGGATGCTGCCATGCCACCTTAATGATAATGGACTGAACCTCTGAACCTGTAAGCCAGCCCCAATTAAATGTTGTTCTTATAAGAGTTGCCTTGGTCATGGTGTCTGTTCACAGCAGTAAAACCTTAACTACGACACCAAGCCAGGTATTTTCATTCAACAATTCCACTACCCAACAATGGCCTGGAGAGGAGGTAAAGCAAATGATAGTTTTAGCTCATCAACGACTCTGTGTAGGCTGCATAACTTTGCAGGCATGCACTACCCTCTAGATGGCACGACAACTGGTGTTGCTGTTACTGTAGTAGCATGGAAACGTCACACCACAAAACACCCTACCCAGAATGCTTTTCAAGGTTACTACAAAACCGCAGCGATGATCTTGATAACTGGGTTACAAACTTCAGAGGTCAGTATCTGTGGCAACCATTTCAGTTTTCTTTTACTCATCTTGCGTACACTTAATCTTTCAGTTCCTTTGGGTCCAACCTCAGGGGTCACTGCGTACAGCTTCACAGAGCAAAAGGACAAGAACATGTGTACGTACGCACTTCAATGCTGAGCCCTAACAGAAACCGACTGGGAATTCTGATGCAAAGACAAGGAGAAAGAGGAAGGACAGCCAGCGGAAGGGGTAACGGTACTTGCCTGTTTCTTCATCTATCCTGAAAACACCAACACCAGAGCCATCTCTGATGGAATACCGGATCTCTCCATCTCTCCCGGTGTCCTCATCGTGAGCTGACACGGTCATTACTGATGAGCCGATAGGGACGTCTTCTTTCACTGTGCCCTTCTCCACGAAGCTGGAGAACACTGGCGCGTGTAAGTTCTCATTCACGTCAACGACCTCCACTTCCACGTAGCAAGTGGAAGACAGAGACACCGGCTTCCCTTTGTCTTTGGCCCTCACGGTGAGATTATACAGTTGCTTCTTCTCAAAGTCCAGCTGCTGGACAATTCTGACTGCCCCGCTGAGTTTATCCACATCGAAGTGGCCTTCTCCGTGGTCCAGGAGGCTGTATCTCACCTGACTGGACTGACCTACATCAGGGTCATAGGCTTCTAACCACATGATGATGGTTCCTTCTGGTAGGTCTTCTCGAACCTTCACGGAGTAATTGGGTGGAATGAACCTGGGTGGGTTGTCATTAACATCATCGAGTGACACTTTCAGAAGCACAGTGGAGGACAGCCAGGGTTCCTCTGTGGCTTGGTCCCTGGCCTCGATCTTCAGGTAATGTACACGCTGCACTTCACGATCCAAAGGCTGGATAATTTTCACCACGCCGGTCACCCTGTCGATCGCAAACTTCTGTGTATCCGTGAGGATGGCGTATGTCACGTGTCCGCTGGGGCCCAGGTCTTTATCGGTGGCTTCTACCTGGATGATTTCACTGTTTATCTCCTTGTCTTCGCTCACTTCGACAAAATAGCTCTCCTGTAAAAACTCGGGCGCGTTGTCGTTGGCATCCAGAACGGTGACATCCAGAAGGCGCCAGGCAGCCCTCTGGGGTATACCAAGGTCATACACCGTAATGTTCAGTGTGTATTTGTCCGTTACTTCTCGGTCAAGTGGAGAGAGGGCTTTCAACATTCCCGTTTCCATGTCAATAGTAAAGCAACTATCATCATTCCCTCCAGAGATAGCATAGACCAGTTTCCCATTGAAGCCAGAGTCAAGGTCAGTAGCATTCATGAATAGTATACTGGCGCCCACTGGGAGGTCCTCCTTTACCTCAACTCCTGTTGGAAGAGAACCCCTAAACTGTGGGGCATGGGCGTTGACGGAGTGAGAATCAAAGAAAATATCCTCCGCGTCCCCCTGATGGTGTAATTTATTCGCCTGCAGGAGTTTCTCTGCCAGCATTTTGGCAACACCGGTCTCCTCACACCGCAAGTTTACTGGCTTGCGACTGGCAGCCACTGTTAGGTTGATATATAATGGTGTGGCAAAATTTTCTCCGTCTGTAGCTGTGATTCTCAAACTGTGAAAGGAAACCTTTGCACCCAAGCCGTCCATGAGCGAGTGCTTTAATGACAGCACGCCAGAGCTGGGGTTTAAGCCAAACAAATCCAACTCATTCCCAGCTTCAATCTGGTACCGGACCAACTGCAGCTCATCAGCGTCAATGGCAGAAACCGTGGTTATCTGCTCCCCTACACCCAGGTCTCGGGGAATTGTCCCTTCACAGTTTATCTTCTCAAACAGGGGGGTGTTGTCATTCAGGTTATTGAGAGTAATTGTGGCAAGGACTTCAACTTCCCGGCGGTACGGTAAGCCCCAGTCGGAAGCACGAATCCTCAGCGTGTAGACGCGAGGCATCAGTTCATAGTCCAGATTCTCAGAGGTACTCACAGCACCCGTAAAGTGGTCGATGACAAATGGCACGTGATTTAAGTTTGCAATACTGTAAGTCACGTAGCCATTCTCCCCCTCGTCGGGGTCGACCGCGCTCACCCTCATGACCGGGGTACCGACGGGTGCATTCTCATCAAAGGATGCTTTGTATGCGGTCTGTGTAAACTCTGGGGGATTGCTGTTTGTACCTAAAACTTTGACCACGACTTTGGTGGAGGCTCGTCTGTCACTTGTTGTCACCTCAAGCTCAAAATGGGATGTGTGCTGCCTTTTAATTGGTTCTAAAATGGAAATGAGACCCGTGTTGTGATTTAAACCGAATTTGGGTTTTCCAGGAGTGCTTTTAAAAATGTACCTCAAATGGGAATAACTAGGAATAGCCTTGACCAGGACCACGGGTGTATGTGGAGGGGCAAACTCACTGATCTCGGCTCTGTAAACATCCATTTCAAACTTGACCGGGCCAGCTCTGAACTGAGGAGAAATGACGTGAATGACTTTCACAGGGGAAAACTGCGGAGGAGTTCCTTTGTCTTTAGCCTGCACTGTCAGGTTGTAGCCGTAAGGATGGCTGTCCCAGTCGACGCCCCCGACGGCTTTCACTTTGAACGCTTTACTCCCTGGGAAAGACCTCACCGTTTTAAACTGCTGAAGGAGGTCGCCAGCCACAATGCTCAAAGATGCTATCTCCCCATTGGCACCCTGATCGCAGTCCTCCACGGTGATAATGGCGTATGTCGGGTCCTTGTCCAGCTCAGATGGTGATAACGTCACGGCGGTTATCTCGGGCGCGCACTCGTTAGCCTGCTCCACGTGAACCGTCAGCTTGGCCAGACTGCTGACCCCACTGCTACCATACAGCTTCATTCCCCGGTCCACAGCCAAGATCTCCAGCTCATAGCGCTGGGTCTCCAGGACATCAAGCCTGCCAGTCAAAACAACCACACCGCTGGTTGGGTGGATGGCAAACATGTCCGTTCTGTCTTTAAAGCTGTAGTAAAATTCGCCGTTGGTTCCAATGTCCGCATCCGTGGCACTGACTCTTGCGATACTGGTCCTTATGGCTGTGTTTTCCGGCAGAGAGACGCTGTAGGACGTGGGCGAGAACAACGGCCGTAAGTCGTTTGTATCCAGCACTTGCACCCTGACCTTGGCTCGGGCCTCGGCATCGGTGACTTTTTCAACTGCTTTGATTACCAGTGTGTAATGGTCTCTCACTTCTCGGTTCAGGATGGCGGTATTCCCTCCCTTGGTTCTTATCCTTAGAAAGCAAAAGTCTCCGAGAACATACTCTTCCGCTTTGAACAGGTTTTCGCTGTCTCCTGAGATGATTTTGTACCTTATTTCCCACGAGGGGTCTAAGATGTAGATGCCCATCTTTCTAGGGTGGCCGACATAGGTTTTTGCGGCCGAGTTTTCGTGCACAGTGACATTGTACTGGAAGTGTGTAAACTGGAGGGAAGGGGTCGGTTCAAGTCTTTGGCTTCCATCACCATCTCCAAAATGCTGGAGGAAGAGGAGCAGAAGCAGAAGCAAGGCCAAGTGTCTCCCCATTGTTCAACTCTTGGCCACCTGGAACAGAAGAAGAAGAGAGTGTCACTTGATGGGGGAAAGAACAGACTGTAAACTTAAGCCTTACGCAGTAAGCATTTCCCTACACAGAGTGAATACACGCTTTCAGACCTAAACATCAGCACGCTAGCAACTCCAGAACTCTGTCTCATCTTTTCCTTATTATTGCTTTCATGTGCACAGGTGCATGCTGGGAACAGGTCCTCTGCAGAGCAATTCTCTTCTTAAACCGCTGCGTCATCTCTCCAACCCTGAATTTTATTGTTAAACTTAAGTCTTCCGGCCAAACACAGACATCAGTTTTTGAAAAAGCATGCCAGGAATCGTGCGTGCCTCCTCTTACACACGAGGAACTACATCCTCAAAAATCATATAAGCTTAATTTTACGGGAGGAAGAATTAATTTCACCTAACCCAGGCTGGCCTCAAACTCATTACGTAGTCAAGGATGGACTTGAACCCCTAGTCCTCTTGCTTCGATGTCCCACTGCTATCATGACAGGCGTGTCCCTGCCAAGCCGGGGAGGCTTATAAACTTGTGCTCGCACGGGAGTTTAAACATGCAAAGTCCTAAACGGTGCTTTCACGGGACTGTCTATAATGGCAGCTTGTAATCTGAGGTCAAAGTTTATCCTGAAATGATTTCTTCATAAAAATAATTAAGTTCGTTCTCTACAGCACTTCTTTACCGTGTCATTTAGTACTGCAAAGCTACTTAGAGGAACTACCGTAATCATCTCCATCAAATCTGTACTGAAGTAATGTCTAAACACCAGCCTGGGCATACGGTCAAAGGTCATTTTATAATATGAAAACCTGAACGCAGGAGCCTCACAGGCAACGCTCTTTCTAAGGCCGAGGAGCGAATCTCATCCTAAACATTGACATTTTATCGTCACTGCTGTCAATAACCCCTTGTCCGGGGGTCTGGTATCTTCAAAACTCCTAACAAGCCGTCACCCAGGCATCCGTCCCCAGTGAAAGGAGATCTACAGACACAAAAGATGAGCCATCAGAGCATCAAAGCGAGGTAGGAGGGAGGCAGAGCTTCGAGAAGGGCAGAGAGTAGCCGAGGAGGAAGAAAGGGATCCTGAACAAAGGGTGGCCTTTAGCAAGTGGGAAGGCAGGTCAGGCCCACGGGGCTGAGCTCTGGCCAGAGAACAGGGCTTTTTCCAACCAGCTGTTCTTTATCATGCCAGGAAATTCATCCTGAAAGGGGGGGAGAAAAAAATCAGTGCGCCTTCACAGCCCCCAGTGCTGACAGCACAGTACAGAAGTGCGCCCTTTGCAAAGTAACCCTCCGATTAATATGCGCAAACTGTAAAGTACTAGCAAAGGTGAAAGAAACAGCAGACTGGAGGGCTGGCTTGACAGCCCAGCAAAATTAGGATGGCAACATTAATTTACAGTATCTTAACTCAGCCACTGCCAGCTTGCCCCATTAGTCATTTTATTAGAGGGGGGGAAAGAAGAAAACTGATATGCCTAGAGCAATTAGGAGCTTAATTGATACTGAATCAAGTTCAAGTTGGGCATCCTAACTTGCTCTGCAGCCTTCAAGCCTTCTCCTCAACAGACAAGTCAGGACACCACAGAGACCTCTGAACTCTAAAGGGACAAGGATGATTTAACAGAAGAAGAGCATCTCCCAAAAACTACCCTCCAAAAATCTCTGTTTGCCCACCAGTTCTAATAGTTAAGGGAACTTGAGTCTGGTAAAAGAACAATCCTGAAAGTTTAACAAAGAAAGAGAAAGAGGAGAGAGGGAGGGAGAGAGCAAGAGAGAGAGATCCCATTCGGTTCATCTACAGGCTGTAAGGTGAGACTAAGGAATATCACTGTTTTCAGTCTATAAAGATTAAGGACAGCAAAGATCCCAATCCAAACACATCTGAAGTAGCAATGTAGAAGTACACATAAGGAAAATGACTGACAGGGCATGTACAAAACGGAGCCTGAACACACGCCGTCCTTCTTAAACAGCGGGTTATCTTAAGAGACAGTGTCGCTATGATCCACTACATAATGAACAGTTACAGCAAGGTAATGCTGCAAGCCTTCAATGCTTAGTTCTGCATCTGAGATATTACACAGTCATCAAAAAGAAGACAGCATCCAACATATTGATGTGTAAGGATACCTAGAGGAATGGACTAGCCAAACTAAGCCAATCCCATTTCTGTTTGCCAAAGGAGGGAAGAAAATCTGTGTGTGTGTGTGTATCCAGGATATGCTCAAAATGAAGAAAAATTCCCAACGTAACAATTGATACTATTTGGAGGGAGAAGGAACAGGGAGAAAAGGAGATATAATTCATTTGACCTACACTGCATGAATTTTTAGCCTAATTGTGTGTGTGTGTGTGTGTGTGTGTGTGTGTGTGTGTGTCATATACCTATTAAATATTTAAATCCTTCAACAAATGTTTAATGCTCACCTACTGTAAGGCAGGTCTATCTCTAGATGCTGTGGAATTAAAAGTGAACCAAACCTTCCACACCGTAAGAATGGACAGACGGACAGATGGAAGGACGGATGGATGATGCACTTCCTGGTAAAGCAAGCAAGCTATCAAGAGAAAAGAGCCCACTGGATCATGGGTAAGGGCTTCAGCCTGGGGGAAACCTCGCAAGCTTAGCACAAGTGACATTTCTGGGAAGTAGTGCCTGGGTTCTCTAGGACACGGTGGGATGGGAAAAGCAACTAAGAGTGGCCTGGGGCTGGAGCACAGTGGGGCTGGAGCACAGTGGGGCAGGAAAAGAAGCCAGGGACAAGGCCCGGGAGAAAGATCATGGAGATTTACCACGAAATCATCTCACATTAAGAGAGTACTTGAAGCCTTTCTGCATCAGCACCTCACATGAGCACGTTACTAAGGAGCTAGCATGGTCACACACTGGGACTTGATGTTTTATGATTAGACTGGGACTGTGTCTTGTAAAGGACCAGTGTCATCTTCCACACATCATACAAGTGACAGATGTGACTTCCCAGTGCTGACACTGACCTCATCCCAACCTCAACCGAGGTCCTGTCAATTTTCTCCACTGCCAGATCAATCCCTTCCCTGCTTTTTCATCCAGTGCTCTGTGGAAGGAGGCCAATAGGTAGCCAATGCTTCTCAGCCGCAGAGAAAACAACACTCCGCCCCGGCTTAGAATTCTGAGGTTAACGTGTCCATCCTTACCATTTATGTATTTACTCAACCACATTTTATGACCCTGTATTTTATTCCCAATAAAATAAGAAACTACAGGAGGATTTGGAGCAGGCACATAGGGTCTGACCGAGAAGGGGTCCCTCTGGAATCTGTGTGGGGAAATGCAGGCAGCATGGGTCAAGGACAGTATGGGAGACATCCCCAATCAGAAGCCATGATAGTAAGACAGGTAAGTCAGGGAGCTTATGATTAATACTGGAGGCGGGAGAAGTGGCCAAACTCTGGGCCTCTCGGAAGATTCACTGATGAATCGAAGGAAAGAGACAGACAGGAACATAAAAACACCAAAGAACTCTGTTGAGCAAGAAGACGGCATATAAAGGAGAAGGGTGAGAAACCGAGACGGAGATGGGTCCCGGGCCTGGAAATGGGATCAGCAGGTCAGGCCACCACAGGATGTCCCGACTGTGGCTGTTTAGAAGAGTCCCTCCAGAGTGCCCCCCACTCGCCCAAGGCTTGTGTTTGGTGACGCCCTCTCCTCCCTGAGGACGGAATCATTAAGAGATGGGTGAGGTCTAAAGGAGCTACATGGAAGCATGCATGACCTTGAAGGGGCTATTGGGACCCCATTCCTTTCCTGGCCGCCCTCCCCCGACCCTATTCTCCTCCCCTTACTCCCACTTCTCTGCTTCTTAGTCACCATAAGCTAAAGAAATCTTCTCCACAAGTTCCCACCTTGATGTCTATGCCAAGACAGGACCAAAGAACTGGGTCAATTGGTCCTGGATGGAAACTAAGAACCAAATGAAACCATTCCTCCACACAAGCTGATCGCCTCTGCCACAGACAGGTGACTGACACTCAGAGGTTATGGCTATGCAAATAAGGCCTTCAAGTGGGCAGGCGAGGTAAGTGGGAGGGAGGCAGCCTGGAGGCACTGAGCTGAGGAATCACCCAAACAAGGAAGACAGCTTTTAAAGCTGGAAAGGAAAGGAAAGCCAGTCAAGGACAGAGCCTTAATCAAGGCTGAGGCATTAGCAGAAGAAACAGGCTAAGAGGTCAAAGTAGCAGCTAAGGCAGGTGAGGAAACCAAGAATTGGGAGCAGGTGTCAAGGAACTCCAGAGGCCAGTATCGTTGAGTACTTGAAGCCCAACATCAAGACTTGGGTGTGTTCTGTGTATGCCAGCTATGGTCCCCCACCCAGCACGGGAGAGAGAAGAGAAATCCCAACTGATAAACTGTACATGTGTCCCCTCCCCATGGAGAGAGCCAACCACATCTCAGGATTCCCAAACAACATCCCTTCCCCCGACACACACACACACACACACACACACACACACACACACACACACACACACACTCTTACACTTCCCCCTCCATAACTAACCCATAGGCTGCTACGAAGGACATATCACAAACGGGAGAACTTTCTGGATCATACTGACAAATAGTTTCTCTCTCTCTCTCTCTCTCTCTCTCTCTCTCTCTCTCTCTCTCTCCCTCCTCTCCCCCTCCCTCCCTCCCTCCTCTCCCTCTCCCCTCTCTCATGGGTGTTTTGCCTGCATTGATGTCTGTAAAGCATGTGCGTGCAATGCAGTGCCTGCAGAATCAAGAAGAAGGCACCAGATCCCCCGGGACTGAAGTTACAGACAGTTGTGAGCTGCCACGTGGGTGCTGGGAATCAAACCAGGGCCTTATGGAAGAGCAACCCTGTGTCATCTCTCCAGCCCATTTGTTTCTTCTTTAAACTCTTGAGTCTACTGACAGTACACCAGTGTAATTAGGTTAAATTACTAAACACGATCATATGATTTTTTAATAATCCACTTTTAGGGGATATTATTGACCCAACAGAGGTATTAAAGGACTGCGGATTCAGGTTTCATTATAAAATGTCACAATCGAACTGCAGCTGCCGCTCTACCCAAGACAAACAGTACAACTACGGGAGAGGGTGGGGTGGGGGCAGGGTCCACCATTTTGTCTTCAAAGTATGTTATTACCTAAGTTTCATACTTACAAAAATTAGAGTCCAAAACCTCATGTCAGCCCAGCGTTACCCTTTGATATTTAGAAGGCAGTCACGGGGCTTGAACTCATGATTGAGTTGAGACTTCTAATTTATTATCTTCTGAAGTGAAAAGAGAATGTGTCCTTAGCTCAGTCATGGAGCCTGGGACCCCCTTAAACATTGTTAGTATAGATTCCTAAAATCCATACCCACACAAGATAATGTTTCTGGTAAAAATAAGATATTAATTCCGTCATATTTCTTCACTTGAAGATCTCATGTCAAATGGTTCAATTACTGAGAAGGCACAGTCTTCATGAACAGCATACAGCATCTGTGCTCAGAACATGACTACTAAATACTATAAGGTTAATAACAGCCCCTGAAATGTATTCTTTTTTTCTGATTCATCTATTTTCACCTAAAATTATAAGATTTAGAAGCGGTTCCCATGCTTCAGAGCTAGAAACTCTTAAACTTATGAATTCTGTTTAACGCCCAGACACCTGAGAGGCAGCGTCCTCAAACACAAGAATGGTCATTTTTATCCTCGTCATAACTTCTCCGTAATTGAACTCCTCACTCTAGGACAGGTTAAAAAAACCAAAATTAAAATTGAAATTCAAATTAAAAATGAAGAATGGTGCACTGTGCCCTGCACTGGTCCCTACACTCTCAGAGTCAGCAAGTGTCACCATGCTTGAATTTGCTACTGAAGGTTACAGTTTAACATTCTTTTTACTGTCATTTTTTGTTTTTGTGGCTGGAGACCGGACCCAATGTTTCTTACCTACTGTAACACACATGTGCGCTGAGTGCATGTGGCGTGATGTCCATGGAAGTCAGAGGGTAACTGCAGGACTGAATTCTCTCCTTCCCCGTGTGTGAGCCCCAGGAATCAAGCTCAAGATATATCAGGTGTTTTTACCCACTAAGCCAATTTCACTGGCCCCCAAGTAAAACTTAAATGCATTCTCATTCTAAGAAAGGTAAACATATTTTTGATGATCTTTCTATAATATATAATTCACTGTGTGCATGAGTCTGTAGGAACACGGCTATTAGAATTATGAAGGTGACTTGGCACGGGTGCCAAGGCTGACAAGGCACCCTTGGACTCACCTCTTCGTTTTTACCGCTCTCTCCTTGACTGGGGGGCCATCAGTTTAGGCTGCTCGCTCTCTATTTGTCACACCCAGGTTCCAGGACAAACTCTGCCCACAGAGACAGGCTGTCTGCCTCTCGTGTTTTAAGTCACTATAGCCTAATGTGCTTTTCCTCCGCAGACAGAAATAACTTACACGATGCTTTGGAAGAGTAAGCAGCAATTACCATGGCTACATCTTCCACTCCCAAATTATCCTGGCTTCAGTAAGAGCCAAATTATGCTCACTGTGCACTTGGGCGCGCTCACAGGTACTTCAGTAAAATGGCAGGTCAGGAAGGGGAAGTGCCACGAGAGCAGGAGGGTAAAGTCCGGGCGAAGACGCCTGAGAGACAGCCTGACATCTTGACTCCATAAAACTCGGCATCTTTCTGTCGCTCTAGAGCTCAGCCTTCAACAACCCCTTCCGTCCTGCTGAGGCTATAAACACAGGTTCCTCCCTACTTAAAAATAAATGGCTCTCAACACTGCATTTCCTTTAGACTAACACCCTTATTTTTCTTACCTTGGAAAAGAGCTTGATAAAAGGTACTTTCTCAGCCTGCCAAAGTTGACTGCTTCTCACTTTTTCTTCTCTCCTAAAACCACTGCTAGTCTCAAATGCCCAACAGAAACCCTTCAGATCCATCCCATCAAAACACAAACACACACACACACAAACACACACACACACACACACACACACACACACACATGAGAGAGACAGAGACAGAGACAGAGAGAGAGAGACAGAGAGAGAGAGAGAGAGAGAGAGAGAGAGAGAGAGAGAGAGAGAGGGGAGAGGGGAGCGCTTCCTTGGGCATCATGTGAGCAAACGTCCTTCTTCTCTGTTCTTCTTCCCTGATCTTATGTATCATGCTTCAAGCCACTCAACCCCCTACCCAATACCCTGAGTCCTTTACAAGTGCCTAAAATGGAAAAGCAATCTGTAACAAAACAACACCTGAAAGACTGCACTTTCCTGATTCTTCTTAACTGCGTACTGCTCTATCTCTCATTCACAAGGAACTAAAGTACGACAAACGTCTTCTTCCCACACAAAACCTAGACTATCGCCTTAAAGACCTCATCCAGGAGCTTCCAACATGCCCACAGCTGAGTCCACCCTCTCAGGTACCTAAAGAAGAATCCTCCTGGAATACCATCTGCTCTAAGTGAAGGCAGCCTCTTCCCTGGTTTCCCACTGTAAAAATCAAAACAGGCCCACGGAACGATCATCCCGATTCCAGGGGAGAGTCTTTCTAATTCCCCACAGCACTCGGAGTTTGCAGGCTAAGAGATCAAACAGACAGGAAGGGAGCAGAAGACTTAACATTGAAATCTCGACCCAGCTTCTGTCATCGACTGACTAAGGATGGCACGGAAGCTCAATCCTGTGGACTGCATTTCTTTGAGAACCTGGGGGCTGCACTACATTCCTTACAGCTTCCTGCCACCCTCCCCACAACCCTTCTTTTCCCCGACCCCCTCAAATTCGGAGTTTAGATGACCTCTTATGCCTGTCAAACCTCCATTTATAAACTGTTACCTAGAATTGTTTTACTTATCTCTCAGAGCAGCTTTGTATGCACTCGTGCTGCTACACCTGATCCATACGTGCATTTATTCTGACACAGTATGTTATCTATCCTAGTGATCCTGTTTACTAATCCTACCCCAAGGAACTCACTCACCCTTCTTTCTGATGTCATACGTCACTTGAATATACTTGGGTATTTTGGCCTGCTAATGTTTTTCCCTTTGCCTGCTGATTCAATACATATTGAATAAATATATGTGTATATTTTTAAGATTTAGTTTTATGTGCATGTGTGTCTGTGTGGGAGCGTGCACACGTGAGGCCTGGGATCCC
Source organism: Rattus rattus (assembly GCF_011064425.1). Lineage (NCBI taxonomy): Eukaryota > Metazoa > Chordata > Mammalia > Rodentia > Muridae > Rattus > Rattus rattus. The sequence continues at coordinate 42,908,994 of NC_046166.1, forward strand.
CTGCAGCTGTGTTATAAGCTATTGCCAGTCAGCAATGTAGGTACTGCAAACAGAACTCAGGTCCCCTACAAGAGAAGCACCCACTCGCCACTGGGCTATCTCTCCAGACGTGGTATATTCCTACTAGGTTTTTACAAAGACCTTTGATAATCTGATCCCTGCCTACTTATCTAATGTAACCCTGGTGTCACTAACTTCAAACTAAAGGGGCACTTTCTCATAGGCTTGTGCCATGCCAAGCTGTCTTGAGCACAGGACTCCCAACCAGTGGCTGGGTGTGTGTTAATCTAACGACAGCTACACTTCCTCCCATCTGAAAGACAACGTAAATGTAACTTAACTGTCCTAAAATACAGTTCTGTGGCTTCTCTTCGGCATTTCCTTGTTTTCTTGTCCTTAACCTTTGCCCCATAAAAACTACCCTCCCGTGCTCAAAGGCCAACTTCCGGCACTGTCATTTATTGTTCTGTGTTTTACCCTGGCCAAAAGAAGCTACAGGAAAGAAGTTCAGTGAACCTAACTCACTCAGAGCTTTCGTTTTCTTACAGCTAAGGTCTTTTCTCTCCAGTCAGCAGACCACAATCAAGTCATATAACCCACATGATACTTTGTACATTCCTGGTCTCCCCGACCCACTCCCCGTGTCAGTCATGAGGGACTCATCCAAGTCTACCTACTGCAGGAGCCCCAGCTTGCTCAAGTGTTAGGATGTACTACTGTGGTCTTAACCGGTCTCTCTTCCAACATCCAACACTGCCTTAGCCCTCTCTCTAACGGGACCTGAGCTCTTCAAGGACAGGAAACCTGACTTGTTCACCTATGTGCACGGTGTTAAGTCTCGATGTTTGCAGAGAAGATTCACAGTTACTGGACTGACGAATGGAGAGATGGATAAAAAGACTAAGAAGAGAGGCTAGAAGGCAAGGTTAAATGAAAGAGGATACACAAAAAGAAAATAAAAGAGTGCTTCTGCTCCCCTACCAGAAAAAAATTCAGGGACGACCATCAGGCCAGGAACAGCATTAGAGATGGTGGCCCTTTAAATGGCTCTTAATTCCTAGTTGTTCCAAAATTAGTCACCGCCACCTCGAAACCCTTCAGAACTGCCTACAGGTGATACCTGCAGACCTGTCACCGAGCCCCATGATTGAACACTCTAGTGACTGAATTCCCAAAGGGCTGGTAAAAAATACATAACAGATGTATTTCTCTTCAAGTATACCATGAGCTCTTGGAATTGAGCAAGAATCTGAGAAGCATTTAAATCTGGACCTTTCAAGAGAAGGCACTTAGACATAGCTCAGGGGTTTAGAGCCCGGCTGTTCTTCCCAAGGATCCAGGTTCGATTCCCAGCACCCACGTGGCAACTTGCAACCATTTGTCAACTCCATTTCCAGAAGACCTCTTCTGGTTTCTGAAGGCACCAGGCACACACGTGGCACATGACACACAAACAGGCAAAACAACCATACACATTAAAAATAATCGTGAAAGGACTTTCGTATCCTGGAAAATAGTCAACAGACGAGTTTTTAAGTAGAACCGCTTCTTCGCAAAGGAGAACTATCCACTTTCTGATCTTAAATGGTTTAAAAACACCTTCCCAGGTCTAAAGACAAACAGACATGTCCAAATTGAACAACTGAGACTCACTTTCACCTTCCACACAATCTGCTCAAAAAAAAAAAAAAAATACTTTCCTACTGTAAATACCCAACCATGAAGACTCGAATGTGGGGTCCTTCCACTTTCTATACAAACTAAGGTCCTTCAGGTTACAAATCAGCCAACTAGACAGCGTTTGATGCTATAATACACCCACTTGGTTTTCGTTTATTGAGAATATGTAAAACCAGCCAGACCTAGGTGGAAAACAGGTAGCTCAGGCAAGCTTTCTAAGACTGTTACACAGAGAATTAATCTCCCAAAACCTCTTCCACTTCTAACATGGAGAGAAAGGCCTTCTCCAAAGATGCCCAAGAGCTGAATCTGAGGGTGTACCCTAGAGCGGGTAGGGGTGGGGGCCTATTTAAAGGAAATCTTTATCACTTTGAGCATACATCTTTGTTATAAAGTGAACTCTCTACTAACCACACAGTGTGAAACCAATAAAGACACGTGGGGAGGCTGCTTACCCACAAAAATGAACTCAGAGGTGGCCCAAATGACTTTGTGAAGGTCTCTAACAACCTTGCTTCCTTTCACAGTGGGGGTTTTTGAAAAAAGATTCTGGCTCCTTTAAGATGTTAATTTTTCAAGAAATGGGCAAACTTTTTTTTAAACAAAACTTACACTACACTTGTAAAATACTACCTCAGCCACAAGGAGATTTGCACCAATTTTTTTAAAAATCATATTTTAAATATCTGTATATCATAAAACAGGGAGAGAGGCAAAGTTCTAACACCTAGATAAGACTAATGAACCCGAGATGCAAAGTCAAATTACCCAGAGTTATGGAGTACAGGCAACAACTGTTTGTGTGGCTAAAACTGATATGAAAAACATCAATATCCCTTAGCATCAGGACATGAAAATATGCTCTTAAAGTATTAAATATGGAATATATGAAGCAACACAAGTCAGCTTTTGCCAAGGTAAGTCATGTGCCTTTTAAATCTTTTCTGATTCTAATATCTAAGTAAATTCCCAGTTTAAAAAAAAAAAAAAACAACTCTACCAGCACTCGGGAGTTGCTTAACAAAAACTAATTAATGAAACTATAGTTCAGGCTCATGAAAAAAAAATTAACTACATAGAAAATATTTGCGAATTTACTTTGCCCTAACACACAATTGTCTCCTTGTTTCCAAGACTGTAATTCCCATCAGTGGGGGGGTGGGATTCTAACAAGACAGCCGAAAGTTAGCTTCCTAAAAGAAATCACAGGGAGGACTGTGAAGCAGACCCTCTCTTTTAATAAGGATCTCATAAGTTTATCTTCCAGAAAACAGACAGGGAACTAACTGCCCGGGCGTACACTTCCCCGGAGGCTTAGCCTTGCAAAGGAGCCGCAGTAAACCTCAGCGCTGCACTCCTCCGGGCACAGAACATCTAAGAAACTCAGCGACTCCATTTCAAAGATCTCACGCTCAAGCGATCGGCTCTGCTTTCATCTCTGTACATGAAAACCGCTCCAAAGCCGAGATGGACAGGAGTCGAACCCGGAGCCCGCAGTGGTGTTCCCGGGTCAGACAGCCTGGCGCTACCCGGAGTAGCATGCTGGCCTGGGAACCGCAGCGCCGGACGCGGACTCCGCAATCACCATTCCCTCCACGTCCCGCCGGTCCCTGCATCTCTCCGCCTCCGCACCCTGGAGCCGCCACTCAACTCTGCGAGTGGGCAAGGGGACTGGCACCAGCCCCGGCCACAGTGCAGCGGGAGAAGCGTGGGAGGGAGGGCACCCACCCCCGGCCCAGACTCCACTCCACCCTCAGCAAACTTACTGCAAAGTTGGCTCCCAAGTAGCGGCGGTGCGTTCGGGCGCACAGCCCGGGTGCTCAGCGTGCCCCGCGGCCGGAGCCCGCTGTGCCGGGAGCCGCACTGGGCCCGCACGTCCGCATGGCGCCGCTGGCCGTCCAGCCTCGCCGCGTCCAGCCCGGCCCGTGCGCCCCAGCTCCCCGCCGTGTGTATCCCTCCGCCCGCGGCCACGCCTGCCAGCGCCGGCTCTCGTTTCGCCAGCGCCGAGATTCCCCGACTCCGTGCGCGCAGCCCGAGGCCGCCCCGCCCCCGGGCAGAAGCTCCCGCCCCGGGGGCTACCCAGACTGGCGTCCAACGTGGAGCTAGGCGAGCGCCTTCGAGGAGCTTGCCGGACTGGGAGGGACAGTTTGGGGACGGTGCTAGAACACGGAGCCGCTGCTGCTGCTGTTGAAAGGAATTTTATTGAGTGCTCCCTGCTAGGAGTGGGGAAACATTTGCGCTTCCCCCCCCAAAAAAAAAGACAGAAAGGGGAAGAAGTCACCTAGGACCTAAGGAACAGCTCCCCCCCCCCCCGCGCATTCCTTTAGACTTTTTTCCCAACCTCCAGGAAATCCCCTGAATCCGCATTTGAATGCCTAGCTCCCAGGCTGCAGCCGCTGGGGTGAAAAACTACAGAGGGTCTGGAAAGGAATGCAGTTTGGTCGGAATTTACTTCCTCCTGAAATCCACATTAGGCCAAGGGAAATGCATAAGTTTTCCCGCGACCTGTTAATTCAGACACGTTTGGACCTCAGACCCTCCCGGATCGCGGCGGTGAGCCCCAATGCCAGCCTCCGAGACAGACGCCAACCACCGCCCCCCCCCTCCGCGCGCACCCCCTCGATCCCCGGGTTTGCAGCACAAAGGCAGCTAAGCCTCCCTAAACGCTTTCTCGGCGCTTAATTCTGCCCCAAGGGTCCGGTAATCTGTGAGCCTGGCCCCTCAGCTACAAGTTCTCGTGCGAGATAGGGAGATTCCCGGCGAGCAAGGCTCCCCACTTGGAGAACTCCTTCTGGCGGCCGAGCGTCCAGCCAGCGCATCCCAGGGTTGCAAGTCTATCCCCGGCTCCTGCAGAGCTCCAGGTACCGGCTGATGAGCAAACGAGACTAAGCCGAAGCCAGCCACGCTTTGGAACGCAGCCCAGAGAAAAAGAAGGACTCGACCTCCGAAAGTTTGTGGGGCTCGAACATTTTAACGCCGCGAGAACGCAGAGATCAGATTTCCCTAGGAGCGGGTGGAGGGAGCTGCAGAGGGAATTGCACGGCAGACAGGGTCTAGAGTGTATTCCTTTGGCTCAAAGTTAATGTCACCTCTTAAGCCATCTTAAAGCAAGGTGGCTGGAAAAATAATGGTGTCTAGCAGGTTACGCTTGGGAAGAAAAAGTAGTGCCTGCATGCGGAATGAGTGTGCTGATTCGTACCTCTGAATTCGTACCCTGCTCACTACTTAGAACACATATATTCACAACACCCAGAAAAAGCAAACATCTTCGTAACCCAAAGACTCCTCCGGCCGCGGCAACAATTGCGCAAAGTGCTCGCAGAGTTACCGGTCAGTGAACGCTACGAAAGTGAGAGACCTGATCTCCAAGCTCAACCAGTTTGCGACCTCCCCCCAGCCTCCCCGGAATTTTAACTCTCAACAAAACACACACACACACACACACACACACACACACACACACACACACACACACACACACACACACACACAAAGCAAGCCGTTGGGGGAGGGGATGTGAGAGGGCTTAGGGCAGCGCTGCTAGAAGGAAAGAACAATAAAAAGTATAAAAACACATCGCTCCATAGCATTAAATCACCATTGGATTTTGTAAGTCGTACAAAGGAATTCCTGTAAAAAAAAAATCACTGATATATTGGTGCTTACTAGGACTAAAATATCTAATTAAGAATCCTAAATATCCAGGCTTACTAATAGATCTCACTGCCGGTAAGAAGTTGCACTTGGTCGCTACAGGAACCGCTAAAAGCCAAAAATGCAGTCTCCTGTGTTGCCTCGTTTTGCTAATCCTTGAGCCACCAACGGAACGAAATGGAGATACCTTTTTGGCCACGAGCGAATTGCCTTCACATGAAGAGACGTGTTGTTCAAGTTCCGCGAACATCATTTAAACAGTCGATCTTCTTTGACCCTCTCCCCAGAGCCTCATTGAAATTAGGTGGAAGAGAAACTGTTTCCCCTCCGCCAAAAATAAAATAAAATAAAATAAACCCTTTCCCCCAGCACTGCCTCTACATTCAGTCTACCCAAGCTGATCTTTCTTGAAATATATTAAGGGTCGTCCGGTGTAAATGAAGACTAGGGTGGAAGCGATCGAGCTCTGTCTGGTCCACGTCGTTAAGAGTAACCGGCAGGTCCAAGTTCGAGGTCTGCACTGAACTAGGAGCTGAGAGCGCGCCTTGCCCAATGCTCGGACTAGAGGGCGCTGCGCCACTGCAGATCACGCAGTCCCCAACGCGCCCTCCCTGGGCACCATTTCTATAACAAGTTACACTGAAAATAATGCACAAACGGCTTCACTTCTCAAGTTCTTTTGAACAGTGCTCTGTGTGTATTTTGCGAATTCCAAAAGCCGCGCATGCCTGCCTTTCATTCCCGCGCCCCGTAAAGGCCGCGGGCAGTCCAGTTCCTTGAGCGCAGACCACGTAGGATACACACGAATTCCCCCATTCGCTTACAGTGAAACACCCCCCACGTTATTTCATTCACGGTTAAACTTAAAATTCTACAAGGCATGCACTGAACAAAGAACTCACCACAGTCGCCCGGTCCTCGGTGCTCTTCCTTACAGTCCCCGGCAGTTGGGTAATTCCCACGCCGATTGGTATTTGTTAGGATCCGGGCTCGAAGTACCAACTTTGCCTCCCTTGGATCTTCAGCATATCCCCAAGCGGAGCGCGATCCTCCTCCAGTGCTGGCGGGACTCAGGTGGGCGCATTTCCAGTGGCTCTCGACCCGGGGAAAGTTTGAGCACCAAAAGAGGTGGAGAGAGCGCGCACGAGGTCTGGAGAGAGGGCCGAGGGGAAGCCAAGTTTGTCAGAACATGTCCAGGCAGCCAGCTGCCGAGTTGAGGAGTTACGGCCGGCAACTGCGGCGGATCTCTCTGCCTCTTTTCCCTACTCCTCCCTCTAGGAGCGGCTGGGGGGAGGGGAGGTGACGTCAGAGCCCCGCCTCGCCCCCGGCTCCCCGGCGCTGACCGGGTTCTCCAGCTTCAGTCGGCCTCCCAGCCAGTTGCCGCTAAGAACGCCCAGGCTGCCGCCAGCTTTCCCGCTGCAGTGATCTCCCTGGCCGCAGCCGTCCCCACGAAGAAATGTCCGTCCCTCTCCTCCCCGCGGAGACTTGGGGCTCCGCCGAGCGCTGGCTTCTTCGCACTCACCACCGGATCAGCCAGCCAGGGTCCCCCGTTGCGCTCGCCTCCCCGGCTTCCACACCGGGTCCCGCGGCGTTTCCCACGCCTCGGACTGCAGGTGATGCTCTTCCTCTTCTGCAGCTGAAACTCGTCGCAACGTGTCCGTGTCGCCTGTCCGGGTTTTTGCTGGGCAGAAGCGCGATCAGTCTCTGCAAGCTTACTGGACGACTCGGACTTTGTCGTCCTCCAACTTCTGGAGATGTGATGTTTTAAATTTTTAAACTATTTAAATTTTAAATGGTTCTTGTTGTCCAACGCTGCTTGTGATCTTTGTGTTGAAAACCGTCTTTTTAATCTCCAAATCCTTTCCAAATGCTCCTCTGTCTTGAGACCTAGTCTGAATCATAGATTTCCAGAGGTAGGGGGAAGCGATGGGGGCGGAGCCAATTTTAACGTATCTTACAAGTAATCTGTAGTGATAATGGCTAATACACAAATCAATTGTCTACACCTCGAAACAACATAAATTTGCAAAAATGCAAGCCCTGTTGAAGCTTAATTTATAAATGAATATGTCGCTTTTATATAAGTGTCCAGGCTCTGGGAAAATATCTGCCGTGGAATTTTTTTTTAATGCCACTAACATGCCAAAAAGCATCTCCTGAACAGCATGAGAGTCTAAGGGAGCCATTTATGTAAATTGACACTGCCCCAAACGATTATTATTAGATTTGAAGGAGTCTGGGAAAGCAGGGCATGGGGCTGGAGGCAGATTCTATGAACATATTTTCATCCCTTTGGGTAAATACATCAGTCTGTGTAGTTTTGAGAGATTAAGAGCAAACAAAACTAGCGGGCTCAAACGGTAAGGAAAGAGATGAAGAGACTGAGTGTTCTGGGTGTGTGCTTAGGCTTGAGAACTGCTCCAAGCTCCAGTGAACTCCCTTACCTGAGGTAGTTCGGGACCAATATCTGTTGTAAATGGTAAAAGTTGTACGTTAAAAGCAAGCCTCCCTGGGTCTCGCCTGTTTGCCACATGGATAGCTTCCATTCGTGCAGACACTATGTTTTTACTGAGCATCTTAGAAAATGCCTAGCATGCACCTGAAAGGTACTTCTTCCACTTGTTCTCCCGAGCCCCTTACTTTCCTTTGCGATCTGAAATTTCTTATAAGGGAGGGGGAGCCTCTAAAAGAGTGGGGGGAAGGGGGATGGCGACCGGAATGAGATAACCTTAGAGGCCACAGAACATCCAGGGGCAGCGGCGGAGGGGGGATCCGAGAGAAGACTGTTTTGTCGAGCAAGCCGGTCAATGCCCAGTCACTTCTATCCTTCGCTATGGCAACTGGGCATGCTCAGCACTCCTTCTAGGTGCACACTTGATGTTAGACATTGACCACACATAAAAACCTTCAAGATGATGCAAGGTCTCCTGCGGCACTGCTACATGCACAAGTCAATTTGGTTTGATAGACCAGATTTTAGAGTTGCTCGGGCAATCCAAGGTGTTCCAGTTTTAAAAGAATACGGAGGAATTTACGTTTTATTGATAGTATTAGTTCTTTAAAAAAAAAAATAGCTCATTTTAAAAGTTGAGGACAGGATGATTTGAACAAAACCCTTTGTTCTAAGCAATGAGACTAGATCTGGAGTAGCCATTGGCTATTTTGGTTTAAATAAAATTAAGTTAACATTCAATTCCTTAATCTTTCAAACTACGTATCATATATTGACTACCCACATCTGGTTAGTGGCTGTTCATGTCAAAATAAATTTAAAAGCACCTTGATCGCAACAGAGACTATTGCTAGAAATACCTTGCTATATATCTTTAAAAAAATTTTTTTAAGGCTACATCAAGCATTAAATTTTAAGTTCCCTCTCCAGTACTGAGTCGATTCTAAAGTATGGGAGGGGATGCAGGGCGGGGTGCAGAACCATGAAAGGATTTACTCATTCTCCAAGTATTTCTCAAGTACCAACAATGTGCTAAGTGGAATTATGTAAGATTCAAGTCCTAATAGATGAGGTGTGTTTATGTGATTAAGAAATATTAACACAGCCTTTTAGCTGTTTTTGCATCTTTGCTTGGAACAGAGCACAGGGAAAAATCATAATTTTAAGCAAGATAGCATTCTCAGTCATTTTTAGGAATAGCCCTAGAACCAAATGCCTCTCCATAAGTCCAACTGATTCCCAGCATCCCACCCTCCCTGGCATCCCACCCTCCCTGGCATCCCACCAGCATCCCACCCTCCCTGTCCCTCTGCACTGCTCTTAGCTCTGTCACATTCCCTTTGACCCCTTCTTGCAGCCATACTTTGTGGGGGAGGGGAGGCAGGAAGTATCTCTCCATGACTCCGGACAGCAATTATTTTATTTTTGCGTTCAAATCCAGCTCTCCTTTGGGATGTGCTTCTACCCTTTAAGAGAGACCTTAAGCCACACAACTGCCCAGTCTGGTGAGTCTCTGCCGTGGCTAACTGTAAATGTATTGCTGATATTCTCCTTCCTTCCTCAGTTCAGAGTAATGGGGGCTTTCTTAAAATTATACCCTAACGATAAGTTTTCCCTCTAACGGTGAAATTTTAGACACCACAAACATTCAGGAAGTTTCTTGATGGCTATTCTGGCTGTGTGTGTGTGTGTGTGTGTGTGTGTGTGTGTGTGTGAGAGAGAGAGAGAGAGAGAGAGAGAGAGAGAGAGAGAGAGAGAGAGATCTTCATTTCCTTAAAAAATACATAGTGAAACAGGGTAGTTGTAGAGCTTTAATGTCCCTTCGAAAATGTAAGCTCAATATCCCCCCAGGTAGTTCGGGAACAGATCTTTGCAAACAAAATAGAACCCTTACCACGCTGGCTCAGTCCCTGAGGAGGCCGAGCTTACCTTCTCAAGCAGGAAAGAAGAATCTAGGCAATGCCTAAGTGCTCTCTCAGTAGAAATAACAAAGGGAGAATCAGGCTTTAAGTTGGAAGATATGATGTGAGATTTGTCCTTGACAGATACAAGTCTAAATTTGACTTCACAGAGTTGAACTTAACTTTGCCCCCATCAAGGTCTCCAAAATGATTAACAACAACAAAAGCCAATTCTAGCTCTTGGTTGTGAGAGATGGAATTATCATTTTTACAACAGTACGTATGGTTGTCTTGGTATCCACTTGACACTCCCAGGACAGCTCTGAAGCTCACAGAAGCCACAGTACCTAGCAACATTTATTTACTTTAGAATCAGTTGTTCTATGGTTGTATTTAAGACACACACACAGACACACACACACACACACACACACACACACACACACACACCGGGGTTGGGGATTTAGCTCAGTGGTAGAGCGGGTTCGGTCCCCAGCTCCAAAAAAAAAAAAAAAAAAAAAGACACACACACACACATATATATAATGAGAAATATAATGCAAATATATGTATGTATACACATGCATATATACATGTGTATACATATATTCTCATTTTTCCTCAAATATACATATACATATTCTCATATTTCTTATATATACTAATTAATTATATAGTAACTAATATATACTAATTAATATAGTAAATAATATATTGCTATAATATAATATAATTATTATAATATAATAATTAGTAAATATATATACTAATTAATTCTCACAAAGTCTTTTAGGGTTTGAATCTAAAGTTCCCTAAGAGACTCATGTTTTAAGTTCTTCTATGGTTGATGCTGCTTTGGGAGAGTGTGGAAAACATAGTAGATATGGCCTGGCTAAAGAAAGCAAGCCACTAGTAGCAGCCCTTTGAGGATCATAGCCTCCTCTGCACCCCAGTTCTGACCTTACTCTGTCTGTGATGACTCCAGGAGTCAGACTCAGCTACTCTAACCCACTGAATGGACTGCCCCGTTCTTCCCAGTCATGATCAATGGCAATGTCCTGAAACCTTGAGCTAAAATAAATCTTCCTTTCCTTAGGTCGTCTCTGAAAGTCCCTAATACAGCATTCTAGAAAGCATTAGTTGTTAATCCCCTACCCTCGTTTCACAGAGGAGAAAGTGAGGTACACGGTAGAAAAGCTAACTCAATCTTTTGGACTAAACTTTGCAGCTGCCTAGCTGTAAAGCCAACGTTGTCTCCTGGAACGCAGCAGTGCTCCTTAGAGCCTGCTCCTCCTCTGTGCTCCTTATGAACTGGCTGTTTCGCATTAAAGGTCAGCGGTGCTGTAGCTTGAAATCTGGCCTGGAAGACAGTGAACCGCTCATCAAGCTGCAGCCAGAGAGGAATGTTCCTTTCTAGTAGCTATGCTGTATGTGAATAAATTATTCTTCATAAGTGGGCCCTTTAATCACAGAAGAAGAACGTCCCTGATTGTGTTTAGGAATTTATATATGTAATGCACCCATTACTTGATGGGATTACTTATTTTGCTAGGTACATATACGTACACTCAGGCACATGGCTTTTAAATTCAAGATCAGCAAATGGCTTTTAACTTGTTTAGGCTGAAAAACACACACCAGTGATGCTCAATGAATTTTGACAAGGAAATCCTGTCTCAGGATTTCGTGACCAGCATTTTAATATTTACCTTGCATTTCCCAGTCTCAGTCTAGAATTCCTGGTATTTCCTTCTCGTTTGAATTCTTCCTTCTTTTCTTCACCTACGCCTATAGGTATGTGGCGATTTGGATGAGAATCTTCCCCATAGGTTCATGCATTTGAACCTTTGGTCCGTAGTGCTAGCAGTCCTAGTCCATCACTAGGGGAGCTTTGAAAGTTTAAAGCCATTTCTAGTTCACCCTATCTGCTTGGTGCTTACAGTTCAAGATGTGAGCTCTCAGCTCAGTACTCCAGCTGCCAAGCCTGCCACTTCCATACCATGATGGACTATTACCCCTCTGGGACTCTAAGACTAAGTAATCTCTTCTATGAATTGCCTCGTCATGGTGTTTTGCCACAGTGACAGAAAGGTAACTGATACAATATGACACTGTCATTTCACCTGGGGAATAGTCCCCCATCTGCATATTTTTGCGACTAGAGTCCACCTCTTACGTTGGTATTATCACTTTTAAGCAAATCTTATATAGAAACTCTCTGGACCTCATTGGTGAAATTGTGATGTTCTCCATGTCTATTCTGTAACACATGGTATATCCAAAAGCATGATAGGAGCTCTGAACTCCTCATCATGAGCCTATGGATCGATCATGGCCAATGAGATGCTGGAGTAAATAGGCTGGGGCCTCCAAAGAGGAAAAACAAAATGAAACCAACCAAACAAATGGCACTTCTTTCTAATAAAGATGCACAAGAAATGTTGTCTTTAAGGACATTGCCAGGTTAGGACATCATACTAGGGACTGGTTTGGGTACTTGCTTACTGAAGGCAAGATCTAAACCAGGATCTACGGGGTGCGGGAGGGCAATGACCTGAATCACTTATATCTTGCTCAGGACTTTATATGGGAGAGCATACATCTCCATATTATTTAAACTGGCGTGTATCAGAATTCGAGTTCCTCGAATCTGGCATGATCTATAACAACTAAAAATCCTTTTACAAATGAATAGGGAACTGTTTAAAATAAAACAATAGTACATTGTAAACCTCTTTCCAGTTGCTGGTTAACAGGAATTGGGAGTCATTCTAATGATAAAAATGGGAAGATTCTTGAAGTTTTCCTTCAGCAGCAAGTGCACTGGTCTCCTGGGGTATTTAAGAAGGTTCCTATTGATTGCTATCTGTATGGGATTTAGAATCGCAATGGAAACAGGTCAATCTCGGCCTGTCTGTGAGGGAGGGGCTATCCAAATTATGCTGTGTGGTTACCCACACTAGATGTGGGCGGCATCATTGCATTGATGGGGCTCCAGGCTAAATAAAAGGGAGAAAGTGAGCTGAAGCATCACTCAGCTATCACTGTGGCTACCTTGAGACCAGCTGCCTCTTGTTCCTATTTCCACACTGTCTATGCAACAGTGGACTGTGTATCCTGAAACTGTAAGCCAAAGTGAATTCCTCCTACTGTTGAGTTGCTTCTGTCAGTTGTTTTGTTTGGATTTTTTTTTTGTTTTGTTTTTGTTTTTGTTTTTACAGCAATGAGACAAGTAACTAATTCAGGTTACAGAAGAAAATACAGCAAACTGAGTGTCTTGAGCCATGATTTGTTTTCCCACAGTTGGAAAGGCTGTAAGGCTAAGGGCAAGATGCCATCAGTGTTGTTTCTGCTGAGACCTTTCTTCCTCTACCTGACTTACAATATTTGAAGGGGGGGGGTAGAGAGAGAGAATCTTCTGGTAGTTTCTTCCTCTGCTAAGAGTCTAAGGAAATCACTGTAGGCTTACATTTTTCAAAACCTACTTTAATTATGGTTCTTTATGCTTCAACCTCCCTTATAGCCCACCATCCACCAGAGATGGGGAAAAGGAAGGTTAATAGGAAATGCAGGCTGTGAACCTGTTTAGAAATAGCTCTTTGGGGCTATTCCAATCTTCCTTGTCAGCAATCCAGTCCTCTAGCAAAACACTAAACATGAATCAATGGTAGTAGCCCAGTCTATTCGGCAAACACCAAACACAAATCAACAGCAGCGGCTGGATCCAGAAGAAAACACGAGGCTCTGCTGATCGGCGCAAGTCCACAGAAACAGCCAGAAGCAGCCAGAAGTTCTTTAGTGCGTTTCTCTCTACGAAATTATGACAGACGAAGATGAGCAAAGGAAGGAAGGCGAACCAATGCAATAGTGTCATCGGCGAAGACAAGCGTCAGCGAAGTCCAACGATGACGAGCTAAGCGCTTCAAGGTGGATGAACCAATGCCAGCGTGCAGCCCGCTGTCTGTTGGGTTATATTATTCTCCTTCTAAACACCACGTGTCCTCGCAAGCTTCTGCTCCAGCCAAACATCACACGCCCCTTCCACCAGGCAACTCCCAGGAAAACACCGCCTGTCTGTTAGAAACAACCTTTCACAAAAGACAGCTTCCAGAAAAATATCACATGACACAACAGAGTCTCCAACTGAGACCCTCATCGCTGCTATTGGATCACCAGCTACCATTATGAAAGGATTTAACCTCAGCAGCAGTTTAAAGAGCACGCTCCTATCAGCATACCATCTATTTTGGAGTCACAACTTCAGTTCAGTCCTTCACAGTGAAAAGACAATGTCTCTATAGAATAATTTAGTATAGCAGGCACCTCTTTTTTTTTTTAATCACGATGGCAAACAAAATAAGATCGTGAAATTCCGTTTGTTTAACTACTCCTAGTATTTCCTCTCAAATGTCCCCAAATCCTCTAGCATAGCTTCCAACAGCTCCTTAAGGACTGCTCGCAAGCTATTCCAGTGAATGTTAAGTAAACCTGGATATCCAATAATTACTAGAGAATAATCTAATCAGCTGGAAGCACACACTGTCAGCAAGTCCATGACATTTGAAATTGGAATTTGTTTGTGGCTCCCACTGCCAATATCAAATGCCACGCCAAAACCCAAAATCAGCCTTTATTCACCGTGGCCCCTTCTGCCAGTACTTTGCCTTTTTAAAATAACTGTGCTGTGGTTGAAGAAGCCCCTGTAAGCAGGCTGTGTGGATTTGTTTGTTTAGGAGAGAAACAAGGCTGGCCTCATGCAGCTACCCCACCCCTTCTCTGGGCAGCAGTTTGTAAAAGGTTTTTTTCTCTCTCCGGTGCCTGGTAAGTAAGAGAATGACAACGGATAAGTAATCAGTCCTCTAATTTCCCTCTCTACTTAATAGTTGTTCCAGGTAGCATTAAAGAAAAAAATATTCAATATTCCTTAAAATAGAAAAGCAGACTTTATTCTGGCCTCCTGAGATGGTTGGAGGGATTATTGCAATGGACTTTGCAGTAGGGGAGAGAGATTGAGCTCACATGAAAGTAAAATGGTGGAGGAGCAGAAACCAGAGAGTGGGAAGATATGAACACATGACCTGAGGATGGAGAGGGATTCTAGCTAACCCCATGTATAGGATCCTGGCTGAGGGCAGACAGGGCTGACTCTCTTACCTCACAGATGGTAGGAGATGAGAGAATGATGTCATGAGGTCCAGTCACACACAGAGTTTAAAAGTGACCTGTAATCCCACTAGGATTACACCCTAAATGCAAGCCCCTGAGGGACCCTGTACCGCATCACCCCACCCAGCTGCTCCCAATGTTCTTCCTTTAGAAACAACGTGAGAAGTTTTTGGCTGTCCAGGGTTTCTTTTTTGGGGGTGGAGGAGTGGGGAGGGGGTTGTCCTTTAGACATAGATAAATTTCAGAAAAATAGCTTCCTACCAAAAGTATTGTGGGGGAAAAAAAACAATAGTGGATGAGGGCTGGGGAAATGGCTCAGTGAATGAAAAGCTCGCTGTGAGCATGTGAGCAGTGTACTTCACATCCTACCCCAGCCCCATCCACTCCCACCCCACTTACCTAAAAGCTCTGCAGGCACCTAAGTGCCACTCAGGAGTCAGAGAAAGGGGATTCCTCATGAAGACTGACTGGACAGACTAGAGTCCAGCACTGGGTTCAGTAAATAAAGTGGAGAACCTTCAAGGAAGACACCTTAGTCAGTGTCTTGCTTCCACATGCATGCTGTGAGCACGCGCGCACAGACACACACACACCTCATACACACTCCTTCATACACACACTCCTCATACATACACACACAGACACACACACACAGATACAAACACAGACACACAAACCACGCACACACATACAGAGAGACACACAGAGACACACACATACACACACACATACACACACACCTCATACACATACTCACACACATACATACACTTACACCTCATACACACACACACACGTCATACACACACATACACATACATACACTTACACCTCATACACACACTCACCTCATACACACACTCACACACATAGACACACACAGACACACAATGACACACAGACACACACATCACACATACCTCATACGCACACATATATACACATACCTTATATACATACTCACACACATAGACACACACAGACACACACCTCATATACACAAACCTCATACATACACTCACACACATAGACATACACATATACACATATCTCATACACACAGACACACACACACAAGTACATAGACACATACATACAGAGACACACAGACGCACACATTCCTCATACATACACACATACACACACCACTCATACACACACACACACACACACACACACCACATGAGAAAAGTTTGTAAACTACAGATAGCAGCATGAAAAGTGCAACCATGGACGGAGACTGGGGGAGAGCAGCTTTGGCAGCACTGTGCAGAAGACTCTTACCTACTGTTAGAAATGTCCCCTCTGTGCTATACTGCAGAGTGCTGTGGAATATTTGACGTGTGGCTCTTGCAAAATGAGGGACTTGAGTTTCTGTTTTAGTACATTTCAATTCATTTAAAGTTTAAGTTCCACAATTATTTCCTTCCTCGTGCAAAACAGAACAATGCATTTTTAAAAAACTGGATTATTCTGGGACCTCAGGTGGATTTCTTTTTTTATGTACTTGTGTAGTTTATTAGACATGAAACTGTGGGTCCTCCTGATTCTCACACAGAACTGGCTAATTCGTACAATGAAACTGAAGTGACTTGCAATGACTCACTGTGTCTGTAGCTTCCTGTACCACACAGGACAATGCTGACTCATTCACCTGCTGAATGAAAGGTAAACCCTGAGTGCCTCTTGGCACCACTGCATTTGATGATGTCATCTGATGAGTATGCACCCGGTGAAGAGTGCAGCATGAATTGCCCTAAGTTACTTATGTTTAGTCAGACCTGCCTAGAGATAGGCTTCTGAATACCGAACATTGCATGTCTTGACTTGTAGGGTCCTATGCATTTCGTGCTGCTAGAAAATTAGGGTGCTTAATAGGGATTTCCCAATTCTTTCTAAATGATTTGTGTTGCTTGTGATTTGGAGTACAGCTAGGTGACACTTAAACATTAACTCTATCACTTTTGTCATGTCAGAACATGCTGTCATGTAGTCACCTTATTATAAAATAACTGTACTTGTTGCAGACATTGGTCAAATAAGGCTATCCCTAGAAAAAAAGAAAGATTATGCACCCTTAACCAAGCTACACACACACACACACTCACACACACACACACACACTCACACACACACACACTCACACACTCACACTTTCTATTTCTTTTCTTTTATGTTTTTTCAGCACAGTATTTCTTTGTGTAGCCCTGGCTGTCCTGGAGTTTACTCTGTAGACCAGGCTGGCCTTGAACTCCTCTGCCTCCTGAATGTTGGAATTAAAGGCATGGGCTACCACCTCTCAGGCTCACACATTTTCTTGACAGATTAAAAGGTAAATCTATAAAGCTGATTATTAAGATTTAGAAAAAATATAAAAAAGTAATTCATTTTATAGTATTTACTATAATGATACACAATGTTCTGAGTGAAGTTGAATAGTAGCTCACACACACTCACACGCACACACTCACACACACACACTCACACACACACACACACACTCACACACACACACACACACACACACTCACACTCTGTAGTAGCTCAGTGGTGGAGCTGAGTTTCTTACCATGTGTTTGGCTCTGAGCTCCTTCCCAAGACCACAAAACAAAGGGAAAACATCTAAATATGAAAGAACAGATTCAATTACATGAAAATAAGGAATTTGATCAAAAGAAACCATCGTAAAGAAAACCTCACAGAGGGAAAATACTCATAAATAGGATTGATTTTAAAAGTATATGGTGAATAGAAGGAGATCCCATAAACCAGCAAGAAAAGGTAAATAGAAAACCAGTCTAAGATCCCATGAAAAATGGGAACGACTTTGAGAGGAGGGAATAGAAATGGTGATTGCACACATAGTATGTTCAATAGTGTTCCTAAAATATTTCCTGGCCCTAATATGACATTAGCTGAGTGGTGGTGGCACATGTCTAATCCCAGCACTCTGGAGGCAGAGGTGGGTGGGTCTCCCTGACTTTGAAGTGAGCCTGACTGCAGAGTGAGTTCCAGGACAACCAGGGCTACACAGAGAAACTCTGTCTCAGGTGGGTGTGGGGGTAAGGATATATGACTTTGATCTTTTTTAGATAAAGGCTTTTAGAAATATAGCTGAAATTAGGAGTTGCCCTTGAGTCAGGGGTGTTGGTGCACTCTTTTAAACGTAGCACTGGGAAAAAAGAGACAAGCAGATATCTGTGAGTTCAAGGCCAGCCTGGTCTACATAGTGAGTTTTGGTCAGAGTTATATGGTATGATTACCTCAACCCCCCGCCCCCAGCCCTCAGCCAAAACAACAACAACAACAACAACAACAACAACAACAACAACAAAAATTCTCTTAGATGGGGAGAATGGAGTTAGGATTTTAGCTTAGTAGTAGAACATTTGCCCAGTTTGAACAGTTTGATCCTCAGCGTGAAAAATAAGAATGGAACCAAACCAAACAAAAGGAAACAAAAAATAAAAACTAAACAATTAGAAAAGAAACTGACTTGACCTGGGTCTTCTGGGTAATTGTGAAATCTTGTATAATGTGTCCTCTTGAAAGTCACTCTGGAGAGACACTTGGAGAAGGGCACGTGGAGTCAATTAGCAAAGGTTGAGTTATATAGCCACAAACCAAGGAATGCTTGGGGCCACTACAAGCTGCAATGGCAGAAAGATTTCTGTGAGCCTCCATAGAAAGTATGGCCCTTCCAACATCTCTTGATTTTGGATTTCTGGTGTGCAGAGCTGTGAAAGAAAGCATTTTTGTTGTTTTAAGATATGTAAGTAAGGGTAATTTGTTACAGCAGCTACATGAAACCAACTCTTGTTTGACAAAACTTTTCATGAGGAGACCACACGCACATGCACAGGCACACGCATGACAACTCTCCTCAAAGAGGGTGCCCATGATAGACCAAAGGATAGTTCAATTGGGTGAACCATTGTGTCGTCTCTGTCTCCGTCCCGCAGAAAGGAGCGACACCACGACGTTCTTCTCAAAGCAGTTTATTCAGGAACCTTTCTTTCTGCATGCAAGCAGCAATCCCCTACCCCCAAGCACACTCCCCAATAAAAAACCCGTAACCACGCCCCATCAGTCCAGTCTACGTAATCTCAGTTCATAGGTCCACGCCAAATGGCCTGATCTTGCATCATGGTGGGCCTGCGCAGCTCTCACAATGGACGTGGCTAGTTTCAGGTGTGTGAGGAAGTCAGGTGCTAGTCATGAGACTTAGCTGCAGTCCCGGGCGCCATCTTAGGACTGCCGCCACACCCGCTCCCCACACCATTGAGTTTTATTGGGGTCAGCTACAAAAATACAGATGAGGGGATGAAATGTCTCAGAGACAGCTACGGAACCAAAGCCCACCACAGCATGAATGGAGACTCACAAAGGGAACCTGGAGCACACTGCACAGCTTACAGGAAGTACAACAGGTTGGAGAATGTGGCTTCCAAGTGACTCAGTTGGCCTAAATTTCTCTCAGGCACCTGGCTTGGTTTCTGCTTCTTCCAGGCAACTTGTCTGGTTTGGCATCAAGGTCTTCTTTATGGTTTGGCCTTTAGGAGAGTGACTCTCAGTAGTTTTATTGTTTGGCGTAGGACCTGGGGGCTGACAAATCTTGTCAGTTTGGGGCACTTTCTGGCGCAATTTTGAATTGTTTACCATCCTTTTTAAGGAGTTTCCCTGAAGAACAGAATGTTTTAATTCTGAAGGAAACTGTACCACAGTATACATGAAGAGACATATCTGATTTCATTAGTTCTCAGAGGAAGATTTGCATTTAAAATAATAATGTAAGTTAAGATACCAATACCCTTTCCCAGCATTAGCAAACTGACCCCGATCACCTAGATCAGTGAGTGTGGTGTCTCACATCTGTAGTCCCAGAACTTTGAAAGTAGAGGCTGGAGGACTGTGAGGTTGATTCCAGTCTGGGCTACACCGTAACACGACAGTGTTGGAGGCCATGGGTGGTGGTATAGGCCTTTGATCTCAGCACTTGGGAGGCAGAGGCAGGTGGATCTCTGTGAGTTAGGGGTCAGCTTGCTCTCTGAGTTTCAGGTCAACCAGGAAAATACAGAGAGACCTTGTCTCAAACAACAACAACAACACCACTAACAACAAATTAATAAATTAAAAAAAAAAGAAGAAAGTCAGTTTGTACCAGAGGTGACAAAAAGACATGAAAAAGAGGAATTCCCATACAGTACTGGCGGGATTGTGAATTAATGTGACGACTTTGAAAGTAATTGAGCATTACCTTGTGAAGGTACGTAAGCCCATGTACCCAGGAGAAACTCAGGCCACATCTATAAGAAACCCCACACGTGTTCAGCAATAGGAAATTATGTACATTAACGAACGCATAGTCACACAGTGGACTTCTCTACCATGAAGGTACCACAGTGCCTATAACAGAATGATGGGTTCTTAGAAACAGGAAGTTCGATAAGAAATGGAAGTGGTGGAGAATTTGTTCGGAACTAGAGCACTAACCAATCTGGGGTTTAGATGGGGATGTAGGAGAAGAAGGACATTTGTTTTTAAAAAGAATGGTGATGACTTGGGAAGACACTGGTGCATGAAATGAAGACTCATTTCGGCACCAGTTTAATATGCCTTTGACAGGAATGTGAAGAAACGGAAGGTAGCAAGAGTGCATATAACCTCTTAGACAGAATTGGAAAGAAAAGCACTCTGTACATGGGTTGAAGAAAGAAAGACAAACTGTTATAGCAGGTCATGGAGAAATGGGCAAGAGATCAGCAGAAGGAAGTAGGGCTGCTAAGATAAAAGTTTGATCCATCACAGAAAAGCTTCACTAGAAACTTAAACTCAGGAGAGTCCTGCTTTGAGTAAAGATAAATTCCTGCTGTGGAGAAGGCAAGGCCATGGGGTACTCCTGGGAAGAGAAGCTCCGAGCTGCAGAATGTACAGCTCGGTTTCCTCCTGAGCCTTTTAGCGCACGTCCAAAGGGATGGTTGTAACCTTAAAAACTGACCTTGTGTCTTGTTGCTTTAAGCAAGTGCACATGGAGATGGGGGAATTGAAATTTTTTTTTTTTATCTACGTGCAGGTCCTTAGTACAAAGGCAAAGCCCGGAGAGGTTTGCGCGTTTACTGATCGGCTGAAGGCCCTTGTCCTATTTGCAGTACACCATCTGTCTCCAGTTGCGACCCTAACTGATAGACGCACTACTATTAATTATTTCTCAAACCAGCTGTTTGCAGGTGTGGGCGGGGTTTCCTGGGCAGTTTTAGCCACCTGCCATTTGGCGTGTAAACAGAGGTGTTTCTGCAGATCGGCGTTTTCTAATTGATTCTGAAGTCTGATCTCAGATTAGCAGCGTCAGCACTTTCTAAGAACGTGTTAGAATCAAGAATGGTCCAGCCTCACCCAAGAGACTCAGACCCAAAACTTTAGGGGCAAAGGTGAGCAATCTGATTTAATAAGCTCTTCCTGTGATCCTGAGCAATATGGAAGCATAAAAGCCACCATTGCAAAGGTCTCTCAGTGGCTAATGCGCGCCAACTTGATTATGGTAGCAGTTGAATCTCAAGCACATTCTGGAGGGAGGGGCTGTAAGCAAAAAGGAAGAGTCCCAGCCTACCACCTTGAGACAGCAGTGACTCAGCACTTAAGGTCAGGACAAAGTAATGTCACAGGAAAGAAACAGGTCTCCATCTGATTTCACTGTGGAAACCAAAGAGCAAGGAAGCCCCATTGACATAGATCAGTCTCCAGAGATTGGAACA
Organism: Rattus rattus; assembly: GCF_011064425.1. NCBI lineage: Eukaryota > Metazoa > Chordata > Mammalia > Rodentia > Muridae > Rattus > Rattus rattus. The sequence continues at coordinate 42,930,599 of NC_046166.1, forward strand.
CTGGGGATGAGCAGAGATCTGCCTGCTTCTGCTTCCTGCGTGCTGGCATTAAAGGTGAGTGCCACCACCACCAGGCTGTTGTTCCACTCTCTAATACCACGATGAGAATTAGAAATAGCGCCATCTGAGTCAGAAAACAGGTTGATGGGGTTCATCAGCACAACAGACATGGAGAAGCTTAGGAGTAAAGCTAAAAGACCAGGGGAACCAAGAGTTGGAGTGTGTTTGATTGGATTGCTACACCACTATGTTAAGTGACTCTGGGCTATTTCAACTACAGCCTAAGTAGGTTACTTTTACTGGAGATGAGTGAGCTGAGGGATCCCATTGAAGACAGCTGTGTTAATGAGACTGCTGTGTAACTCCGAAGCCCACGCCCTCTAAAAGTCGATAATGAGGTGGGGTGGTGGGTGGGGCGAGCAACCAAAGTGAGTTCATCCTGTGATAATTGACCCAGTCCCAACAATAAGCAAAAAAAGTAGTAGGGAATAGAGTTCAAGTTCAAGAGGAACTTGCTAGTTCATTGAGAAGATAGGCACTCACTGAGTTAACTCTGTGCCTTAGTTATTGCCTAAAGTCTGAAACACAGACAATAAGAAGGAGGCTGCCTTTTATCTTGCAATAGGATTTACCACTCAAAGGGTTGCTTCATGGGCTTACTTCTGCCTTTCAGGTCTTTGCAGACAAGTGACAAGCCAAGAGCGTCAGCATCCCACACATAAAAATATAGCCTTGTCACTGCTATATTATTTCTGGCCAATACTTTAGAACTGCATCCTCCACCTATGGCCATCTCCCCGGAGTCAGGGCATTCTTGTGAATCAAGTTGTCATGTGTACGACCCGAGTATAGCATCTATGCAGATAATCTGTCAAGACCTTATGCATGTATCACTTTGATAAAAGTTACTGTGCACTTTAAACATGATTTCATATTTTTCTTTTTTTTTTTAAAGTGTCCTTAGCCATGTTCATCGAAGACTCTCTGGGATAAATTGCATTTCGAGTACATAGACAGCCATGAAATGAATTTACACAGTGCTTCGGTTGGTACTGGCTGCCTGGTATTATGCTGCTCAGATATTAAAAGAAACTTCTGGCAGGGACTTGGGTGCTTTGACTGCAGAAGCCTTAGCTAACTGCATTACCTCTATTCAGGTTTAGGGTTTTCTTATCTGAGCTTCTTGTACATTTGTCATTTCTGTCTCGTTAATTATGAAATGATGATGATGGAATATTCTAAATTTTAGAGGCTGAAATAAAGATAAATAATTAAAAGATACTCATTTTTTTCTGAGAAATGTTCCAGCTCTGAGATGTTCAATCTAAGTAAAATTTTATGTGATACTCATTTGGCTGAATACGTATAACTTGGACAAGTTTAGTTATGGGAACATTCTAGATTTCCTTTAACTGTAGATGTTTCCTATTGGATGACTACTTTCCAATAGTGGCTTTATTCTTATACGTGTTCTATACATGTTCTCTGTATTCCAAGTTCTTCTGCTGAGTAGGGTAATTTTGAGAGACTTTGGTCTTCCGATTTAACTAACGTCATTGCTGAGCACCTCCAGAATGTTCTAGAGCCAGTGTTAAGTTTCACATTCTTCGGAAAGACATAAAAGGTCGGTTATTTCAGTGCTCCTATAAAGGCAGCCTCATTTTGGTTGATTTGCATTTTATTTCAAACCTAAGCACTTACAAGCAACCACAGAAGGGTTTAAAGAGAACAGTATTGCATCCTCGCTCGAAGATTACAGAGAGCGTCCTCTGCGTGTGCTGTCCCTTCTGGTTAGGCATGGAGGACGAGGTGACTCTGATACTGATGTTTCTTGAGAAAGAACGATGATGATCTGGGATCCAGGAAAGTGGCCATGAATAGTTGCTGTGCTCATCAAGCAGCATTTTCGTAACTAATTGTGCCGCTGTGATCACTATGGCTTGGCGTGCTGCACTAACTCATTTTTGGACAAGATTACCTCATCAAATATAAAAGAGCTACTCTGAAATACCAGCTTTGAAAAACCCGAATAATCTCCATTTCAACACATTTCCTGGAATTGGCTACCAATTAACTTCAAGCTCAGAGATAACCTTTGCTTGGCTAAGTTTTATTACATTTTTCCATGAGCCAAATCTCCTTTTTATATTTCCAGAAACTTCTTGAGGAAACCCCCTACACACACACACACACACACACACACACACACACACACACACACACACACTGGACAGATTACAAATGTTAGAGGCAAGAACATGGGCTTTGAAGTCAGGCAGAACTGGATTAAGCTGTAACCTTGGTCAAGTCACTTAACAATTCTGAGGTTCAGTTGCTTATTTCAAAACGTACAGAATGACTTCTAGTTGATTTGGTTATTAAAACAGCACATGTAAGGGCGTAGCAAAGTTTCAAATCAATGTTTTAACTTCCACTATCTTTTATAAGTATTACATAATACATTCAAATTCTATTTATTTGAGCAATAACCTGAAAGTACATTTTATATCTTTAAAAGGCAGAGATTAGAGAACTGTTATAAGGGCGAGTTGATCCTCTGGCATTACACAACCAGCTCTTAGAGTCGAGCACTAATAAGCTTCCTTCCATCGATGTGACTGTTTAAACTATCTTTAGCCCTGTTATCAGTGTTTCAGATTGGGCCATTTGGATGCAAATTAGCCAGAAAATGAACTCCAATAGAAGTGTTCATTTAGAGACTAATATTGCAGTAACCGTGATCCAAAGAACTTCCTCCCCAAATAGGATCATGCAGAGGTCAGGAGTAATAAAACAAAAACATAAATCAAAGTATCGTCTCCCTATAAATCAATAGTAATGCTCTTAGACGTCTCATAAATCAGAATTATTTACAAATATGTCAGCGGAATACCTCTTGATGTGTTTCACGTGTAATAGATTACACAAATTGCGGACACTCCTTTAATGTAACCTTTTGCAATGTAGCAAGAACCCTACTGCTTAATGTCTCTCTGTTTGCCAATCTGAGACCCATTAGAGACCACATATGTCTTCATTTTACTTATCTTGGGAAGTTAATTACTGTTATCCTTTATTCTTTTATGTGGGCGGTTATCAAACTTTCTCAGGCACCAGAGCCACCTAAGAGCTCCTGGGAGATTGCTGGACCCCTTTCCCATTGAAGGGGCAGGGGCAACTTCAGTGAGGCCTAAAGATTTGCACTTTTGACAAATTCCCAGGTGATGCTGGTCACAGGCCAGTCAAGGGTCCAAAATGTCTCATTTTCTGTATGTGACGGTCAATTTTAGATGACAGCTTCCTGGGATGGAGGGGTGCTGGAATGACTGGTGAGGTATCGTTTCAATTTGCCTATCTGTGAAGCTGTTTTCAGGGGGAGAATGGCATGTGAGTGGTGAGCCTCACAGGGACAATCAGTCCTAGGGAGAAACCCATATTATTTCATCAGCCACATCCAAGGAAGGGGTAATCACTCTACCCTTTCTGGAGCACAGCCTCCTCCTCCTGCCCTTGGGTGTCACAGCATCGAGTTGCTCAGCCTTTACACTCAGCTACCTTCACCGTGGCATCCTGGGGCTCCTAAGTTTTATCCCTAGATTGACAATTTCCCTTTTTGTTTCCTAGACTTCCAATGAGAACCCAGCCACATTGTCTCTTTCTCTGGTTCTCCAGCTTACAGACAGCCCATGGTGAGGCTTATCAAGTCTTTACAATGTGGTGTGACAGTTCCTTTTGTAAGTCATATATTTATATCTATATCTATATCTATATCTATATCTATATCTATATATCTATATCTATCTATCTATCTATCTATCTATCTATCTATCTATCTATCTATCTATCTATCTATCTATTAGTTCTGTCTCTGGAGAACCCTAATATAACTATTAGGAAATGTTCATGTCTCTGTTAGGGGAGAGGTATTTCCTAGAGGCAAGTAGATGCAGCTGTCTGCACTGGGTGTGAGGAACAGGTACACCTCTAATGTCCTATCGTACTCTTGTGATGCCAGTTTCGGTTCTCAATGAGACATCACTGTAGCAAATTGAAAAGAGTTGTGCACAGTTAGTTAGCTCTGGCAAGTGGGTCATTACTGGACAAGCATAACACCACACGGTATGCTGTTAGAGAAGCAAATGAAAGAAGACAAAAGAACGGAATGAGCATTTCTTCTCAATGCACAAACATTCATAATAATTAAAGGTTGTTAGGTCACAAAGCAGGCCTCAAACAATTCAAGCTATCAATAGACTCAACTGTTTTGTTCACAGCACAATTAACAATAAGATACATTTCTAAATGTATCTACTAAACATACATTTCTAAAATGTATAAGGAAAACTTTGGGGCGGGGACTAGATATGTAGCTAGCTCAGTAGTTAAGAACAGTATCTGTTCTTCCAGCAGACCCAAGTATCAGCATGGCTACTCACAGCTGTCTTAACTGCAGTTCCATGGGATTCCAATATCCTCTTCTGAGTATATGGGGCAAGCATGCAGGCAAAGCACCCAGACACATAAAATAAAAATAAACGTTAAAAGTACGATGGAGAACGTAGCAACTGCTCTGAGCCGCTGCTCTCCAATCCAAGACAAAGTTCACCGGCAGCTGTTGGAGCACTGTGGACAGCTAGTGCTTTCTGTAGAAGTGGGCAGGTCACAGTAAACCTCGCCATGCTATTTTATTCTTTCATTTTGTTTAAGTTTTCTTATCCCTCTGGTGTCTCTGACCGTCCCAGAAATAAGGGTAGAGAACACTTCAGGATATTCTAGTACTGACATGAGAATCAGAAAAAGGACTACAGAGAACTTGGGGTGTCCCTTAGGGATAAAGAATTTCCCGGTGTGTATAGTGCCCCATGTCTGATAAACATTACTGTGAAACTAAAGCAAAGGACAATGTTCTGAAATTGTTTAGAATTCTCCTGTTCACTGTCCCCTTGTCCCCTAGGCTTAGAGTAGAGAGCTCTGTCCAAATCACTATCCCTCCGAGAAAAGAAATGTCTTATGTTGTAAGTTCCTGAACTATAACTAATGTGTAATCATCAGATTGCAACACTTTAAGTAGTGACATTTGGGAACAACTTAGATATCCATGGAAAAATGAACAAATATACATCATAGAATATTTGAGCAGTGGACTAAAGAGCAATGGTTAAATTTAATGAACAAAGGCTATGAATATCAACATATAAATTTAAAATATAATGTCAAGGAGTCAAAAGAGCACCGTGGATGGTTCTAATGTAGGTTTCTTTTATCATCAGTTTTAGAAAATGCCAAATATTATTTTTGGGTGTGTATGGTGAGAAATTATCCAAAGGTGAGTAGAACGATAAATCCAAAGTCAAGAAAATGATTGTACTTTGTAGAGGACCAAGAAAAGGGAGATTTCTGAGGTGTGAGTAAAGAACTCCTCCTGTATTAAAGAAGAGATGTCAAGGTTTGGCAAATCTAGGTGGTGGACAGGTGAGTGTGCATGAGGGAAATTGGCCTGAAGTTCTCTTTCTTTGTTGGGTCTTTGTGTGGTTTAGGTATAAGCATAATTGTGGCTTCATGGAAGGAATTGAATAGTGATCCCTTTGTTTCTACTTTGTGGAGTAGTTTGAAGAGTTTTGGTGTTAGGTCTTCTATGAAGGTCTGATAGAATTCTGCACTAAACCCATCTGGTCCTGGGCTCTTTTTGGTTGGGAGACTTTTAATGACTGCTTCTATTTCTTTAGGTGTTGCGAGACTGTTTCGATGGTTTATCTGATCCTGATTTGACTAGAAAATTGTCTATTTCATCCAGATTTTCCAGTTTTGTTGAGTATAGGCTTTTGTAGTAAATCTGATAATTTTTCGAATTTCCTCAGTTTCAGTTGTTATGTCTCCATTTTCATTTCTGATTTTGTTAATTTGGATACTGTCTCTCTGCCCTCTGGTTAGTCTGGCTAAGGGTTTATCTATCCTGTTGATTTTCTCCAAGAACCAGCTCCAGGTTTTGTTGATTCTTTCTATAGTTCTTTTTGTTTCTACTTGGTTGATTTCATCCCAGAGTTTCATTATTTCCTGCCTTCTACTCCTTTTGGGTGTATTTGCTTCTTATTCTACTAGAGCTTTCAGATGTGCTGTCAAGCTTCTAGTGTATACTCTCTCCAGTTTCCTTTTGGATGCACTCAGAGCTGTGAGTTTTCATCCTAACACTCCTTTCATTGTGTCCCCTAAGTTTGCGTATGTTATGCCTTCATTTTCATTAAATTCTAAAAAGTCTTCAATTTCTTTCTTTATTTCTTCCTTGATGAAGTTGTCATTTAGTAGAGCATTGTTCAGCTTCCATGTGTATGTGGACTTTTTGTTATTTTGTTTTTATTGAAGGCCATCCTTAGGCCATCGTGATCTGATAGGATGCATGGGATTATTTCAATCTTCTTTTATATCTTGGGGCCTGTTTTGTGACTAATTATATAGTCAGTTTTTGAGAAGATACCGTGATAAGCTGAGAAGAAGGCATATTCTTTTGTTTTAGGATGAAATGTTCTATAAATATCTGTTAAATTCATTGGGTTCATAACTTCTGTTAGTTTCACTGTGTCTCTGTTTAGTTTCTCTTTTCATGATCTGTTCATTGATGAGATTGGGGTGTTGAAATCTTCCACTATTGTGGTGTGTGGTGCAATGTATGTTTTGAACTTTAGTAAAGTTTCTTTTATGAATGTGGGTGCCCTTGCATTTGGAGCATACATGTTCAGAATTGAGAAATTCTTGGTAAATTTTTTCTTTGATGGGTATAAAGTGTACTTCCTTATATTTTTTGATCATTTTTGGTTGAAAGTCGCTTTTATTTGATATTAGAATGGCTACTCCAGCTTGTTTCTTGGGACCATTTGCTTGGAAAATTGTTTTCCAGCCTTTTACTCTTAGATTGTGTCTGTCTTTGTCACTGAAATGTGTTTCCTGTATGCAGCAAAATGCCTCGGTCCTGTTTACATATTCAGTCTGTTAGTCTATGTCTTTTTATTGCAGAATTGTGTCCATTGATGCTAAGAGATATTAAGGAATAGTGATAGTTTCCTGTTATTTTTGTCGTTAGAAGTGGAATTATGTTTGTGTGGCTATCTGCTTTTGGGTTTGTTGCAAGAAGATTACTTTCTTGCTTTTTCTAAGATGTAATTTCCTTCCTTGTATTGGAGTTTTCCATCTATTATCCTGTGTAGGGCTGTATTTGTGAAAAGATATTGTATAAATTTCCTTTTGTCATGAAATATCTTGTTTCTTCATTTATGGTAATTGAGAGTTCTGCTGGATACAGTAACTTGGGCTGGCATTTGTGTTCTCTTAGGGTCTTAATGACTCCAGAGAATCAAATAGCCATATTAAAAATGGGGTACAAAGCTAAACAAAGAAGTGTCAACTGAAGAATATCTAATGGCCTTAAAGCACCTAAAGAAATGTTCAATATCCTTAGTGATCAGGGACATGCAAATCAAAACAACCCTGAGATTCCACCTCACATCAGTCAGAATGGCAAAGATGAAAAACTTGGGTGACAGCAGATGCTGGTGAGGATGTGGAGAAAGAGGAACACCTCCATTGTTGGTGGGATTGCAAGTTGGTACAAGCACTCTGGAAATCTCAGTCTGGCAGTTCCTCTGAAAATTGGACATAGTACTACCTGAGGACCCAGCTTTCCACTCCTGGGCATATACCCAAAAGATACTCCAATGTATAACAAGGACACATGCTCCACTATGTTCATAGCAGTCTTTTTTTATAATAGCCAAATGCTGTAAACAACCCAGGTGTCCTTCAACAGAGGAATGGATACAGAAAATGTGATAAATTCACACAATGAAATACTACTCATCTATTAAATACAATGATTACATGGAATTCTTAGGCAAATGGATGGAACTAGAAAATATTTTCCTTATTGAGGTAACACAATTACAAAAGAACACACATGATATGTACTTACTGATAAGTGGATATAAGCCCAAAAGCTCAGAATATCCAAGATATAATTTACAGACCACATGAAGATCAACAAGAAGAAAGACGAAAATGTGGATGCTTCAGTACTTCTTAGAATGAGAAATAAAATACTCACAGAAGGAAATAGGGAGACAAAGTGTGGAGCAGAGACTGAAGGAAAGGCCATCCAGAGACTACCACACATGGGGAACAATCCCACATGAAGTCACCAAACCCTTTCACTATTGAGGTCGCCAAGAGGTGCATGCTGACAGGAGCCTGATATAACTGTTTCCTGAGAGGCTCTGCCAGAGTCTGACAAATCCAGAAGAGGGTGCTTGCAGCCAACCACTGGACTGAGAACAGGGTTAGAGAAAAGACTGAGGTAGCTGAGGGGCTTTACAACCCTATAGGAAGAACAACAATATCAACCAAGCAGACCCCTCAGAGCTCCCAGGGACTAAACCACCAACTAAAGAGTACACACGGAGCAACCCATGGTTCCAGCCACATATGTAGCTGAGGATGGCCTTGCAAGGCATCAATGGGAAGAGAAGCCTTTGGTCTTGTGAAGGCTCAATGCCCCAATGTAGTGGAACGCCAGGGTGGGGAGGTGGGAAGGAGTGGATGGGTGGGTGGGGGAGCACCCTCATGGAGGCAGGGGGTAGGGGGTTTGGATGTTGTGGTTTCTGGAGGGGAAACCCAGAAAGAGGATAACATTTGAAATATAAATAAAGAAAATGTTCAATTAAAAAAGATATTTAAAATTAATGAAAAAGAGTACTCACTGTCTAAGGACATGGCAAGTGGGTATGTAATATAAGCATGCAAATCTGAGTTCAGTTCCCAAAACCAGGTAAAACTGGACACCATTGTGTACATGTGTCATGCCAACTCTCTTACAGTGAGATCGGATGTAGGGACTGGAAGATCCCTGGAAACTTGTGGAATAGCCTCATATAGGCAGTGAAGAACAAGAGACCTGTGTTGAACAAGGAGAAACCACCAATGTTTTACCTTTTCCTCCAACCTCCACATGGAAACTATGCCTTGTGTGCATCTGCATACACATACATGAACACACTCACTTGACAATTTAAAAAAAGAAGAGTATGTCCCAGCACTCTTCAACTTAAGATATAAAATATTCAAGGCCTAAGCTATTGTGCTGAAAGCTGAACTTGTTGCGATGATGATGATGATGATGATGATGATGATGATGATGATGATGATGATGATGATGATGATGTGTGTGTGTGTGTGTGTGTGTGTGTGTATGTGTGTCGTTAGGGGTCAAAGCCAGAGCCTCTTCTACATGGCTCAAAACGTCTGCAACTGAGCTACTTCCTTGGCCTCTGTATGTGATCTTGACAATGTGCTTTCTACCTATTAAAATATGTATATACATATGTTTCTCATTAAAACCCACATTCTAACTATTTATTGCTGTGCCTCTCTGTGTGGTGACTTCAGGGAACCAAAAACTGAAGAGAAAAGAGGAAAGGAGGTGACCAAGGCAGTGTGTCATCAGCTAGAGTTCAGAGAATCTGGCCAGCTACCTGCTCAGGAGCGACACCGTTGAGCAAGCTGGTGCATCCCATTGCACTGTCCTGTGACTCGGGACAGCATCAGAGAGAGGTAATGATAAATACTCTTCCAGGCTCCTCTTTCTATCCCTTTCCTCACTAGTCAAAGTTTGCCATGGTTTTTAGTTTTCTTCCTGGGTCCTTCAGGCAGCATGACTAACAGAGCCATAATGGACCATGGTGAATGTGAAAGCAGCTGTGACTTATGTCACCCTCCCTACAACCTATTGCCTGCAGCCTGGAAGCTCACTGATGAGCAGGTGTGACCTCGTGGTGGCCTGAGAACCGAAGGGGGAAGGACAAAGAATGCAGTCTGAGGTGCTGTGGGGTCACACTACCAGCAACGAGAGGTTAGGAAGCATCTGCTTCAGGGGTGGGGGTGACGAGCCAAGTGGGGGTGTTCTACAGCAAGCAACTGTCCTCCATTTCAGAGGTGGTGATAAAACTTAATGAGCCATTCTTAACCAAATCTCTTTGTGGCTGTGGTTGGAGCCATCTGGCCTTCTTGGAAGACAAGACAATTAACGCTGAATAAATTCCTGGGGCCAGGTAATTCCAGGGAATTGTACACATATAATTCTATATAAACTGGGTCTGGTACCACCCCCCCAAGTCTGCAGTGAGCACTACTTATAATATCATTCTGGGTCATCTTACTGATTCTGTAAATAAAAGAGGCTGTCAAACTCAGGACTGGTCAAAGGATGCAATGCCAACCTGGGAAACACTTGCTGACTCTTTAATGACAGAAAGAATGAGGACTGTGGATTGCTGAGTATCAAACATATGAGAGTTAGGTTACAGTGGTCTAAAACAATAATTGGGAGTGAAACTTCTTAAGGCCGAAGGAAGGCTCTGCTTCTCTGTGCTGAGTTCTATCTCCAGAGCTTGTGAGCAGAGCACCTCCTTCTGCTGGACTTCCACCTTATAAGTGCAGAAGGGGGAAAGGGAGAGAGTTCAAGCCCAGAGCTCTAATAAAGTAAGGCACAGGTAAGAAGAGTCTTCAAACCACTAGGTAAAGGTGAAGGGGACCTAGGAGCGCAAGGCCCTGGGTTCGGGTCCCCAGCGCCCAAAAAAAAAAAAAAAAAAAAAAAAAGGTGAAGGGGAAGCCTGGAAAGACGAGAACAGCCTGGTAACTCTGGGATTCATTGATGACACACTAGAGTTCACTAGACTAGATGGCCAGATAGCAAGGACCTCCCATGAAGTATGTGTGCTTGAAAGTTGAACTGCTGTGCACTGGATTATCAGATTATTGGAAACAGAGCAACACGTTGATCAATAATGTCAGGATGCAAGTCACTAAATAAGGAGAATCCTAAGGACTAATCAATACCTTTCTCAGAAAAAGGCGACTTAGGAATGGCCATAGACGAAGAAAGCAAATGCTTAGAGCGACTTAGAAAATGTCTGCCCTGATGCTTTTCAGGTCATGCTTTGATTTTGATTCAAAGGGACTAATTTTAAAATACACACTTAATAGGTAGAGTGGGAGCTAGAAAAACGACTCAATAGATAAGAGCACTTGCTGCTTCTTCTAGATGACCCAAGTTTAATTTCCAGCGTCCACATTAGGTGGCTCACGACAGTCTGTAATTCTAGCTTTAGACAGTCCAATGCCTTCTACCAATATCTGTGGGGAATGGATATATACATGTATATCACACTTGAATGTAAATTAAAAACAAATCTTAAAAATAAAAAGAAAGAAGCTTGCTGTAGCTCAGCGGTATAGAGTATGTTTAGGCGTGTCTTAGGTCCCAAGATTGCTCTCCAGCAACTCAGATAAAAGGTGTTTTTATAAAAGAAGAGCTGGTGGGATGGCTCACTGGGTAAAGCCACTTGCTACCAAGAACAATGACCTAAAACTCTCCAATATTCACCTGTGTCAGGGGAGAATTGTCTCCCACAAAGTGCTCTCTAACTTCCACTAGCATGCTGACACGTTTATCCCCACCCCCACAAATCAAATAAAACAATAAGAAATTCATTATTTGTTTTCTTCCCCTGCCCACTGAGGCTTACTGGCCAAGATTTTGCTATGGTTAAAATCATTCTCTCTCTATTGCTAAAATTAAGAGGCATTCGAGGGGTAGTATCAAAACCTAATGCAGCAGGAGCTTTGCAAAATATACACATAGATGAAGGCATCTAGATGAAATTGCAGAATAATGGGGGGAGACAGCCCCAACTGGACATCACTTGGAACCAAATGAAACTTCCAGTATTGGGATTGGGTTACATTTACTTGAGTTGTTGGCCAAAGAGATTAGTCTCAGGGGAAGCCCAGACTGTTGCCAAGACTGTGGGTTACTTTCCATAAACTGATGGTGAGGTCCCATTGCTGAAGACAGTATCTATCACTCACTGAACATGGAGAGGTGAAGCTAGTGACTCTTTACTCTATCCCTATTTAGTATTCTCGGCACAAGAAGGTATTCTGCCCACTGACAAAGGAGACATATAAACACTAACTTGGCTTCAAACTTTTGATCTGCAGTGCTGTCCTGACTGCAAGGCATGCTAGTGCAAAGGTGGCACGAAGCTTGCAGGAGTAACCAACCAGTATCTGATTTGATTTCAAGCCTACTCTATGACATGAAACTCATATTCTACACTGCTCGGGTGGTCCAAGCCCTGAGACTAGATAGCGTGGGGGCTAGAATAAAGCCAAATACTGCTGTTCTTAAAACAAACAAACAAATTTACAAAATAGAACAAGACTGCAGCGCTCCCACTGACATCCCGCTACACTCATAGGTCTGTGCTTTGCTCAGCCGCCATCAGAGATGCTTCCTCCCGCAGCAGATGGGACCAGATACAAAGACCCTCAGCCAGACATTGTGGAGAGAGTGATCGACCTTCCAACAGCTCATCCCTAAACAGGATAATCTGTATCAAATCTCTCCCCTCAGGGCTCAGGAAACCCTGCTGAAAGGAGGAAGAAAAAGTCCAAGACCCAGAGGGGATGGAGGACACCAAGAGAATGAGGCCCTTTAGTCAACGTGACTGAAGCTCATGTGAACTCAGAGAGCCTGGAGCCGCAGGCACAGGGCTGCGTGAGGCCCTAGAGCTGAGCAGAGACCTGGACGCGGCCCCATCCCTAAGCCAGAGCTATCTCCAATTGATAACTATTTGCAAATCAAAGTTTAATTTACTCTAAGGAGTTCTCACAGGGGGAGCAAAGTTCTCCTATGGTAGACGGCCAACAGAAAACAAACTTAGTGGTATCTTCGAAGTTCTGTTTCTTATGTCATGTCGGGGCTATTCTTTCCTAAACTTTATCTGGTTTTTATTTTTATTTCTGTACTCTCTCTCCTGTTGCCATACAGTCCTTTGTATATTTACGGCGGCTCACAGTTGGGTGTTTTTATGGAGTTCCTGCGTATGTAAACCAGTGGGTCTCTGCCTCTCTGCCTCGTGTCCCTGGTCTTCAGCTCCTGTCCTCCTGTTTGTCCTGCCCTGTTCTGTCGTGTTAGTTTTTGTTTTGTTTTCTTATATTTTATTCTTAGCCCTTAGAAGCCTGTTTGTTTTCTAAGAAGAGACAGAAAGGGGACAGATCTGGATGGGAGGGAATGTGGGGAGGTGTTGTTGTAGAAATATAAAAATAAAAGAAGTATGGTTGTCTTTTTCCCGTTAGGTCCGCACCGCGGTGCCCCAAGGTATCTTGGCGGAAACACATCCCAACTCCTCGGCGGCCCAGTGTCTCTTGCTGCCACACTCAGACCGTCACATAAAAGAACACACAACACAATAACCTTTGACCCAATTGGTAAGATATAATTGCCCACTTAAACGTACAAAGCCCGGTACCATCCATCCCTAGGAACATTAATAACAACCTATAAATACACAGAGCAGAATATTAACATCACCTGCCATGGCTTCTCACCCTCTTCTCCTGTCTTCCCTCTCTGTCCTAGTCTCTTCCCCCTCCTTTAAACTTCTCTCCCGCCCATCCTTCCTTCTCCTCCAATGACAGGCTTCCTTCTATCCTGTACCTGCCCCTCACCTGTACTTTACAGATTCAATGGGGAGAAGGTTCTGGTGAAGTCACCTGATTCCTGAGTACTGACTAGGCAGCTGTCCTTGGGGCAGTGGAATTAGCATCAAAATACAGATAAAATCAGGGCAAATCACAACAGGGAGGAGCTGGGAGGAGTAGAGAGAAGTGAAACTGTAATCAGAATATATTACATGAGGAAAAAAAAAAACTGTTTTCAATAGAAGGGGAAAAATGAAATCGTTCTTTTTTTTTTTTTTTTTGGAATGTTCCTTTATTATTCTTTGACAATTGCATTGATTTTTCCCCATTCTTTTTTTTTCATCTTTATTAACGAGTATTTCTTATTTACATTTCGATTGTTATTCCCTTTCCCGGTTTCCGGGGCCAACATCCCCCTAACTCCTCCCCCTCCCTTCTATATGGGTGTTCCCGGCCCTATCTTCCCCCCATTACTGCCCTCCCCCCCACCAATCACGTTCACTGGGGGTTCAGTCTTCACCAGGACCAAGGGCTTCCCCTTCCACTGGTGCTCTTACTAGGCCATTCACTGCTACCTGTGAGGTTGGAGCCCAGGGTCAGTCCATGTATAGTCTTCAGGTAGTGGCTTAGTCCCTGGAAGCTCTGGTTGGTTGGCATTGCTGTTCATATGAGGTCTCGAGCCCCTTCAAGCTCTTTCAGTTGTTTCTAAGATTCCTTTAACGAGGGTCCCATTCTCAGTTAAGTGGTTTAATACTGGCATTCACCTATGTATTTGCTGTATTCTGGCTGTGTCTCTCAGGAGAGATCTACATCCGGTTCCTGTTGGCCTGCACTTCTTTGCTTCATCCATCTTATCTAGTTTGGTGGCTGTATATGTATGGGCCACGTGTGGGGCAGGCTCTGAATGGGTGTTCCTTCTGCCTCTGTTCTAAACTTTGCCTCCCTATTCCCTCCCAACGGTATTCTTATTCCCTTTTTAAAGAAGGAGTGAAGCATTTGCATTTTGGTCATCCTTCTTGAGTTTCATGTGTTCTGTGCATCTAGGGTAATTCAAGCATTTGGGCTAATATCTACTTATCAATGAGTGCATACTCTGTGTGTTTTTTCTGTGATTGGGTTACCTCACTCAGGATGATATTTTCCAGTTCCATCCATTTGCCTATGAATTTCATAAAGGCATTGTTTTTGATAGCTGAGTAATATTCCATTGTGTAGATGTACCACATTTTCTGTATCCATTCCTCTGTTGAAGGGCATCTGGGTTCTTTCCAGCTTCTGGCTATTATAAATAAGACTGCTATGAACATAGTGGAGTATGCGTCTTTGTTATATGTTGGGGCAACTTTTGGGTATATGCCCAAGAGAGGTATAGCTGGGTCCTCAGGTAGTTCAGTGTCCAATTTTCTGAGGAACCTCCAGACTGATTTCCAGAATGGTTGTACCAGTCTACAATCCCACCAAAAATGGAGGAGTGTTCCTCTTTCTCCGCATCCTCGCCAGCATCTGCTGTCACCTGAGTTTTTGATCTTAGCCATTCTCACTGGTGTGAGGTGGAATCTCAGGGTTGTTTTGATTTGCATTTCCCCTATGACTAAAGATGTTGAACATTTCTTTAGGTGTTTCTCAGGTATTCCTCAGCTGTGAATTTTCTGTTTAGCTCTGAACCCCATTTTTTAATAGGGTTATTTGTCTCCCTGCGGTCTAACTTCTTGAGTTCTTTGTATATTTTGGATATAAGCCCTCTATCAGTTGTAGGATTGGTAAAGATCTTTTCCCAATCTGTTGGTTGCCATTTTGTCCTAACAACAGTGTCCTTTGCCTTACAGGAAATCATTCTTTCTACTTCTTTTATTTAATCTTTTCCATACCCTCCTTCAACTCTTCCCAGATAGTTCTCACATTCCTACCCACTCAACTTTATGCTTTCTATTTCTTACACACAGTTACACAAACATACACACACATGTACACACATGCACACATACAACACACACACACACACACACACACACACACACACACACACACACACACACACACAAAGATACCCCAAGGAGTTTTTCTCTAATCACCATACTCCTTGGCAGGGCACCTGCCCTGGAGCTTGGTTGATATACTCTGTGACTCTCCACTGTGAAAAATAGATTTTTCCCTTTGCCAGCAGGTATCAGTTGCAAATAGGTTCTTGGTTAGTATATAATAGTTTTAAAAAAAGAAAACAGGAAATTTGAGTACAATTTAAATATTAGATGATATTAAAGATTCAAAGTTTTCAAGTGTGATAATAGCATTATAATTATGTTTTTAAAGGTCTCTATGTGCCTCATAGACATAAGAGGAGTGTAAACAATGAAAGAATAGCTAAGGTTTCCTTTTGAAAATCGAGAAAGCATTGAGAGAGAATGTGTGTGTGCATGCATATGTGTGTACGTGTGTGTGTGTATGTGTGTGTATGTTGGATTCATGACTTAGCATGTGAGAGCATGTACAGAATAGAAAATATGGTCAAAATGTTGCTAGTTTGTTCAAGTTGGTTAGGAAACAATGGCTTTCTTCATTATATACTATGCTTTTTGTGACCTTTGAGCATATTCAGAATAAATGACTGTCATTGTTGGACATTGAATGACCTCCAGTAAAGGCTCGGTCACCAGGGTGACACTATTGGGAGGTAAAGTGTTCCTCTAGAAGGTCTTAGGTCTTTTAGGACATATCTTTTAAGGACTGCGAGAGTTCCACACGTTTCCGTCTTTGCTTCCTGCCTTATGAATGGAGTGGCTTGCTCCGTTGCACACTCCCACAATGGTCAACCCTGGCCAGAGAAAAGAATGGGACTTCTTAGTCTCAGACTGCAGCCACCTCAATTGCGAACCCAAACAACCCTTTATGTTCTAACAACCTGAAGTATTTCACTGCAGTGATGGGCAGCTGACCAATGCAAAGGCTGAATAGCATAAAGCACATGCATTGTGTTCAAGTCAGCAGAACAATTCCCGGAGGGGAATCACTCAGGACCTTGGAATGGAAAAGAGTAACAGAGGAGCCAGTACCACCTCTCCACCCACTGCTTCTCCACCTTACTTTGCCTTGAGTTATCACCTTGGCATAGATTTCAAGGGCTCATCATCTCTACAGAGAGCACCCCACCCAAACATTTGGGGTAGAGGAGCAAAAGTTTAACACATCAGCCTGTACTCCCACTAAAATTCTTCCTCAGACACGAAAAGATTGATGAGCATTATTATTTAGAGTGCGTGTGTGTGTGTGTGCCATGTGTGTGTATATGTGTGTGTGTGTGTGTGCATGAGAGTATATGTGTGCATGTGTATGTGTGTATATGTGTGTCTGTGTATGTGCATGTGTGTATGTGTGTGCATGTGAGTGTGTGTATGTGTGTGTGTTCTCTCTGTGTGTGAATCTGTGTGTGTTTGTGTGTGTGTATGTAGATGGAAGATAGAGCTCCTTGGTGTGGCCTTTGGCACAGAATCTACGATGAATTATTTCAAAGTTAGTTTAACTTGTGCCCTTTAGGATACAGATAGTGCTTAGCTAGAGAACCTACTTCATCAGATTCTACTCTTATCCGGGCTTTGATATTTGGATTTGTCAATGACAAGCGACGTGACCTTCTTGTGGCTTAATTTCCTCATTTCTAAACAGAATGGATAGCCGAGGTTCTTCTGACTCTGATATTCTACTCATCTATGAATACACATATACTTACTCTTTCATGTGCGTTAGCTTCTGTCAGTGTACGTCTAACAACAGCATACGTGAGCAGCTCCGTCATTCCCACCGGGCACAAGGGTGGAAAATTAGGAAGAATGTGTAATCCGATGAAGTAGACACCCAGCACCTGTTGAGCAGTAGGTTAATGCACTCGGCCTTCATCCTCACAGGAAGGGGCTGTCAGGCCATTTAGCTTCCACGGGTGATGTAGTAACTATTGCTAATTGTTAGAAATGTGAAGTGTGTGCCTTAGCAAAGTTCCATTTTGCTACATGCTTCAAGGTCAGTAATTATACAGTTTAAGAACCTTTTTTATGAAATAGAATCCCTTTCACCTGGGTTTGGAGGGGGTGTCAAGCATGGACATGTGTACAAAAGTTAGTTTCCTAAAATTTTGAGAGGAATGAAGGAATATGATGTTCTACGTGTTAGATATCATGAAAGAGCTATATACATTTAAAATGGCCACGTTCCTTTACCTAACAAAGCTTTAATGGGCATCCAGTATGGATCCCTTTGTTCCAAGTGAATTTGAATCTTTAATATGACTCAAGAACAATCCAGGGGGACTCTAGGGTCAGGTATCATTTAGAGGCCTTGAGCCAAACCTACTTTTAAACTGATTTTTAAGACTATTGCCCTGTCGAACTACACCGAATACTTTGTACTCAACATCTTGGCATGCATGAGAAAGTTCAAATTGCCAAACTCCCAGGGTGTCAGAACACCACGCCTCACGTGTAACACAAATATATTTCACGTAAGCTTCCACGTAAGCAAGCTTTTTGAGGGGGCAATTTTAAAAGCAAGCTTTTTGACGGGGCAATTTTAAAAAAGGAGAGATATGTTTAAAGCCATCGCAGCAGGCAAGATTTCTTGTGGCAAGAAAGACTTTAATTTTGAAAAGCAGCAGATACTTCTTTGTGCTTTCTCTTGTTCCCCACCAGACGAGTAATTTTTTAAGGCCCCATTTCCTCAGTGACAATGAACATAATATTAGTTTGCATTTTCCTGCTTCTTCATTTTCTTCCCCTGTGGCTCAAACCCAAGTCTTTATAGACTATGTACAAGAGATCAACCATGAAGGCCATAGTCCTAATCCTCGTGTTGTATTTTTAAAGTTTTTTGGTTAGTTCATCTTCTTTGTTGTTGTTGTTGCTGCTGTTATTGTTGTAATTGTTGTTTGCTGTCTTGTTTTTTAATGTCAGTTGTTGAATGACACTTCAGTGTAAACAATGGCTTAAATTCCTATGTGGACCCCTCACCCCCTTTAGTGGTAGTTTCTATCTGTTTAAAAGAGCGGTTGCTTGTGCAAATAAGAAATAAAAATGTATTTTGAAGACGGCCCTCACACAGCAGTCTTTAGTCATAATGCTTACATTATTTGTTAAGAAGATGCTTGCACTGAGTGTTTGCACGGAGGCCACCTATCTAGACCAGAGTGTTCTGATGAGA
The DNA here is from genome assembly GCF_011064425.1 of Rattus rattus. Lineage (NCBI taxonomy): Eukaryota > Metazoa > Chordata > Mammalia > Rodentia > Muridae > Rattus > Rattus rattus. The sequence continues at coordinate 42,949,310 of NC_046166.1, forward strand.
CGGAAGGGGAGGAACACCGACGGATGCTAACCCGAAGAGCATGCTACACTGCTTTAAGTTGCATGAGCATGAAAATTATAAGGCTTTACCAAACTGTTTTTCCAATTTGCAGCGCATTATAACAGGCATAATTCAGTCGTCTAACTCCCAGTAGCATTGGGCGGCAAGCAACATTGTAGGTGGCTGATTAATATTTTATGTTTATCTTTAGTAACTAACCACATCAATATGTGAAGATGTTCTGAGAGAAACAACATATTCAAAACAGACTTCCTTCGCTACAAAAGTTCCTTGGGAGATTTCGTTTTTAAAGTGTTTCAACTGAAGCTTTAAACATACTGTATTACTTAGCCAAAATGGATTAGTTCCTCATATTTAATAAGATGTGCACTGAAGTTTCAGGATGGAAAATTATTGGCCTGACAACTATTTAAGAAAAGTTGTTTTCCTATTGGCATTTGCTATAGTAAACACCCTGTTCTCACTATTATCTGAATCTTTATCCCTTACTACAATTTTAAGCCCAGGTCAGTCTTCAAAACTCCTAAGACTTTTTCTAAATTTTCCTTTATGTCAGCAATAATGAAATTCAGATCTTTGTCTTGAATTATCATGTTTATTAATTTTTATTTCCTAATTCTTGGCAAAAGGCTTTGTGTTTCAAATATTCCTGTGCCAAATCGTATGTCTTATATAGTGGAAGGATTTATCTGTTTTTTTAAAAATATTTTTTATTTACTTTATTTATATGAGTACATTGTAGCTGTCTTCAGACATACCAGAAGAGGGTATCAGATTCCATTACAGATGGTTGTGAGACACCATATAGTTGCTGGGAATTGAACTCAGGACCTCTGGAAGGGCAATGATCTTAACCACTGAACCATCTCTCCAGCCTAGATTCATCTGTCTTAAAGGAAGTCATTTTGGTTAACGACATCATTACGGTGTTTCAGAGAAACTCATTAAAGAGAGGTTAAATTTCATACACTTTTACAAAATATTTAAAATGCTTAACGATGAATAAGACTGGGACACAAACCAATCAGAGCAGCCATCAGTTGCAAAATCACGTCTCCGGAAATATTAATCCTTTCATTGGTGGATACTAACAAGTCAGGAGTAGACAGAGAAATGACGAGAAGGGATGAGGAAGTCCCTAAGGGTTCACACACAGCAAAGCTTGTCAATTTGCCCTTATTGACTTTGTGGCAACCAGTAATTCTCTTTTTCTTAGTGGCTGTGCTAAGTGGGATGGTTAATAATGCTTTGGACTTCTAACCATTAGCTACGAGTTTTACTTTCTATACATGATGGCATTTTTCCCCCCTTGAGATATTCTCAAATGTCTCTTGGGTCAAAATCACCCTAGTTGAGAAACACTGTTTAAAGCCAGCAGGAAGAGCAGTGCCTAGATATCCCCACAGCCATTGCGGCCTCACCATTCTCCAGTTAGCAGCTGTTACTTTTACGCAGCACTTGGTAAAGACTGGCTGCATCAACGAATGTTTCCATCAGCCAACACGCTTGGCACAATCTTTAGGAAAGGTTGCCTTCGGAGTTGCCTTTTGTAGTTTGACTTTGGAACATTTACAGTTATGACTAAGCAGGTGTTTTCTGAGACCCTGTAAAGTGACAGAAGTGTGCCAGCTCATGTTTCTTACTGCTCCTCTTTCCACTTTGTATATGTTCTTAGTTCATCCTATCTAATCTCATGCTCTCTGTCCTTTTTCCTCCCGTGCAGACACATTATAAACTTGTGATACCCCCCATTCGACCTCCGCCAGAAGTTTATCTGCAGTGGTGTGTGTGTGTGTGTGTGTGTGTGTGTGTGTGTGTGTGTGTGCTCATTACCCCTCGCCTTTGAAATGCAGAGATCTAAGCTCAGCTTCCGCCTTTTCGCTCTACTTGTTCCTCATCCAAACGAGTTAGTGGACCGTCACTTTGTGCTCACAGGTGACCTTTCTCCAACTCTTTCTCCAGAAACAGCTAGGTGTAAGCGAGAATGTCCGAGTTCAGTTAACCGGCACATCCACTGTTGGGGTTTCACTCCCTGGGTCTGTATTCTCTGCTCCACTGGATAATTCTAGCCAGATAACCCCTTTTCCAGACTAGTGTCTCATCTATTGAATGGCAGCTTATGGAGAGAGAGAGAGAGAGAGAGAGAGAGAGAGAGAGGGAGAATATTAGTCTCCCTCAGGGATGAGCCCTCTAACTGGATATCCAATACTAAATGTTCAACCCTAAGAATGTTTACATATACGCAATCCTGAGAGGACTCAGCGGGTTATCTCTATTCATTTACTCATATGTATTATTACAAATATTTAGCAGGTTGTATTTATTTACTCATACATATTATTACTCATGTATATCACACCGATGTATATTTAAACTAAAGAGAACAGCTATGAATTTATGAGGGACGGTGTATAGGAGAAGCTCGAGGGAGGAGAGGAAGGGCAAAATGGTGCAAAATTATCATTTCTTAATTAAAAATGAAATAAATTAGGAGCTGGAAGGAGGGCTCAGAGAACCTGTACCCACACAGTAGCTCACAACTGCTTGCAACTTTTGTGGGTTCTGTGAGCACCAGGCATATAAGTGGTGCAAGCAAACTCCCATATACAGGAAATTAAAATAAAATTAGAGAAAAAAACCTTTAAAATAAAACTCATAAAAAAACCTATCCTTCATATTGAGTCCAGCAGCATCTATGTAAATGACAATCATGGTCGTTACAATGGCTGGTTTTCTAAAGGATGAAGTCTAAATCCTGTAACAGCATTTTAAGGGCCTCTCTGTCCTGTCCTTTGCTCAGTCTTAGGCCACTGGAGCTGGAATTCCAGGTTCTTGAAACTCTGAACCATCATCATCAGACTCGGGCTGTGTGGTCAGCTGATCTCTGGCCACACCCCATCCCCTCCTTCTACCCCATCAGCTTCTCTTCTACCTCCCCACATCTTCCCGGAAACCTGGTCTGTCTTCCTCACCCTGACCTCTTTCTTTCTCTGTTTTGGGTATCCTGGTTCCTTCTTAACTGCAGTTGAAATGAGTTGCTTACCCATTTGTGTTTGTTCCTAGGACAAGATTATGGATTATTGTGTCCCTAGACTCTGGCCTAAATCCTTAATAGATGCTGCTAGTGAAGTCTTGGATTTTGGGAAAAGGACATAGAGGGAGAAAACAACTAGAAAAATCTTAGGTGCTGTTGGATCTCCTTCTGCTTTGGACACAAGAGAGAATCAGCTTGAGGCCGAGACATACTGCTATGTTACATGAACAAAATGAAGTTAGCATGAGCAAAATGGAGTTAGTTTTCAAGCTTTGGGAAAGGCTGGCAAGGAATGGGGAGATCGCGCAGAGTGGATGAAAGGGAGAACGGAAAGTGTAAGCTTGGTAATCACATAGTCTTAAACCTGTGCTCCCAAACCCATAACCCCCATTTCCAGTGGCAAAATCTTAACCCAGAAGCTCACTTCTCTCTTACTCCATGAACCGCAAACAGCACATACATTGTCTTCCATACTGTCTTCCCAATATCCCCCACTTCCCCAGAATATACTGAAAAAATAGGGTTTTTATGATTTTTCTTTCTCTCTCCCCTGCTGCTTTCCAGACTCAGCTCAATTGAGGACATAAGGCTAGCAGATGGGCATAGTTTTAAAGAAGTTAGAATATTTGGGCTGAAATTCCCTGGTCTGTTAATTACGGCCCTGAAGACTTCTTGTCACAAAAGCAAAATTTCACAACCCCCTGACATTAAGAATGTTGATATTCTGTTCCTAATACAGCTGCCGGCACATGAGGCCAACAGATGGGCGAGGGGCGGGGGAGCAGAAGAAAAAGGCTTCATTGCTGAGGGAGCTCGGTTGTGGAAGAGAGCCTTGCTCCTTCCTCGTTTGAAGCTCAGCCTGGTCCTCTCCTGCCATCCTGTTCCAGCCCTCTGCTTAGAACGCTGGAAGAGCAATGTTAAGAAGCCACCACGGCTACTGTCACGTGTCCCGATGACCTGTTATCAACAGTATCTCAGGCCTCGTCTGGTACAGTGTTGAAAAGACACCCAGGGAGGGGAACACCGACAGCTGAGGAAACGAAGCCTTTTCACGTTGTCACTTGCTTCTGCAGCGTGGCTTCCGTTTGGCCACCAAACGAGGGTCTATTTTGCAGTCTCACATAAAACAAGGGGAACACTGGAGACCCCTATGTTTGCTTTCTGTTTTGCATTCTTATACTTCAAATTTTGTTTCTAGTGTCTGTGCGTGGGCCGCGGTGGGGAGGCATGACACGGTGGTTGTGTGGCTATCATGAAGTCACTTCAATGACTCGGTTTCCTCCTTCCACCAGATACGATGCAGGGATGGAACGCAGGTCATGAGAGCTGATAGCAAGGGCCTTTACCCACCACGTCATTTCCATGGTCCTCCATTACCTCTTAAAACACAAATTATTTTTCAGTCATGTACGGCTTTCCTAAGGTTGGTGAATGGAGTGAAATATGCGTGGTGAATATTTACATGGAATATCTGTAACAGAAGGAACTGAAACGGATCACCCAAGAAAGCAAACCTGATCTTCTGCAGCCCCGGTGTGGGAAATGGAGCCCATTTCTCACCAGGGTAGGGTCTGTTTGCTGTACTCCTCGGCCTGGAGGGTGCCACGGAATCACTTCTCCTGAGCCTGCTTCTTTGTGTGTACAAGCAGCGCTTGTGTAACCAGGTGAGAGTTAATCTTCCTGAGCTTAGAGATTGAAATCTGAAGTGTTATTGCTTAGTAACCCACTCCTCCTCCTGATGTTGATTTAATTTGTTCCTCAAACATGCTCCCCTTGTGTTTATAGGCCCCGCGTTCTACCCTCGAGCCCACACTTCACAGTCTCTCTTGAAATTTCACCGTCGCAGTACCCACCTCCTTCCCTTGCTTCCTCTGAGATTTCTGTAGGTGGAGAAAGAGGAGTAAGGTTCTCCCCTGTGAGCTCGTTTCGTTGTATGCCATTTATTTTTATTTTACTGTTTGAAAGGCGTGACATAAAAACAGATTTGCATCTCATTTGCTTACATGAAGAAAGTTTGTTGTTCCGCACAAGGATATATTTCTATGGAACTGAAAAGGCTAAGCATGAAGAAAGTCCAAATATAATAGAGAGCAAATATTGATTGAGCATTATATTGTTCTTAATGGGGACCCGAAAACACATTCTTACCTAGGCCGTCCCTGTGGCACAGTGGTTAGTGTCGTAACACGTGCTGAGTGGCTCTAGTATCGGTGGGTAACGAGGTGCACTTTGCTTTACTTAATAAGAACGTCACTGCAGTGAAGTGTGGGCCTGGGAGAGGCGCTTTTAAAAGTTCCTTTTCTGTAGTAAAGCCCGCCTGATCCCTGCAATTCATGATGTAGACTCAACTAGGAGAGAAATGACATTAGACTCCCATGCAGGGGAGGCTCTGGGAATGGTGTGGGAAGGAGGGAGCTCTCACTTCTACGGGTTCTTGTGGAATGGCTTTTGTACACGACCTCCCTGAGCACAGCCGCATGCTCCCTAGCGTCTTCTCCTATCAATGTCATCCATCAAGAATTAATACCAAGTAAAAGTATTTTCAACAACAACAAAGCCTTACGAAGCTTCAACAGTTTCACATTTCCCATTTAACCAACGCTCCTGTGTAGGTCTGGTGTTGGAAGCTTTAAAGACTGTTAACTCACCTTTGGATTTATTTATTTGTTTATTTATTACTGGGGGAAGGATTGGGATAGTTCTTTTCTTTTGCACTTGTGTTTGTGTGTGTGTGTGTGTGTGTGTGTATGTGTGTGTGCGTGTGAATATTTACTTGTGTTGTGTGTGGGTGAATGTTTGACTGTTCACCTGTGTGCTAATAGTTGCCTGTGCCAGTGCCTGTGTAAAGGACTGTCCATGTGTGGGGAAACAGAATGTGTGTATGTGTGTGTGTGTGTGTCTGTGTGTGTGCGTGTGTGTGTGCAAGTGCACACGCATGTGCCATGGCATGGATTACAGAACTCAGGGGACAATCTCACATCAGTCCTTCACTTCACCTTGTTTGTGACAGTCTCTTGCTTCTACACATGTTAGACAAGCTTGCCCATATGCTTCTGGGATTCTTCTGTCTTCTGCCCTCCTGTGAGTGCTTTTCCTTCTGAACCTTTCCGGTAGCTCAGGCTGGGATAGACTCACAACTCCCTGGCCTCTGCCTCCTGAGTGCTGAGATTAGAAGCACGTACTGTAGTATCTGGTCATTCCGTCATCCTTAGTCCAGTGTGTGAGAGCTCTCCACTGTTATTAAGTGCGGCTTCTAGGAAATGCTATAGCTCAGCTTGAATTTTCCAGTCAAGAGAAATCAGAGAGATTCAAGTATTAGAGGTCCTATTGTGAAGTAGAAGCTTCTCCTAGCAGTTAACAGAGTGTTAGACACCTTTAATCTGGTGTTGAGAATATTTTATCTTGAGGTGGTGGAGGAGAAAAAAGGTATTCGCTGACTGATAAAATGATTGAACATAGATTTAGAATATATTAGAATGTATAATATATTATCATTCTATAATATCTAGAATGTCAATAAGCTGATTTATTATAGCGGAACAGTGGAGGTGAATTTAGAATTTAAGGTTGCTTAATGTGTGCTGAAATGTGTGTAGAAGCAAGAGACTGTCACAGATGCCCAGGTTAGTCCTGTCTTCACCACAACAGAATATGCAAATGTGCACGTCCAGAAATTTACATATGTTTTTCCCCTTCTCCCACTTTTCTTTGCTATAACTTCCTCTCCTAGATTTGCCCACATCTGTGCCAAAAAACAAAACAAAACAAAACAAAAACAAAAAACAAAAACAAAAAACCCAAAAAACAAAAAAACAAAAAACCCACCAACACTGAAATACCTTTTCTTAACCAAATAGTTTGTTTGGATCTGCAGTGACCTTTATGTGTGTACTTCTATTTATATATACACAACGTAAAATATTCAAAATACATGGTGTGTGTAGAAGAGGCTTTCTTTGGGACCTCTATGTGGAACTGACTGTAAAAACAGTGAGTGTATGTACATCTATTTCCCATTCTTCCAGCTCCTTACTTTCAGCTAATGCTGATGTTAGAGATTGGCTTCTCCAGTTCTCCCTTATGGGTTGGGGCAGCAACAGAGCACCATTAACAAGTGATGGCCATATTTATAAAACTTTCTTCCTGGCACCAGGCACTGTCCTAAGCATTTGATATGAATGAACTGATTGCACTTGAATGACACTACAGAGACAAGAGAATGTGGGATTCCTTTCCTACCCATCACAACAATCATGGTTGGTGCTCCTGTGCAAAAGGAAGCACAACAAATTCATGTACCCAAAGTTTGATGTGGCAGTGAGAGTTTTAGAAAGAAAGACCCAGGAAAGATGGTCAGAAATGAGAAAGAAACCCCAAGGACCGACGATTAGCACATGTGGGTTTTCACTAACATCTTATGCTGGGTGTGTTTTGCTTACTCTGAATGTCCATGAGTTCATCAGAAAGTAAAATGAAGAACACTGACCACAATCACCTCTTTAGTTGAAATTGGAATAAAGAATGTACAAAGCACAACGAAAATGGATCCATTTCTTGGTCAGTGAGATGAGAAGTCCATCCAATCCAACTTCTAATGGTCAAACTTCTTTCTATGGCACAGTATGGCACACGTATTCCAGAAAACATGTAACAGCATGATAAGCTCCGTCACACTGCTCCTACCTCTAGGACAAGAATCCAGAAGCGAACAAGTTAACACATCCCTCTTTGCAGTTGATTGAAGAAGAGACAGCTGTGTAGAAATGTAACTGGCCAGTAGTATGTGGTTTAATGATGATGGACTGAAGAGAGACCCCAGCAAGTCCCATATATCCAGATTCTCCTTGGTCTGTGTACAGAGCGTTCTTCCTCCTGGATACTGAGCAGGACCTTTTTGCAATGAGGGATTCTCAGGGAAAAGAGAAAGTGAAATAGGTGACCTGTGTAGATCTTATGGCTTGGTTTGTGGCGGTTTCAGTGCCTTTGACCTGGCTTGGAGCAGAAGAATTCTGTTTTCTGACTCTCTTCAGAGGAGGTAGAGGAGCCAGCCAGAGACGGAAATGGGATAAGGTCCAAAGAGAGAGACGTTTTGTCTGGAGCACCCCAAGTCCCTTTAGTTCAAAGTACTCAGTGTGCCAAAGCACCGTATGTTAGGGTATCATTGTTCCAAGGCTGGGCGATGTATAATCTGGTACCAACCCTAAACTTGCCTTTGCTCTAGTCCAAGAACAGTGCTTATGCTCTGGCAGCCATGTGCCGAAGTCAGTCCCTATGGGCATCCCCAGGAAAACGTGACCCAGAGGCTGGCTCACATTTGAACTGGAGTAATTTAATTCTATTGGTCAAAGTTGAACACATCTTTTATTAAGAACAATGGATTAAAGTAAGAAAACGAGGGAAATTAAATCAGATCCAAACGTTTCAAGAAATAATTAAATTCTAAGAGCATGACTTTTGAAGGCCAACTATGCCATAATTAATACTAAATGAGTATCTGCAACCCATTTTTGAAGAATTCCTTGTTTTAGCATCCTGGGTAATTGGATTTAAGTCCACCCTTTGCTTAGCACTTCTTGTTTCTAATAAGAGGAGAATGGATGGCCAGGACCAGGGCTCGCTCTAACAGCTCTTCTCTCTTGGTTTTTTTTTTTTTTTTTTCAATGCCATTGGAAACCAAATCATTCAACAAAATATTTACTAAAGAGCATGAAGTACAGATTTTTATCACAAACCAAACTGTCTGAGTTTCGGGATGTGCTTAGAACACTGTATGGCTTCACAGAGGCAATGTTTGCCCCACTGGGCGGCCCTGGTCCCCCCTGCACAGGGTTAGTGAGCACGGTGACTTGGTCTTGGCCAGCTCGAGGCATGCATTTGCATAACTGCACACAGACTTTGACACAGATGACTGGACAGGTGCGGCAGAGTTATGGGATGGAGTGTACAAGGCTCTGAGGCTTTGAAGCTGCAGTTTGGGCTCCCTCTCATCATGGTTTAAGACGACAGTTCTCTTCAGCAAAGCCAGACACGGAGTGATAAGATGATTTTGATTGATCTTTGCCGTCATCCTCTCCTCTTACCTATACGAGAGCCCTTTGAAGTCTGCAAAGTTAAGGGAGAAAATGAGGAAAAACTGGCCAATTGTGAATCATTACTTAATTATTCATGAGGTATATGGTCTACGTCCAAGGGAGATTAAAAATGTTTGATGTAGCCTGACTGAGAGGCAACTATTATTCCAGCGTAAAAGTTTTCTCATTTGCCGCATATGAAATACATAGCATCACATGTGCCCGGCCATGAGAGCGAATGTAAATTCCGTCTCATAAACTGGTTAGTGCTTTGAGATAGGCGTTTGCAAGTCTCTGTCAAACAGAGGGCGGCCAAATGTTGCCTATAAACGAAAGATCAGCACAGATCACTAACATTTAACCCTGTGATTGTTCCCTGACATTTGCCACATTTGCCAAGGCGAATTCCTACTTGCGGTGAACTTGAGATTGTCTCTGTTTTAAGTCTCAGGCATTGTTAGAGATAATAGGGTTAAGGATAGGACTCTGGCTTAAAGTACTTTGCACTTAATACACCCACTGGTATATTCGAGTGGTTTTAGCAAACATCTTTCCTTTGGGCCTGGAAGAAACCAGACAGTGTTAGCATTTTAATCACAATAATTATGATTCTAATAATAATGGCCAGTGTTAATGATTTGCTGACTGTGTTCTTAATACAAAGGGAACATTGGCAAACCCTAGGGACTTGAGCTTAGTGGTACCTAGATAACCAGGATGTAGGGGGGAGTTAGTTAACTCTTAGTTTGTCTTCTGTATGTAGCAAGATGTCTGATTGTGATTTCAACTGGTTAAAGATTTGGTAGAGTGTTTCAAAAGAAAAGGAAAAGGTTTTCAAATTCAAAAGAATTGCATGTTGACATGAAAATCTTTACTCCGGGTGAAAGTTTCATTTGAAGTCTTTGATTCCCATTTTGGGTGTGACGGAAATGTAGCCATTCCTACTCATTCTCTATGTCTGCATGAGCTATGCTTCTGAGTACCAATAATTCCCCAGCAGTGAGCTGAGCAGAATAAGCGTTCTGAACTTATGAACACCTGTGCACAGGAGAATGGAATGAAATGTTTGGATTCACATTCCCAGAGTATTGCGGTAAAAAAAAAAAAAAAAACGGATCAGAGGCTACCGGTACCTGCACATTCTCACTCCGTGCAGAGCCGTGGGAACCGCGCGCTCTGGCTGTCTCTCTGCCTGCTGCATTCACACACTGACTCCTTGGCAGGTTGTTATCGCGCCTGACACACACATGGTGTTCTATGGGCGGTTCTAGTGTGGCACCACAGCAGGCTAGCCCCAGGCATTCTATACCTTAGCATCGCTTCCAGAACTGAGACGGACTGTCTCTCTGCCTGCCCGGAACTTTGCTCACATCCCCTGTAGCCCGGTAAAATTAAAGCTCTAGGAACTTGTAGTTTAACAATTAGATTTATACGTTAAATTCTCAATCTACAATACATCCATAGAACAAATTCACTGCCAATTAATAAAGATAGAAACTGCCCACCTAGACAAGGTAAAATTGACCTAGACCACCTAGATCAAAATCCTCCTCCTCCTCTGTCTCCATCATCCACCCCCTGCTCCTCCTCCTCCTCTGTCCTTCCTAGACTTTTCCCCGCCTACCCTTCCTTCTCATCCAATGATAGGCCTCACCTTATCCTGGCCCACCTTGCTGCCTAATGACATCATCCTTCAGAGAGTGTCAAACCACATTAGGGGGAAAACGAAGGGTAATTCGTCTGACCAATTCAGTATTTTAATTGAATCTTGTCGTTAGTGTGTTACTTGGACTAATTTTCTTATTTCACAAGCTATGGGAAAAGAGAAGATTTGGAAATACTCAGCTAACGTGAGAGGGGAGGGACCTTAAAAGTTGTTGCAGTGTTTGAAAATGGGTTTGATGTACTCTCTAAACAAAATAGAAGGATAAAGGTGGTATTAGCACAAAAGAAATCAACCCTGAGGTCTGTAATTATTATGAAGGATGGCTCCTCCTTAAAACTTTGCTGAAAAATATGAGGCGTTGTAAACACTTCTAAATTATTTATGCTTCTAATGTGCTTTAGCGCTCTGTTTCTGCTTTCATGAGCTTCGACTTCATAATCTGTTTGCTTTTATTTACTGACTTATGGAATGTTGAATAAATATTATTACACAAGTGGCTTAGATGGTAACAAGCTACCCTTCGGTTATTGTTGGCAGACTTCAGCAACCTCAAGAAAGGGTCGGGAGGAGAAGCTCAGGGGGTCATGTTTTAAGTATTTAATGCACCGTTATTTTCTAGTATTTCAACCATGCTGCATGTGCCCGGCTGCTGGCACATATGGGGAGTCCCGAGGGCTTCTTTGCTGCAGTTGGTGGCAGAAGTTGCTTCTACAAACTTCCTGAATGTGTTCATGAGCACATGTGTGTACATTTGAGTGTGCGTGTGTGTGTGTGTGTGTGTCTGTGTGTGTGTATGTGTGTTGGGTCTGACCACAGCTCTGTCTCAAACCTTTAATCATGCACACATAGGGGACTAGAACACCCAGGAAAGCAGGCTACAGAAAGGCCCTGAGGATGCTGGTATTTGATGTAGTTTGCGTTCCGTTCCTACTTGTCCAGTGTCAGACAAGAGGAACACTTATTTTCTACTCTCAGGCAAGTTTGCTTTTTCTTTTTTTCCCTTTTTTTCTTCTCTAAAGAGAAAACATTTTAAAACTTTTATGGTGCACTTTTTAAAAAAAGGTATCACACCAGAAGGAGAAATGCTTTCTTGCCTTTAAAGGTCAGTGTGAGTCACTGTGGGATTGACAGAACTCCGTGGGCTATTGATCCGTCCTGAAGATGGTCAGGGCAGAACCAGGACAGACCATGTTTTCTTTCTGCAGCATCACAGCAGCCTGCTTAGCCCCTGGCCTCCCTGAGTCTCATCTCCCCTTTGATGTGTTGAGATGAGCTTTTGGCAGCCTGTGGGGCTCCTGCATCAGCTGTGCCCTCCTTGTATCTCCCTGTAATCAGCACAATGATGGACCTTCAGTAGAGTTGCCTGTGTACCCTTGCCCTCTGTCCCTCCCTGCCAGGAGTCCTTATGGAAAATGGCCCCAGATCCCTGCAGCCAAGTTAATGAAGAGCCTTTTCCCTCTCCATCAAAGTGTTCAATGTGCCACGGGCAAACTGGAGATTAACTCGGCAACTGAGACGAAAACTATCTTTGTCCCCAAGGTTTCAGCGTTAGTCAATTATCGAACAGGTGGTTGATATTGCCTCTGTTTACATTGACGAAAGCTGCCTGGGGGTTTGAGGAGGATCGGCTCAGTAAGACTGCCCTAGACCAGTTTGTTCAGGAGCTAGAAAGCAGACAGAACTCTGGCAGGAAATGACTGGCCAACGCTATCATCTGCCTTCTAAGAGAGCACATCGCTTTAGGAAATGCTCGGCAGAACCCTCGTCGCATTGGTTGGTTTTTCCAACTGGCCCACCCTCATGGGCGGTCCCCACCCCGGTGGAAAGAGATCATTGGATGACTTGCTCTCTGTATCTACTCAGAGAGGGCCTGACTGGTCTGCGTGTTTACAAAGACACAGAATCAGGCAAGTTGGCCATGTGGTACAGAAAACTTTGAACTTGGAACATTTCAAAAAAATTCGCCTTATTATTTGGGAATATGTGGGGCTTTCCTCACTTAAATCAACCTAATGGTTTATAACAGTTTTGCTGGTACCTTTGTTGAGTCTTCTGTTAATAAGTGTATCATATAGATTGTCCAATCTAATCTACCAAAATACTGTTATGAGGTGAGATTCTCACCTCTCGACATTCACAAGCAAGGAGCTTCGAGAAGTGAGAATTTAACTGGACTTTGTTTGTTTTAATTTGTTCTTTGCTTGTCTAAGGAAAACCGATGGCCTCAAAGATCACCACGTTAAATTATGCTGACCGTAAACAGAATGACAACCATAACCTATAACACGGGCTATTTCCATGTGGAGCTGGGGTGGAGGATATAAAATGACATGACGGTAGCAGGTGCTCTCCCTGGGAAGAGGAAGGGTACCAGGGGAAGGGGAGGTTACAGGCAGAGGGGGAGTGTAAATGATCAAAGTGTATTTATGCACGTGTGAAATGTTACAAGGAAACTCAGCATGCTGTACAATTAACACATGCTGAAGCAACACCTCAATCACAAAAATGTTCCTGCCACTACAGGGAAGGTTCTCATCTCCGGAGGAGAGGAGCTCAGGTGGAAACATGGAGATTTTGGCTTATTCAGTAACATTATCCAGTGGTTTGATTTAGTTTGGTCCTACATAGTGGAAAGGGTGATCTGTTACCGACCTCACCCCACCCCTGATTCTTTTCTCCCCATGCTCGGAGTCCTCTGCACAGTTTTAGTTCCAGATGAACTGTTTGCCATCTCATATTTGCAATATTGAGTGGGTGTTTGTCAGCAGAACTCAGATCTTAAAATGAATTGCATAAAGCTAGACTCTGAGACTTTGACCCACAACCCAGCTCTTGAGAGATTGAAGTTTACATGTGAGGGGCCAGCCTGAGCTACTCTCTTTCCAAAACACCAGAAACAAGGCTAGCGGGTTGGTTCACTGTTAAAGAAGCTTGTGGCCGAGTTGGATGGCCTGAGTTTGATCTCAGGATCTCCCTGGTAGAAAGAAAGAACCAACTCCAGCCAGTTATCTTTTGGTCTTCATATATACACAATGACACACACTGTATACACACACATAGACGACACACACATATGCACACATGCCTGCACATACTAAATGAATATAATAATAACAAAACATTGGAAATAAAAACCAAAAATAGAGATATACATTACATAGATAACCTATGGTACCTCTAATGGTTTTTTCTTTTCTTTCCTTTTCTTTTTTCTTTCTTTCTTTTTTTTTTTTTTTTTGCTAAAATAAAGGAAGCTAACTAAATGTCACTTATGTGATAGTATGATTCCCTTTTCCCTAAAGGTTTGTTCCCCATTTAGTAATAATACTCTTGTTCTAACCAAACCCAGGATGGTTGAACTGGTGGCTCTATTCCCTACCATCACTCAGTGACTTGAAGCCACACTGCCCATCATCTTCAGTTACTAGGTTCTCAGTGATAGACAGAGAGCAGAAGTAATAGCTTTAATTTCTCCATCACTGGTCTAAAAATGGACAGTTGGCACTTTATTTCCAGTCTTCCTTCTTGAAATGTGGACCCTAGTAATGGCATATAATGAGGGAGTAAACTAAGATAGCGCCCCAAGGGACCCTTTCCCCTTTTATATCCTTGGATCTAGAGATACTATCCCACTTTGCTTTCAATCTCTGTGATAAAAAAAAAGTATAAACGAAAACAACCTGGGGAAGAAAGGGTTTATTTGGTATATACTTCCATGTCATTGTCCATCACTGAGCAAAGAGAGGGCAGGATCTCAAACAGGAACCTGGCGGCAGGAACTGAAGCAGAGGCCATGGAGGAGTGCTGCTTACTGGCCTGCTCCTGTAGTTTGCTCTGCTTGCTCTCTTATGTACCACAGGACCACCAGCCCAGGGGTGGCAAATTATAGAAGGAAGTGTTTACTGGGAGCTTGCTTACAGTTTCAGAGGTGAACCCATGAATATCATGGCAGGCAGCATGGCAACAGGAAATCAAGCATGATGCTGGGGCAGTAGCATCTTTTGAGACAACAATAGAGAGGCAAAGGTGAGAGAGGATGGGACTGGGGAGGACTTCTTTAACTTCAGTACTTACCTTCAGTGACACTGCCTCTAACAAGACCATGCCTCTTAATCCTTTCTAAATAGTTCCACCAGCAGCAGAGGACACATTCAAATATATGAGCCCACAGGGGCCATTCTTATTCGAAGGACCGCAGTGACTTCCTGGCAGTGTATATAAAGCAATGAGAAGTAAACACAGAACAATGTGGTATGGGGAAGTGTATCACTTGGGAAAGAAGCCCTGTGCAACTAGATACGAAGATGGAGAATTCTCTTAGCTTTTAGTTTAAAATTTAAATCATTTCATTCTTTTAAAAATAGTGAAAGGACAGACTACAGTTATTCACAGTGAGTAGAGGCACATGTTGACTTGAAAAAGAATAAAGTAGTTGTGTTACTTCCAGAAAAATAACTGAGCGTTTGTCACCAGAAATAAAAATTCAGGCACCAAAAAGAAAATTAGAAGTGGAAGCATTGTATCTATCAAGATAAGATTGGCAGTGTCCCAGTAGTTAAAGATTCTTTTAATGAGCAGGGTACTGGTATTGATGAATCTTTAGACTATCATGTAATATGCCTTCTAAAATCCCAAAGGTGCATACAACTTAGTAAATAATTTTTTTCAAATGATGAATATATGGTGCTCATGCAGAAAAGATGCATTAAAATTGTAACAGGAACCAGTGAATTTCTATGCAACGCAATTGAAATGAAAAGTTCAATATACTGTCACAAGTTCTACAGTATAATGACCTTTAACAATTTATTGTGTTCAATTACTTTCTGGATTGGACTTAATGTTTGCCTGCTCCAAGAGAGGAAACATGTACCTGGTAATGTAAATTCAGACAAGAACAGGTAAGGTAAGGGAGCTTGAAGGTCTCAAGGGTGTGTGAAGGGTGTGTGTGTGTGTGTGTGTGTGTGTGTGTGTGTGTGTGTGCATGTGTGTGTGCGGCTACTAGTGGTATTCTGGCAAAGGGACATAGACTTGAAATGCCCTTAAGTTTTTATCTCTACATGACATGGCTTAGTGAAGCTGTCAGACCAAATCGGAGACGCTCCTTTGTACAGTGGGTGGTGGTTAATGCAGAGGCTCACAACTGGTCAAAGTGTGAAGCATAAGTGTTAATGGAGTGCTCGGCCAGAAATGAACTGCCTTGTCAAGTGCCTCCGAGGCTTAAGGTCTGTTGTGGAAGAGGAGTCAAAAAGATGTTAAGAGCCAGAGACCAGTTAGGACAGAAATGAAAGACTGTCTTTTGGACACGACAGGACCACTGCCCTCATGAACTCACAGCAGCTGTAGCTGTACTCAAGACCTGCCCAAGGACCAGTCAATGTTCTAGCATGGAGAAAGAGCATTAGCCTCCTTGCCAAAATGAGGAACTATGGAAAACTAATGGCCATTCAGGAAGGGAAAGTTTCTTAGGGATTCTCTTGCTGTGGTAAAACACCATAAGCAATGGCAAAATGAGGAAGAAGGATCTACTTCAGCTTACAGTTTACTATCCCAGTTTATCATTAAGGTACGTCAGGGAAGGAACTCAAGGCAGGAACTATAAGGCAGGAACTGAAGCAGAGGTGTAGAGGAGTGATAATTAGCGGCTTGTTCTCCATGGCTTGCTGAGCCAGCATTCTTATACCACAGAGGACCAGGATGGGGTGGTGGTGGCATGTGGCTGCACCCATAGTGGCCCAGAATGTCCCATATCAACTACTAATTATAAAAATCCCCCTACAGACCTACCTACAAGCAACCTGATGGTGGTATTCGTTCAGTTGAGGTTCCTCCTCTGAGATGTGTCAAGTTGGTACAAAATTTAATCAGGTCAGAGAGTAAGTTAACTTTAAGGATTTTGACCCTGGTGGATTGGCCACTCTCCAGTGAATGGCCCTACATCCAAGAATACATGGTAGCATAAATTGGATTGAATGAGTTATTTAAAAAAAAAGAAGACACAAAGTCAGGAGGCTGAGAAGGTTGGGGTGAGTCCGAAAGGAAATAGTAAATCTGATCAAAATATATCATATAAAATTCTCAAATAATAAAAATATTCTAAAAATTTACCACAATCAAGGTTTGTTGCAAAACTAAATAAGCATGCCCACAACTATCTAAAAAGTCTTTAGAAACATTTTTAGTAATATGTAAAAGTATATTTACATTAATAAAGTAACCCATGAGGGCCAATTAAATGCAGAAACAGATGAGAATATAGCCATCTTCTATGAATCCAAGTATTGAAGAAATTTATGGGATGTAAAACAATGTCAATCTTCACATTAAATTTTAGTTTGTGTTTTGGGGAAATGTTATTTTTTCATAAATGTCCACTCAGCTTCTGTTAACATGAATGGCTTTATTAATGTTTGTGGTAGAAGTATGACCTCTTAACGATGTCCACATGTGAATTGCAGGAATCTGTAACTTTATAGGACACAAGAATTTCATAGATGAGAGTAGAGTAAGGATGTTGGGTATACTTCTCTTCCAGAGCTTCATGTGTTGGAAATGTGGTTGCCATTAATGGCTTGTTTTCATGTCCCAGTACCATGTTTTGCTCTGATAAAAAATCCTGACTGAAAGTAACTTAGAGCAGAGAGGCTTAACTTTAGCTCACAATTTCAGGCTGCTTTCCGTTATTGTGGAGAAGTCAAGGTGGAAGGAACTTGTACCGTCTGGTCACATCACATCCACAGACAAGAGCAGAGAGAGTTAGATGCATGTATGCCACTTGTTTGCTTTTGCTTAGCTCCTTTCTCTACTCAGCTACAGTTCAGGAACCACTTCATAGGGAATGGTGCTGCCCACAGTGGTCTGGATCTTCCCGAATCCATTAACACAATTCAGTCTCTTGCAGACATTCCCACACCCAACCTATGGCAGGGAATTCTTCCTTGAGGTTCTTCTCCTGTGTAAGTCTATGTTATATCAAACTGGCAATTAAATCTAACCATCACTCTGTGTCGGTAGCATTGGTATGTGTTGGTAACACTACAGAGGAGGGGCTAGTGGAACATAGGTTATGGGAACCCATCTTCATAAATGAATTTCTGTTGTCCTTTTAGCGAAGGATCACATCTCCTAGACTGGAATTAGTTCCCTCCTGTGCAGTTTGTTCTAAAGTAAGGCTACAGCATGCGCTTGACCCCTTTGATATGCATTCTCTCTCTGCTTATTCATTCTGTTGGGGTGTTAATGAGGCATGCAGTTTACAAAGTTGTATGAATACAGCAGAGGATACATTAAAAAGCCCACACAGTACAAATAACCCCCAAAGCATTTGCAGTGCAGTGTAAAAGCCCATGGTTGTACAAAACTTGTCCTCTGAGCTTGTAAACTTTTTCTCTGCTCCCACTTGCTTAAAAAGATCTTTTGCTAAAAAAATAAGTAAACAAAATAAACAAAAGAGAACAAATGTTATCCACACTCTTCTATATAATTATTTGTTCTGAATCAAGATAACTTGGACAGTTCCAAAGCCACCCACCAACCCCTGATACCCAGACATTCCAGTGTGAACACCTGAACAGGTTCCTTTGGTCTCATGTCTGGACCATCTGTCCTTCTCCAGTTCAGTGTGTGAACTACAAGCCATCTATCTCTCTCCTCTGAAGCCATTGAAGGTCTCTATTGTAGCAGTGTAGCACTACAACATAGTACAGCGATGTAACCTTACCTTTAGATTCTCTTGTAAGTGCAAATTCACATTTCAAAATACAATTTCAGTTGCCTTGGTGAAAATTTAAAATCTTATCGACTTTTTTTAATTGAAAAGGAACAAAAATCAAACTCGTGATACTTCTAGGAAGGTGTGTCAATTATGTATCTCCATTAAGTCCCATTTCTTTCTAATATTGAGATACACTCTTCTTTGCCTTGAGGGAAAAAGGCTTTAATAGAATTTTCCTAATCCTTAAAGTAATTTTATTTTCAGGGATTACTGGTGTGACATTTTATTGCTACCACCTCTGTTATTTTCCTTTTACTCTTTGGCTCAATCACCAAATTGAAATCACTTTAAGACCTTAAAATAATAATGACAATGATTTTTACCTTTTACCGTATCTCGACAAGGCAGGTTGGGAAGACACTATTTCCACTGGGACTGTGAGGATGTGCAGGGAATTTAGAAAGAGTAGGATACTTGCCTCAAATGCAGTAACTCTCCTTAGCAGGGCCAGAAGAAAACCTAATTTCATGACGATTACTAAGAGGGCATAATTTTATTGGACACAACTGGTTATTTTCAGAACCTTTTGTAGACTATTAACTGGTAACCGACTTAGAAATAACTGGTTTTCCAAATACCCAATAATCAGTGTAAACAGCTTTTGAAATGGGCAGCTTCATTTTTATCAAAATACAAGACAAGGATATACATGAATATCAATAAAACTACAAATTGGGTACATTAGTGACACCATTACCCTAATGGGATGTTTACCTAAGGAAAGACTCAAAGTCAAAGGACAAGAAGTGAATAATGCAAGAACCAGGAAAGCTAAGTCAATAAAGCAAAAATAAGGCAGAGGACTAACGTGTCTGGTGAGACCACCAAGCGTGTGTATAGAACAGGACGCAGCGAGAATAGACAAGATGTCACATCACAGGGCGTCTCCTCTGTGAGAAAAACCTAAGAAGCTCAAAACAATGTTTGAAAGGACTTGCCTGTATTCACATGGCGCATGACATTGTGATTATTTTCTTCTGACAGAAATGAGTTATATAAATAGGACATCAAAAGGAGCATGTAGCTTTGATCTCATTTCTAATTAATTGCACCCGGGTAAGATTCAGAGCACATAAGTGAGGCGCAGTAAGCTTTACTTATGTAAATAATTAATAAGCATCTATGATCTATCAGACTTTTATCTGTCCTTCCATAGAGGGGGTGTTATCTAGAGTGCAGCGCTGAGAAACAAGCTCGTCACTGAATCCTCCTCTGCTGGTTTATTTCTTGGAGGGAATTCCTCAAGAGAAAAGCCACTTCTGAAATCTAACTCTGGGAGAGTGTGTTCTAGGCGCAAGCTACAATTAAGAGTCTTTTTGGAGACACTGTGGCAACGATTTCTGTTTGTTTGCTACCAACATCTGCTCTGTTCTTCCTTACAAATGGTGCTGTGGCTCTCATGTTGTGTAACTAAACCTCCAAGCCCTTGGCCATGAGAAGTGTTCCTGGGGCATATTGAAGGAATGTGATCAGAAGGGAGGGTTTTTTGTTTTGGAGCAACTGGTGATGGATGTCCTGCCACACTAGTCTTTATGAGATGATAGAGGTAGAATTATCTTCTGATAAAAAAAAACCACTCTTCTCAGACAGTAATCTAAAAGAGAAACAAGCTTCTTTGTCCTTCAAAGCTTTGCTATGGTACTTTAGCTGGCTTATGCACTGGTAAAGGAGAGAGAGAGAGAGAGAGAGAGAGAGAGAGAGAGAGAGAGAGAGAGAGAGAGAGAGAGAGAGAGAGAGAGATCAGTAAGAGGGTTAAAGTTTTCTCTGTCCTAGCCATACTTTATAACATCTAATCAATTTAATTGGATTTATGTGAAGTAGGTAAATCTGTCTAAAAAACCAGGTCTGGATGATTCGCCACTTTCTGTACTAAGTATAACGGTGTTGAGAAGAAGAACAAAAATGTCCCCCTTTCGGAAATAACATAATCAAATTGTTTCCAACTCAGTATCTACCTGAATATATCCTTTCTCTCCTTTTGATACAAGATCCTTTTGTTGTGATGCTGCGGGACTTTTCCCGGGGAGTCCTGAAGAAACATCTGTTCTTCCCAAGTAGGGCACTGACTAAACAAAGTAGTGATCTTTATTCAAGTCCAGCTTTGCAAACTAGAGAGTTTATTGTGTTTAGGTACAGGAGCACGGGGGAGGGACTACTTACAGGAACTCAGGTAACTCAAACACAGAAGTCCCACCCTGCCATGGATGGTCCCTCAGGAAAGTATTGAAGTCAGGCTGTGTCAGCCTTCCAAGTTCTTGTTGTTGTTTTGTTTGTTTTTCCCAAAGACAGGATTTCTTTGTGTAGCCCTGGATGTCTTGGGACTCACTAGGTAACCTAGGCTGGCCTCAAGCTCATAGACATCGCCTGCCTTTGCTTCCTGAGTGCTGGGATTAAAGGTGTGCACCAGGATGTCTTCCACGTTCTCTGTACTCGCAGCTCCTGGGACCACGAGCGGCTGGGGATGCAGGAGGGAGGGACAGGAGGCATCTGGGCTGGGAGTCTGGTGAGCCTTCTGTTCTATGATGGAATGTTAACACCTCGGTTAGATTATTGTAGACCAGGCTGTCAGTGTTTGGTCCTGCTTAGTCACTACCAGCGCTGCAGGTCACTACATGATCTCTGCTTCACGGGATCGATGATCAGTTCAGGCCTGAGCCAAACTTTACCACAACCTATGACTTTCAGGAAATGGGATCACTGGCATCTATTTCCTCTCTCTTGGTTTTATAGTCTCTCTTCTTTCTTCCCCGTCAATTTGCGCCAAAGCGTCTCCCCTTTTCTAGAGATGAGGCTTCATCCGTGTGGGAATACCAACCACCTCTTGTTTTCCATCTTCGTCATCTCCTCTTTGAA
Organism: Rattus rattus; assembly: GCF_011064425.1. Lineage (NCBI taxonomy): Eukaryota > Metazoa > Chordata > Mammalia > Rodentia > Muridae > Rattus > Rattus rattus. The sequence continues at coordinate 42,970,729 of NC_046166.1, forward strand.
TATACCTTCACTGGTTCCAAAATCTCGAAAGAGCCGTAAAACCTTCCTGCTCCCGTCTAGTAGAATTTGCATGCTATCCACATACCTTTCTTATTTACAAATGGTAAATCCACTTACACCTCTATGAAACGTATCCCTTCTGAATAATTCTAAGACGCCCATTACTGGGCTCTCACTCTGGCCTCCATCTGGCATCCCAGCCTTGTAGATGTCCGTCAAAGGAGTTCAGGGGGAATGAAGAGTGTCATGTAGAAGACAAGTAGAGTTTATTATGGAACAGCATGGGGTACTCCAAAGGTGGCCATGGGTGATGTGAAGGGCACCCCTGGGGAAGAGCTACACTCATGGTGGTGAGTGGACAACGGCCCGAGGCCACTGTTCAGAACTGTATGTCTAGGGAGGCCAGACTACTACTTCTTAAAGGTTCTGCAACAGTCACCTTTCCTGAAGGGCGTTTCCTGCCCAGGTGATTGACAGGCCTATTTAAATGAAGTCTTGTCCGAGAGGACAATACAGGGTTTTGTTCTTCAGAAAGACTTTTGCTGGATGCTAATCTTATAATCTTCCTGGCAGTTTACAAAGTCACGCTTTGACCAGTAATCAGAGTCTTGTAGTTTCAGGTCCTGATTTAACAAACTGGTAATTAGGAGGGAAGTGGCCATCCTTGGGGACCTTCGATCTGCTAGTATCTGTCTGATTGGCTACCTAGCACCCCGAAGGTTGTCTCTCTGTCTACGACCTCCACTGACTCTTCTACTATTTTATGGATTGTCTAGCAGGGGACACCCCCACATATATGTGTGCACACATGCAAATGTGTGCGCACACACAACATGTACATAGATCATATTATATTAAGTCTGCACTTGAGATTGGTAATTTATAAGATATTTACCAATATCTCTCATTAGAATCTCTATTAATAGTATTGTCTTTATACAAATATGTTGTAAGTGTCTTGGAAACAAGAATAACGTGTTTGTTTCTCTTTAAAGATCTATTCGCTTTAATAATTATCAGATGGGACCCATACACTAGGTATGTATTTCTGTTTCCTATCACCAACCAAACCAAACAGAGTTAGCATGATAGCAAGCATTCAAGCGTTCAGATGGTCAGCCCGCATAATACTACACACGTGAGTGCAATGAAGTAGAATCTTTGAAGCTTTACATTTTGATTTGAGAGTTTATGCTATTTCATTTTTAACATTCAAAATGATTACATATTTGTATGTGTGTATGCCAAGAAAAAAAAAGAGGACATAAGTGTCCTGTCTCAGGCTAAAGTGCTTGCCATACTTGATATATAGAAATGATTTTTCCCTCGTCTTTATAAGAGCACAAAGATTAAATGCAGGTGGAAAGACCCCAGCAAGAGTGTGTCAATTCCGTTGGAACATTAGGTGGATGACATTCATTATTTTCAAGCAAATCTGTGCCAGGGAAATCATTAGCCGAGCATTTGTTGATATCGCAAAGGTGATTTGGAGAAATCAAAGCAGGGACAGTTCTTTTCAGACAACGGTTTTGTCTGGAGGTTAATAGGAATGAGGGAACCATTAAAGAGGTTTAAAAGACAATCATTTGCAGGAGACAAATTGACATATAGCAATGTCGTCAGTAGCATACTCTGGGGATGACAAGGAGTCACAAACCTACAGGAAGCAAGGCACTCTGATCCCCGCTGAGGGGCTTCAGAAGTAAATGCCAGATCCATCCTGTCAAAGACTGAGGACTTAAAAATTCTTTTACATACATACATACAAAAGTAGTTACAGATTCCTGTCTTCCACTATGAAATAATATTTTTTTTGTCCAAATGAGCAGGTATTGTTACAATAAGCTTACAAGTTATTTATCAACTTTTTTTTAAACAAAAAATGAAGTATATTTAACCTTTGAAACTCTGAAAGCATCACTACTGAGTTACAGTTATGTCTGTAAGAACACATGTGGGGACAGGACTCTCCCAAGTTTTTTACCCTGCCTCACCCTCATCCTATTCTTTCTCTGTCAGACACAAACCAGGTGAAGGGGACCCTGTTAGACCCTCTCATGTCGATATCAGGACTATGGTTTTTATGTTTTCTGTGCTCCTTGAGCCTATGGGTGACTGTGGTTCATGTATCTATCAGACTGCCTCTCTCTTGTGTGCTTTCTTTGACTTTCTGTATAATCAGGCTTTGAATTTTCTGAACTTCTCTCTGCTCTCTGGAAGCCACGCCCCCCAGGGTCCCCACCCTTATCCCTCCCCTCCTGCTCTCTGGAAGCCACGCCCCCCAGGGCTCCCGGCTCCCGTCCTGCTCCCTGGAAGCTGCCCCTTGTTTTCCTCTGTAGCTCTGGGCCTCATCCTTCAGATTAGCAGCACCGGGAAACAAATGCCCAGCAGGTGGTTGGATGGCTGCCTCTCCTGCCCTGTGGTGGCTCCAAGCAAGGTTCCATTGCAACAACTCTTTAAGGTCACATGCCAACACAAGTCTTGTTAAATCATCAATGTTAAAGGAGGTTGAAGAAAATAATGTGAACCAAGACCCTGAGATGCACCCAACCAGCTGGGTAAGCTTCCCACGGTTACTTAGATAGGTGTGGCTTCAGAAGCTCCCTGCACCAATCCGGGTCTTCCAGCATCTTTCCAGGCTCTCTCCTAACCTTAGATTTCACCTCCTCCTGGTAACAGCAGGCGCTGATTCCCAAGCTCTGTGTGGGCCTATCTTACAGTCAATTTAGTCAGCACTTTTATTTTTATTATTATTTTAGTATATGTGCTGCCGAAGCGAGCACTATTATTATTATTATTATTATTATTATTATTATTAAATTAAGTTTTCTCAGTTCAAGAGTAGTGACAGACCCAAACACTCTCTTCCCTGAAGGAACATGATTTGCTTTAAGCCACTCCCTAAGCCTCATGCCTTTCCCTTTTTTATTTGAGGATTATTTTACATATCTCCTCTCTCCTCTCCTTCTCTCTCTCCCTTCTCCCTCCTCCTCTCCCCCCTTGTGAAAAGCGCGGCAATAAACATGGATGTACATGTACCCCTGTGGAAAGCTGACTTAGAATCCTTTGAGTATATAGTTGTTCTAGTTCATTTCCTGTTGCTATGATAAAAACCGGGGCCAAAAGTAACTTCAAGCATGAAAGGATTTACGGGGCTTACACTTCCAGGTCAGAGTCCATCACTGAGACAAGTTGGGGCAGAAACTCAAACAGGAACTTGAAAGAAACCTTGGGATATTGTGGCTTGCCGGCTCACTTGTAGGCTCCTGTTTAGCAAGTGTTTTGTAGCCTAGGACTAAGCACTTAGGGGAAAATGCTGCCTGCAGTGGGTGGGGCCCTTCTACTTTAATTAACAATAAAGAAAACTCCCCATAGCCATGCAACCCGACCTAAGCAACCCCTTGATGGATGCTCAGGAGATTCTAGGTTGTGTCAAGTTGACAGTTAAAGCTAACTATAATAAACCCTGTGAGTGATGTGGCTGGCATATAGTTTATTTCTAATTTTTAGAGTTTGTTTGTTTTGGGGGAAATCTCCAAACGGACTTCTATAATAGCTATACTAGTTTACACATAATCCCCCTGCCTCTGCTTTCTCATCAGTATTTGATGTTTTTTGTTTTCTTGATGATAGTCATTGTGACTGGGGTGAACCAGGGTCTCAGTGCAGTTTCAACTGGCATTTTCCCAATGGCTAAGGATGTTGAATATTCCTTTGCCTTTTAATTTGGAGGCATTCCAATATTGAGGACAAAAATGTGACAGTCATTTTCAGCAATTTTCTACCTAATATATTGGTTCTGACTACAAAACTCATATATATATATGATATATATCATATATATTCCATATATATATATGTTCCATACATGCACAATGTTAGACAGCACAATGCACTTGCAGACTTGGGGACACAGGAATTATGCAAAAGACATAAGCTATATCATAGGCGTCTCATAATTCAACAAATCCTTGAGAGAAAAGACAGACAGGCAAATAAATCATTTTATTTCAACTCATTAAGTACTGCCCTAAAAGTAGTTTTAAAATCTCAAGGTGTAATTACTGGGGAATGGCCCACTGCGGCTCCAGGAACCAGGAAATGCCTCCTGGATGAGACTGATAATTACAATGATTCCACTGCACTTTGCACCATTGTTCAAGGTGCATGCCCCATCTAATACCCGATGACTTCATTTTTATCCCAGCTGCTCTTCTTGGGAAGATGACGAGGCAAATGAAGTGACAACAGCTTTAGCCGCCTCCTGCCCGGGGCCTGTTGCCCAACCTTAGTTTGTTAAGTTTCTCTACTGTTCCTTGGATTACAAAAGAGAAAGTTCATGCTTAGGGAGGGCATTTACACAAGCGGCTAGCATTCCAAGAGGAATGTCTAGACTTAAGGGAATTTGAGGAAATGTGGAAGACAGTATGCTTCCCGGTGCAGAGAACCTTCCGTACTGGTAAATTCTCTCCCTCTGAGCCTAGTTATGTGTCCAAGGCTTATGTAAGGAAACAGACTCATTGGAACCATGTGGACTTGTGTTTCTTGCTAGAGTTGGAATCTGAAGAGTGTGTGTGTGTGTGTGTGTGTGTGTGTGTGTGTGTGTATGTGTGTGCTGGCCTTTCCCTGGGGCATCTGCTAACACAAGCCTATACATTTCTTAGGGTGTACTGCTTCTTGAATTAGTGTTTTGAAACTATGATGCCCATATAGATGAATCTTATTCTGGACCTAATATGTGGCAGAGCTCTCCTACATGGTTTGTTTGTTGCCGGGACAACCCTATCCGATGAGCATCCTCTTCCACTGTAGGAAGCCCTCTTTGAAGTCAGTGGGCACTATGCATGTTTTAGGTGGAAAGATAGAAAAAATATGTTTGCAAGCTACCTTTAGAAGACTCGGCTGCATTTCTCTTGATGGCTATACATGTAGGAGCCAGCCCCCACTCCCTAACTTCCTCCCCCAAGCCTGGGTTTCACTTGCTCTCTGCGGTCATCTTCAGGCCATAGTACAGCAGAGAGTTTTGCTAGGGTTTGCCTGTCCGCAAATCTGACACCTCCCGGTGACTTGCTGGGACTGTGTTCCAGGCTGTATTTTCCTCTATGATCTATTGTTTATCATAGCTTCGTTTGGGCTTCTAGTCATCTTTCTGTACATTTTCAATCTTTGTCCCTAATCTAAATTGTTTATTTTCCTCCAAAAAGAATAGAAATGCCACCCTCCTTTGTCCTGTCTGTGCCTATTCCCTTACCTCCTCTCAGCACTTCAAATGTTGAAGAGAGAGTTGTTTCTACATGTCTTACTTGAGTCACAGACTGCAGTATTTACCATGGTATGCTAACTGTCGCAACCACTCAGGACATGAAGAACATTGGTGAGATTCCTTTCATTAAGAAGAACAAACAGAAAGAGAAACAGCATATCTTTTAAATTCAATTATCTGACTTCAGAATTTTTCCATTCATTAAAGCCAAACAGAAGTACTTTCAAAAAAACTCTCTAATTTCCAATTTTTATGTCTTATTTACTTTGGCTTATGTCCAGTGCCTAGAGCAATACTGTGTCAACTGTCAACTCTTCAATGTTTGTTTGAGATGCTGGTAATTTTTAACCACTGAAACAAAGTATTCTTTGCTTTCTATATATTTTGATTCTTTTGAAAATGTGAGCATCAAAGGTACACATATTTCCCCCCATTCTTTGTTCTTTCTCATCCCGTACCTACTCAGTGATGCGCGAGTTCTGATTTGTTGCTGTTGTTTTTACTGCCCGTTTCTTTTTGACATAGGGTTATGCTATTTAGTCCAGACCGATCTCCAACTTACAATCCTCCTGCTTCAGCCTCCTGAGCATGGGGATTCCAAGCAATACACAGGTCATTAAAGAAGTTCATTAAGCGCCCACTTTTCTTTGAAAGCTCAGAACAACTTTTTTTTGTCTTCATGAAATGTGTTAAATTACATTCTTCGGAAGACAATGTCATCTGCTCTTTCATCTTCCTCTGTACAATGACCATAGCCCAGTGGCCCTCAGCCTTCCTAATGCTGTGACCCTTTAATACAGTTCCTCACATCGCGGTGACCCTCAACCATAAAATTATGTTGTTGCTACTTCCTAATTGTAATTTTGTCACAGTTACGGATTGTGAAGCAAATATCTGATATGCAGGATGTCTGATATGGGACCCCCAAAGGGGGCAGAAGGCACAGGTTGAGAACTTCTCTCTATAGCCTCAGATGTCTCTGCCCTCCTCATCCCACATCCATATATTAAAATCCTGCATATATGTCATAGTTGCAGAAGGGGGGATACCTTGCAGGTGACTAGGACGTAATAGGAGGACCCTCAGAATTGAATCACTGTTCTTCTAAATGAGAGTCTGACCACACAGCACAATACTACAGGACTCTGAGAAATGGATGTCTAACTACAGTAAGCACTGCCTCAGTCACTGCTGTCTGTGGCATGGCGTCCTAGGCTGATTTCAACAAAGGCTGTTTCTACCAGAGCTTCAGCCATGACCTCAGTCCCTGTCCTATATCAGTGCTTCATTTCAGTTAACACAAACGATATCACCCTTTCTATGGATGTGCTGATATTGGGAAAATTTCAAATACGAAGGAGAGTTTTTAAAAAGTTATACCCAGAGGCCCTTGGAGAGCTGTCTGGTACGACCTAAGGCAGATGTCTGAGGTCAGAGAAGACACTGCTACTGGGACACTGATATATTCCAGAATACACCTCGGCCATCACCTACCATTCTCCCAACCAACTTTATTTTCCCCACGAACATCTGTCTGCAGTCCTGGCTCCCTATCCCAGGGTCCTTTAAGCAGATTATGACTAGATTGTTCAATAAACTAATTTGGACATGAATATTAATACCCAAAGTTGCTCCCTGTGCATGGAATTTATTTATTTTGAACCATCTTAAGGTTTCAAATGAGATAATTAAATATTAGAGAATTTAGATATTCATATCCTTATATTTACAGTTTTAGACTCACAGAACCCACAGCAGCTTTTAAAAGATGAAGGAAAGTTGGGTTTGAAGAAAGTCCATGTTTGTTGTTACTGATGGCTCTACCCTCTTTCTCTCTCTTTCCTTTCTTATCATTCCTACTTCCCATCAGACACTGCATGAGACACATGGCAATGGACAAGGCAGTGAACTCTACAGAGCTAAGAGGTTCTCTATCTTAATATTATATATCGAAATCCAGTTTTGTTCCACATAGTAACACCATTTTTTCTTAGCCCTAAAATGTTGATTCTACCGTATATTTGGACGTCACCCAAGACACCAAGTAGAAAGTTGAGGTAAAGATGAGACAGAGGAATAAGACACACCCTCTGACGGTTTTCCTTAAACAACATTTTCTAGGGGTAGAGGTAAAAGTGTGAAGGGCATAGAGCTTGCCAAGTGCGAACATAAGGTTTATCCCTAGCACCAGTAAAAAAAAAAAAGATCTAAAAAACACAAATCAGATTAATCACTTGGTAAAACCCACAAGGAGACTTTTAAAACGATTTAGTTTTATTTTTGTGTGTGCCTGTCTGGATGTCTGTGGGTACAGAGGCCAGAAGAGGGAATTGGATCCACTAGAGCTGGAATTACTGTGTGGGTGGGTGGGATTTAATCTGCCTGTCATGAGTTCTGGGTACCAAACTTGGGTCTTCTGGAAGAACAGCCAGTGCTCTTTACCCCTGAGCCATCTCTCTCCAGCAGCAAGGCCCAGACTTTTACTGACTCAGATCTAGGTCACTTACCTGTTCTGTTTTAGCCATCCACATTGCTATGTTCAACAGACTCTAGGTTCTGTTCCAGGGTTAAGTGGGGCGAGCATGGGTTTGGCAAAAGAAGCTCGCCGTTCTTAGGGATGTCACTTGTCTGAGAGCTGGGGAATCACATTTCCCAAACACGCCATGTTGGATAAAGGTACTGTTGTTAAAACGTGTATATATTTACAGTCTATGACATGGCGTTCAGATAGATGTATAGGCTGTGAACTGATTAAAGAAAGTAAGCTAACATACCTAGCACCTTACACACTTATATTCTCTTGTCATCAGAACATTTACAGTTTCTCACAGTAATCTTCTAGGTCGCAGCACATTATTAACTACACCATCATGTTTTACTTTAATCTCCTGAACTCATTTCTTTTGCATAAAGTGCAACTTTGTACTCTTTGATCAACATCTTTTCTATTACTCTCTAATTTCATGTCTTCCCACAATTCCACTTCCTGTTCCTACAGTTGTGATTTCTTTAGAATACATAGAAAATATTCAAAATCATGAAGCATTTATATTTATGTGTCTGACTTATTTCACTTACCACAGGCCTTCCACGCTCTCTAAGTTGTTACAAATAGCAGGGCTTCCTGGTTTTGGAAGACTGTATGTATCACATTGTGTATCCACATTATATCTTCTTTTTATCATTGCCCGTAGGTAAGGTTTATGACGTGATGTTTGAATGTCTGTACAGGTAATGAAGTAGTGATGTCAACAAGTTGCCATCTCTATCAACTGGCCTCTACCAGAGACAGCACATAACAATTTATTCTCTTCCTATATATTCAGCCAATGATGAAACAGTATTGACTATTGTTTTCATGGTGTGTCAGCTTGACTCTAATAACTGAATCCTAGTAACTGGGCATTCTCTGTAACAGAAACTCTGCCATTTATCTCCCTTTCCCCATTTTCTCTATTCCTCTATCCTGGTACACTCTTGTGTTTCTGTGTTCAGGTTTAGCACCCTCTCTTTACCCACTGTTCTGTTAGGTACAGTTATATTATTTCTATATCTTGGCTATTATGAATAAAGCTGCATTCAACATGGGCGCCCACATAAATCTTTTTGTCAGGTTGACAGCCAGTGTCATCAGAAGGACACAGCTACTTTATTCTTGCCCTTTGTGGTGCTAACCCTGCCCAGGAAGATGAAGCCTTCAGCCAAAGCCCTGTTTCTTCATAATACAGAACTGCAGAATTTGTTCCAACTTAATGAATATGAATGTCGAGGGATGCATTCAAACCATTACTTTCCTGTTTGTTTTTAACAATAAATTCTATTACCACCCCTAAGAAGTGGCCAGGCCAGGTTCAAGCTGAAAGAAATATCTAGATGCTAAGCAAGGAGATAAGCCAGAGCTTGAAACCATCAAACATGTGAGGAAAACGTGAGTTGGAAGTAATTTTGGTAAGGAAAGAGAAGCGTAGTTTTCACTTAAGGGTTAAGGAGAGTCATTTTTCCATGAAACCCTAGGGATTTTGCATTTAGACCTGTGAGTAACTGGAAAGCCCCGGCACACTATTGCAGAAAATTAAGCAGGATATTGGCTTGGCGAGCTCTGCGTTTCTCAGAAGAACATTCTGGATCTTTGCAGTCGAAGTTAAAGAAAACAGAAAGAAATAAGAGAAACACCACTTAGAAGCTTCAGCAGAGGAAAGATGTGATTTTCTTTTTTTCTGGAGAAAGCAGCTAGAATCAGTGAAATGGAGAGTTATTCTAATATGACAGGACTGAGTGTTATTTTCCTTTTTTTTTTTTTTTTTAATGGATGTGTGTAGGAAAGTCATGTGAATGGAAATGAGAAAGTCCAGGTTAATTCCTGGGTTTCTAAGCTGGGCGGCTGTGGTAGAATTGCCCTATTCTCAGCGGGAGAACACAGCCTTCAGTGGACGGTGAATAGTAGATATTGATGTTGGAAACAACTGCTGGATGTACATGAGAGTGTGTGAGTGCCGATTGAATACTGGGGTCTTGAACTCATGAGGGGACCCCTGGAGGAAGACTCGGGTTAAGGTGTTTGGGGCATAAAGGTTATAAATGAAACCATGGGAATGGATTTTCTATCTAGGGCAACATGAGGAGCACAGTAGGAAACTTGGTTTTGGGATCGGGTGAATATTAGTGAGGTGGTTGGCGGTGCATAGAGAAGTTGAAAGGATGGGGAGGGTAAAGAGACGAGAGAGTGTCCAGATAGCTATCACACAGCACCCGACTCTTTGTAAAGAGATGTGGGAGGTTGGAGAAGGTTTCTGAGTTAGTGGGCAGTACCAATCCAACAGGGTAGAAGCATCTGCCACATCCTTAAAAGGCTGGGTAGAATTCAGGACAATACACTGCATTGTCTGCCATGCCTAATAAGAAACCCTGGAAGTGTTTTTATACATCTCCCATCTCCATCAGCGGGGAGACAGGCAGGCCCGTGGTAAACCTGAACCAGTCAAGGGAGTCTTGTGCATACACCTTTGGTTTGCCCTTTCTCATTCCTCACCCCTCGTGCTGCTGTATCGACTCCTATTTTGTGCTTAGCGACAGAATTTCTTCTCAATTAAATCAAGACAGGCTGTAATTACAAGAGTACCTTGGTAGAAAATGCATGTATGTCAAAGTGTTATTTTCTGGGTTTAAAAAAAAACCCTCTTCTACTTCACATTGAACATTAAATTCATTTCATTTTAAATTAATAAATGGGGACTGTAGGTTATTGGGTTAATGAAATCATTGAAAACAAAATACCTTCCACAGAATGCCCAGAGGATAGAGTAAGAATATGGGATAAATGTTCCTTCTCAACTTTCCCCAGAGAGTTGCAGAGAGCTCTGGATGCAGGTGCTAGGGGTCTAGGTTTTGGAAATATCTGCCCAGTGTTGGCTGTATTTCCTAAACATTTCTCTTGACTATTCACGCTGCTTCTTAACTCTAACACTTCTCTTTTCTATTCTCTCAGGCCATCTCTGCTCCAGTATTCTCAAGTTCATGATCTTGTGGGGATCTTCTCTTTCTTTTATGTCCCTGATTCCTGGCAGTATCTCTCTCCCTCTCCTAGGCTAAGAATCTGGCCTCCTGCCCTTGTGGAAGAGAGAAGTAAACACTGAATAGAAACTTAATGTCCTTTATAAAACATCAGGGACAGCAGCACTCTGAGAAGCATGTGGACAGGATAGGTTACAGAGAAGAGAGGAAATTCCACTGCCCAGAAATCTCATCAGAGGATCTTGCCTGTTTACATGTGGGGAGTTTGCATGTAGAAAGTATGTGGATGGGAAAAAAAACAGACGTAAGAGAGATGGATGGAACCAGTCTGTGTCTAGTTAACCAAGATGAATAAAAATGTAGTTTCTTATTTCTTATTTATAGGTTTTAGATGTTAGAATTTAAAAGCAAAGTAGTGTTCTGATTAAAAAAATTTTGTCTTTTATAATTAATGCGAACTGAGTGGCTGTGATGTGTTTAAGTATGTGTAGGTGCATATGGTTAGATACATATGTATGTATGTGTAAACCTGTGTGTGTGTGCGCGTGCGAGTGCGCATGCGTGCGCTTGCACATGTACATGAGGCCAGATGACAACACCAGATGTGGCCCTCGGACTCCATCCATCTTGTTATTTGAGAAGAAGTCTTCCTAGGACATGCGCTTTGGTTCATCTGGATGGCCTGGAAGCCTCAAGGACCCTCCTGCTCTTACCTCTGTTATGCTGGGGTTGAAAGTGCGTGTCACCATGACTGATTTTATGTGAGTGATGGCAATCAAGTTCCAGTCCTTGTGCAGTAAAGATTTTACCAACTGAACTGTCTGTCTCTCCTGTAGTCTTCAATGCATGTGGAATAATAACACACACACACACACACACACACACACACACACACACACACACACACACACACACTCAAAATCGGTGGCCAAGAGTTGGGAAGATGACTCATTTGGAAAAATGCTTGCCTTACAAGTATGAAGACCTGAGTTCAGTATCCCAGAATCCTTGTTAAAATATGCTGGATACAGAGCTACATACCTGTAATCCCAGCACCGCATTGGTGGGATAGGTAGATCCATGGGAATCACGAGCTGTTGTGGATTGCCCTGGTGCTGTTTGTATTTTGATGCTATTTCCGCTTCCTTAAGAGGGGCTGCCCCAATGAGGGGAACACGTGCTCAGGTGAGTCCATGTGAACCTTCTTCCTATTTTAACTAGTTAATAAAGATGGCAGAAGCCAATCGCTAGGTGAAGCTGGCAGTTCCGGGCCAGACAGGAAGAGAAGGGGATGGAGAGAAGGCTGGGAATTCAGAGCAGGCTGTGGAGCAGAGAGGAAGTAGCGGACATGTAACTCTACCGGACGGAGAGTTTGTAGCTTCTGCAGGCAGCTGCGGAGGCGAAGGAGGGTGAGGCAAGAAATTCTTCGCGCAGAAGTTGTGTTATCTGGATGGCTTTAAAATATTAAGGCTTTTTGGTGTTTTCCGTCTGTGGCGACTCAGGTAGGCAGGACAAAGGGCACAGCAGCAGGGCGGTTGTTAGAAGTTTGGCAAAGCTAGCTGTGGGAGCTGGGTGAGACAGCCGTTCCTGGCACCCAGCAAAGAACAAGCATCCCTTTTGGATCCATCCCATAAGTGGCCACCAACCCAGGCACTATTGCTGATGCCAAGAAGTGCTTGCTGACAGGAGCCTGATATGGATGTCTCCTGAGAGGCTCTGTCAGAGCCCTACTGATACAGATGAGGATGCTTGCAGCTAACCATTAGACTGAGCACGGGGTCCCCAGTGGTGGAGTTAGAGAAAGGACTGGAGGATCTGGAAGGGTTTACAACCCCATAGTATCAACCAATCAGACACTCCAGAGCTCCCAGGTACTAAACCACCAACCGAAGAGTACACACGGAGGGACCCATGGTTCCAACTGCATATGTAGCAGAGGATGGCATTGTCTGGCACCAATAGGAGAAGCCCTTGGTCCTGTGAAGGCTTGATGCTCCAGTGTAGGGGAATGCCAGGACAGTGAGTTAGGAGTGGGTGGGGTGGAGGGGAGCATCTTCACAGAAGCAGGAGGAGGGATGGGAGAGGTGGAAACTGGGAAAGGGGATATCATTTGAGATGTAAATACATAAAATATCCAAAGAAAAAAGAAAACTACATACAGCAACTAGTCACCAGCCTAGCTCAATCAGCAAGCCTTAGGTTCTAGTGACAGATCTGTGCCAAAAGCCAGAATGGGTGACTCCTGAGGTAGTTCTCTGACTTACACACACACACACACACACACACACACACACACACACACACACACACACACACACACGAAGCTTTTTGTATGCTGGAGTGAGTACATTCTTCTTGGTCATCTACCAGAAGTTTTCTTGAGCTACTGTCTTTCTTTAGCACTTGATTTCTGAGCCACTGTCTATGGAGCTTGCCCTGGAGAGAAGCTCTGTTTGCAGTTATTAGCCCCAGAATCTTAGGGTCCGCGTAACTGAGATGTCCCCACATCCTTCTTTTTGAAATTAGCTGGAAAAAAAAAGAGATATGGAAATGAGAAAGTTACCCGACTCTCCAATCTAATGAGAAGTGTGTGACAACCTAGAAGAAAGCTTCAAGGGATTCCTGTGCTCCGTAGAACAGTTTGCTGTAGAACAGGCGGTGTTTGCCTCTGAAAGTCCATCTCTCAGCTGCCTTCATCTGTGACAATAAATTCAAGGCTTACTCCCGTGAACAGAGTGGAGGGGAGAGAGAGGGAGAGCGAAATGCGACCCTTGTAAGAGCTAGGCTGGACAGCTGTTGCGTTTTGTCAGGGATATAAGAGTTTATAAGAAAGCGCCCCTCAAAGAATGGAAGGCTTATGTGTGTGTTCTTTATGATTGAAGCTCTAGGAACAAACCCAGCGATCAAATCCTGTAAATGTACATGGTCAGAAACAGATGCAGACATGGATAGATGGCGTATGCGAAATGACCTGGTGTATTCTTACAAGACGGCAGAGTGAACTAAAACGGTGGAGTCTTAGCTTTTCCTTTGAAGAAATCATCTTTGGTTTGGCTTTTCTTTACAGCCATGGCCAAGGCAGAGCTGAGCAGACTGGCGATGCTCCCCTGGATGGACTCCTACCCTTCACCTCTGAAACAAAAACCCATTTCCGCCTGCGTTACTCTTGCTGCTTTAAGGAAAGTAGAAGCTTCTGCACCCCTGTCCATGATTCCGAGTTAGCAGCTCTCGTAGACACAGGAATCTGTGTGTTTATCAAACAGGCGAGTGGATTTTAATACAGAGGGTTTAAGGAGTCTCACCAAGTAAACACTGCTCTGGGGCTAATCTCATTAATTTATTGTTGTCAGCGGACCACATTTCTTCACTGCAGATGAGAAAACCCTCAAACTGGCAGCTTACACGGAAGCTTCAAGATTATTTTAAACATGTTTTATTCCCCAAATTTCCAGCATTCCTGATAGTATCATTTACATAATTAAGATCATAAGGTCATCGAGAGCCATAGTCTCCTACTCACACCTTCAGGTTCCTCTTAGAGAGGCTAAGGCTCCACACATCTGGTGTAGGGTCTCCGAGGAGACAGTTTGTCCCTCTTGGCTCTGGCTGAAGGACTCAAGGCACACACTGATGTTCAGAATTAGGACTCTGGAATTCCGTACTGTTCTGGTAGTTAAATCATTGTGGGGGTCAGTAATTATTTCCTAAGGCCGAATTCCTAAAAGTGGAACGCCCTGGTTAGAAGCAAATGTTTAAGAGCTTTGGGTTGGACGGGCAAATCGCACTATTAAAAGGACTAATCAAGTTCAGCATGGTGGCATATACCCCTGGGAGGCTGTGGCTTGCAAGAGAAGCAATCATTTTAGGTCAGCCTGGGCTACACAGAGACTGGATGAGAACCCTTTTCAAAAGCAACCAAGCAAATAAACATAAGTCCAAACAACCAAACCAAAAACAGACAACTGTATTCATGCTGACAGTGTGCTCAACTCTGTGCGTCCATCTCCTAATCCTATCATTACTATCGTTAAATCTATTTAAAGATGATGAATATGAGGGCTAAAGGGGCTAACCTGGACCAAACTCATGCAATCACTATGTAAGAGAAACAGAACCAGGACCTGCAGCTTTCTGCTGCCAACCCTTGTGCAATGTGCTGGCATGTGCTACTTCTGAGAGGTTGTGTTAATTGACACCTTGACCGGAAGTGCACAGGATTCCTGTTTGCTTAAGACCTCACCAGCCCAGGACATTTCTTTTAAAATTACTTTTTCAAGCAACAGAATTCTATATTTTGTTTATATAATAGACTATTTACTTGGCAGTAATTCTAGAGTTGAGATTAAGTAGTCCCCATGTATACCCACACACACTGCAGAGATTAATTTCTTCTCTAGAGGTCTTCTACCACAGAGTAGAACACACTACTATGACTATTAATACTACTAATAATGTTACGACTGCACCGCATGCGTGGTGGCCGAAGGACTGTCAGACGCATTCTGCTTCCATGTTTAACAGAACCAAGAACCATGGTGAAGCCAGGATAAAAATATTGATCACCTCATCTTGGGAAAGAATTGGTTTTCAGTGGTGAGGATCAAAACCTGGGTCTCAAGAATGTGCACGCACCGTTAAGTTACACTCCCACCATCAGGGAGAGACTTTTAATCAGCTGTAATATAATCTATCCATATATGACTTCTGAGCTCAGTTTTCCCAGAAAGAATTGGATATTCCTTCCAATGGCTAAATCCATAATAAGCAGAACAAAAAAATTAAATAAGAGAATGAGAGAGAGAGAGGGAGAGAGAGAGAGAGACAGAGACAGAGAGACACAGAGAGAGAGACAGAGAGACTTAGCATAGTACTTTAATTAAATCTTAAATTTATCTGAGTCTTCACAAATGAAACGTAAGGCTCATCTAGTTTCCTTTGCTCTTCCTGATAAAACCACCCAAGCTCTCAAAGAGAGTTGGCCTCTGAGGATGCACTGACAGCAGCCTTTGATAGGGCCCAAAAGAAACACAGCAGCTCTGACTTCAGTTCTGCACACACAAACGGTCTTTAAATGAATATGCTTCATATTTAATAGTATGTAGATGCACTTTTCAATAATACCATGTCTATCAAAATTGTCATTCACATTTAAAGACCCCGAGGAGCTGTCTGTTCCAAGCAGGGCACAAGGGCTAAGTCAATGAATTTCTGTGGAATGTAGCACAGTCAATTTCCAACCCGTGGATCTAAGTGACCAAGGGTGGGGTAAAACCTTGAAAATTATCTCAACTTTGGTCATTCATGCTTTGAGATTTATTATTTCCTGAAACTTCTAAGATTATCAGAAGAGTAGAAACTCATGAATTTCCCCCGCCTCGATTCCAGTGAGATTTACTTGAAATTTATCTTCCAAAAAGAGATTTACTGTGTAGCGCTATTCTTAGAACACAGTATAATAACTTTAAGGTTATGCACACTTTTCCAAAGACTAAGTTTATTATCTGAACTCATGAAAATGAGAATGGCAGGAATCATCACTATAGCTGATTTCTACAGTGAATCACATTGCTTTATGGTCCTACAGCTTCAAGTCTCTCTACTGTTAACATGTTAGAGATACTAAGTTACTATGAAAAACCATGCACATACTCCTTAAAATATACTGTTGGAAACCTTTGTTCCAATATTTTGGCGTTTACGATTGAAAAATGTATATCAACTGGAACAAGATTCTGATCTGTAGAAGTACTGCTCACAATGTGAGAGAACATATAAACAGCAGAGCCTATTGTGTGTGTGTGTGTGTGTGTGTGTTTTGTGTTTGGTGTGTGTTGTGTGTGTGGGGGTGTGTGTGTGGTGTGGTGTGTTTGTGTTGTGTTTTTTGGGTTTGTGTTGGTGGTGTTGTGGTGTGTGTTGGTGTTTGTGTGTGGTGTGTGTTTGGTTTGTGGGTTGTGTTGTGTGTGGTGTGTGTGTTTTGTGTGTGTGTGTGTGTGTGTGGTGTGTGTGTGTGTTTATGTGTGTGTTTGTGTGTGTGTGTGTGTGTGTGTGTGTGTGTGTGTGTGTATGTGTGTGTGTGGTTGTGTGTGTTTGTGTGTGTGTGTGTGTGTGTGTGTGTGTGTGTGTGTGTTTTGTGTGGTGGGTGTGTGTGGGGATGTGTGTTTGTGTGTGTGTTTGTGTGTGTGTGTGTGTGTGTGTAATATCTCTGTTCAGATACCCATTAAAGACAGAAGAGTTTGCCAGATCTCCTGAAATTGGAGCTGTAGAGGATCGTGAGCTGCCCACATGGGCACAGGGAATCCAGCAGTGCCTTTAACTGATGATCCATGTTTCCAGCTCCAGGACAGAATTTTTTTTTAGAAGTGTGATATCTACAAATATCTGGGTATTAAGAATTTTGAGACCATCAACAACTTAAGAATGATAACCTTGCATGTTTTATTCTCTCCTATGTGGTGAGTATCAAGAATTCCTCACTGTGTGAACACTATAAACCCTGGTGGAACACACCATACTCAGTCACGTGCTAGTTAATTTTTTCCGGGCTGAATGCAGGCGTGTGCCTGGCGTTGTTTTAAGCGCACTAAGCACATTCGCCCTTTTCAACCCTCACTACACAAGCACAAGGCATTTATTATAAGAAAGAACAGCGAGACACAGGAGGACACAAGAACTGGTCACACTTCAGTGGCCATGAGGGCTCCAGCTGGCATTGAACACATGACTCCGTGTATTTATTTCCTGGGCTTCTGTTCTCCACAGCTACTTTTTGTTTTGTTGTGCTGTGCTTATTTCTTGAAACAGGGACTCACTGCATAGTTCTGGTTGGCCTGAAAGTCACTCCTTAGCCCAGGATGGCATTGATCTTGCTGCTTGCCGGGATTACAGATGGGAGCCAGCACCTCTCCACCCTCCCTACCCATTTTAACAATACCTAGAAACAGGCGATTTGAAAGAATGAAATGTTTTCTAATCCGTTGAGTTGTTTTCTTTGGCTGGACTGTAAAATGTTTCTCTCTAGCATAAAGAATGAGATTTCTTCTGGGTGTTCGCACTATGGTTGGTTCCCTTAATTAAATCATCCACAATCTTTTTTTTTTTTTTTTGCCCTGTTGTGATGAGCATCCTAGGTAAGCATTGAAACATTTACATCCACTGCCCATGACTTTAAAAAGCTGAGCCCAGGAACTGGAATCTTCCGAAATCAGATGTTCATTGGATCCTTGGTCACTGCTTTCATCATGCCTGGAGATCAGACGATGGTTACTGTAGCAGAATCAAGAGTGTTTCCCTGGCTCCATGGCGTGGAAATTCCAACCAGCTCAGATCTTCCATATTGACTTGGGGGACGAGTTACAGAGTAATTCCACAATCCATTTCAGTTTTATTCCCTTGATGGCCCTCTCTCTTATCGATGCTTTCCTCTGCCAAGGGAATGCTGCTGAGGGGCACGTTACGGGGGTTCTCTGTGCCCAAGAGCTCACAGTGGATGGCAGATACTGGTACAGCTTCTAAACGTCACACTCCTGCATTCATAATTCTGATATTTAGCCTGAGTTGTGGTCCTGCAGAAATGTCAAAGCACAGCTGTCTAGTAGAGTATTTGTTCTTAGTGGTTGGGTACCTCATGGGTCTTTTGAGCTTCACACATGGTTTTATTGTAGCTCCTTTCTCTAGGATTTAGACATGGATCCATGACTGTCCTAAAGAACATGAGAGTGATGGAAAGTCCCCTGTACTCTGGGTCATTTCCACAACCTGCCACACCATCATTTCATTAAAGGCCTATATTTATGTCTCTCATTCCTTAAGGTGAGTGTAACTTTAAAAACTTCTAGTCTGTGATTGAAACAGAAAAAGGTGAGATTGGTCTAATAAATCGTTCACATAGGCCGGGACATGCTAAATCCTAGATTCAACACAGCTCTGGGTATCTGGGTTCATACCATACCAATATTCACTGTATGAAAAATAATGTAAATATATTTTATACGCATGAAGCAGAGACTGAAGGAAAGGCCATCCAGAGACCGCCCCACCTGGGGATCCATCCCGTATACAGAAAACAAACCCAGACACTACTGCTGGTGAGAAGAAGTGCTTGCTGACAGGATCTTGATATAGCTGTTTCCTGAGAGGCTGTGCTAGAGCCTGACAAATACAGATGTGGATGCTCACAGCCAACCATTGTACTGAGCACTGGGTCCCCAAATAGAGGAGTTAGAGAAAGGACTGAAGGAGCTGAAGGGGTTTGCAACCCCATAGGAAGAACAACAATACCAACCATGCAGAACCCCCACCCCCACCCAAAGCTCCCAGGAACAAAACCACCAACCAAAGAGAACACATGGAAGGACCCATGGCTCCAGCAACATATGTAGCAGAGGATGGCCTTGTTGGGCATCAATGAGAGGAGAGGCCCTTAGTCCTGTGAAGGCTCAATGCCCCCAGGGGAGTGCCAGGAAGTGTGAGTGGGTGAGTGAGTGGCAGAGCACACTCATAGAAACAGGGGGAGGGGCGATGGGGTAGGGAGTTTCCAGAGGGGAAACCGGGAAAAGAGATGACATTCAAAATGTAAATAAATAAAATATCCAATAAAAAAAGTTTGACTGTAAACTGGCCTCCACAGACCCGGATGTTTGAACAGTTGGCTCCAGCCAATGGCACTGAATCGGGAGGTTGGGAGGTCTTAGGAGTTGGTTGTTAATAGATGAAGTAAGTATCTGGGGAGTGGGCACTGAAGTTCATAGTCCCACCCCTACCTTTGGCTCCAGTAATCTGCTGCCTGACCTGTGAAGACATGAGTCAGCCATCACCATCGTATTTCCTTCTGTCACCATGCATTCATCACATCAGTATGGACTGTCTCCCTTGCTCAAATAGTGACCCAGAATAAACCCTTCTTCTTAAGTTTTGTAGTCATATATTGCAGCGATAAGAAAAGGAATCAATACAGCTATCAATCAAGAAAAAAAAAGCTGAGGTAGTAAGAGACTCAGAAAAATAAGAATTAAAGAATTACGTGACAGCAGAGCCAGCCAATTACATTTTGTCACCAGATTGCAATTACTGCTATTTCACTAGCAAGAATAGCCCTAATGAGGACATCTCTCTACACACATGATTTGATTCACTGGCAGCACCCAACCGCTTGTGATAGCGATGAATGAAGTCATCATTTCTGATGCTGTGAGCTATTTAATTCAGGTCCTTCCCTTTGATCTGATTCAAACACTTTACAGGTACACTTCTTCACTGTTTTTAACTTCTCCTCTTCATCCCATTGAACCCCGCATATGAGATGGGTATTCATGGACCCGATTGCGTTTAGGCCTTAGATAAGGCCTGTGAGGACGAGAGTATCACACCAATTATTTAAGGGAAGAAGTGAAAGACCAGATTTGATCTTCTGTCTATGACTTGACTGCAGTACGCACCCAATTATTAAGAAATGAGGGTTGGGGTGAGACATGAATTTCTTTCTTAAATTGATAAAATTCTCCTTTCAGGAGCATGGGATTCTCTAGGATTAAGAATCGAACATTGGATTTTCATGGGAGCCAAATAGTTGCCAGAATTTTGTAAATAATAATATATTTCTTTCCTTCCTTTTATTTCTTTCTTCCTTTCTTTCTCCTTATTTTTAAAAACTAGATTTTTATTTTTTATTTTTTTTTATTTTTTTATTAACTTGAATATTTCTTTATATAATTTCGAAAGTTATTCCCTTTCCTCTTCGGGCAAACATCCCTTCATCCCATTCCCTCCCCACCCTCCCCATTGCTGCCCTGCCCCGACAGTCTAGTTCACTGGGGTTCATTCTTAGCAGGAGACTAGGATATTCATTGTTACCTATGAGGTCAGAGTCCAGGGTCAGTCCATGGAGTCTTTAGGTAGTGGCTTAGTCCCTGGAAGCTCTGGTGGCTTGGCATTGGTACATATTCTGAGATAAGCTCTTCCAGTTCTTTCCTCAACGGGGGGTCCTATTCTCATGACATTCCTCTGTATTTGCTGTATTCTGGCTGTCTCTCTCACCAATTATCCATCTTTTAATTGGGTGGCTGTATATAGAATGTGGGTAGGCTCTGAATGGATGTTCCTTCAGTTTTAATCTTTTGATCAAGGGTATTCTTGTTCTGTTCATTCACATTTTGGTCTTGAGATTTGTTCTAGGCATCTAGGGTAATTCAGGCATTTGGGCTAATAGCCACTTATCAATGATGCATACCATGTATGTCTTTCTGTGATTAAGAGGATGATATTTTCCAGTTCCAACCATTTGCCTACAAATTTCATAAACTCGTTGTTTTTGATAGCTGGTGTAGGGTATCCATTCCTCTGAATCTGGGTTCTTTCCAGCTTTGGCTATTATAAATTGATGAACATAGTGGAGCACGTGTCTTTTTTATATGTTGGGGCATCTTTTGGGTATTCAAGAGAGGATAGAGATCCTCAGGCAGTTTAATGTCCAATTTTCTGAGGAACCTCAGGAATGGTTTACCCAGTCTGCAATCCCACCAACAATGGAGGAACATCCTGCCAGCATTTGCTGTCACCTGAGTTTTTTCACTGGTGGAGAAATCTCAAATAAAAAAGATGTTGAACATTTCTTTAGGTGTTTCTCAGCCATTCGGCATTCCTCAGCTGTGAATTTTTGTTTAGCTCTGAACCCCATTTTTAATAGGGTTATTTTCGGTCTAACTTTTGAGTTCTATGTATATTTTGGATATAAGGCCTTATCTGTTGTAGGATTGGTAAAGATCTTTTCCCAATCTGTTGGTTGCCGTTTTGTCCTAACCACAGTGTCCTTTCCTACAGAAGCTTTGCAGTTTTTGAGATCCCATTTGTCGATTCTGATCTTAGAGCATAAGCCAAAACTAGATTTTTAAAGGCATAGCTTTGCCTTTCTTTGTGGGTTTTATATATTGCTTTAATAATGGTAGAAAAGTACATTGAGTCTAAAAATCCAAAAGCTGATCGATTATGGAAATTGGACCAATATAGCCTGGATTTACTCAATTCACCCTCCAGGCTCCTCATTTTTTTTGTCATCATTGGCTCCATAGATGCCCCAATAATGTTGCTCTGAGATCATGTACAAGCTTAAAATCGATTTTTTAGGACCTCTGATAACGATTTGTAAGGGTTATAACTTCACAGGCGGCATTTCTAACTCAAGCACTTAGCTTATACCTGGCAATGTAATACAACCAACCCTTTTTCTTAGAACAATAATTTATTTCTTACCAGTGGATGTACGAAGGACAAAAGCATGCTAAAT
Source organism: Rattus rattus (assembly GCF_011064425.1). Taxonomy (NCBI): domain Eukaryota; kingdom Metazoa; phylum Chordata; class Mammalia; order Rodentia; family Muridae; genus Rattus; species Rattus rattus. The sequence continues at coordinate 42,992,781 of NC_046166.1, forward strand.
GATGCCATTTCCCCAAGATGTTCTTGACACAGTCACGTTGTCCATGGGACAGGATAACCACCTACTCTGGACTTTGAAGAGCTTTGTTGCAAAGGCAGACATCACTGACGTGTACTTCGGTTCTCTACAACTCAAAAATTACTCATGGCCATGGAGCCAGTGTTTTCTAACAACAGTTCATGTAATTCACCCTGAGTTTGTGCCTATGTGTAGCTATAAGTGACATGTGCAGTAAAGTCTTAGTTTCCGTGGGCCGTTTTCTAAGACCACTCAAGATGGTATCACCTGCCTTTACTGTTCACCCGTGCATGGCTACATACATACTAGCCTCATGAGAGAAAACGTTCAAAATCTGGAAGTCCTATACAAGATTAGTGTTCTCTATACATTCTGCAAAAAAAAAAAAATACTCTCAATTTTTCAATCATGATATATCACCAACTTCCTCATCCCCCCTTTTGTTAGTGTGCCTGGGTAGGATAAAAGCTTGCTATTGTTATTACTATTAACTAATAGTGCCTAGAGAATCGGACTTAAGTCCTAAGGATAATTGTCTGTAGTATTTTAAGGACTTTTCGCAGTCATGCTTTCAATATGCTCCTTCAGCCTCGACCACATCGCTCTACAGATGTCTCTGAGTAACTTTTAGGTCAGGGCTCACATTGATGTCCAGTGTTAAAGACTGGGCACTTGCATCTCAGATGACATTATAAATACTAGAGGGTCACCTGGACAGAACTCGGATGACCTGAGGACAAATGACTGGCAGTTCAGAGTTAGGGACCATCCCTGAGCAAGTCATGCAAGTCAGCTCTCCTTAGGAGTCCTTTATTATTTTAATTATATTCGCATTTATAAATTGATTAATTTCTGTCTCTGTCTCTCTCTCCTCGTCTCGCTCCGTGTCTCTCTGTCTCTGTCTGTCTGTCTGTTTCTCTCTCTCTTTTTAAGTGTAGAGACATACGCAGGTCATGTGTGGCTGTCAGAGGACACTTTACAGGAGTTGGGTCCCAACTTTTATCATGCCCGTCTTAGGGATCAAATTTGAAATCAGCAATAGCAGCAGGCACCTTTATCTGCTCTTAGGAGATCTTCCGTTTTAAGATTTACTTACTTTCCTGTGTACAAGTGTTTTGACTGCATGTGCACCACGTGTATGGCTGGTGCCCACAGAGGTCCTTTGGAACAATCACAGATGGTTCCGATCCACCATACGGGTGCTGGGTACCAAGGCTGAGTCCTCAGCAAGAACAGGAAGTGCTCTGACCCTCTAAGCCATCTCCCGGCCCCACCTTGTGAGGTGGTTAGGGCACGCACACTATGCTTAAGTCCCAAGTATCTTAAATCATGTATTACTACCTGGAAGAAAATGAACAGCATGTTAGAATAAATAGTGCATAAATATATTTAGGAATTTCTGCAATTCCTTTAAACCTTTAAACTACGTGTGTGTGTGTGTGTGTGTGTGTGTGCGCGCGCGCGCGAGCACATGCATGCATGCTTAGAGCACAGGGAAAAGGACTACAGTGACTACCGGTCCTTTTATCAGCCACTCAGTAAATGTGTCTCCCGCTATCAGTCCTTTACTGGATAATTCAGTCTACTGTGCACTGTAACAGTCTTTACTCCCCAAAGCCACTGGAGGGGATCTGCAGTCACTTCTGTGTTATTTCTAATAAAAACAAAACCCTAAGACTTTAAGCATTCCCAGGACTGCACAACTGGGCAAGGGCAGGAATGAGTTTTAGACCTAAATTCGCGTGATTCTCATTGTCTGGGGTAGTGATGTGTATAACGTCACTATGACCATGGACAATACCGCTGAGGCTCTTAGGAGAACAGTTAGGATACTGCAAAGCTTGGTCACTACATGAAAGCTGAACTCCTTCCCAAGGAGCAGACATATCCCAAGAGGGGTATGCTCTTCCCATTTGTGCCCTTCTTGATTCGTTCACACTCCTGTTTCCCCTACAATGGTCCCTCAACACCAAAGAAGTCGAAAGCCTCATTAGAGTGAGAAAAACTTAAAAAAAAGAAATCATCATGTATTTCAAATGCCTTTATCAACCTGAAAGAATGTTCTTTATTTTGATAATATTCCTTCATCTACTCTGATTAGAATGTGTTCATTGTTGTATTGAGACAAGCCTTTCTGTATAGAGCAGGTTGGCTTTGAATATAAGATTTCCAGGGTCAGTTTCCCACTCCACCATCAGGCCTGGCGTAACTAACTAACTAACTAACTTCTCTTCTCTTTCTTTCTTTCTCCTTCTTTCTTTCTTTCTTTCTTTCTTTCTTTCTTTCTTTCTTTCTTTTTTCTTTCTTCCTTCCTTCCTTTCAATAATATGATCATTGTTATAATGATTTTTTTCTTCTTTTCAAAGTTATCCTTATTCCACAAAAGCTTTACCACTTGGTGCCTCTAGGTTAAGCCCTAGATTTATAGTTAACATTTTACTAATTATCAAACCTCAAGTCTGGAAACAGTAACCGGGGGCAAAGAGTGTTAAAGCGAGTCCTAACATTACTTCTAGATGTCGCTGAAAGAAAACAGTCAGCAGCAGAGGGGAGAGATGTTTTCACAGGCATGACAGGTGTTTTCCACATCAAATCAGGTGATAAGTCACCATCTGCCACGTCTCCTTCAGCTTTAGGCTTCATCCCTGTCTACCCTCAGTGCGGTGGCAATACAAGGTGGCTTTAGTACTTTTACCCCACGGTTAGTCACCACTTAGGTCAAACTCCAAGAAAAGACACCTAGTAGATTTGTTTTGTTGTGTAGTCCTCATCTTATCTGAAATGGTGATGTACAGAGGAAGCACCTAGATGTGCCTTGGCCAGGAAAACAAATATGGTTTTTGATACGCCTTCCAATTTTCACACCATCATTTAAATAGGAGTAAAACCTCTCCAGGTCCTGTGGAGTGCTTTACTCTAGAGTGGTAGTTTGTGATTGGCTAGGGAGATGCTTCTCTCTTCTGTCGTTCTCATATCACTTGAAACACCCGACCATCTGAGAAAGATAACCGGGGACTTTTGGTCCCAAGCATCCCATTAGGGTGATGCTAACTCGATCTTTTCTCCACCTCATTTAATGTGACACATGGTGAAAAAAAAAAGACGCATAGTTTTTTGCAATTACTGGTTATGGAAAGAACTTATTTATAATCTGAGCTCAAATATTATTCACAAATATTAAAGTACCTGCTAAATATGACAGGTAGAAGGGGGCTACTGCCTTCATGTGGGTTTTAAATCTATGGTGATTATTTTGTTGATGCAACACTGTGCCTTTTGCATGGAAGATGCTAAACAATAACTTTGAGCGATTGAACAAATTATGTTTATACTGGGTTCATTTACCAATGCAAACCTTAGCAAAAAAAAATGTATTACAGAGAAATCATCCCTTATTTTCTGTCAGGATGAACCAGAAATATGTCAAATGCTTAAAAAGTCTGTAGAGAGACACATAAGCATTACATATTATTTGCACTTCAAATAGTTTTGAAGTGATTTTTTATTGTCTCAGGTAAGTAATGTATAGTTCGGCACTCATCTTTATTTTCACCTAGAAATCGTATGTAAAGGCATCAACACAGAAAAGGAAACGTTGGAGTGCGTTTATAATAGAGTGTCATTCAAGTGTCAGCAAGATTTTATCTTGCTGTTTCTTTTCTTTATTCCACCTGCTAGGGTCAGTGTCTAGAGTGACTACAACCCAAAGCACAGTCTAGAAGCATCTGCAGTTACACCTACTACCTCCCTGCATGCCACTGAATTCCTTCACTTTGACATTCAGAGCACCGGACAGAAGTCACGTCATGTCAACACCCACCGTGGGCTTTGGGATGCTCTGTTTCAATTAAAAAGTCGGATTCGCCAGCTCCACCCTAGTTTTAAGTTGCTGCCGGACACCAGCTCAAGTGAGGTGTATCACGGAGCCACAGCCCTTGGCTTTTGGAATCTGATGCAGAATAATATTGTGGACACAATGGTGGTGCTGGAGGAGAGAGACTTACCTTCTCGTTCTTTATCCTTGTTAAGTAAGGCAATTGGATAACAACATTCTTAATGTCCTTCGAGACTTATTAACTTTGTTTTATGTTCATGGACGCTTGCTTGCGCATGCATACAGTGGCCAAAGAAGTCAGAAGCAGGCAATAGATAGATCCCTCAGACAAAAGTTCAGATGGTTGCGAAGCACCACGTGGTTGCTAGGAACTGAACTCTAGCCCCAGTCCTCTGCAAGAACAGTTGGTGCTCTTAACCACTGAGCCATCTCTGCAGCCCCGACTTAGCTTTTTTTTTTTTTTTTAATGTTCTTATTTCTAAGTTTTAAGAAAGACATTTGGGAACATAAGCAAGATAGGTAGTAAAAAGTAATGTTATGGGCTGAGTATGTGTTTTCCAGGTACCTGTATTAGAAGTTGGGTCCCTGGCTTATAGCAAAATTAGAGGGTGGTGGACCCTTTAAAAGGTGGGGCTTAATGGGAGGCAGTCGAATTGTTGAGTGTACACCTTTGGAGGAGACGTGGGAGCCTGTTTCCTGCAGTTTGTCTCTGTGTTTTCTGTCTGCAATGAGGTGAACGGCTTTGCCTCCTTGTGCACTGTTCATTTATTATATTTTGCCGTACCACAGGCTGAAAGCTAGAGAGGTAACTGATGACAGAGCCCCAACGCTAATGTCAACTGATGACAGAGTAAACGCTCTGGAACCATGAGCCCAGATAAACCTCTCTTCATTTAAGGTGATTCCAAAGATAGTAAGCTATCCATTCAAAAATACTCACGTCATTCGGCATCGTTACGTTAACTTTTTTCTACCTGGGGCCAGTAGGATGGCTTGGTTGTTAAGAGCATTTGTGGCTTTTGTAGAGGACCCAGGTTCAGTTCCCAGTACTCACATGGATTCATAACTGCCTGCAACTTCAGTTCCATGTGTTATTATGCCTTCTTCTAGACTGCATGGGTGCTACACACATGGTTCCTAGTCAAGCATGCAGGCAAGCACTCATGAACATAACATAAAAAGATATTAATCTTTTTTTAAAAAGGTGAAAGGACTTTAATTTTTTCCATCTGACTAAAAAGTTTGACACATTCTCCATGAACTCCCTGTTATTCCCCTTCCAATTTGTAGAAGAGTTTGTTTCCTTTTCATATGTGACTTCCAGTTCCCTGCTCTGTACTTCGAACACTGTAACACCACATCCAAGTTAGTTATCTCCCCTCCCAAAGCCTGGATGCTTTATCGTCCCTTTCTTAGTTTTGAATCCCACATCCCTGCTCAGAGTGTAATACACAGAAGACTCCATATTCATCAAATAATTGATTAAACCATTGCAGAAGGTATCAGCAAGGGGTTTCCTAAACTATAATGTTCAATTATTCATGTATTCATTCAACAAACACTTGCCAAAGGTTTATTGTGCACTGCACGCCGTCTGGGGACTGGAGACATAAAGGTAAATACAGCTGCCGGAATTACCGAGCTCATAAAATAGCAGGCTGACATTTAACTAACAAATTCCCAGACAGCGTGATCTGTCAACAGCAGGGGCACGTCCTGTGGATGACGGTAACAACTTCCTGGACAAGAGAATGTTGTTTCTGAGCCGGACATCGAGGGGTTACCATGTACCTGTGAAGCAAATCTCGTGAAGGTGAACGGGTGTGAATATATGTATGAGCGTGTCCTGGTGTGCGCCGTTCCGGAGAGAGGATGGTTTGGGTCGTCACAGCGGCAAGAAATATGGCTGTTGCTGGGATAGGATGTGGGAATGTCTCCAGGAAACGAGGCCGGGAGGAGGTCGAGGAGCCGTTGGCTCCTGTACAACAGTGTGTGGTGGGGATACAGCAACAGGTTTGTAGAGAGAGAAAGAGGCAGTCACTCCAAGATTATTGCGGAACAGAGCACAGGGAGAGGTTCCAGAGGAGGGAAGGCAGACCTCCAGCATTTCTGTGAAATTCTGAGCAAGCGAATGGCGGGCTGGGATCCGGCTGGTGTCAGAGGTGGGGGAGATGAGCAGATGGCTGCCCAGCTGCTTGTTGCAACGGTTTGCACTTGTATTAAGTCATATGGTTTCTTTATAGAAGGGCATTTACAACTTAATCAAAGTTATGGTCAGACAATTAATAGAGAAGTCCAAAAGCTGTGTCCACAAGAGGAGATAAATAATTGCAAAAGAAAGGCACAATAAAACTCTATTCCTGTTAATTTTACTCCGGAGCATGGTCCACCGGCATCGTCTTATTCCTTTGCAAGTGTTCAATCTGCCAGGACACAATTTATACTGTTTATTTACTTAGAGACATGTTCTTACTATGCCGCCCTAATTGGCCCAGAATTTGCTATGGAGAGGGGGATGGCAGTTAACTAGCAGTTATTCTCCTGCCTCTGCCTCCTAAGTTCTGGGATTACAGGTATTCATCACCACACTTGGTTCACATTTCAGTTTAAGGAGAAAATTTAAAAGATTTCTCTGTAGTGCAGTTGACCGTGCTGAGAACAAATTGACTTGTCAGTGCCACGGTACTTTAGTTCTTTCTGGTGGTGGTGCTGGTGGAGGTGGTGGTGGTGGTGGTAGAGGTGGTGGTGGTGGTGGTGGTGGTGGTGGTGGTGGTGGAGGTGGTGGTGGTGGTGGTGGTGGTGGTGGTGGTGGAGGTGGTGGTGGTGGTGGTGGTGGTGGTGAGATGGTGGTGGTGGTGGTGGTGGTGGTGGTGGTGTTGGTGGTGGTGGAGGTGGTGGAGGTGGTGGTGTTGGTGGTGGTGAGGTGGTGGAGGTGGTGGTGGTGGTGGTGGTGGTGGTGGTGGTGGTGGTGGTGGTGGTGGTGGTGGTGGTGGTGGTGGAGGTGGTGGTGGTGGTGGAGGTGGTGGTGGTGGTGGTGGTGGTGGTGGTGGAGGTGGTGGTGGTGGTGGTGGTGGTGGTGGTGGTGCTGGTGGTGGTGCTGGTGGTGGTGTGTGTTGTATATGTGTGTAATCATGTATGGGTCATTACAGATCCCATTTCTAGCAACTGTATGGGGGAATGAAAGCTTACACGGTAGGAAAGTTTTAACAATGTGCTTCAAAGAGCAGTGTGGTTTCAGCTCTTCACATGCTTGGGAGAGCATGCAAGTGTGGTAAGTGGAGCAAGGAGCTACAGCAAGTTACTCTTTTGGTGGCTTTGACGTAAGTCACGAACATATATACATACATGCACACATGCACACATGCACAAGGTCCTATTTGAACAAAAGTTACATGAAGGACCGGAGTTTAAAAGTCAAAATGCAAAGTCACATTGGATTAAAAGGTAAGAATGCATCTCATTACCCCCCCCCACCATTCTATCACCCCTATCCCATGGAATGCATAGAGCCTCAGGTCTGACTCCAAGCACTCCACTTATTGAGTTATAAGCAAGCCTTCATTTTACCTTTGAACTCTGTGACATCATCTCACTGAATTGACCAGTCTGGATTAAATCCACTCTGTAACCCAGGTGGACCTTGGACTGTGGCCCTTCTACCTCAGCCCTTTGAACAGTTAGGTTTATAGGCCTCTATCTTTGGGGCCAGCAAGTCTATATGCTTTTTAGCTTTAAGCAAAATTTAAAGTTTCTTTTTAAATTTATTTTTATTTTATGTGCATTTGTGTTTTGCTTGCATGAATATCTGTGTTGATCTGTGGTTACAGACAGCTCTGAGCGGCCATGTGGGTGCTGGCCGACCTCTGGAAGAGCAGTCAGCGCTCTTAACCACTGAGCCCTCTCTCCAGCCTGAAAAGTTTACATTTTGATTTTCATTCCCTGTTTTCACTTCTAACCATATAGCTTACTTTTCTTTGGGGCTAGTATAGAAATTAATTCTATATCGACAAACTTTTCTTCATCTACTTCTTTTGTTAGCCACGACTAGTAGCGTTAGTGACAGAGAGACTCCTTGCATATTATATCACACATACATTTTAAACTTTTTATTGGGAAAACTTAAATATATACAGAAGTAGAGACTGCGTAGTGAGCCCCCATGTTCCCGTCACACAGTGACATTCCTGCTTTGTGGCCATCTTCTCTTACATTATCCTCCAGTCTTTTTTCTCTTCTTTCTTTGTGCGTACACGCGTAGGGAGGCCAGAGGAAACCTTTGTGTGTCCTTCCTTGGATATTATTCATCTTTCCTTGAGACAGGTCCCTCATCAGTCTAGAACTCACCATGTCAGCTGGCCTAGCTGGCCAACAAATCCCAGGAATCTATTTATGTCCGCATCACCTGTGCTGGGATAACAAATGTTTGTTACAACATAGATTCTGAGGACCAGAACTCTGGTCCTGTTCTTCCAAAGTAAGCACTTTACTGCCTGAGCCATTCCACATTCCTTTATTGTTTTTTGCTATGTTTTGAAATTTTATTTATTTTTATTTTATAGATGTTTTCCCTGCATGTGTCTCTGAGCACAGGCTTTGGACCGTGTTTGTGCATGCAATGTCGTCAAGGACCAGCAGAGGGCATCAGATCCCCGAACCGCAGTTAGAGATGGTTGAGAGCTACACATGGGTGCCGGGAACTGAACTTGGGTCCAATGTCAGTTCTGCCGGTGTTCTTAGCCACTGAGCCATTTCTTCCAACCCACCCCCTCCTTTTTAATTTTACTTTTTCATTCTCTTTTTTTTCCTCCCTCTCTCTTCCCCCTCCTCCCTTCCTCCTTTCTGCTCAGTCTTCTCCTTTCCCCATTTCTCTTTTGAGTCAAGTTCTTCCTCTGTAGTCAGGGTAGCTTTGAACTCACAACCATCAAACCTCAGCCTCTCAGGTGCTGAGATAAAAGATATGTGCTGCTATGTCCAGCCGCTATTACTTATCCTTTGAACCTTGTACCGTATCCTAGGAAGCAGCTTAGGCTGGAAGTAGGCAGCATTGTGCTCAACTCTCTTTACTGTGTTGAACAAATCCTGAGCACCACACAGTTCGGCACCAGGACTCCAGCGGAGTCTCTAAGGATGAAGAGTCATTTGAAATAACAGCATCGGCACAGCCCAACTCCACCCCAGCAGTTCCTCGATAGCATTCAAAAGCTAAGAGCAGCTCTTTCGTCATGCATCCAGTAAGGGCTCCACTTTCTAAACACTTCTTAAAGGTCATGGATATATTTTTAACTGTTCGTTTGAATCTGGACCCGAATAAGGCAAATCCATTATAACTGCCTAATGTTGCCTTTATGAGTCCTACTTTATTTTGTCCTCTGGGCATTTATTTGGTTAGGCAATGCCAATGTGGATTTGGGAAGATGCAGCCTCGTTATGCAGTTAATGTGTTCCTTTGCCTTTGTATTTCCTGTAAGTCAGTAGTTGGATTCTAGGGATTAGATCAGATCAGATCAGATCAGATGCAGGAAAGGAGGAGGAGGGAGAGGAGGAGGAGGAAGAGGAGGAGGAGGAGAAGGAGAAGGAGGAGGAGGAGGAAGAGGAGGAGGAGGAGAAGGAGAAGGAGGAGGAGGAAGAGGAAGAGGAAGAGAAAGAAGAAGAAAAGGAAGAGGAAGAAGAGGAAGAGGAAGAAGAAGAAAAGGAAGAGGAAGAAGAGGAAGAGGAAGAAGAAAGTTGCTTTTGAGCAAGACTTCTAAATGAAGTCACCTTCCTCCGAGACTTGGAACTTCTTGTGTGTTGTTTGATCATAAAGCACACAATGGGTAGGTCTTCATGTACATATTATCATTTTAAAAGTTTTGATGTAAACCCTATTATAGTGGCTATGCTAAAGAACCAAAATGTATTGTGAAAGACTAGGGGAATGCCACCTGAGATTAATAACAACAGCAACAAACAACTTTTTAAGAAGCCATGAATGCAAATAATTCCTAATGACCCCATCAAAGGCGCCTCTCATTTATCCAAATTATATGCCATGGATCAGCAAACACCTTGACAAGGAAACTTCTTTATATGTGACATAAATCACCACTCGCTACCTTATTTAAAAACTGGATGATGATAACAGCCCTGTGACTCCATAAATCTGAGGTTCTAATATTATGCAGAAGAACATAAAACTTGTTTATGCATTATAGTGCGGCAATGATGTATCTTATCGCAATCATTGGCATAACTAAATTACTAACTTGCCTATAGCGTGCATAATGACAAGTTTGCAAAAGGCTCAGAATTTTAACGTTTGATTTCACCCGCAATTCAAATCCCTGCAGCAATTAAAGGGAAAACCACACGTATCAGAGCAACAAATCTCTTTAACTGAGTAAGATGTGATTTTCAGCGGGGAGAATTTTTAAACGTCCTTTGAGGCCGTGGCAAAACTAAAACCATGTCAATTTGCATATCGGTATATTTTTTAAAGTCCTGGGTGAAATGATGTGCCTTTGCTTCCCTAAAATTGGGAGTAATTAACGTCACCATCAACAACAAGATGTTACTATCAACTGCACCATTTTTATTTTTTTACCTCGTTGGCTACTTCTAGGAAAGTGAAAATAAGAAGGGTGAGGTATACATCTCCCAGGAGCTGGCGAACTTTCTGCCAAAGTTCATACAGTGAATATTTTAGGGTTTGTAGGCCATTTGTCCTATGTACCCAATGCTACAATTGCAGCGTGAGACATCCTTAGAAAATATGCAAATGAACAAGCATGGCTGTGTTCCAATAAAACTTTATTTATAAGGACAGTGGCTTAGACAACCTGATCTGGGTAATTCAAGGCAAATGTTCCTGCCCTATTAAAGAAGGTTTCCTGGTTTTTGTTTTTGTTTTTTTTTTTCTCCCTCTTCTCTAAGTAATCGAAGATGGCAGGCCACACAAACTGAGTTCAACAGAAGGTGGCTACATTCCGCACTCCGTCTGATGTGTGGAGACATAACTTTTGTTACAGTCTTGAAGCAAGTCTTTTGAGAAGGGCAGCCACCTGTCTGGATTTATTAGAACTAATGAGGGGTAAGGATGGATTGTCCTCTCTGGAACAAAAGAAAGCTTCCAGAAGGAAATTTGGTTCTTGAAGGAGGCTTTGTGGGCTCTCTCTCTCTCTCTCTCTCTCTCTCTCTCTCTCTCTCTCTCTCTCTCTCTCTCTCTCTGTTTTGTTAGATCAACCACTTCAAAGTTAAAGAGCTACCAGAGCAGGGAAGGGAACAGAGAAAAGAAAGATTTGTCACTTAAAATTAATCATTAACTGTGACATTAAACAGGGACTTTGTATTCTGTTTGCTTCAAACAACAACAACAACAACAGCAAGAACCTTACATTCATTGAAACTGCACCCAGCAGCAGCTGGTTAAGTTCCCTGTCTCTCACAATTGTTAGCAATTAATTTTTGCTGTATCACAGGTTATTCAGTTACATCAAATAGTGTTCGCAGAGATGACTCCGTGGTCTCAAGATCTTTTTTAAAAAATATCACAACTTAAATATAACCTCTAAACCCAAATGACTGTTACACAGAGACAGTTTTCCCAAACTAGGCATTTTAACATTTTGGTAGAATCAGGCAGAAGCTAAGTCTAAGTGGCTTTTTACTGGATTAAAAAAAAGAAGAAAAAATCACAGTGGTGCTCGTTGCAGATTCAGTGGGAAGGCATGCAAAGGGTGCATTTTCCCTCATAATCAGTCGTGATTAACCCAAACTGAGAGATTTATATGCAACTCGTTAGTGTAAAGCTGTTGTTTACGGGTTAGCAAAAATATTTCTTCTAAATTTAGACTTGTTTCCAGAGGACATTTCTAGGAATGTTGTCAAACTGTTCCTCTCATGTTGCAAATATAGCTGTTGCAAACATTCAGGAAAACATCTAACCCGGGTCCTTCTGTCTCCTGGAAGCCTATGAAAAGTCAAATGTTACAGACTGCCCTGTGGTCCACAGCCATTTTGCTCTGGCTCAAGGGGATTCATGCCTTTTGAAGCAGAAGGGAAGCTCCCCGCACTGTGCGCCCTTTTTCCCCAGTGAGGCTTGACTTCCTAAGCTGGGCATTTGAAAACTTTAAGATTGACGACCCAGATAAACGATCGCTTCTCATCCAGGAGGGGGAAAAGAGGAATTAGAAAACAAGCCAATAACTGCTGTTTATGCCATGTGCTAATGGTCCTCCCGAGGAGTGACAGATGTAGGAGGGATTGTTGTTACAGCCGCATCCCTGTAGCAGCAACAGTGAAGTACAGTGGTTTTGCCATTTGGATCCTAAACTACAGTGTTTATGGAATGTACAGGAAAAAAAATACAAATTACTCAGCGATGAGCAAGTGAGCATTTTAAAATTGTACTTACATCCTCAGAAGCGTGATTGTTTAAACTGAAACGCAGGATTGAGTTTGGCTTTAAAGACAGCTCTTATTTAGCAAGGAAGTTACAACTCTGTGTCTGTCCTTTTCTTGCTTTCGAGAGTCTCATCTCACTGCGGCTATGCTTGTTCTAGAAAAATGTCTGCCTCCCTCTGCTTGTTTGTGTGGTCTTAGATGCGATGATCTTTAAATCCATGAGCTCATAAATGATCTTCTTCAACTTTAGAACAAGGAAAAGAGACAGGGCAGTGGGGTTTTAACTCTAAAATGTTCCTGACAAGGACCCTGCTAATAAAATACAGATTTCACAGTACATTAGTAAGCCAGTCTGTTCACCCTTACAAAGAAAAATGGCTCATTAAATATATTGTGTATTGTTTAGTGGAAGGGTTGCGTTAATATTTTGAATTAAAGGTGCAGTACAGCTCTTTGCAGTTCATTAGAAGCTTTCTGGAAAAATGTATACATGGCAATAACACCTAGGAGGGAGTTGTCATTCTGCTGTTTTTGACTAAGTAGCCACTGTTTCTGCTGCTGCTGTTTGAGACAGGGTCTTGCTATGTCACCCAGGCTGGCCTCAATCTCCAGACATGCTTGCTTTCCCATCTGCATGTATCTCTTTCCTCGTGTGTGCGTGCATGTGCGTGCGTGTGTGTGTGTGTGTGTGTGTGTGTGTGTGTGTGTGTGTGTGTGTTGTCTCTGGGTATACAATTCAATAACCTCTACAGTGGTCAAGCTTTTCCTTCACCACGGTGCTGTTGAGCAAGGGTGAGTAGGTAAAGTTTTGACCCTGAAAATCCTTGTAAGTCCCACAGAAGGGATTTCTGATGTAATATCAACAAGTTCTTACAGATCCGGAGCAAGCCAACTACAACTGGGGCAGCAGAATGCTTTCATGATGTTACGAATGACTGGGTTTCTGTTGGAGGCTATTAGCTGAGGATTATAGCTGAGGAGCTGCCAGAGAAGAGGCAGAGAAAACACTGTGGAGAAAATGTCCCCCGTGTCTTGCTGCTTATGGTCTAGATATTACCAAGCAGATGAGGCTGTGCATTGAGGTTTGCCTTACAATTTTTTGAATGTCTTAAAGAAGTATCTGAACAGGGGGTGGGGATTTAGCTCAGTGGTAGAGCGCTTGCCTAGGAAGCGCAAGGCCCTGGGTTCGGCCCCCAGCTCCGAAAAAAAAAAAAGAAAAAAAAAAAAAAAAAAAAAAAGAAGCATCTGCACAAAGGAATGCTTTGCTACTGGAACGGATTGTTGGGGAAGGACCAATTATGGGAGATTTAAAACAAAACAAAACAATAAAGCACGAAGAAGGAAGCAAGACTGATCTTGAGGACGACGAGTGGTGGCAGAATGAGCTCTCTGATGCCATCCATGGGAAGCCTAACTTCCCCAGAGTATCCTCAGGTTGTCAGTACATAGGCTGTGATGTCACATGCTTCATATGATCAGCTCGGGGATTTTTGTGTGCAAGTGGATGGATTACTTTTTAGTTGTTTTGTTTTTTGTTTTTGTTTTTTTTTTTTTTTAACAACTGAATTGAATACCTGTTTGGAGTGTATTCAGAGGAACAAATTTTCAGACTTCACTGTGGCATCCCACCCCTAGATCATCAAGAAACAGCAGTGTCGCCTCTGAGAAATTGAAGGTAAGACCCTTGTCTTAGGGTTTTACTGCTGTGGACAGATGCCATGACCAAGGCAACTCTTACAAGGACAACAGCTTCAGAGGTTCAGTCCATTATCATCAAGGTAGGAACATGGCAGCATCCAGGCAGGCAATGGTGCAGGAGGAGCTGAGAGTTCTACATCTTCATCTGAAGGCTGCTTGCAGAATACTGACTTTCAGGCAGCTAGGACAAGGATGTTAAAGCCCACATCTACAGTGAAACACCTATTCCAATTCCAACAGGGCCACACCTTCTAATAGTGCCACTCCCTGGGCTGAGCATATTCAAACCATCACAACCCTATCGCTGTGGACAGCACACTTTATACACAGGACTCAGAGGAGTTGAACTGGAACTGACGTGGAAGTACAGTCCAGAGGACCAGCTCTCATAGTCGTGTTATGTATCATACAAGCTACCAAGGGAGAAACACTATTGGGAGTCCTAGGAATCTGTCAGTCCTGGGAACCGTAATAATGATGGACCTGGCAAATATGCAGTAATGGTACTTTTGTCTTGGGGGGTAACCAATGGCTGACTGATGAAGTTGAAACACATTCGAAAGGAGGGAATTCATGTCTGGTACGGAAAGCTTACCAAACTACCAAGGCTACAGAGATCATGGGCTCTAGAAGATACCCCCAGTATTGGCATTTTATTAAACAAAAGTAATTTCTGAACTGCATTCTAAACACTTATCCTTATACCTGTAGATAAATATAGCTCTTGACAGTCCTCATCAAAACACAACACACAGAAACCATTATAAAAAGTCACAACTGGTTAAAATGCAGAGAACAAAGGGTAGTGGGGTGTCCATGCCCAAATGACACAATAGAAACCCTATACCTAGCGTCCAAGGCACATGACAGAAGTGCTGGCTGGCAGAAAGATTGTAAGAGCCAAAGGGTCAGGCTGCTTTCTGCTAGATAGTGCTTTCTAGACAATGGCAGGAAAAGCTCAACATTATGATTTCCTTAAAAAAAAAAAAAATCCCTGTGGAATGACAATGCCGGTTGACTTGTCAGTGTGGATGCATAAAGTTTCAGAAGGCTCCAGACCTAGATGAGATAGGGAGGGTTAGTTTCTGTAAGGATGAGCTCCCTGAGGGCTTATCCAATCCCAAGTGATCAGTCCTAAACATGAATATACAAGCAGTACTAAATGGAATATATATATATATGTATATATATATATATATATGCATGTAGCAATAATAATATAGAAGATGTCATGAATTTGGGGGAAAGTGAGAGGGCATAGGAGGAGCAGGAGCAGGTGCAGGTGCGAATGGATCTAATATAAATGCAATATTCATGTATCAAACTCTCAAGAGAAACTTCCTCCAACCTGGTTTAATAGAAGCCCATCCACAGGTGAGGTAGAGTCCTCAGGATCCAATCACCTCTTAACAGAGTCAGAGGCTGAGAACCAAACCTTTAAGGCATGAGCCTCTTTGGACTATACTCTATAGCCAAAGTGCAACAGCAGCTCTCATGGTGTTTGGCTGAATGCGTATTGATTATTCTTTTCATTCCTGAGAGACTATAGAAGTTCCACATCTGTGTCATGAAAGGTCCCAGATGAGCTCTCCAACACCTTCCCTAGGCCTCTTTAAGAACTAACCAAGATTCTTACAGGAAACTAGGAAGTCTTGCTCGTGGGATTAAGGGAGCTCTTTCCCTTGACAAGTAGACTTCTTGAATACTATGTGTCAGGGGATCCTACCTTGCCTTTTAGGAACTTCAGGCTTAGACTGCAAACTGATTGGAGACCATCTAAACCACACACATGTCCCAGGAGCTGGGACTGCAGGCTATGATGGGCTTCAGGTTTATAAAGTATCCTTTATCTCTCTACCGTAGCTGAACATTTTCCTGGTTTTTCTCTTTCACAGTAGTGATCTGGGATTGGGCCAACCTCTTTGTGTGCCTAGCTTACACTCAGCAAGTGTCCCCAGAAAACAAAAATGGCTGCCTATGACCAGTTCCTCTCAGAAGTGATCTGCCTACCTGGAGTTTTAGTCTTGTCTTCTTTGTTGTTTTCAAAGGTCTCTAATATCTTTGAGGACATATTACTTTTTAAAATTTATCTTTCTCTCTTTCTACTTTTGCAACAATAGAACTAGCCTTTTACAACTACTAGGTCTCAGAATCTGAGATTGTCAATAAATTTAATTACATCTTCCATTGTATACTTCTTTATATTTTATAAAGTAAATGTAATCTTAGTTTCTGTTCTCACAACAATTCTATGTACTAAGCATGATAAGCATCAGCCTTTCTAGATTGAAAAACTAAGTTACAACAAATAGTCTTGTACAAAAAAAATGATTGATTTACTCAGGGACAGAGAATGACCTTGTGCCATTCAGTTCCCCAAAGTCTAGTGTTACTCGCAGCACATCACATTTTAAAAACTAATTCTTATTGTTTGATCAATAGATAAAAGTCTATCTTCACTGTTTATCACAATTATTTTAACAAATATATACAAGCTGTCATAAGCACATTCAATCAAACCAACCACTGGATTAAGAGCATAGTAATTTGTCTTAAAAATATCTTGTGCATCTCTCTCTCTGTCTCTGTCTGTCTCTCTCCCTCTGTCTCTCTCTTTGTCTGTCTCTGTCTGTCTCTGTCTCTTTCTCTCTCTCTCTCTCTCTCTCTCTCTGTGTGTGTGTGTGTGTGTGTGCTTTATAAGGATGTATTCCTGTTTGTGTGTATGTACATTTGAATGTGATGTAGGGATATATATCTTTGTCTTGGTATGTGCATGTTTATGAATGAAGATGCATCTACATATGCACCATGTTGCTCTTGTGGAGGTCAGAGAACAATTTATGGTGTGACTCCTACCTTTCACACTGTTTGAGAGCAGACCTCCTATTATATGTCCAGTGTATGCCTTTATAAACTGTGTATTCTAGGCTAGCTGATCTAAAAGCTTCTAGGGTGTTTTAGTCTCTTCATGTTGCTATGACAAAATGTTCCAATGAATGCCACCTAAGTGTTAAAAGTTGAGTTTTAGGTCATGATCCAGGTAAAGTCCATCAAGGTGGAGAAGTCATGACACCAGGAGCTACAAGTAGCTGGTCACATAACATGCATAGTAAGAAGAAGAAGAGAGCAATGACTCCACGCACACCTGTGTTTAGCTCACTTTCTGCACTCTTATGTAATACAAGGTCACCTGACTGAGGATTAGTACCATCCAGAGTTAGCAGGTCTTCACACCCCAATTCATATACTCTAGACAATCCCCCATAGACAAGCTAGAGCCCTATCTCCCAGGTGAGTCTACATTCTGCCAAGTTGACAGTTAACTCTACCGTCACATGGGGATTCTCCTTTCTCCACCTCCTGTGTCCCAGTAGAAAGTCTGGGATTACAGACACTGTAGCACTATGTCCAGTTATCTATCTATATCCATCTCCATCTCCATCTCCATCTCTATCTCTACATATCCAGTTTTGTGGATCTGAATTTAATTCCTCATGGCTTATATGTCAAGTACTTTATCCACTGAGCCAACTCTTCAGTCCGATTTCATCTTATTTTTTTAGTGTGATACAAGTACATCAAAGATGAGGAAAGCCATACATGTAATGGAATACTGAAACATTTAATCCCATTTCCCACAACTGACTCAGTTCTACAGGCAAGGGGCATCCTGGATTGCCATCTTCTAAAGTATACCTCTGATTTAAGATGGATCCTCTTATTCCTGGAGGGAACTATATATTCCTAGAAGAACACATCTAGTTTCTTATATAAGGATGGAGATGAAATTTCTATGGGAGAGAAACATTGGAAGAAGTAATCTGGAGAGATGAGTTACAGAAAAATAAAGGAATATATAATGTGAAAATAACATCACGTTGCAGAATACAGATAGAAGTTCAGGTAACCTGTAGAAAGCAGGCTTCTCAGAAAACAATATGGTGAGGGACCACTTGACCACAAACTTGTAGGTGTTATTGGTGGAAGAAGCCTGTTATATTGAAAGATGGTGTAGCCTAAGGGAAGAAACCATAAGCCTAAAATCCAGACTGTAATTGCAGGTGTATTTGTTGGGTTGAGGGCTCTCATTGGACTTATTTTCAAGTCTTCTGTGAGCCTACAGTTCTTTAGATTGATACTGTCACCCATGTTCTTTCTTGTCATTTGTTCATTGGTCTGCTTCTCTCTCTCTTGAAAACACTTGGGCTTGTAACTCTTGACTAGTTAAATAGCTTTACTTGTAGAGGAAGTCCTGAGCCCAGAAAATGACGCAGCCAGCTTAATGGAACATGTCCATTTTGAAATTAGTCTCTCAGAGTATCTCCTCAAATTAATTCACAGCCTATTAATAATTAGTTTGCCCACTGGTCATTTCACTGTACAACATGCTCCTTTTTATATGCCCCCCACTAGAATGCCTCATCCTTCCTCTTCCCACAAAAGAACAGACATTTTAGCCTCAGCTGATTGATCTAAGGCCAGCAGGTAAACGACCTGGAGCAGATTTATTTTTAAATCTTATCTATAATGAGTAACTTCCCATAAATTTTAGGTGCCCAAGAAAGTACAACTTATTTTGAGATCATGTAAACTCTGGTTAGAAGTATTCCAGCCAAAGTCAGGGACACCAAAGAGGAAATTTCTACATTTCAAGAGAGATTGGCCATGATAGCTATACTCTTTTTTCTAATTTAGGACATTCAAGACCTTCAGCGTAGCCGCAGAATCCTACTGGTGGAGGCGGTTGTGTTCGTGCCTGTATCTGAATCAACACTTAGTTCCCGACCTGTGTAACTAAAGTTCTGTGTCTACTTCAAAGTGTCACACAATACAGACACGTGTGCAAGCACACATGTCTAATATGGATGCAAGTGGTATTTTTTTGTATAGTGAGATGTGTTTTAGGTGCCATGGAGGGGGCAGCCATAGCTCATAACCATGAGTATCCATGACCAATGTGACCGTCAAAGGTGAAAGATGATGTTTTTCGGATAACTCAAAGCAAACCATGTTGAGGATCTGGTTGGTATCTGTTAGTCAATGAGGCGTCTCTCTTCTAGAGTTTAGATCTGTCCCGAGTAAACAGAGGTTTGTATTCACGGAAGTAAACAATGGTGGATGCTAGAAAGAGAGACTGGCACCTTCAAACTGAATGTGAAAGAGTTCTTTCAAGAGACATTAGATACATTTAAGAACACAGTGAAAAAAATTAGACACAGTGAACACAGTGAAAAATTTTGTGTCTGTTCCCATCCTTTCTTTTGTAGTAGAGAAATAAATCATTTTTTTGTTCCTTTGCAAAGTTGTCAGTTAATAAAATCCTTGGAAATCCATAATCCTAACCACTGTGGTGAGGCTGGCAGAGCTTTTTGGAAGCTCTCATTTATTTAAATAAAATAATGTGTTAACACAGGCTGTTAATTTGCAAACTTTCTGTGATTTGGAAGTAGTAATTCATTTGACACAAAGCTTCAGTTGGTTTTTCTGTGACTGATGTGACAGACTGAATGGAAAAATAAGAGACAGCGTGGACATTATGCTGTGAAGCCTCCTGGAAGTGAAAGGCCACAGAAAGCATACAATCCCGAATGGCTTACCAGTGTCTGTTCAAGGAAGATTGTCTTTTAAGGAGACAATGGTGTTCTTTCAAGGACCTTGGCAAATAAGGCAACCCTTGCTTTTGCTAAGTAACTATACGCATCCCCAAACTCCATTCCAGCATCTTCCTACAGAAAAGAATGTCAGGCAATGAGACACAGTCCTATATGTTAGGCTCACGTTGGTGCCAAATTTAAAGCCACCAAGATCAACTCCAGTGTTTCCTAAGGAACTTGAAGTTTTAGTTCTTTCAACTAGCTTTGGTCTCATTTAGGATAATTTTTATATATAGCACAGGACAGATGGTTCTTACTTCATTCTCTTGTACATAAATATTTAGTCGTGTCTTAGTATTTATTGTAGGCCAGGAAAACTAAAGCCATTCACTTCCTAAAATGCTATAGGTGAGACTTTTTTACTTGGGGATAAATACTTGTATGAAATAGGGCTGATTTATAAGTGTTAGTAATTAAGTGTGGTTTGAGAGGTTAGTGGAACTTAGCATGGGTATTAAGTTAATGTATTACTTGATAATTGTTTCTTAAAATGAGTCTGTCAGTGAGGCAGAGCATGTTGGAGAGTGGGTTGGCGCTGCAGAATTCAAAAGCAAGTGGTTACTCAGGGAATTACTGGGCACTCTCAACTCGGTTTTATTATCCCTTAGGTGAAGTCAGTAGGACCTGTCTCATATGATATGTTATGATGGTCGAATGAAGTAAGATATATACAAAATTGCCCGGAGGGTCAATAAATATTGATATATATTATAATCAACTTGGCTCCAAATGAAATTGGTTTTTGTGAAGCACTTCTTCATATTTCCTCCTTCAGAGCTGCCTCATTCCGGTGTAATGCACGCTGTACACACACCGCCATTAAGATGCACGTCTATAAATTACTCAGCTTGATTCATTGTAACATACATACTCGCTACCCACAGAATGTCCTCCTGTCTTTCTCATGCCCTTCCTGGCCGTCTTTCTTTACTCCTTGACTCATCTCTTCTGAGCTACCATTGATTTGTGAACCTCAGCGTATCTTAGCATCTTACATAGAATTAAAGAATTCTAATTCTTACGGACTCAGAAGGGGCAAGAATGTATTCCGTTTTGTTTAACTTTTTTTCTCCCTTAGTACAATGATCTTTCAAGTTAATACTTGCTGAGCAACGTTGGTACTTTTTGATGCTGTAATTAAAATACCACAATGAAAGTGAGAGCTAACTGGAACCGGGCAAGGCTATGTTCTCTCAAAGCCAGCCCCCAGCACACTTCCTCTAGCAAGTTTCCGCATTGTAAACATTCTCAAACCTCCCCAGACAATACCACCAACCAGAGACCACACGTTCAACTATGCTAGCCTGCGGGGGACACTTCTCATTCAAGCCAGCACTGAGCATGTCAGTGAGTCACTAAGTTTTATTTCTGTGTTGTATTCTGTTTAATGGGAGTGCCACTGATTATCAAACCACTGGTAGACATTTAATTGCTCACCATGCTTGGAGATCTTGTTGAAAATAAGGGCACTATGACTATTCGTGTGTAAATCTTTATACAAACGTGGTTGTATGTTTTGTTGAGAAATTCCTAGGGCCGAATGATTAGATGATTGAATTTTTAAGAGACTGAACAGAAGAAAAAAAAATCAAAGTAGTAGAAACATTTACATTCCCAGCAGTCATGTGTGAGTTTCAGATCCTCTGCATCCTTGACATCAGTTGGGATGGCCAGTCTTCAATTTTACCCATATCGATTGGCATGTAATAGTTTCTCCTTGTGGTTTAATGTATAAATAACAGTATTTTTTTCTAATTACTAATGTTGGTGGGTTTTTTATTTTTAAAATTTTTGACCCCTATTCCATCCCCCTCCCCCTTCTTTTATGAGGGTGGTCCCCCTCCCAAACCAACCCCGCTCACTTCGTGCCTCCCTGCTCTGACATTCCCCTACATTGGGGGGGGGGCGTTCAGCCTTGGCAGGACCAAGGGCCTCTCCTCCCATTGGTGCCCAACAAGGGCATCCTCTGCTACATATGCAGCTGGAGCCATGGGCCTGTCCCTGTGTGCTCTTTGGATGGTGGTTTTGTTCACATGTTTACTCGTCACCTGTATCTGTGGAACATTTTTGTGATTTTTTTCAACTGTTTACTTTCTTATTGAGCTCTTTGAATTCTTTATGTAGCCTAGGTAGGTATGAGTCCTCTATCTGACATAGGCCTTACCAGTATTTTGTCTTCTTTTTAGGTTGTTTTTATATTCAATCACTGCTATCTTTCAAAAGGTCAACGTTTTTGATTTCGGGATAATCATATTGATCAGTGTGCATCTGTCTGTGCTTTCTGGAGTTTTGTATAAGAAATTTTGTCGGAAGTAAATCAGGTGGCTGTAGTGTGTGCCTTTAATCCCAGCACTCGGGAGGCAGATATGTGTGGATGTCTGAGTTCAAGGCCAGCCTGGTTCGAGACTAACCTGGTCTACAAGGATAGGACTATACCGAGAAATACTGCCTTGAAAAACCTAGAAAAAAAAGAGGAATTTTTGTTTAAAGTTTTTTTCCCTCTGCAAATATTTTCCATTTAATTGAAAAATATCATTTTGAGGTTTTATTACAGTACCCTGTGCTTCTTTCCTTCAAGATTCTTAACATTTACTTCTGAAAGGCTGTCTATTGTTATTTTTGGATGTTTCCCCTCCCACTCCCTGCCCCGACATTTTTCTAATATTCCATCCAGTCCCTAGGACTCATGTTGTTTTCGAGCACGATTCATAGTAACACATTTGGACTCGGTGAGAGAGTATGAAACGATTCGGTACACTCTTCTCACAGCTCTTAGCCCCATCTTCGGCAGTCTTGGCACCAGTCTCTAGTAAGATGGGGGCTCTCTTCAGGTCAGAGCTCTCTTCCGGTGCACTGCTTGCCATTCGTGTGAAGAGTGTGACCTGGTACGACGCTACGCACGGCTCCAAGCGGGGTTTTCTACCTTAACTTTCCCTACTCTTGAATTTTCCACGTAGAGGATGGATGTTTTAGGTTATGTAGAACATGTGGTCTCTGTTGCAACTATTCGACTTTATCTTGGTAGCTTGAACATACTTCAATACATGAGTGGGCATGGCTGTGTGTCTATAAAAGTTCTATACTAACATAGCTGGCTGGCCAGATTTTGTATATAGGCCTTAATTTAGAAATGATAGTGAACTGTGCTGTGTATATCTGACTATGTACACGTGTCCACAATTATATGCAGGTACACATGCGTGCGTATGCGCGCGCCCCCCATAACCCCTGTGCGTGCATGCGCGCACGCGCACACAGATGCACATTCATGCTTTGTTACTATGGCTTGTTTGAAATATCTTTATTCCAAATTCTGAGCAGAACCAAGTGTCTACGGTTACAAAACTTTTCATCTTTTCGTACTGGTGTACACAGACTCTTGCTTTCATCAATTTTTGCTTCTGCTTTTGAAATGCTAAGTAGCAAATCGTTTAATGCTGACATTTCAGCTAATTGCTCTTTAATGCACATTTGACATATGAGGCAACATATTGCAATCTAAAAATAATTAAGATAAATCATTTGCTTATGTTTCAGTGCAAGAGACAAATCATTTTTCATCTCTGTCCCTCCCTCTGAGAGAGTCTGAAATATGGGTGTCTTGAAGTCAAAAACGGTGACGCGGTTGCTGCTTCCCACTGGGTGGTTTAGTGTCAATGTACCCAGTGGCAGCGGCAGCCCCCCAAGATTTCTTCCCCGTCACGGACAAGCTTCCCAGATGGGCTTACATTCCAGGACCAGTGTTTTTGAATTCCTCTAGCACACCTTGGCAGACTGCCAGCAGGCTATGAAGGATTAGTTTCTGTCTCTCTCTTTTACATAAGCCCCCCTAGAGGCCTTCCTTCTTCAACTTTTAAAAGACTGGCTCCAACCAACAGATCCAGCAAGCGCCCCCATTTGTGAGCTGAGTACCTTGGGAATTATGCTATATGAATAGGTCATAGTCGACTAAGCACTATGTGCAAATTGATTCTTTTTTTCCTTTTGGGGGAAAGAGCAACCCTCAGGGTTCTTGCCAGAGGGATTATACCACCATCTAACAACTGTCACAAGGGTGCAGTACATTTCAGAGTAGAATGGATCATTTGTTTTTCTGGGCACTTCATTTTCAGTTATAGAGTTAGCGGATTCTATTTCAAACGCTGTTGTAATGCGTGCTCTTTAAAGGAAACATTTTTCTCCATTTTTTTTTCTAAGCTAGTGGAGGTCTCAGTTTTATTCTGGGTGAAGAGATGTTTTGAAACTAAAGGGATCAGTTGTTCTATACAAGGATACTTAGTTCTGTATAAATACAGATTTAGGATAATTTCAACAGAATGCACATACTGCTTTTCTACATTGCTACTTTCATGAAAAGAACTGAACTTTATGGACATATGTAGTATGTTTAGTTAATTAGGTAAATATTTACTTAACACATTATGTATATGTATGCATGTTTTCTTACTACGAAGTAAACTGATAGTCGGAACTGCATCTTTTTCTTTAAAGTTAATTGCTTATTCTATTTTATGGATATTTTGATTGAATCTGTGCATTCGCACCCTGCATATGCAGTGCCCAGAGAGTTTAGAGGCTGTCAAACCCTTGGGATTGGAATTATAGACAGCTGTGAGCCACCATGTGGGTGCTGGGAATCAAACCTGGCCCTTTAGAAGAGTAGCCAGAGTTCTAAAATGGCCAAGCCGTCTCTGCATAAATACAGAGTCCCTCTCTGTCCTATTGTACCTTCCATGGCTAGAGTTACCCAGCATACAGTTCAATCATTTAAGTATTTATGAAATGAACAAATGAATGAAAATAATGGACCTTGAGGGGTAAGGCAACTAAATTATGCAAAATGTAAAAGGTGGTATGTTTAGAGAAACTATAATTTCAGATTTCTTGTGGTTAGGTGGGGGCCATGAGCTAAACTGTACAGTTTAATCATTCAAGGAAGTATATGGCAATAAAACAATTTGTAGAGAGATTCTGAGAAAAATAGAACTGCTTTTATTAACAACATGGGGAAAATTATAATAAAAGGTGGAAGTGAGAAAAATTGAACAAGTTATATGTTCCTCTTTCTAGTGTTTGAGAATTTCATATGTGTATAAACATTTTTAATCATCAACTAAGGGTAGGACTACTTTGCCTTCTCACCCCCACCTCCATTTCCATGTTGGGAATGTGGCTATCTTGAGTCTGTGCCTGTCTTATGCTTACAACCATGGCTACTGTGAGTTCTTATGTGCAATGGCTCTGTCTTTTCCAGAAAACATTGTTTCACAATGGTCCTTTACCACCCCCGGGCTCTTAGACTTCTTCTGTTCTCCACTGTGATGATCCACTAGCCTTGGGCAGAGGGGAGGTGATATTGATATTAAGGCTGAGCACTCCCATAGTCTCTTTTTCTCTGCACTTTGACCAGTGCACTGTGAGTCTCTGGATTAATCATCACCATAACATAAAGTCTGATGAATGTTGAGAGCTACACTGGCCTGTATGTATAAAGATAAGTACACAGAGGGCAGTTTCATATGGTGTCCATTAGTGAAGTAGGATCTCTTTTAGGAAAGTAGAATCCTTTTTCCAGGGTTATATGCTTTGTTTTCACTCTTTTCTGAATCATTATCAGGACTTTCAACTCAAGATATTAATTTGCATTTTGTATTAAAAAATATTTTTGCTAAATATATGAATCATCATCTAAAGGATCATCAGATTATATAAAACTTACATGCACATCAGTATTTTGATTATTCCCACAGTATACTCATAACAAAGCTACTAATGGGTTCAGAGAATAGAATTTTGGGTGAGGGGGATGGTGTAGCTCAGTAGTGAGTGTGTAGCACACGTGAGGCTAGTGTGATCCCCAGCAATCTGAGCTAGAGATAAATCGATCACATTCACAGTAGCGTATTCCATTTTGTTTGGGTTTGATATTTAGTAAACTTTGTTCTCATACAACAGAAGCAGCCATTCAAGAAAAATTCTATCAGTCACAATTTCCAAATGGCTGTGCATTTCGATCCTTTCTGTTATTATTGGCTCTTATCTTTATTGAACTGTGATGAGAAAATGTAGTTTGGGTTATGGTGGTTCATTGCACTTTGCCTTTATGGACCCTCTTTTGTAACTGTGCCTGATCGGACTGATGGCTAATCCTCAGTTCCTAGGTGAAGGAAGCCACATGTCTGCTTCTTCTTTGTACTTAGAGCTTTTGCTTTTGCTCACTGAAATGCTAAAATCTCTTATTTTACTGGTTAGAGGATGTCTAGTGGAACAGAAAAGACAGAGAGAGAGAGAGACAGAGAGAGAGAGAGAGAGAGAGAGAGAGAGAGAGAGAGAGACACAGAGAGAGAGACAGAGAGACAGAGAGAGACAGAGACAGAGAGAGACACACAGAGAGAGACACAGAGAGAGACAGAGAGAGAGACAGAGAGAGACACAGAGAGAGACAGAGAAGAGAGAGAGAGAGAGATTTCTTAGTCTTGCTTGTAAAGTTAGAGGTTAGTGAGTGCCATAGTGGCTGCCTACATGTTTGGCTCTTCAGAGACCCACCCAGTTCCTACTCAGTTCAAGAAGCTGTGAGCCTGGGATGTCTCACCAGTGTGAGGCTTCAGGTTGCACAGCTTCCTGGGAGTTGTTTGGTGTGAATTCACATTGAAAGTCTGAAGATCCCAGAGTCGCAGACACTTAAGTGATGGCTACAGAGATAGCTTAACTTTCTCAGGAAGAATTGAGCTTGTTGTCTCTTTTTACCCTTTTATTCTATCAGGTTCCTGTGAAGAAATCTTAATCCACCAGCTTGGTTGCTATGGCAAATGGTTACATTCAAAGACCTTTTAGATCTGTGTAATCTGGCTGGAATATAGACACGCCCTAAAACATATCTTTAATCCCTCTGACTGGAATATAGGCACACACTTTTAATCCCAAACATTGTAGTTAAGGTTAGTTTGGAGAAGGAAGCAACCATATTTGAAAGTGACATCTAATTGAAGGGCAGACAAAGTGATAAATCAGAGAAAGATTTGATAGAATTAGTCAGAGAGATGATAAACCCAACTTACAGGGAAAACAGACAGGAGAGAGGTTGTTTAAGAGCAGTGCAGAATAAGTCAGTCAGTTGAATCAGTTTCAGCAGTTTGGTGTAATGGAGTTCAGTTGAAAGGCAGTTTTATCAGGGCAGTTTTACAGAGACCAGAGGCAGGTGAAGACAGAATGAGTCAGAGAATAAGAAGGAGCCAAAAGATTCGAACAGATTTCCAGAGAACAGTTTGAGGCCAAGCAGAGCAATTCAGTGAGAAGCCAAGAGAGGCCGGTTTGAATCAGTCAGCTTAGAGAGGAGTTTGAGCCAGAACAGTTGAGTTGAACCAGCCAGCCAGAGTTCAGAAAGAGCTAGAAAGGGTGAGTTTATTCAGCAATAAGTAAGCCTCTGAGTTGGTAATTAGATCTGGAGAATAAAAGTTATGTTTACAGGTCCCAGTCTATTTGAAGATGACATGTGCATTCATGCTGTGTTTCCTTTTCAGCTGTTCTACATGCCAGCTGTATCGGAAAACACTTTCTAGTTTTTCAGTATCTCCCATTTTAGTCAGTTGACCATGAAAACTAACCATCACACCCAATAGGAGGACAGATTTGATGATTTAATGTAGATTTTCTCAGGCTAAACTATTAAGGGCATTGAACATTGGAATTGTCACCTGTGATCTGAAACCATTTTATAGGGCTCCTGAGAGCACTGCACATCTCTTCTCAGAGACGTTCTCATGGCAGCTTGAAAATAGTAGTATTTGCACTATGGAAAGTAGCAAATGCCATAATCAAAGTTGGCTTCCACCTCTTAATGTTCCAATTTACCAACTTACCACTGTTTATAATAAATTTTTTTCTCTGACAATACTTCGGCAAAAATAATAATAATAATAATAATAATAATAATAATAATAATAATAATAATAATTCCTTCAGGTTTCTTCAGGCTGTTTCCTTGAGTTGAGAACGTTTCCTCAGGAGGTATTTGATTTGCTTCTTCCAGATAGCTGGATGAACTAGTGTGATTTGAATAAGAATGGCTGCCATTGACTCAGGAGTTTGAATGCTTGGTTCACAGGGAGTGGCATTATTAGGAGGTGAGGATGTGGTCTTGTTGGAATAAGTGTTGCTCTGTTGGAGGAAAAGTGTCACTGGGGGATGGGTGGCAGGCTTTGAGGTCTCCTATTGCTCGAGCTATGCCCAATGTGAATCTCAGTCTCTTGATGCCTGCAGATAAGATGTAGAATTCTTGGCTCTTTCTCCAGCACCATGTCTGCCTGAATGTTTCCATTCTTTCTACCATGATGATAATGGACCAACCTCTGAACCTATAAGGCAGCCACAATGAAATGCTTTCCTTTATAAGAGTTGCCTTGCTCATTGTATCTTTTCACAGCAATAAAACCCTAACTAAGACATCTATCAAGCAGGATTTAATTTAAAATATCAGCTATTTATCAAAACGACTAACAAAACAGATGAAAAATACTTGGCTTTAGCCAGGCTGTAGAGTGAGTTGAACCTCTCTACCGTGACAACTGAGAATACAGTGTTATAACCAATAACTTCAACATTCTATGCATTTCCCATGACCCTTTGGCTCCTTTCATAAGTGGAAGAGACACACGTGAATACACTCATCAAAGCATAGAGATATGATCCATACCTGACTGTAGCCCAAATCCCCCTTACAATGGTCAAAAAATATTAAATGTTTATTCAGTGGATGACTACATACCAAGGAGAACAGGTGTGGGCAACTTGATGGAGTGGGCGTAATATAGAGGAAGAGGTCTGGTTCAGGAGAGTTACTACTATACACTTTCACTGCTATCACATTTCAACAGTAGCCGCATCTTCTAAACACGACATGACTATGGTGCCAATGAACTGATAGCAGATTTGATTGCCTGCCTAAGAGATGCTGTATCAAACCAGTCAATACCAACCAGAGATCGTGAAGAAGTTCCTTGTGTCCCAAGCACAACTGTGGAGCTTTTAGAAGGTAAGGGCTATAAAGAGAGGGGAAGAGTCAGTTATCTTTACTTGTATAGTCCATGGTACGCTGCTCCAATACACCCCATATACACACACATAAATCCATATGCACATGGATAGTACCAATTAACTTGTAGTGGGTTATAAAAGAAGTAGGAAGAAAAGGAAAGAGGAAGAGGAGGAGAGGAAGAGGAGATGATGCTGAGGTGGTGGTGGTGCATATGAGTCTGGGAGGAGTTGGAAGGAATAGATATGATTTGCCAAAGAATAGACAATAAAAATGCCAGAGTCACAAACTTTTTTCTCTGATAGTTATATAATGGCGATCCCTTGAGGAGTGCAGTGGTTTGGACTTGCCCCTGAAAGGCTCCCAGCTTGTTCTGTTTTCGTTTCGTTCAGTATGTGAAAATCATCAGCCAGTTCACTAGTGTTTCTTGTTGTTTTATTCCTTGTGTGTGTTGTTTAATCAAAACTGAAATTGATTTGCGATCTTAGGGATGCAAAATCAATGGTTCCACATTCACATACATTCTGTGAACAACTCGATTTTTCTGGCCCTGAGCTCTTGGGGCTGTTTTCTTCCCTTCTTTTCTATGGATAACTAAAGTGGAGATTAAATCTGTCTATACATCATATTTTCATCCGTTTCTTATTTTATCCTGCTGTTGGTGTTACAATAGCCTTCCTGTCTATGGTTGTTTGCAAGTACCTTAGACCCTCTTTGGACCTAAAGTTAAAGTTCAAAGTCAACCAAAGTTGATAGTTCAACCATTGCTTTCGATGTCTTCTTACCTCCCAGGGCTCTTATTTTTAAATTGGTTTTCATCCTGAAGGATTTTCTTTGTTTTCTCTTCCAAACCCAGGTGCTCATCCATAAGAAGGATGCTGGGATTTAATCCAGCACTGGAGTGTTCCATAATGGCTCGCATCAAACATTTTGCTGTCACTCTGACACCCAGAAATGCCTCTCCCTGTGTTTGTAGGGCAAGGGGAGAAAATTAGTCCTAAGTATTCAATTTTTGTTATTACTACCTATTCAGTTAGAACAGGTTTTGGTGATGGAAATTGTTAATGCAGGGAGCTGGAAGATATGACTCCACAAGACAGGATAAAGAGAAATGCCTTCGCCTTTGTCTGATGGTGAGCTAAGCTCTCTTGGCAAAGAAATGAGAACAAAGCTAGACCGTCAGTTTTCTACTTTTGTGTTCAGTTTAGAAAGTAGCGGTGATCATTCAAAAATAAGCCAGGGGTCCCCTTAAATACCACCCTCTTTGTACATTATCAAATTAAATTTAAATGGTTTAATAGTTGTTTCTACCTCACTGATGTGAAATGACATCATCTATTATGATGGTTCAGCACAACACGTTAAACCATCACTTTGCAAGGTCATTAAAAAGATTCTGGTTTTGTCTCCCAGAAACAGTCATGAGGTATTTTGAGCTGGAACTCAAGCATTATCGCTGTAGCCCAGGCTGTGGTGGTAGTATATACCTTGTGTGAATTCCCATATTTATGCTCTTCATTTACAAATTTTATACACCTTTCCTGCGTGTGTAGCTACTTTTCCGAGTTTGATAAGTGAATTACAATAAACAAAAACTATGGTAGTGCAATCATAAAGCAATGGTGTATCTCAGGCGTTGAAATAAAACTACCCTTTAGTTTACTGCTTTTTACTGCTAAAGGTGCGAATTGTGCACACTGGAAGACCAGCATAAAAAGAACCAATAAACCCAATTTTCAAGCAACTCTGTCTTTCTCTTCCACACAATGCAGACATTCCAATCATGGTTCGAGGGGCTCTGAATCCCATTATGAAGGTGCTATTTCTATGAGAGCGCAAACTGGGAAATTTGCTGCTTCCATCCTGTTTGAACTCAGACTTTTGGCTGCTTTATGAAGCTTATATAAGGCAGGGAGAGGTTTGTTTTACATCCTTTTCTGCTACTGCTTACCTCGTGAGCACAGACAGGGTAACTCGCAGCTCTGTAATCCAGTTCATTTTGAAGTTCATTTGAAGTCGCACTTACCAGCAATATTATTTTAAGTGTTTTATAGCACTCATCTAATCCTTGCTTTTATGGCAGCATTAAAAAAAAAATCACATGTACTAAGAATCCAAGCCTAGAGGTGTGAGGGAAGAAGAAACTCAGAACTTGGGTTCTCGCTATCACTTACTAACTAGAGCCCTGTGAAATGACAGGTTACAAATGGTTGGCGAGTGTGACGGGTGTTCAGCTTCATGTAACAGTGTCCACGTAAGGCTGGGCACTTCTCTTCATTTCATTCACTTTGGTTTGCCAGACGTAAAATATGAGTGTTAGCCCATTCAAAGATGGCAGGCTCTGAGCATGGTGACACACCCTAGGCTGTTGCAAGCCACACAGCATATGTGGCAATCACGCTCTCAGTGGAGCATTGTGGGCTCTAATTTGGGTATTCCTTGTGATCACTATGGTATTATTTTTATCTAGAAATTAGGTTCCATGAATTAGGAGAGACCAGAAATGCTAGACTACTGGAAAAGCAGAGTTTAGGATTACGGAATCCAAATGCAACACCTAGGAGATGTAAATTACCTCTTACGATAAAACATTGGTAGTATGGGTAAGATTTTACAATACATTTTAGACCAAGCTGGCTATTTAGACAATTGGCTTTCTGTATTACCATCATGTCCTTCGCTTCCCGTTCTCTGTAGACCCGAAGGATAGAATGGCCTCCTACAGAGTTGGTGTGCATTTTCCACTTGGTGGGATATAGTGAATTTCTAACCTGTACCCAAGAGTGACCAAGGTTCATGAATCTTACAGAGAGAATTGGTGCAGAGGGCCCACTTTCAGCTGGATGCTAGAAGGTGTCTGTCTATCATATGTCAGTAGTTCATAATGGAATTGTTTTAGGTGTGGCTTCAGTGATGCTGATGGGTGAGGGGTAAAATATTCTTAAGATTGTTGTAAGAAACTCAGGCAATCATGTAAGTTTATTAAGGCACGTAGGTTAGTATCTGAAACTCCCCCCTCACCCCCACATGCAGACTACAGCCAACATTCTGATTCTGTTTGGCAAAATATTGTCCTCCATATGTTCCCCATACATTAACAAGACTGAAACAGTACCTCTGTGTTCAGCTGAATGGTATCTGTCAGGCAAACATCTGCCCCTGAGATGAATAGGGCTAAGGCACATGAACACAGAAGCAAGCTGGTGGGCTTGTTTAAAAATCTTGGACTGGCAGTCTTCACCACAGAAGGAGAAAAAGACCAGGGAGCATGGGGGGTGGCAGCCGACCATGAAGGAGGGCGCTGCCTGTATGATAGAAGCCAGCTGGTGCACACGGTGAGGAACGAGTTAGGGCTGCCCAGGCTCAGAAGGTTTGAAATTGTGATGTCACAGCTGGCATGCGCTTTGCAAGTCCCCAATTCCAATTTCGTGCTTTTTATGAGTAATGGCTCTGTACTTAGTACCCATCCCCAGGAAATCAAAACAAACCATTTTTCTGCCTGTGACACTTCTTAGGACCGCAAAAAGCAAGATTTCATGTGTCCCGTGCCAAATTCATTGCTTACTATTATGCCTGATGCAGGTTGCTGTGAGAGCAGGAAAAGGCTGGTGGAGTGCGAGTCTGGAAGCCTTGACTATGTCAGTTCGACATTTCCCTTCACTTGCCAGAAAATACTATACAGATCCGAGCACAAAATCCGTGTGGGGTGGACGTGATAGTTGGGCCTTTCAGCTCGCTCCTCTATCATTTTATCCCATTACTAGTCCAATACACAGAATATCACTTGGCCGCGTTGATATGTGTCAATCATCTCTTACACGGTGATACCCTGCAAACAGGGGGCTTGTTTTAAAAAGAGGTGAAACAAAGAGTCACGGTGTGAATGAAATGGGTTCTATCTTTTTCAGAAATTTATTCTTCTCTCATATATTGCATCCTGTCTGCCCTTTCCCCTTTCTCCTTTCCTCCAGTCCACTCCTGCATGTCCCCTGTCCCCGAGATCCACTTTTTTCCCATTAGAAAAGGGCAGGCCTCCCAGGGATATCAACCCAACATGGTATATCAAATATATATGTATATCAAGCTTCTCATAGTAGGGCTGGATGAGGCGACCCAGCAGGAAAACAAGGGTCTCAAAGGCAGGGAAGAGTTAGAAACGACCCCTGCTCTTACTGTTGGGAGTCACACAAGAAGAGCCGGCTACACAACCACAGCATGCATGCAACGGGCCTAGGTCAGAAGCCGTACAGGCTCCCTGATTGTTGGTTCAGTCTCTGGGAGCTTCTAGGAGCTGAGGTTAGTTGATTCTGTGGGTTTTCTTGTGACGTCCTTGACTCCCTCTGGCTCCTACAATCCTTCCTCTCCTGCAGGATTCCCTGAGCTTCCTCTAATGTTGGCTGTCTGTTCATTTCTGCATCTGCTCCTCTCAGGTGCCCGATGAAGCCCCTCTGATGATGATTACGCTAGGCTCTGCTCTAAGAGTATAGCAGTGTAACATTAAGAACTGTTTCATTGATCTCTCCCCTCTTCCTCCTCCTTCCTCTCTCTCCTGTCCTTCCTTCCTCCCCACTTCCCCACCTCCATTTTGTTAGTCACGTTTGGTTCTACCCTAGATCTCTGGGCAGACCAGCCTCTGGTTCCTGGCCCTCAGGCAGTGTCAGGGGTGGGCTCCCTCTTGTGGCACGGGTCTCAAGCTGGACTGGCCATTGCTTGGCCACTCCTACAATGTCTTGTCTTGCAGGCAGGATGAATTGTAGGTTGAAGGTTTTGTGCCTGGGTGGGGTTCTATGCATTTTTATCTTTTAGCCGACCTTGCCTGGAAGGGAGGACCAGCATTTGGAATTTGAAAGGGCTGGGTTTAAGTTCTAGCACTGCTCTTTCTTCGAAAACATTGAAAGCAATTAAGTTAACTTCTCCTGCGTGCTTACTGTAACATTCCATTATCTAGTATCTGCAGCAATGGTCCATTTTCCAATGTCAGATTGATAGTTCTATTAGCTATACAGTTAGAAATGTATTCTCTTTCTTTCAGGGTTGCGGTTCCTAATGAATGAGATCCTTAGATGCCCCTGATATCTCCGCTCACATCTCTGCTTTGGGGACAAGCATCTCAGCATTCTACCAAAGGCAGCAAGCTAAACACTGACCTGACAAACCATGACCAAACTCCACAGTACACGTTCTCAGCTACTACCACCCCCATTTTAGAAGTACCTTATTCTTCTGAAATTCCATCAATGTCCCGGCTTGGCTATCTCTCTTCACCGTGCTACACATACTCCTTTCATCGTGAAGCCCTCAAGACCTCTTCACACTGCTACCCCTCCTGCTGTTCCAGCTGCTAACAGACCTAGCTTGGGATTGACCATCAACGAAGCTCTTCATCCTGCCTGGAGGTGATGCTCTATTAAATTCCCTTGCTTCCCGATGTGATTTAGAAGATCAATATTCCATACATTGATTGAGGTTACATATATGAGCCTTTGGTCCCCATATGGCTGTTTTGGGGAGCCGTGGAGCCTCTGAGACATTGGCCTTAGGTAAAGAATGCAGGCTAATAGCAAGGAGTCTTGAAGGTATAGCTCGACTCCCTTCTCCACTCTCTTAGCTTTTTGTTTGGCATTGGTGATGTGCCCAGGAGCAAATGGCCACTGCTACAGTTGCTACTCCTTCCCTAGAATGATGGGCTGTGTCATTTTCAGCTATGCACTGAAACGTGCCTCTCTTCTTCTAATTTGCTTTGGTTAGGTACTTGTCAGAATGAGAAGAAGAGGAATTAATACCTTTCCCAACCCACTTGTTTTATATCTTCTCCCTTCCCAAATCTTCTCTATTCCTCCACTTCTAATGGCTCTGTTTCCTACTTGCTTTTATGACAGCTTGTGACATAAACACCCATCCACAAAGTGAAACCTGGTAACCACTGTGATACCACTATAAAGTGAAGTCTTTCGAGCACAATTAGACCTGGGAGCAGCGCCTCAGGGACAAATAGAGCCAGGCTCTTGTAAAGAGACCCAGGGAGCATCTTTGTCCATTCTAGCATGTGAGACAGAGGCAGGTACAATCTACGGAGCTGGGTTAACTGTTCTTCTTACTACTCTGAAAAAATACTTGGAAAAGCAATTTAATAGGAAAATGCTTTCAACTTAATTTTAGGGTATGGCACCTAGTTTGATGGGGAAATCGTGGTCGTCAGAGTGGTTTGAGGTTGTGGTTCAGGAATGTGAGGTGGCTGCTTAACTAGGCAGACAGGAAACAGAGGGCTGGAAGCAATCCTAGGCTATATAAGCCCTAGTGCTTCGTCCTGTGATCCACTCCCTCTACCCAGGTCCCACCTTCTAAAGGTTCCATATCCTTTCAAAAGAGAATCACCTTGGAGGCCAGGGGCCCAAGCACATGAGTCTGTGGGAGTCTCACAAGATAATGCATTGGTGGCTCTGGCTTCACAGAATTCTCAGACTCCAGGACGATGAGACATAAATATCCAGTGTCCATGCTACTCATGATAGTGCTGTGTTCGGATGACCAGAATGGACTAAGACACCACTGGAAAAATAGGAGCAGTGGCCAGAGATTTCACTAGTTTTGCTCTCTGTTTCTCCATTTACCACATTTACAGTGGACCTTTTAAATCCACTGTCTAAAACCCAGCAGTAACTTCAGATGGTTCAACCTAAAAATGACTGTTTCTGTGGAAGGCAGGGAGACCCTTCTCAAGATACCAGGCCCTTTTCCATTGAACCATCCAATATGTTCCATGGCAAAGAGGTTTACAGGTGTAATTAAGGTTGCAGACACTAAAACAGACAGTGTCTTAGATTGGGAAGGTGGGTTTTACCTCATCATATTAAGCCTCAAATGAGAGAACTCGTGCTGTAGGAAGGCAGAGATTTTACAGGTGCAAGCAAGGTTGAGTGAAACGAGTGTTGCTGCTGGTCGACAGGCAGGGAAACAGGGTGAGGAGCTGAGGACATCTGTCAGCATGGAGAAGGGAGCCCTGAGAACTGGAATCCCACCATCAGCCAAGTGAGATAAGAAGTGGATTACTCGCTTGAGAGTCTAGAGGGAGCAATACCTTGCTTGATCTTGGCATTCTAGCACCTTAAGTAGGAACCAGCCAAACCTGTTGAAATCTCATAGATGTACAGAAAACCTGAGATCAGTAACGGGTTATTTTGGGCCAATATGTGTGTGGCGATTTCATCGGGAAGCTGTGAAGGACTGATGTACCCAGCAATTACCACCTCTCTCTGGATCAAGAATTGTCCTTCTCTGTTCCTTTTCTTCAGTGTATGAAAAAAGTACTATTCCTTACACTTTTAAGCTGTTAGTCAGCTTTCTATTTCTGTAACAAAATACTTGAGATACACTAACTTACAAAGTGAAAACGGTTAAAAACCTACAACATTGTTAGAGATTCTGGTTATGATCAGATGGTCTTCATGGTTTGGAACTTTGGTAGCACAGTTGATCATGGTAGAGGCATATGTTAAAAGTGCCTAGGTGTCTGTGTGTGTGTGTGTGTGTGTGTGTGTGTGTGTGTGTGTGTGTGTGTTTGTGGTGACTTCCTTGTCAAAAACTAAGAAAGAATAGCAGAGACTATGTTTTACGATCTTGCTGGGGCATGCTCCCTGGTGTCTATAGATCTCTCATTGGGTACCACCTCTATAAAGTTCCACCCCCCTTACAGTGGCACCTGAGAACTGAGAGAACCTGAGAATTCATGGGGTTTGTTGGACATTCAGGATTCAAAGTATAGCACGAACTAGTAAATCTCTGTAGACTTTGCTCTTCCAATATTATCTTTCTCCTTGACTTCCTTGACGACTGAAACTCCTTGAAAGAACTGAGAGCACTGAAAAGAGGCTCAACCTCTTTTCAGCTCCCTCCGCTGTCTGACCTTTACTCCCCACAAGAACACAGGAATGGAGCCTTGTGACTTTCACGAAGCTAAATACCAGCATGCAATGTTTGGCCCTCATGTTGCTTGTCCCACATCCAGCATTTGACATAATTGACTCTCCTTTCTTCTTTGCCCATCTAACTTGAAATACTGAACTTGCTTAATTTGAAAAGCTTGAATTACTGCAATGAATTAATCAGTTTAACCAATTCTTCTGAGTATGGTGCTTATGAAAATCCTATTAGCCGATTGAGTTCTTGACTTCAAAGGTTACATGGTGAAGGTAATAACCAAGTTACTAACATGGAAATTCTTATCGGAGAATCTTACCATTTTAGGTGTTTTTGTTTTTTTTTTTTCTCTTCATTTCTCCAGAAAACAGCTCCTTGCATTTTCTTCCTCCACTACGGAAAGCCAGAAGTCTGATCTTCAGATTTATCTTATGCACTTACCTTTGGTTTCAGCTTATGCATTGTATTATCGAAAGAAAAAGTTCATTATCTGCTGATGACACCTAGGAAATGATCCCCCAAAGCACGTGGTTTTTATACTCTGATTACTTCAGACTGAAAATAGACAGAAAATAGTGGTGTAGGGATGAGAATTCTCTGTTTTTCTACTCCAAGGCCAGATCCTCCAGGCATTGCTCAGTCCCCAGCTGTCCTGTCCATGAATGAAGATTGCCTTACATCACAGGAATGACACTGGAAAGCTCACTGCACCTAGCACCCACTTAGACCAGTGATTCTTAACCTTCTTAATGCCGTGATCCTTTAATACAGTTCCTCATGTTGTGATGACCCCAACCATAAAATTATTTTTGTTGGCGGTTCATAACTGTAATTTTGTTACTGTTATGAATCATACTATAAACATCTATGCTTTCTGACGGTCTTAGGCAACACCCCTGAAAGGGTCATTCTACCTCCAAAGGAGTTGCAACACACAACTTGAGAACTAGTGGCTTAGACCCTGACACAGTTAGCACCTCCCTCTTCTTTGGCCCAGTACACCTTCCCTAAGAATCACTTACCTTACTCTGAATTCTATGTATTAGTTCAGTTCCTCGTACCCTAGAAAGAGTGCACAAGCTTCTGACTCTCTTTGAACTATTCAGAACTCATACTTTCATGATACCTCACTCCCCCTTCATGTGTGTCGTAACTTTGCCTCTTCTGTTAATATGTATTTTGCAGGTCTACTTTAGTAGATTCCATTATAGAACCTTCAAGAAGTGCATTGGCTATTCATTCCCTTCGCCTTTACACGAAGCTATGGGAAGAACTAATAGCCCAAACTTGTTTATATCACAATGTAGCTGTGTACTACGTGTTGCATCTTGGGGAAATCATTCAGGTTGAAAATCTTAGTCTCTTCTTCAGAAACACAAGTGGAACAAGAAGAGTTATCTCCTGAAACTGTAAGAATAAACACAAGATGCAGGAGATGGCCTTCGGCAGTGTGGCTGAGACATGGCCAGTACCTCTTCAGACTATTTAAAAATAGTATTTTACTTGTGCATATCAGAAAAGAGCTCTAGAAGAACAATCCCCACAGAATTTCTAACATAAATGTTCGCCAAAATATTACTTACTAAACTATGTAAATATCAGACATTGAACGTATGTAAATAGAGTTTAAATTTAAATATTTAGACGTTTGTATTTTTACAAAGATAAACACTCATAGTGTTACCATAATTGTTTCTGCACTTAAGTTTCTTTTTATTCAAAGTGGTCATCTATTTAGCTTATATGCAAATATGAGGGAGCTTAAGAAATCAGGATAGAGAAGCATTTGCATAGCAACACTTATATCCTTTAAAGAAGAAACATTTGCTTCTTTAAATCAAATGTATAAAAAAAAAGGTTAGCAAATGATTTTTAAATGCATTAAGTATTCTTGTCTGATTGTATAATTAATTTATTGTTAT
Organism: Rattus rattus; assembly: GCF_011064425.1. Lineage (NCBI taxonomy): Eukaryota > Metazoa > Chordata > Mammalia > Rodentia > Muridae > Rattus > Rattus rattus. Next base: position 43,031,235 of record NC_046166.1, read on the forward strand.
TTACAGGAAACCATAGTTTTTCTAATTTTTTAATGTGTTTTTTTTTCAAATGTCTGATAAGAGATCGCTACTGTTAATTCTTCGGAGCACATGCTTGAATAAATGTTGCTAAAGCTGGCCGCTGGAGACAAATGTAGAGATTTCTACATGTAAATTATTTACTAAAATCATAGATTCTAGCAGATTGAATTTCAAAGCTTTAAACGTGAGCAAATGGGGCCAGGACTGGCTTGAAGAAGGAAAATCCACTAGGAAAATATCATCACTGAGCTGCAGATAATATATGAGGTAGTGTATATCTGATTGTCTAATTCTAAATATGAACTACATTAAATTATCTTAATCGTTTATCTTCTTGAACTTTGCAGGCTTTTTTTTTTTTACATTGAATTATTTACATATACTCTCTAATGCAGAAATAAATCAGTGGCTGGCCTTGGGAAGCTAATTTTGTTGTGAAGTTGAAGACTGATATAAATAATAGTTTGTAAACGTATCAGTTTGATTATCAGTCTATAATTTATTAAGAGACATTTTTAATTTAAACAAAGTCAAGGAAGTCATGATTATATATGGTAGAGTTTCCTGAAAATCACTAAGAATCTATAATGAAAGTAGTTTTCAATTATATTATTAAAATATTATGCCCCTGAAGTAGGGATTGAGTCTTTATAATAAAATTAGTACATACTCCCGACCTTTTGCTCACTTTTTCTTTCCTACCTTCCTGATAACTCAACGCAAAGAATCCCTCAAGTAGTTTACCTGCGTACTAAACACTCTGGCGGATGGGGCATCTTTTGTGTGAGATTTTTTTCTATTGGTTACAAAGACTGGGAAGACTTTAGCAGATAAACACTGATCTTACGAGTGAGAAAAGCCTTCAACGTAGTCATTCAGATGAGGTCAATGAAATGAACACTGTATTTGCCTTCAGGGAAACCACTCAGCTCCTCACTGGAAGACAAGAGCGTCTATAAAAAGTGCACTGGAGATACAGAGAGATGAGGCTGAGATGCCCAGCGTAAGAGTTCTCATTTTGACTGTGGTAGCCTCGAACTCGGTGACATTGGCTGGGTTGCCTACCCTGTCTGGGCTCCATTTTTTAATTATGTGTTAAGTATGACTGTGGAAATTTGTGCTAGCCAAGGATGTTTCTAACTGCATGGACTTCAGATTAAGCAGTATTTCATTCTGGTATGGGTAACTTCATGTACCCGTTGAACTACCTGCTTTCTGGGAGTCAAGTTCCATAAGAACTGCTAATCAGTGTGTAAGAGCCTCAGTGAGTCCAATCTCAGCTGCTATTCTTCGAGTCTCTTATGTTCGCATGTTAATGAGCAGGTACGAGGCTAAGGGAAGAGGTGCAAGGAAGCTTAAAATGAGAAAGCAGTAGAACAGGGGTATTCTTAATCCATAAAATGAGTAACTTGCTGTTAGATGGCTGAAAATGGCTATGCTCCTTGGCTAATTGCATTCTAATTGGCTGTAGTTACAAGTACTTTATTTTCAAAAAAACCTTTTCCCAAGAAGAGATGTAAAGACTACTTCTCAGGATAGGGAATGGTATTACCATGCACTTACATAATTTTGCGGTAACATCCATAGTATACAAAGATCATATGGGGTTTGTTTATTTTTCTTCCATATTTGTATTGTGTATGGTCATCTGATTCAGATTAAATCTTAGGGAAAGCATTAAAGCATTTCTTATGCTTGGTAAAATATATTTGGCTATAATTGCACGTAAATAAATGAAAAGCTTAGCAAGAGTCCAACGCAGGAAAATGTTCAAGTAAAAGACTTTGGAGTTCGCTTATGAATCTAATAATATGTCTTATACTGGACGAATGTGAAAGCGTGTAAGTGTGGCTTGGTTTTAGAGTAACATTAGCTTTTCATTGATGACATAGAAGTCTATCAGAACGGAAACCATATGCTGCTGACATTCAGGTACTCTGCCAGAGCCCTCTTCCTGAGGGGTGTGCACTTGAAAGTCACTTATTGACCAGGTTCAAGTCTCTGCATTAAGCACTTTTCACTGCAAAAAGGATGCTTCTCCCACCAAGGCTGAGAGCAAGGCTAAATCTATGAGTGAAAGCAAAAAAATATTTAGAAGGCAATTTGGCCAGATGAGTAGTTATCAAAACAACAATAGTGGGTTTAAAGTATGTCCTATGACCTTTCCAGCCATGAGCTTCTGACAACGTTTTACTGTATCAGACAGGAATCCCCTTTCATGTAGCATACTGCAAATCCAATTCTAAAGCAGTTGGTTACCCCGATAACCACCCTGCCACTATTGTGCCTGGCAGGATGGTATTGTAGCATGCAGCTTCTGCACTGGGCAAGACTACTGATGTCTTTGGACCCCCAGCAGCCTGCATAGCACTTTTCAGAAATCGAAAACTAATAAGTAGAGGGGAAGTCTTGTCATCCAGCTCTGCTGAACAACCAAGCACATTGGTAATATCACATATTGTAACATCCCCGGAGATCTCTGGTGCCTAGGACCAGCCTCGGCGTGGAGAGGGCTTCTGCGGAAAGGGGTGTTTGGAAGTAGTGGAAACGAATGACTCAAAGTCAAATCATGGGTCCAAGCTGGTGGCCATGTTCTGTTCAAGATGGCTCCTGTCATGGTTTGTATATGCTTGGGCCAGGGTGACACTATTTGGAGGCATGGCCTTGTTAGAATGGGTGTGTCACTGTGAGTGTAGGCTTTTAATTTTTTTTTAAATATTTATTATATATGAGTATACTGTAGCTGTCTTCAGATACACCAGAAGAGGGCATCAGATCTCTTTACAGATGGTTGTGAGCCACCATGTGGTTGCTGGGAATTGAACTCATGACCTCTGGAAGAGCAGTCGGGTGCTCTTAGCCGCTGAGCCATCTCTCCAGCCCCATGAGTATAGGCTTTTACACGCTAGCCCTAGCTGCCTGGAACACAGTCTTCCACTAGCAGTCTTCAGATGAAGGTGTAGAACTCCTAGCTCTGCCTGCACCATGCCTGCCTAGATGCTGCCATGCCCTTGCCTTGATGATAATGGACTGAACCTCTGAACCTGTAAGCCAGCACCAAATATATGTTGTCCTATATAAGACTTGCCTTGGTCATGGTATCTGTTAACAGCAGTAAAACCCTAACTATGACAGCTCCCTAGATAACTCTCTGTAGGTAGCTCTTGGCTCTGTATTCTGTTTGAGACAGCTTTTCATACTGCTCTGTGTGTTCTGATATGCTCTACACAGCTTTTTCTTGCTATTCTACAATCTCTCTGGTTGAGACAGCTAGCTTTCTGCTCAAGATAGCTCTCTCTGATTGTGACAGCTCTCTCTGGATAGCTCACGGGTTTTCTGACCAATGTCAGAAAAACTGCTATTAAAAAATTCTTGGATCTTCCAACCAAGTCAGAAGATTTGTTAGAAAAATTCTGAAAGTAATTGTTGGGTTTTCCGAAAAAAATCAGAAAGCCAAAAAAAAAAAAAAAAAAAGAAAAAAAAGAAAAGAAAAAGAAAAAGAAAAAAGAAAATTCTAAAAGAGCTGTGTTAGGTCTCTAAGTAATTCTTTGGATTTCTGCCATCCTGTTAGAAAAAATTCCAAAGAACTATGAAAAATTCTAAAAGAGCTGTGCTAGCTCTCCATGGATTTTCCAACCAAAATCAGAAATCCTGTTATAAAAAAATTCTTGAAGAACTGTTTTCGCTCTCCAGAGATCTCCAGACAGCTCAGCTCTCAATAGAAAAAAATTTGAAAGAACATGTTACTGTTTCCTGCTAGCTTATCTCATGTAGAACAAAAGCCCTGCTTTTTATTTGCATATCAAATTCAGTCATTTTTTCCAGGTACCCTTTGATCGTCCTGTGATTCAGCATCCCATGACCCAGCCCTTTGATTCTTAGGAGATGGCAAACACATTTTTTTTTTTTAACATTGCAAAAAATTTGAGAGTTCTTCCTGCCTCTGTTAAGCACAGACAATAAATTAAGTGGGTGGGACCCTGCCATTCTGACATGCCTGGACCTGAATTCCTTCTGTCCCATGCTGGCCTTGAACTCAGGAATTTGTCCACACTTGTATCATCCTGTCTTTGTATCTTTCTGACAAATTGGTTCACTGAGCAGTTGCCTCTGTTCCTTTAGGTCTATGAAGCTCTTAAACAATTTATATTGCATCCTTGTATTTTCTAATTGTTGAAAAATTATGTATTTCAAACCCATGTTTTTAGGGTTCTTTTCTACAGCCTTAAGGGCTGTCCTAAAGGTTCCTAGCATTCGCCGTTTTGCAGAGACATTAGTCACACCTTCTCCTCCCTGACTCATGCTGTCTCTAAGTATCATGAACTCATTAATGTTAACAGGGAGGACATTACTCAGAGGAACACGAAAATATGTGCATTATCATAAAACAAGCCTTATGCACATAGCAACCACTTGTGGAGGCCCATGCCCTGTTGGCCCTGTCCTAGAGATAGGAGCCATGTCATTCCACCCCCAATAAATCCATGCTGGGTCTCTCTGACCAGTAACTCATAGGGAGTTAAGCTATGCCTGACATTGAAATTTTCATTTAATAAATCATGTCTTCTGGGATTAGTATTGTTCAACCATGCAGGGTACTAGATTGTTATTTATAGACTTCTATACTTCGATTTAGTCATACTACACAAGTGATAATAGATATGATTGTAAATTAAAAATGAAGTATAACTAGACTAGTTTCTAGGATATAATATTCACTCAAGAAACGTTCTTTATACTAAAGTGCTTATATTGATTATTCTGATGTTCATAGGAGCATGGGTGTACCCAATTTATAGATGAGAAATCTGAGGCCTGCTAAAAATTCAAATCTAGAGCTGTTCTTCTTTAATAGATCAAACATGCAGAATCAAAGGTGCTTGGTATTCCAATCAGCCTGTGCAGTTTCACAGGAAGTGAACCCCAAATGTCTATATAAAGTCTTAGAGATAGATAAAATATCTTACTGAGTGTCAACGATAAGATTAAGAGTCACTGCTCTGAGTAAGGTTATGCGGAGGGGAGCCTTCAGACTGCTGTTTCATAATTTTTAACGTCTCCACCTTAGGGAAATCACTGAAATACTGCCCCGTGTAATATTAGAAAGGTGGGGGAGTGTATTTTTTTTAATGGTTAATTCTTAATATGATGCTTTTCTGTACTGCAGGAAAAAGGTTTTCAAAAGTCAGCTCTCTAGCTGCCTTGTGGCCCAAAGAGGAGCAGTGTGAATAAATGATGTCTCACTCTGCACGAGGCCGCAGAGTATATATTCTTCCCTCCCTGTCCCAGGAGGAAGAGGCCATTGCTAGTCCTAATACCAACACTGAAGCTTATTATCTTTTTTTTTTTTTTCCATTTCTGGCTGTTGCTGTTATAATCTCACTGGAAGGGCTCCAGGGCCACACACAGAGTGTGCATCATGCGTCTGTGACATTATCTTTTATGGAGTTGGGAAAGGAACTGATTCTCTCTGAGAGGGAGGGGAAGGAGCAAGAAGCCCTGCACAGCTAGGGACCAACTCCCGAGGAGCAGAAGCAGGAAGCGGAGACTTGTTTAACATGTGACATAAAGGCTGAATTATGGGTAAACACTGTGAAACTAAACTACGGTGACTTAAGGATTGCAAAGACCACTTTGAAAAAGAACAGAAATTCTTACACGTATCTCTGAGCCCGGGGAACAATCGTACATGAAGCCATCCCCACCACGTGTGCTTAAGAATAGGAGGGGCATGGGAAGAGGCCGGGTGAGGAGAGGGGAGGGGGGGGGAGACTACATTTGGATGCAAATGGAATGCATAGATAGATAGATAGATAGATAGATAGATAGATAGATAGATAGATAGATAGATAGATAGATAGATAGAAAAAATAAAAAGACGAACACTTCGATGCACCTAGAGGGGATCGAGACTCCACAAGAAGACCTCAGAGTCAACTAACCTGGACCCTTGGAGGCTCCTAGATAATGAACTACCAACCAAAGAGCATACATGGGCTGGACCCCGCACAGATGTAGCAGATGGGCAATCTTGTCTTCATGTGGGTCTCCAACAACTGGAGTGGGGGCCATCCCTGACCCTGTTGCCTCCTTGTGGATCCCATTCTCCTAACCTGGCTGCCTTGTCTGGCCTCAGTGAGAGAGGATGCACCTAGTCATCTAGTGACTTGATATGCCTGGGCGGGTAGGGAACACCTTCTCAGAGAAGGGGAGGGGGATGGGAAAGAACTGGGGAAGAGGGCACGGGGAAGAGAGGTGGGGGTGTTCGATCCGAATGTAAAATGAGTAAAATGTGAGTTAACGGTAGAAAACAAAACAAAACAAACAAAAAAACCAAAACCAGAACACCTTTTTCTTTTCTTTCTCCTCCAATCCTTGTTCCTCTGTGCTCTAAGTTCTCACTCTTGTTGACCTGCTGCGCAAAGGCTGCAACGCGTTGTTCTCTTTTGGTCTTGGGTTCACTGCCCAACCTATGCCTCTCCTCTTTAATTTTGTCCTCCCAATATCTTCTAATGCTTCCTTTGCGTTGTTTGGTATATTTTCTGTTTGGCTCCTTTCACTTCGAAGAACTTTTAGTGTCCTCCATGTTTCTCTTTGCCCAGTGAGACAGCCCGGAAGACCCCTGGGTTTCATGTTTATTCTCCGAAGGAGCTCTAGCTAAGCTTGTCCATGAACCCATGATCTTACAGCATATAGCTGTAACCAGACACATTGATCTCAAATGCTGCCCCACAAGAAGTTGTCTATATCTAAATTACCCAGCTTAACAGGCATAGGTCACAAATTAATGTGTACCAGAACTGTCAATGCTTCTTTCTCAAGAAATTCAGAGTCTCCAAGGGTGATGGTTTGTCTATGCTCAGCCCAGGGAGTGTCACTATTAGAAGGTGTGGCCTTGTTGGAGTAGGAGTGTCACTGTGGGTGTGGGCTTTAAGACCTTAGTCCTTGCTGCCTGGAAACCAGTATTCTGCTAGCAGAAAATGTAGGACTCTCAGCTCCTCCTGCACCATGCCTGCCTGGGTGCTGCCATGTTCCAGCTTGATGATGCTGGACTGAACCTCTGAACCTGTAAGCCAGCCCCAGTGAAATGTTGTCCTTTATAAAACTTGCATTGGTCATGGTGTCTGGTCACAGCAGTAAAACCCTAACTAAGACACCAAGAGTCTGCTGTCATAATCTGAGAAAACAAGAAAGTGAATCAGCTCTCCAGTGTGGGCATCCAGGGCGTTCTGCAGAGGGCAATTTTTTTTAAAAAAGCATAATCTTGGATTTGAATACCAGTTGCCTTAGCTAAAGATCTTGATTTGGCTACCACTTCTCCTAACAGTTCTGTTGCTGATATTTTGGGGGCTATAAAAAGAATGTATTCTAAGTTTTTTCCCACAGCGCCTTAAGCTCTTTAGAGTAAATACACTGTTTGCACCCATGACATCAATCAAAATGGCAGCCAACTTTCCTGAGAACTGTTTTTTTTTTTTTAAACAGATATATAGTTCAGTTTCTTCACGTTTCATAATGAGTTATGAGGTGGATCTGCAAACCTTTTCCCTCCAAAACATCTACAAACTAATTTTCTTTTTTAATCTAAGAGTGATCATGATAAACTCAAACAAGGAGACAAAAAATAAATCAAATAGTCCAGAGGGAGAGAGAAGGAAAATTAGGCAGACCCTCAAGCCTTAGTGCTCAAAGCAATGGATCTCAGAAGGAGATGCATTTACCTCCCAAGGGATGTTAGACAATATCTAGAGATGTTTCGATTGTCACTTCTTGGGTAGCTGTGGGAGCTTGCAAATCTCTTGCTACCAGTACCTTGTGGAATAGTCCAGACTCTGTAAAGCATCCTACAAGGATGGGCACACCCACCACAAGGACTTGTCCAGCTCAGCCTGATATAAGTATCCCTACTGGGGACTCCTGCACAGTGAGTGTGAGACTTGGCACACACACACACACACACACACACACACACACACACATGTGCACGTACAGTTAAACATAATATTTTGCACACAGATGGCCTCTATTCTCATTAATCTGAACTTACCCCTTTTTCTTACGGAATATTTTTTCATGTTGACCCATGGAATTTATGTAATCATTTTTGATTGCTGCATAATTTTAACTTGGCTTATTATTCTATAGCACATCTATTAAGCTTTCCTAATTATTTAACTTTTTCTTGTTATACCCTGACCTCCATGGAAGGGGTTACTGATGGAGAAATGACACAGGAGGCAGACGACTCTCTCTGTTCAGTGACTTTTTTTTTTTGGCTTGCTTTACTTTTGCTCAAATCTTGGCTTTGGGATGATATTCACAAGGCTGAATTAGTCCTTCTCTTACAAATCCTGTCCTCCAAGCAAGACATGTGTCACCCAGGAGGCTGGGATGATGTCCCCATTCCGTAGACATTTCTAACATCTGACTCATCAGCCAGCAAATCTTGTCAGCTGGGGAAATGTTAAGCTTAGGGGGCTTGCCATAACTGAACCACATCCAAACCTTCTTAAGAACCTGGATTAGTTAAAATATGCTGGAGATCCAGGCTGTCCCTTAGGTTAATAATGAAATAAGAACTTCAAAGCCGCCCTTCATTGTCTTAAGTTGTTCTTTTTTCCCTTTGAGTTAAGTCCAGAAGTTCAACCAGCTCACATCTTTTACAGATTTCATAGGCCTGCTTTCTGATTGGAAGAGCCTAGGAATGTTCTTATCACACAGCACAGCAATGCTCAGTTTTCCTAATGCTACCGCCCTTCCATATGCTTCCTCGTGTTGTGGTGACCCCCCAACCATAAAATTATTTTTGTTGCTACTTCATAACTTTAATTTTGCCCCTGCTGTGGATTATAATATAAATATCTGATATGCAGGATATCTGATGTGCAGCTCCTGTGAAAGGGTCATTCAGGAGTCATGATCCAAAAGTTGAGAACGGGTGACATAGCAGCTATAAGGTGTCCGTCGGTTTCAAGGCACAAAGAGTTGCTATCAATTGACCAGCGAGACTCACACAAGGCGATTAAGCTAAGTGCTATTTTCATGACCTCGTAGAGGAGGCTATTGCAGGGGGAGCATGTTATTGTCACTTCCACTGGCAGGATCACAGTTGACCTCCCAGAACCATACATTTTAATGTAGACACCTAATGTTTGGCTATGTGTTTGGGGGTGTGGCGGTGCTGGAGATCAAGCCACAGGTAACGCTTAAGTTCCACTGAACGACACTCCCAGCCACAGGACTATTTTATCTTACTGCATGCAGCATGCGATTTAGTTTGCTTTCAAACTCGTCTCTTACTTTATTAGAACTGGCCAAAGTTCATAGCTTGAGTAATCTCTCTGTTTCTGTCTCTCTCTGTCTCTGCCTCTCAGTCTGTCTCTGTCTTTCTCTGTTTCTTGCCCTGTCTCTCTGTGTCTCTGTTTCTCTCTGTCTCTCTTTCTCATTTTTGCTCTCACTAAGAAGACCTCAATCATTTCCCCCAATATAAACTTCAGAATTTATTAAGCCAGGAATTGAAAATGATCTTTTCTTAAAGATCTTTAGGTCTTTCGGGGTCCCAGATCCTTTCCCCTTTGCTGCATCTCCTTCGTGGCAACAGAAGCATCTGCCACACCATCAACTCTCTGCTTTTTTGGTAGAGAGAGAGAGAAAAAAATAAAAACTTTCAGAAAAAAAATGAAAGCTCTCTTGTAAGCCTTCTTATCTAAGCAGGGTTCTTGTTATGGTGTCCGTGGGGGCTCCTGTAAGTAGCTGCAGATTGGGACGGGCTGGTCCTGCCCTGGCTGGCTCCCTGGAAAATGGTTTGGCTGTCGAGTCTATGCTAGCTCTCTCATGACTGTGAAATGGAAGGCCACACAAGAAGGGCAGGCAGGGTCCAAAAGTCAGTTAGTGCTTCCTCTGCCAATGATTTACTAAGTGCCTTTGAGGAAGCTACTCACTTCTTCCACCTGATAAAGTCATTCGATATACGAAGCAGAAGCGGCAATGTTTTCTTATCTTCTCAGAAGCCAGAAGCTATAAAGCCAAGGCCATGGCCAAGTCAGCCATTTAAACTATTCCTCCTGAAGTCTTTGTACGCAAACACAGGAAGGCTCGGTTGGGGGAAATAGGGCTGAAAGGGAGAGTGAGGAAGCGTAGGTCTGGAAGAAACCCTGAAAGGGAAAGAACAGAGCATAAGATCCTGGGTAGGAAAACACAGACAGATGCCCGGAACTCCATTCATAGGAGCTATTTCCTCAAAACCAAATACCCAGTGGTAGAAGCCTAAGGCTATAAAGTCTATTCAAGGAGTTCAAAGAAAGGCTTTATCTTAAAAATCCACTTCTTTAAAAATTAAAAGTCTAGAAGTCTCAATCGGGAATATGCACACAGACCTTTCTACCACGCCCCCTAGAAACCCCTCTCCTTCCGCCGTCTTTTGCTAAGTGTGTATTGGTTGTGTTGGGGTCCAAAAAGCCAAAGCAACCCAAGCAATCACAATAGTCATGCAAAGCAAGATCTTTATTTGAATTAGGCAGCAAAAACTGACCAGTCCGGGAGACTCAGGAGCTGACTGTCTTTGAAAGGTCATCTTAGTAAGTATCTAAGCAGGTGACAAAAACTTACTGCACTCAGGCTGCTACTGATCGATCAGGGCCACAAAACAGGTTTGGGAACTGAGCTACAACTCAACTCAGAATGGTTCAGAGTTTTTAAGCCCCAAATCCACAAATCAAGTTATAAGTACATTTTCCCACCAATCAGAATTTAGGTCCTACGGACTTCCTTAGGAACATGTCTTCATGGTTCCTGATCCCATTGGTTGGGTTATTCAACTTGGTAGGTCAACTTGCCTAGATTCATGTTTCAACTTGACATGAATTCTGGGCATGCCACATACTCATATACATGTCCCTTTCCGCCAAACAGGATGTCAGCTACCCAGAGAGGTCTTGGGAACTTAAACTTTATTTGGCCCCTATTCAAAATGGAAGTTTTACTCAAAATGGCTCCAGTTGAGTTATGTCTTACAGTTGTACAAAATACCAGGCTCCTTGTGACATTTTCAAAGATCTATTTAAATCTAATTTGATCTTACTTGCCCCTCCGTCCTCTCTGGAGACCTCTTTTGCACTTCCCCCTGACCTTCTTCTCCAGAGTTCTCCAACTTTCTCTTCTTTTGTTTCTAAATAAGTCTGGCTCCTTGGTATGAGAGAAAACATATTCTATTTGTCTCTCTGACTCTGGCTTATCACATTTAACACGATGAGATCTACCCATTCACCCTCAAGTAGCAACCATTCAGTTTTCTTGGTGGTTGAATAATGCTTCGTTTTCTTCCTGCAGTCAACCACTGATAGGCTCCTAGCCTGATGCCTTAACTTGGCTATCATAAAACACCACTTGCTGTCTTAAACGTCTTTCCATACAGACTCAGAAGTTGTATAGTTGGTTCACAGGATAAATCTGAGTTATTTGGAAAATCTCCGTACTGATTTACATAGTGAGTGAAGAAGTTTGCGTTCCTACCAGCAGTGAAGAAGGGTCCCTTATCATTCCTGCATCTTTGCAAGTTTGACTTTGTTTTCTTGGCAACGGTACTGACTGGAGAACAAATTATAATGTGTATGTGTGTGTGTGTGTGTGTGTGTGTGTGTGTGTGTCTGTGCCTGTGTCTCTGTGTGTGTGTCCACTGGGCACTTGACAGGGTAGTCCCCCCAGACCACCCACACACTTCTCTTATGGATGAAGATGTTGGGGTTTTTAAATGTAGTGTGTGCGTGTATATATGTTCATGGGGCACATGTATGTTTGCAGTACATGTGCATGGATGTGTGTATGAACACTGGAAAGCAGAGGTCAGTCAGGGGTGTTACTCATTTGCCCTGGTTTTTAGAGAGGAGTCTTTTTTAATGGGCTGGAGTTTGCCTAGGAGGCTAGGCTGGGTGCCCAGTGAACCCTGGGGATCCACTTCTTTTGTGGCCTCTTGCTGGAATGCAAGCACATGACACCATGCCTGGGGTTTTAACATTGGTTCAGGGTGTTGGTCTGAGGATCTCATGCTTGTGCCATAAGAACATCAGGATCTGGCTAGGTCCTAATCTCTTTGTGTTCTCTCTCTCTCTTCTCTCTCTCTCTCTCTCTCTCTCTCTCTCTCTCTCCTCTCTCCTCTCCTCTCCCTCTCTCTCTCTCCCCTCTCACTTTTTATTGGTCTTTGTGAATTTCCCATCATGCATCCTAATCCCACTCATATCTGCCCTCTGCCTTGCAACTCTGTCCCCTCTGAAAACAAAACAAAACAAACCAAAAACATCTGACCATGGAAGCTGCAGTGAGTCACAGTGTATCAATGAGTGTGACACAGTGTACCCTTTTGTTCAAACATGTTTACTTGCAAACATTCATTGCAATGAAGCCCCAGTTACCAGGGCCAGTTCTACTGTGCTGCCCAGGAGAGGAGCAGAGGCCCTGATTTTTCATGCCTTTGTGGCCATTTGTACTCCCCTTTAAGAAGTGTCTGTTAGGTTAGCTCTTGCCCATTTGTTGATTAGATTATTTGTTCTTTTGGTGCCTAAGTTTTTTGTTTTTTTTTATCATTTCCATCATTACCTTTTTTGATGTTTACTACTCTTTCAGATCGGTAGTTGACTTCTTTGTTTCAATTCTATAGGCACTCACTTCAGTCTGTTAATTGTTTACCTTGGTATGTAGAAGCCTGGTAATTTGATACTATCGGGCCATTTTCTTTGCTGTGTAGGAGCCTGTCAATCCGATCCTATCTCAGCTGTCAACTCCTTGAGTCATTTCTTGAACTAGTGTACTGCTATTCAGAAAGCCGCTGGCTATGGCTGTCTCTTCTAAAAAATTGTTTGAATATCTTGTTTATTTATTATTTATGTGATGAGCGTTTTACCTGCATGTATGTCTGTGTACTATGTTCATTAAGTGTTTTCAGAGGTCCCCAAAAGGCATAGACCACCTGGATCTGGAGTCATAGGCAGTTGTGAAACATCCTCGGGGTGCTGGGTATCAAACCCAGGGCCTCTGGAAGTGCAACCATGTGCTCTTAACCACTGAGCCATCCTTCCCGTTCGTGACTGTCTCCTAAAAGATGATTTCCTGTGTTTTACTCTAGTGGATCTTACATTAAGATCTTTGGTACATTTATTATTCTGTTTCTACAGGTGTGTTGTTATTTCCTCTCACAAGGTCTTTGGGAAAACCATATTTTATAGCAGCATTTTTTCCTGACAAATGATTTGTGCTTATCTTATAATCCCCAGGTGCTGTGTGTCTGCTGGGGTGATGGGTATGCCAGGTTGAATCTGAAATCTTCTCTTGCACCTCATCTTTGAGTGCCCATTCCTCAGCTCATATTTTGGGCACCCATCAATCTTTTGAGACGTGAAGCCTTGCCAGTGGAAGTTGGTTTGAGAGGATATGGCTTTAAGGTTGTATTTGACTCCTTGGCTCTTGCCTCATTTCCTGCTAACTGTCCCACAGTAATATGAACAGGCTCCACTCCATGCCTCCATAATCTGAGCTGCTCTGTGTCATCTTCCCTGCCACGGAGACAATGAGCCCCTGCAACTGTGAGGCAAGGCAAGTCGTTCTTTCTTCAAGTGACTTCTATCAGGTATTCCTTCACAGGGACGCACAAGTCAGCGGCACAAATGTCTTCTTAAAAGTCTCCAGTGTAGTTTATGATTCTGCCTCACTTATGAACCTGAATCATCAGGACCAAGGGCACAACGGTGTCCTGCCGTTGCAGCACGATCCCCTGTGGTAGATCCCTTTCCACTTGAGTGTGAAGCAAACTGGGTTCTCAACAGAAGAAAGCTCATTACTTCATGGGATTCAGTCTCTTGAGTTTACACACCTAGGGAGCAGCATAAAAATAGTACAGCACTGCACCTTCCATGGAAGTTGCTTCCCCCTCCCCCCCCGACCCGAACAGAACAATTTCTGAAAATTGATGCTGAAATTATAGTTTGCACATTGCAGTGCCTTGAATTTCCCTTCTTCACTCTAAATAGCACTGTACTGTATCCAATGACAGGGACGGAGCAAATTACTGCGGGAGATTTCAGAGAAGCATTCTTAAACACAAATGCTGCCCCTTAAGCACAGACACTCTCAATGGGGCAGGGCAACAAACGAGGGTGGGAGCTGGCTGCATGTCTTGCTGACTGTGACTTTCACTGTGAAAGCCCACAGCACAGAGTCTGCTGTGGTAAGTGCGTGCAGAGTTGTAGTTCGTTTTTAACTGAAAATAAATGTTTTTCATACAATATATTCTGATTCCTGGCGTCCCCTCCCCCGAGTCCTCCTCCCAGATCCTTCCCACTTCCTCATTCAGTCAACTCCATATCCTCTTTCTCCTTCTCTTTAGAAAACATATATGCCTCTCAGTGGGCAGTCACGATGGCCCCTGTTTGTAAGTACACCACAGTATCAGTAATAGGGTCAGGCCTTAGGGCCTCCCTTTGTCCTGGATCCCAATTAGAACTGGAAGAAGCTGAGGAGAAGGATGACCCTAGTGGAAGATGAGCAGTCTCAACTAACTTGGACCCCCAAAATTGCTCAGACACTGAGCCACCAACCAGGCAGCATACACCAGCTGAGATGAGGGCTCTAACACATACACAGCAGAGGCCTCCCGGGTCTGGGTTCAGTCAGAGAAGATGCACCTAACCCTCAAGAGACTGGAGGCCCCAGGGAGTGGGGAGGTCTTGGGGTGGGGGTGGGATGGGTGGGGTGGGGACATCCCCATGGAGACAGAAAGAGGTATGGGGTGTGAATCAATCAGAGGGTGGTCTGGGAGGGGGGTAAAGTCTGGACTGTATAAACAGATTAAAGAATAAATTTTAAAAAATTAAAAAATTAAAAATTAGCAAAAATGGAACAAATGCCCAGACGAAAAGCAAACAAATCAGATTTAAAAAATAACAAAGAGAAAGTATGAGAAACACACACACACACACACACACACACACACACACACACACACACACGAACAGGAAGACAAAAATGCCTAAACAAAGTGATATCAGACACAATTCTCTGTGTGTGCAGACTTAATCTATGCATATTTACACTGTTTATCTACTCCCAGCACTTTCCTAAATGTACCGTCATGTATTTGAAACTTTTTTGCTTTTACTGTTTAAACTTATCCATTTATATGTGTGTGTGTGTATGTGTGTGTGTGTGTGTGTGTGTGCGCGTGCGTGTGTGTATGTGTGTGTGTGTCACACATGCTACAACAAATCTGCAGAGGTCAGAGGACACCTTAATGGGATTGGGTTTCTCCTTGCAATGCGTTTCTGGGAATCAATTCAGGGGGTCAGTGGCAAGCACTCTACACACAGCTATGTCATCCACACCACCTACATATGTCTTGGTTCTGTTTGTAGAGGCTGTGGCATAAGAAGAGTCTTAAACCCCTCTTAAAGGTAAAACCTGTTGAGCTAAAGGAAACCAGCACAGAAGTTCTTTTTCTATTTTGCAAGAAAACAGATCAAACGGATCAGGAACAGTTGTGATTTATTAACATAATTTTCAGTGATGTCCTGAAAGAGAATGGGGGATAATTAAGATTTATTGCTTGAATTTATTATTCTCTCCCTGAAACTACTAGTAACTTGTTTTTTCGCAGCATGGACATGTCCCAAACTTCCCAAGTTCCCTGTAGCAGTTCCTCTCATTCTATTTTTAGTGGGTCACATATTTTATTGCCATTTCTCAAAAGGGCATGGATTTGAGTGTATCAGTTAGTTTTCCTCTTGCTGGGATAAAATCCCCTGACAGAAGCAACTTAAGGGAGAAAGGCTTGTGTTGGCTCACGGTTTTGAGGGTCCAGTTCACCACAGCAGGGCAGTCCTGCCAGGAGTAGTTTGAGGCACCTGGTCACATTGATCCCTCAGCCAGGGAGTGGAAAGGAATGGCTGTTTATACTTACCTCACTCTCTGTTTTTATTCAGTCCCGGACTCCAGCTCATAGCAATGGTGATGCCCACTTAGGGTAGCTCTTCCTATCTATTTAACCTCATCTATTTAAACCTTCCTAGGCTTGCTCCGAGGCTAAGCTGCTATAATCTTTGGAGGTGTGTCTACAGACTTGGGGCTTGGTGATCCTAGATACAACCTGGTTTGTCGTCTGTCTATGTTAGGAGCTTACCAGATTCGGCTTGTGTTTTGTAAGCTTTTATAAATACCCAAGTGGGAATCACTATCCCTGAACTCAAGCAGTATTACAGAGCAATAGTGATAAAAACTGTATTGGTACAGAGACAGACAGATAGACCAATGGAACAGAATTGAAGACCCAGAAATGAACCCACACACCTATGGTCACTTGATTTTTGACAAAGGAGCCAAAACCATCCAATGGAAAAAAGATAGCATTTTCAGCAAATGGTGATGGTTCAACTGGAGGTCAACATGTAGAAGAATGCAGATCGATCCATGCTTATCACCGGTACAAAGCTTAAGTCCAAGTGGATCAAGGACCTCCACATCAAACCAGACACACTCAAACTAATAGAAGAAAAACTAGGAAGCATCTGGAACACATGGGCACTGGAAAAATTTCCTGAACAAAACACCAATGGCTTATGCTCTAAGATCAAGAATCGACAAATGGGATCTCATAAAACTACAAAGCTTCTGTAAGGCAAAGGACACTGTGGTTAGGACAAAACGGCAACCAACAGATTGGGAAAAGATCTTTACCAATCCTACAACAGATAGAGGCCTTATATCCAAAATATACAAAGAACTCAAAAAGTTAGACCAAGAGGGGAGACAAATAACCCTATTAAAAAATGGGGGGTTCAGAGCTAAACAAAGAATTCACAGCTGAGGAATGCCGAATGGCTGAGAAAGACCTAAAGAAATGTTCAACATCGTTAGTCATAAGGGAAATGCAAATCAAAACAACCCTGAGATTTCACCTCACACCAGTGAGAATGGCTAAGATCAAAAACTCAGGTGACAGCAAATGCTGGCGAGGATGCGGAGAAAGAGGAACACTCCTCCATTGTTGGTGGGGTTGCAGACTGATACAACCATTCTGGAAATCAGTCTGGAGGTTCCTCAGAAAATTGGACATTGAACTGCCTGAGGATCCAGCTTATACCTCTCTTGGGCATATACCCAAAAGATGCCCCAACATATAAAAAGACACGTGCTCCACTTATGTTCATAGCAGCCTTATTTATAATAGCCAGAAGCTGGAAAGAACCCAGATGCCCTTCAACAGAGGAATGGATACAGAAAATGTGGTACATCTACACAATGGAATATTACTCAGCTATCAAAAACAATGACTTTATGAAATTCATAGGCAAATGGTTGGAACTGAAAATATCATCCTGAGTGAGCTAACCCAATCACAGAAAGACATACATGGTATGCACTCATTGATAAGTGGCTATTAGCCCAAATGCTTGAATTACCCTAGATGCCTAGAACAAATGAAACTCAAGACGGAGGATCAAAATGTGAATGCTTCACTCCTTCTTTAAAAGGGGAACAAGAATAACCTTGGCAGGGAAGAGAGAGGCAAAGATTAAAACAGAGACTGAAGGAACACCCATTCAGAGCCTGCCCCACATGTGGCCCATATATATACAGCCACCCAATTAGACAAGATGGATGAAGCAAAGAAGTGCAGAAGTGTAGATCGCTCCTGAGAGACACAGCCAGAATACAGCAAATACAGAGGCGAATGTCAGCAGCAAACCACTGAACTGAGAATAGGACCCCCGTTGAAGGAATCAGAGAAAGAACTGGAAGAGCTTGAAGGGGCTCGAGACCCTATATGTACAACAATGCCAAGCCACCAGAGCTTCCAGGGACTAAGCCACTACCTAAAGTCTATACATGGACTGACCCTGGACTCTGACCTCATAGGTAGCAATGAATATCCTAGTAAGAGCACCAGTGGAAGGGGAAGCCCTGGGTCCTGCTAAGACTGAACCCCCAGTGAACTAGACTGTTGGGGGGAGGGCAGCAATGGGGGGAGGATGGGGAGGGGAACACCCATAAGGAAGGGGAGGGGGAAGGGGATGTTTGCCCGAAACCGGAAAGGGAATAACACTAAATGTACATAAGAAATATTCAAGTTAATAAAAAAAGATAAAAAAAAAATACCCAAGTGCATATTCATCTCTTGATTTCATGATATGGTTAAATATATACATCTCTACCTGTTAATGGTTCAAAATGATACCAGCTGTCTTCTGAGTTAATGTGCATACCTTTGGGACAAATCTGCCCTTGTGCGTATCCTTAATCAATTTATGAAAAAAAATTCAGGAAAACTAAATGTAAGGGGCAGTCTATAAATTAACCAGTTTCAACTAAAAACAAACAAGCAAGCAAGCAAACAAACATCCCTCAAAGAAAAGTCAAATATCTACTTCTAATTGAACAAGAGAAAAAGAGACATTGCGTTAGATGCAATATTTTTCTTGACTCACACCGTGGTCTTGAGGACATGCTACAGTGAAATTTATTGGGGCAATTGGTAAATTTAAATATGGATAGTTGATAATACTAGAACAGCACTACACTTCCAGGTTTTAATAATCACACTGTAGTTATATAAGATAATATCTTGTTCTGAGGAGACACAGGCTGGACGTATTTAAAAGGTAGGGGGTGTGAATGATTTTATTTCAGATGACTTAGATATCTATCTGGGGAATCAAACATGAAGCAGATGTAAACATGCAAAATACAAGAGTTCTGCAGTATGCATTGGGTGTCATAGCCTTTCTAGCAATGGTTTCAAAGTTTGCACTTATGTAAAGACCTATTAGGAAAGTAATAAGATGCAGATTTTGTTTGGTTATGCTGCCGTTCCTAGGGTGTGGGGTTCACTTTGTATGACAGAATACTCACTCTGGTTTTTATTTACTTGTCTAACTGATCTTGGTATCAAAATCCCAAATCAGAACAGCACTGGCCTTTATCACAGTCTGCTATCTAACATGGAATCTGATACAATGTTAATTTCGAGGGAACCTGTGTACTGAATGACAGTACCAGCTGATCAGAATATTACTATGCTGTGAATCCATAAAGGCAGCTGTCAAAGCCTGAGAAGCCACCGGGGGAGTTAAGATGGGAGGGTGGGAGCTTTATGCATTCTATACAGTCCCCCCAAGAAGGGTGCTGGGTGATCATTCCCCAGTCATTTCTGAAAGCAAAATGTGTTTGTAGTGAAATTATTGAAAGCAAGATAGGAATACAAGTGTAGTGAGTGCGAATGTTAAAGTGTAGTTCTCTTCACTGTCACATTATGTGCTGGTCTTTAGCCTTTATGACGTTCTTTTCTAGCTACATACATTTTCACAATATTTTGTGTTATAACAGACAACTAAGTTCCAAGTTTTGTACTAAGTTGCTTTGAGTAACCAGCATGTGTGTGTGTGTATGTGAGAACAAGCATGGGGTTGGGGGGGGGGAGGGAGAGAGAGAGAGAGAGAGAGAGAGAGAGAGAGAGAGAGAGAGAGAGAGAATGAAATTGGGAGCAATGGAGGATGGAGAAGATTTAAAAATTATGTTGAATGACTATCCTTGCAGTGATGGGACCAAATATCTGTTGACCTTAGCCCCAGGAAGCAATTCTACCCACGTCCAGCTTGGCGAACCTGTACCTGTGTTGGGGTTACTTACAGAAGCATGGTGCAGGGGTAAACCTACAGGACTCATCTCTAAAAAGTCACCTGCAGTCTGGGTAACAACTCACAAAAGCCAAGTCCCTAGAGCAACCAATCACAGCTTGCAGGTAGTTCCACCAAAGAGCCTAAACAACCGTTACCACCATTCAGAACGTCTTTAACCATTTAACCTTTTCCTCGAGCAGTTTCGGAGTGTCCGGTTAGAGCAGAAAGATCGCAGGAGGCAGAGAACAGCGAGGAATGTAGTGGAATAGCATTTTCTGGGTGTGATGGGGCTGCTGCATATGTAAATTCACAAGAACTGTGATAGCCCAAGCAAGATCAAGGCAGTAAAGCTTCCACGTGGACTCAGGAGAGGCATGAGGGACACCCACTCTTTTCAAAGGAGCTATTGGCACAAAATGGCTGCAAGGAGGACGACAGTCCATTTTCCTCAGGGGTATGTCCCATGGCAAACTGCTCCTGCTCTTAGTGGTCAGCCTACATTCATACAAATACGGGCAGGACTAGACTGGTTTATTTAAAAACAGAGCAAATCCAGAAGACATGATCTTTGGAGGGAGGGGGTCTGAAAGGAGTAGAAGGGAGCCACGAAGAGAAGATATGATCAAAATTCACTTGTTAATATTTGATTTGCTCAGCCCAGGGACTGGCACTATTAGAAGGTGTGGCCCTGATGGGGTAGGTGTGTCACTGTGGGCGTGGGCTTAAGACCCTCACTCTAGCTGCCTGGAAGTCAGTATTCTGTTAGTAGCTTTCAGATGAAGATGTAGAACTCTCAGCTCCTCCTGCACCATGCCTGCCTGGATGCTGCCATGTTCTTGATGATAATGGACTGAACCTCTGAATCTGTAAGCCAGCCCCAATTAAATGTTGTCCTTATGAGAGTTGCCTTGGTCATGGTGTCTGTTCACAGCAGTAAAACCCTAAGACAACACTGTATGCAAGTATGGAATTCACAATGGAAGACACACAAGATTATTCAGATTGCCTGGAATTTGAATTTTAAGTCCTTACGGGTAAGTAAGGGCCCAGATACTCAGTTTCATGAGGAGGGTGTAGCACACTTCCTCCAGGGTTTTGTGGCTCACCTATACAGCATAGGTTTGATCTCTAAAGTCACTAGAGTTAAACTCTTCTCCCTCAGGGCAGTCCTACCTGCAATCATGTTGTCATTCCTGGAAAGTTCTCTAAGACCAGTGTTTGTCATCCAGCGAGGGACTCGCCTTTCCCAGTTTCTAACGAGGTTGGCCTTCATCATGGCGGTGCTTCCTGAAGAACCCACAGACTAAGATGTCACAATCCATCAATCCATTCTCCACATGACGAGGACAGTCTCGTCTCTTCAGTTAGGCTCATAGCTTTGGAACTCTGGCTAAAAATACGGTAAACCTTATCTAAGGCTTTGCCCAACATAAACTCTTCTTCATAGCTTTCTTTGAAGACTGTGTAACTAGTTTAACCTAGTTCAGAATCATTTCGTTAGGCCTGTGTTCTAGTTCACCAGTTTCTTTCCGACTGTATTCAACCCATTCGCTGAGTTTGCACTCTCTTTTGAAAAGATGTATCTCTCTGTGTTCATGCACGCTGCTCGTGTATGGATGTCCACAGGGTCCAGAAGACAATGCTGGGAACCTAGGAGGTTGTAAGTTTCTCACATGGATGCTGGGAACCAAATGCTTTCAACAACAGGAAGTGGTCTTAACCGCTGAGCCATCTCTCCGACCCCAAACTTATAATTTTTAAAAATAATTTTACTTTCTTTTAAAAAAAACTATAATTGATATATCTAAAAATACATTCTCACGTTTTTAACTCCCACTTTCAAGTCTCATATTTTATCAAGGTGAGAAATACAGTTCTGTTTTATTCTGTGTTTAAAAATTTAGTATCCGAAGTCTCTGTGGTTCTTTTCAATCTCCCACTTTTCGTGTGGCTAATGTGAATTCTTTTTGCTGGAAATGCATTAATTTCTAGAAGAAGTAGCATGCTCGTTTTGTTCTTCCAGCCAACTTAGGAAAACAAGCTCTCGGGAAAATAAAATCCCCTGCTTTAAATTTTCTGAATCAAGCAGGTGGCTGGATTTGGACTTCAATGCTATATAATCTCTCTCTCTCTCTCTCTCTCTCTCTCTCTCTCTCTCTCTCTCTCTCCCCCCCAATGCCTCTGCCTCTTTTCTTTTCCAAAGTTAAAAGGTCTTTTTGGTGCTGTTTCTGAAAGACTGGCTTTGTTTTCTGTTTTCCCTAGGCTAAAGGCCTGTAGATCTTTGATGTCCCAACATCATGCAAGAAATCCTCCCATCCTCTTCCCTCGCTTGGTCCTGGATTTATGTGCTGTCTTTATCCAAGGCAGCTGTCCTGGTGGGTACTTCTGCTCTTTGGTGCTTAACCCCACCCCTTTGGAAGGGGGAGCTGGCATAGTACTTACATCAATCACATCTGGGTTTCTGTTTTCACATTGCTTTTGACCTCTACCGACATCTTTCTTTTGTGCCAGCTCAGAAATGCCACTAAAGATCTAACTTTCCCCCCTTAATTCAACACTTTAGCTAATTTTTTATTGGAGAGTTTGTCAGGATGCTGGGTCTATAAGAGTGCCAGAAACAGAAGTGGGCTCTAGTCCTCCTAAGAGCCAATGAGAAGAGGGAAATCGAATCAATTATATGGTCACAGGGGCCAGAAGAAAAATGACCCTTGATGGCTTTGGAGAAATGCAACAATTTTTGGCACTGAAGCCAGACTGGAATTTTTCTCAGCAGCTATCCCAGCAGATACCAGTGTCTCTCCTTTTTCTCGGATGGTCCCACAGTTCCAGGCAGCGGCTCCACAACCCTTCACAACCAACGAACCTTAGATGACCAAACTGGATGGTATTTGAGGATAAAAATCCTGTAAGAAAAATTACTCTTTCCACTTTGTGTTCTAATAGTAAAATGGGCTTCAAAGTGAGACAGCTTCCCCAAGAGTCAAGGGAATCCCCATGTCCAGATTTCGCAGTTTTCTAGAGGTGCCCAGACCAACTGGGGTCTCTTATTGCCCAGACATGGAAGGCAATTTCTCATCCAGGCACAGCAGGATTAGCTTTTAAATGACGTGTGTGGAATTGGTCCACAACTGTAGTAAAGCTGAGTCATGGCATCTTTTACACCCATTTTTTATTGTATGTTATAATTCTGAAAGTACATCTTCAGATAAGTTGAAATCAAAGGCCAGAACACTTTGATGTGAACACCTTGCCGAATTGCTATGAGTGTTTTATATCCTGTTATAGTTACGTACATGCTTGGTTTGCTTTGCTCTAGTATGTGAGGGTATAAGGAATTCTTACTTGATAAGAAAAGATCACTAAGAATGAAGAAGCTAACTAATATTAACTAGAAATGCGAAGATCTTTTCTAGATAGGGAATGGATGCCGTGGCAAATGGAATCTGTATTGGTTCATTCTTGATCAAGTTGACACACGCTAGAGTCATCCAGGAAGTAGAGAACCTCGCATGAGGAACCGCCTCTGACAGAACAGCCTGCAGATACATCTGTGGGCTATGTGCTTAACTGCTATTTGGTGTGGGAAGGACCATCCTACTGTGGGTGCTGCTGTGCCCATGCAGGAGCTCCTGGGATGTATAAAAACATTTACCTGAGCAAGTCAGTTAGTAGATCCCTGCATTTCCATCCCCCACCCCTCCCCTTGCTTGATTTGTTGACTTGGCTTTTCCTCAATCTGTGATCAGGACAAATAAGCCCAATAAACCCTTTCCTCCGAAAGTTTCTTTGGGTCATGGTGGTTATCACAGCGACAGAAACCAAACCAGGACAGTTCCTTTTCTTGTGCCTCTGACAGAATGCCTGGAATAAAAGGAGGGAGGGGTGATTTATTGTACCAATGGTTTCCGAGACTACTAGCCATAGTCCTTGCTCCATTGAATATGGTTCTCTGGTGAAGCAGAGCAACGTGTCAGTGGAAAGTCCTGTAGGACTTCTTACATCATGAGGAGGGGCAGAAGGGAGATACTAAGGACCATGTATAGCCTTGAAAAATACTCCTCCAGTGACCTATTTGCTCTAGTAGGTCCTTGCTTCCTAAAGATTCCAGAGTTCCAGACTAGCAGCAGATCAAGCACTGAACGCCTGATCCTGTGGGGGAACGTTTCACATTCCAACCAAAACAGAACGCTACATGTACTCTGTTTCTGCTTACGTTAAAAGATACTACGCTGTTTATTAAAGTCTTGTTTGCAAGGCCATGTCAGGTAAGTCATAATTTTAAAGTGGTGCTAAAAGACACAGCCATTTAAAGTTTCTGTACCTGGGAGGATTAAAGAGAAAGGAAAAAATTTATATTGCAAAATAGCTTCAGCAAATTGGTGGGACCAGGTACCAAGGGGGGACTTCTGGGTGGGAGAAAAAGCTTCCATCCAAAGAGAAGTGACTGTCCTGTAATTTCAGCTGGGCTTTGGGGCGGAAACAAAGGGTTGGAAGCAATTGTGTGGCTCCCTTTATCCTGTGGAGTGAGGAGAGCAAACGTTCTAAGAGAGAGAGAGAGAGAGAGAGAGAGAGAGAGAGAGAGAGAGAGAGAGAGAGAGAGAGAGTTTTCTGTTGTTTGTTAGAAATAATAGGAAGTGCTGTGAAGACCTTGTGACATGGATTGGAAAACTGTGAACTAAATCTTAGCTTCTTGGCCCGGACCCTAGTAGGAGAAGTAACATCCACAGAGATTGCTGATTCTGGCTCTGAATTTAGCAAAAATTCTAACCCATTTTGGAGATTTTCATCTTCTGTAAAATTATTGTTATATTCCCTGCCCTAATATTTAGCCCATGTTTTCTCTGTCATGCAGCATGTGTGATAATGGTTAAATTTACAGTCAAATAGTATATTTTGTTTTTAATGGTTTCTATAGTTACTTTTTTAGCCTCTAACTCATTTTTTTCTTCTTGGATAACTTTTCCACAATGCCACGAAGGCCACACAGTAGACAGAATACACAGATTCCAACCTTTATTTGGCAAGAAGAATGATTATTTTTAGGTTCCGGATTTTCTTTCTTTCCTTTTTTTTTCTCTCCCTCCTTGTCAAAAATATATTCTGTTTTGCCAGTGACAAAACATTCTATTTTGTGTGGCTATTCAGGCCCATAAGTAAATTCTGAATCTATAATTTTGTTAAAATTTATAGAAAGAGCTTCAGGAATAGGCCCTTCCTTTCTCATCTCTGGTTGGTTGGAACCGAGTGAGTTCCAATAATATCACAGGGTTTTCCCACAGGCTATTTTTGCATGAGTTTGGAAAACATGTGTCAAGGAATACTTCTCTGCCCAGAGAAGATTTAAATATTAATAGAACAATCAATTAGGTATGGCGATACGTGCCTGGAACCCCACTATATGGGAGAATGAGGCAGAAAACTCATGACCTCAGGGCACACTTGGTTATACATGGACCTGTCTCAAATGCCACCCCAGAAAAGAATAATCAACTTCTACTTAAAAAGAATGGTCTGGGTTACAAGTGTAAGCACGATATTACTTCCCGGTCCATGGGGGAATAGGCCTATCAGCAATGTGTGTGTGTGTGTGTGTGTGTGTGTGTGTGTGTGTGTGTGTGTGTGTGTGTGTGTGTATTGAAGAGAGGAGGTAGGGGGTAATTCTTTGTAAGTTCCATTCTTAAATGGAAAGACTGTTTTCAAGTTGTGCCAGTAAAATAGCAATGAGATTCTTAGTCAGAATTCACATGGCAGGGATCAAATCTCCAGGGAGGGGAGTTTCTGTTTCACACTGTCCAATATAAACAGCCCCTCCTCCTAAGCTTGGAATATGAAGTCACCTGACTTACCTTCTACTCAGTCAACATCTTCTCCCAATTCATGCCTTTCTTAGGTATGGGATCTTAGCATTTTCAGAAAAGGTTGGAAGCTATCAGTTTACACAGGAAGCATGGAGTACGGTCACCACCCACGTTTTCCTCAGTGCGTGGACTATTCAGTGATGTCTGGTGTGCTTCAGACTTCCACAAATAAAGAGGAGCTGGGAGGATCTGTCCCTTTTGCTTGGATGGTCTTTACTTTCATGGAGACTGTACGAAGTGGTCCATGGTGATTAGTGGTGCTGTAGCTCACCTCTGTGTAGCATCATCTCCCTTCCTCCCCCTTCTACCTTTTCATTCTTAGTGGTCCAGGTGGAGATGCCAGTCAGAGGGACCTATCCCAATCCATGGGGTAGTATATCAGTGTGTGTGTGTGTGTGTGTGTGTGTGTGTGTGTGTGTGTGTGTGTGTGCGCGTGCACGCTAGAAATTGAACATCCAGGGTCCTCACACATGTTAAGCAAGCGCTGTATCATTTGTTGACTGAACTACCCTCCCAGCCCTCATGGGTGAACATGTAACCAAGCTTAGCTACAGCACTGCCAAGTATTGACTCAGAGACATGCACATGAATCAAGACTACTAAATCAATGCGGCTCCTCGGAGATTTTGACTTTTATTGGACAGGGAACATCCAATTCCACTGTGATTGGTAAGCTGGGAAAATGGGGGATGACTGAGGTCATTTTGTGTGACAACAAACACAGGCTGAGACAGCTTGTAATACAAAGAGTGGGGATAAGCAGAGTTGAAAGAAGGCAAAAAGTTGAGCTCTGAGCATATTAATTACTCTTAGCTTTATGCATGCTGAAGGCTATGTCCACCTCTGGACTTCCAACTACACAGTCATGACATCCAGTCTACCTTTAAGCCAGTTTCAGTTCGTTTCCTGTTATTTGAAACCTAAAAAAAAAAAGCATTTTAACTTTGGGTTTTCCCCACTGCATATTTTCCTAACAAAACTGGACTTTAATTCTGTTGTACTTGCCTGCTTTCCATCAATTTGATTTTCCTTTAGTCTGACCAGTGGTCAGATAAAACGGTTAAAATTTTATACTCATATGATGAATTCATCAGGACACACAGTAATTTCATGCTGCAGTTCCCTGATGAAAAGCCGGGAGGTGTCTGAACCTCCCTGGGCCTTATGTAATCATGTTGAACACAATGCTCTCCCGTTACTGTTGTGGGCTTCAGAGCACCCTGGGAGTTAACCTGTGGGACAATGTAAAGAGGAACGTGCATTCTTCCAAAGCACTTGTAGCTGTCACTTCATTCTCTGAGAGTTATGAATGGAGACATTGCTGCAAACAACTGTACCGTAAAGGCATTTAAGCCAGTCATTACTGCCTGTGGTGTCTGCACTCAAAAAATGCCACAAACAACGAAAATTATGGTTTATAGAGGTGAAAAATGGAAGTTTTATAAGATCTAGCTGTGTGCCTGGCTCTGTATCTTCATTTTATTGGATAGCTTCTTTTATCGACGATTCTAAATCTGGGTGCTTGTAATTCTAATGAATTCAAAGGGATGCTTCAGAATATATCACCGAACATGTAAACATATAGTCACTTACCGGTATGGAAGCACGATTATTATTTCTAATACACTGAGTTATTTTCCAGGAACATAAATGAAAGCTATTCAACATGGTGTATCATCTGAAAAATCAGAATGTAGCAATTTGTATCTATTTCTTAATGTTACCCGCTTTGACTAAAAGATGTATTTTATTTGTAATCATATATATTGCATGTTCTGTGGATAGGTGCATATGACTAGAAGCTGAAGACATCAGATCCCTCTGGGGATGGAGTTGAAGGCAGAGATGAGCTGTCTGCCATGGTTGCCGGGATATGAACTCAACTCTTGTAAACACAGGATATGCTCTTAAGAACTGAGCCATCACCTCAGCCCCTCCTGGGCACATCTTAAGACACATTGAATTTAGATGAGTTGAACCAAAACATTTTAAATTATTTTTGGAAGATCTCTTTGATCACCCTTTCCCTTACCATCAGTAATAGAGAGGCCATCACTAATGTCCAGATCTGTGGCACACACCGTTCAGGCAAGCAATGTCTGTCCCTCATCTGCCTGTCTTTTCCAGGTCATGATCAGACTCTCCCTTTGGTAAAGACTGATAGCAGCATTCAAGAGCAGTGCCGTCCTCAGCGCATCATGGCACACGGTAGTAAATCACCCGCTCTCTCACCTCTTTTAACTCTCATGCAAATTAAAAGCTATTCCAGAGACATTTGCCAAAGAGTTGCCAGTGATTAATTTCTCAATTAGTTAACAGGAAATATGGTTCTCTACTGAATTTGTGTCCACATCGTTTTCCAGATGTTTTGGTGTCACTTAAATCAATCTAATTATTTAACTTAAAAAGTGTTGCAGATCACTGCCATCTTCTTTTTCCCTAAAGGAAGGCAACCAAGGGTAAGATTTCTATGAAATAGTTTCACTTCACAGCTGTGTCAGTTAAAGTGCTTTGGGTTATACATTAGGAAATCAGACTCAGGGTTGGAGAGATGGCTCAGCAGCTAAGAGCACTGACTGCTCTTCCAGAGGTCCTGAGTTCAATTCCCAGCAACCACATGGTGGCTCACAACCCTCTGTAATGGGATCTGGTGCCCTCCCTCTTCTTGTGTGCACTCATATACATAAAATAAACAATTCTTAAGAAAGAAAGGAAAAAAGAAGGAAAGAAAGAAGAAAGAAAGAAAAAGAAAGGAAGGAAGAAAAGAAGAAGAAAGAAAGGAAACAGACTCAAGTAACAAGAACAAGAATCTGGAGTGTGCAACACTGACATTCTGAGTAAAATGAGAGACTTAACCCAGAGTTTAGATTCTATCATGAGGCCTGGAAAGCTCTCTTCTAGGACTTATTTCCTACAGACTCAGAGGCTTGATACAGATTAGAGTCTTACAAAGAGGTCTCCCCATGGAGACAAGCAAGTTTTAACCATTGGTTTACTTCCTGAGTTATCTTTCTGATATCTCAAAAAATTCAGAAGTAAGTTTCCCTGACTCTTTTATTGGTCTGACTTAGGTTAAATGGTCACCATTTCTTTGGGATTAGTCTGTGATTAATGGACCAGCTTTGCTGACTGACTTAAGACACTAGACTGCCATTTTTGAATCTGGAAGAGTGATGCAGCCCAACAAACTGTATGGGAAGGGAGTCGGCTATGTGTGGAAGCAGGTAGTAGGGAAGCAACCAGCATACTGTATGTTGATGAGGTCTGGGAAGGCTTCTCAACCCTGCTAATGCCTTGACCCTATAATACAGTTCCCTATTTGTGGTGACCATACAATCATTTCATTGTTCTTTCACCAATGTAATTTTGCTACTGTCATGAATCATAATGTAAATACTGGTGTTTCCCAATGGGCTTAGGCAACCCCTGTGGAAGGGTCATTTGACCCCCACCCCCTACCAAAGGGGCTTCAATTCACAGATTGAGAGCTGTTGGTGTAAGTGTTAGGATCATGGCCTTTACTAGACCCTCACCCCATAGCATTGACAACAGATCCATGACTGAACACACAAGTCCATGCTGGCAACCGGAAGTATAGTATGTGAAACAGAAGCATTACCTACGCAATTTAATCTTCATCAAAGTATGGTCAGGGGCACACTTCCTATAGCCATCTGTGATGTCTGATAAAATGCAGATTCCTAGGCTCACTTAAAAATTCCCCACGTAGATTCTGTGATTGGGACTCAGGCATTTGTTATCTTGTCTATGCAAACGTCTGTAAAGCTTGTTCATTTAGCAGCCCTGGCTGGGGATTGGACATGCCAGGCAACTGATGCACCAATGATCATACACCCACAGCCTTTCGACTGTTCCTAGAGAGCCATTATTGTTTGATTCACATTCCAGAACTTCTTACTGTGGCTGTTTCTGAGTCTGTATTTGGAAATACCTTCACAAAATTCTTCATGGTGACATTCCAAATAAGACTTACTGCTTAACTAATTTGATCATCCATCTTGTTAGGGTGATGATGAAACCATTCTTACATCATCATGCGAGCATGCCAACCTACGGAAGTTGGGTGTGGTGGTACATACCTGTAATCCCAGCCTTCAGGAGGATTACAAGTTTGGGGCAGCAAGTCTCTGTTTCAGCACACACACTCTCTCACAAACACAAACATACATACTCTTTTGCTCTGTCTCTTACAAACTCATAAACACGCTATCACAAGCACACACACTCAAACTTTCACCACACACACACACACACACAATCTGCAGAAAACGACAGATACAATTGAAAAGCACTTTTATTCTATATTCTACAGGAGCATCAGTAAGTGTAAAAAGAGTGCTTAGACTAGGCAAAAAAAACTATAAACATGTTTACTACGACAAGTGGCATCAAGTAAAGCAGGCTATTACCCACTTACCTGTATTATTTAGCTGTCATGACTTCTCAATTGTCTTTGGACTCTGATTGATATATTAAGAGTCTGCTCAGTTTACAAGACTTGGGTAATAAAAGTCGATGCTGACAACAGGTATTGAGCAATCACACTGAAGCCAACTGCAGCGTATAATAGCAAATGGATCGCCTGTTGTGTTGTTTTGTGACATCTTTCTTTTTGTCACAAAAATAAATCCCACAACAACCTTTCCACTTGCATCTTAAAGGTGACCCAGAGAGGATCTCTTGTCTCTCACATAGCACCCCTGAAAGCCTAAGATGGCTTTTGTTATCTAATTGGCAGTATTTCTTGCTTTGAAAGAGTGAAGAGCAGAATCGGAAATTAAAATTATTACCGGAGCAAATCTGACGTTTTCCCATCGAGTATCTTGTAATGCTGTGGAATTTGTGAGATGCAGTGTTGAACCATCATTGTCTGCTAAGGAAGTTGAATTAATTTTTAATGTGATGCCTGAGGAAAAACTAATGTAAACAGAGTAGCGTGGTAACATTCTATATGCTGTGGTGATTGGGAAAAAAATCAGTGAGCCTCAGTGGAAGGTAATAATAGACTACTGAATATTTGCAAACATGATGGAGTGCTTTTTGTCAGAGGGCACACTGAGCTGCACTTTGCACAGTGTACATGTTGTAATTTATTTAATCTTTAAAATAAGTCTAAGGTAGGTTTTGCTAGTATATCTATCAGACAAAGGAGGAAATAGATGTTTATACATTTGCCAAAGTTCATATCCTTGGTAAGTTAGCATTGGAATTTGATCATAGCTTGTCTAAACCCAGATAGGTACTCTTAATCATTAAACAATAGGCTGGCTGTACAGATTTTAATATGTGATAACAAATCAAGAATTACATTACAACCTCCCATATCTTCTTACAGTGCGTTTTGCAGAACAATTGAGTGATTCAAATGGAGAGCAGTAGTCTCCCCTTAGCTGGGGTTTCTCTTATCCATGGTCTACTTGCAGTGTAAAAAAAAAATTTTAAATGGAATATTCTATACATAACTCATTGTTTTTTAAATGTCTCATTGTCTTAGTTAGGGGTTACTATTACTGTGAAGAGACACCATGGCCAGGGCAACTTTTAAAAGTAAGCATTTAAATAGGGGCTTGCTTATAGTTTCAGAGGGTCAGCCTCTGAGTGTCAAGTCAGGAGCACCACAGCAGGCAGGCATGGACGATGCTGAATCAGTAGGTGGGAGTTTATGTCCTTATCCATAGGCAGGGGGCAGGGAGTGAACAGACTGGGCCTACCTAGCATGGGCTTTTGTAATCTCAAAGCCCAACCCTGGTAACATAACCTTCTCTACCAAGACCACACCTCCTAATCCTTCCTAAACAGTCCACCAACTGGGAAACAATCATTCAAGCGTATAAGCCTATGGGGGCCATTCTCATTCAAACCAGTACACTCATCATACATACCCCAGGTTGGGGCAACCTCATTTTATCTCACTTGGGATGTAAATTCTCCATCCACTCGATGTATTCATACTGCATTTATTAATCACCTGTTGGCCACTGTGATGATTAATACTGATTGTCAACTTGATTTGGATCAGGAATCATCTAGTAGACATAAGCATGGTCAGGTCTGTGCTGTCACTTCCAGAAAGGATTAGCTGAGGGTGACTCATTCGAGAGCGGACAGCACCTTCTAACCACAGCCTAGATAGATATAAAGAGGTCTGGGTCATGCTTGCCTTTACTTTCTATCGGTGAGCCCGTTTTTGCCTGTTTTGTCGCTACTGCTGCTGGCCTTTGCTACCACCAGAGCCCAGCTTCTTTGGTCATCCAAGTTGAATGAGAGACTTGTGGTTGTCATGAACCCGCCATGTCTTTAATACAGGATTGGAATTGCTAAGGTGGATTAAGCAGCTACCAGGTTTCTCAGGCTGTGCAGTATATGCATGGCCTTTGTTGGACTCCCAGACCCTATCGTGTGAGTCAGTCTCATAGCTGTTCTTTGCAGTGTTTATCATTCTTTTGGTTCTGTTTCTCTAGAGAACCCTGACGAATACAATCACTTAATAATCTATCCTGGTGAATGAGTCAACTCAGCTCTCTGATATTGCTAGTTATTTTTGTGAATTAGTGTGTCTAATTCATGAATTAGACCATATCACAATATGTATGCACAGTACAGGGTAAAACTATCTGCTGGCTTTGGTACTATTGCGGTTTCAGGGGATGTGTCTCCTGAGAATACAGGGTTTATTGTATTAAGTAATATAGGATAGCATAAATATTTATGAATATGATTTTATGAATAGGTTCCATTCCAGATCAATATCAGTTTTGTTTTAAAAAGGCTTCTATCAAGGCCTTAATGCATACTATCTGGACCATGATTTTTTGTGTGTATGTGTGATGACAAGGTTAATTTGCCATTAATTTCATAGACCTTTGAGTTAGTTTGATGGTAGTGCATATTGACTTGTTTAAATCATGCAAATATTTTTTTCATCTTACTATCTCTGGCCAATATGGTCAATTTACATTGCAAGATGATAGAAGAAGGTTAATAGTTCATCAGCGGTATGATACTACATGTGTTCATCCTAGAACTTTAGAAGTTCCTGGATCCCCTATTCACTTCCCCTACCCTTCTTCTAACCAAACTCAGATGTTGTATGAGTGCACTAATACAATGATTCGTGAACAGTTAAAGACTATGTTACTCTTCAGTTATTTTTGAGTAAAAAATAAGAGGTTCAAAGTATTCCCCTTTATGGCAAAACATTATTTTACCTGTTTGGCATATTACCTTTTAGTTCCCTCTTCTGTAGGATCAGAGTTTTTTTCTAATATATTTATAATTTCATTTCATATATAAATTTTAGATCAGTCTTTGTAATTCCAAACTTACTGTTATTTTTGTAATTCTTCTTATCTTAATGGTTAAACAAGCTGTTGCATTGACTATCATAATTTATGAAATTACCCCTTCCCCCCAATTTTGAGTCTTACATTTTTCTCCTTTTATTTATTTGTCACCAAAAAGCAAACCTGTATTGTGGGGTTTGGACCATTCATCAAATCCTGTGATCTTTCAAATAAAAATTCACTGGGTAGAACATGGTAGCTCATGTCTAGAATACCAGCCTTCTGAAAGCATCCCCTTCAGAAAGCTGTGAATTCAGATTGTGAATTTGAGAGCAGCTGGACTGCATAGTGAGACCGTATCGCCACCAAAAATAATAAATAAATAAATTAGCTAGTTAAATCAACGGCACACAATTCTACACAGTCATTTATGCATCATTTATTGTTTTTACACCACAGTCGAGTAGATGTGACAGAAAGCTTAAAATATTTATTATCTGGCCCTTTCAAGAAAATCTCTGCCAACTCAAAATTAGTGTCTTAGTTCCCTAATTGACTTCAGCTAATTTCTTTTTTTTTTTTTTTTTTTTTTTTTTTTTTTTTTATTAACTTGAATATTTCTTATATACATTTGAGTGTTATTCCCTTTCCCGGTTTCCGGCAAACATCCCTTCCCCCTCCCTTCCTTATGGGTGTTCCCTCCCCACCCTCCCCCATTGCCGCCCCCCGCAACAGTCTAGTTCACTGGGGTTCAGTATTAGCAGGACCCAGGGCTTCCCCTTCCACTGGTGCTCTTACTAGGATATTCATTGCTACCTATGAGGTCAGAGTCCAGGGTCAGTCCATGTATAGTCTTTAGGTAGTGGCTTAGTCCCTGGAAGCTCTGGTTGCTTGGCATTGTTGTACATATGGGGTCTCGAGCCCCTTCAAGCTCTTCCAGTTCTTTCTCTGATTCCTTCAACGGGGGTCCTATTCTCAGTTCAGAGGTTTGCTGCTGACATTCGCCTCTGTATTTGCTGTATTCTGGCTGTGTCTCTCAGGAGCGATCTACACTTCTGCACTTCTTTGCTTCATCCATCTTGTCTAATTGGGTGGCTGTATATATATGGGCCACATGTGGGGCAGGCTCTGAATGGATGTTCCTTCAGTCTCTGTTTTAATCTTTGCCTCTCTCTTCCCTGCCAAGGGTATTCTTGTTCCCCTTTTAAAGAAGGAGTGAAGCATTCACATTTTGATCATCCGTCTTGAGTTTCATTTGTTCTAGGCATCTAGGGTAATTCAGGCATTTGGGCTAATAGCCACTTATCAATGAGTGCATACCATGTATGTCTTTCTGTGATTGGGTTAGCTCACTCAGGATGATATTTTCCAGTTCCAACCATTTGCCTACGAATTTCATAAAGTCGTTGTTTTTGATAGCTGAGTAATATTCCATTGTGTAGATATACCACATTTTCTGTATCCATTCCTCTGTTGAAGGGCATCTGGGTTCTTTCCAGCTTCTGGCTATTATAAATAAGGCTGCGATGAACATAGTGGAGCACGTGTCTTTTTTATATGTTGGGGCATCTTTTGGGTATATGCCCAAGAGAGGGATAGCTGGATCCTCAGGCAGTTTAATGTCCAATTTTCTGAGGAACCTCCAGACTGATTTCCAGAATGGTTGTACCAGTCTGCAATCCACCAACAATGGAGGAGTGTTCCTCTTTCTCCACATCCTCGCCAGCATTTGCTGTCACCTGAGTTTTTGATCTTAGCCATTCTCACTGGTGTGAGGTGAAATCTCAGGGTTGTTTTGATTTGCATTTCCCTGATGACTAAAGATGTTGAACATTTCTTTAGGTGTTTCTCAGCCATTCGGCATTCCTCAGCTGTGAATTCTTTGTTTAGCTCTGAACCCCATTTTTTAATAGGGTTATTTGTCTCCCTGCAGTCTAACTTTTTGAGTTCTTTGTATATTTTGGATATAAGGCCTCTATCTGTTGTAGGATTGGTAAAGATCTTTTTCCCAATCTGTTGGTTGCCGTTTGTCCAACCACAGTGTCCTTTGCCTTACAGAAGCTTTGCAGTTTTATGAGATCCCATTTGTCGATTCTTGATCTTAGAGCATAAGCCATTGGTGTTTTGCTCAGGAAATTTTTTCCAGTGCCCATGTGTTCCAGATGCTTCCCTAGTTTTTCTTCTATTAGTTTGAGTGTGTCTGGTTTGATGTGGAGGTCCTTGATCCACTTGGACTTAAGCTTTGTACAGGGTGATAAGCATGGATCGATCTGCATTCTTCTACATGTTGACCTCCAGTTGAACCAGCACCATTTGCTGAAAATGCTATCTTTTTTCCATTGGATGGATTTGGCTCCTTTGTCAAAAATCAAGTGACCATAGGTGTGTGGGTTCATTTCTGGGTCTTCAATTCTGTTCCATTGGTCTATCTGTCTGTCTCTGTACCAATACCATGCAGTTTTTATCACTATTGCTCTGTAATACTGCTTGAGTTCAGGGATAGTGATTCCCCCTGAAGTCCTTTTATTGTTGAGGATAGTTTTAGCTATCCTGGGTTTTTTGTTATTCCAGATGAATTTGCAAATTGTTCTGTCTAACTCTTTGAAGAATTGGATTGGTATTTTGATGGGGATTGCATTGAATCTGTAGATCGCTTTTGGTAAAATGGCCATTTTTTCTATATTAATCCTGCCAATCCATGAGCATGGGAGATCTTTCCACCTTCTGAGGTCTTCTTCAATTTCTTTCTTCAGTGTCTTGAAGTTCTTATTGTACAGATCTTTTACTTGCTTGGTTAAAGTCACACCGAGGTATTTTATATTATTTGGGTCTATTATGAAGGGTGTCGTTTCCCTAATTTCTTTCTCGGCTTGTTTCTCTTTTGTGTAGAGGAAGGCTACTGATTTATTTGAGTTAATTTTATACCCAGCCACTTTGCTGAAGTTGTTTATCAGCTTTAGTAGTTCTCTGGTGGAACTTTTGGCATCACTTAAATATACTATCATATCATCTGCAAATAGTGATATTTTGACTTCTTCTTTTCCGATCTGTATCCCCTTGACCTCCTTTTGTTGTCTGATTGCTCTGGCTAGAACTTCAAGAACTATATTGAATAAGTAGGGAGAGAGTGGGCAGCCTTGTCTAGTCTCTGATTTTAGTGGGATTGCTTCAAGTTTCTCTCCATTTAGTTTAATGTTAGCAACTGGTTTGCTGTATATGGCTTTTACTATGTTTAGGTATGGGCCTTGTATTCCTATTCTTTCCAGGACTTTTATCATGAAGGGGTGTTGAATTTTGTCAAATGCTTTCTCAGCATCTAATGAAATGATCATGTGGTTTTGTTCTTTCAGTTTGTTTATATAATGGATCACGTTGATGGTTTTCCATATATTAAACCATCCCTGCATGCCTGGGATGAAGCCTACTTGATCATGGTGGATGATTGTTTTGATGTGCTCTTGGATTTGGTTTGCCAGAATTTTGTTGAGTATTTTTGCATCAATGTTCATAAGGGAAATTGGTCTGAAGTTCTCTTTCTTTGTTGGGTCTTTGTGTGGTTTAGGTATAAGAGTAATGGTGGCTTCATAGAAGGAATTCGGTAGTGCTCCATCTGTTTCAATTTTGTGGAATAGTTTGGATAATATTGGTATGAGGTCTTCTATGAAGGTCTGATAGAATTCTGCACTAAACCCGTCTGGACCTGGGCTCTTTTGGTTGGGAGACCTTTAATGACTGCTTTATTTCCTTAGGAGTTATGGGGTTGTTTAACTGGTTTATCTGTTCCTGATTTAACTTTGGTACCTGGTATCTGTCTAGGAAATTGTCCATTTCCTGTAGATTTTCAAGTTTTGTTGAATATAGGCTTTTATAGTAAGATCTGATGATTTTTTTTGAATTTCCTCTGAATCTGTAGTTATGTCTCCTTTTCATTTCTGATTTTGTTAATTTGGACACACTCTCTGTGTCCTCTCGTTAGTCTGGCTAGGGTTTATCTATCTTGTTGATTTTCTCAAAGAACCAACTTTTTGGTTCTGTTGATTCTTTCTATGGTCCTTTTTGTTTCTACTTGGTTGATTTCAGCTCTGAGTTTGATTATTTCCTGCCTTCTACTCCCTCCTGGGTGTATTTGCCTCTTTTTGTTCTAGAGCTTTTAGGTGTGCTGTCAAGCTACTGACATATGCTCTTTCCTGTTTCTTTCTGCAGGCACTCAGCGCTATGAGTTTTCCTCTTAGCACAGCTTTCATTGTGTCCCATAAGTTTGGGTATGTTGTACCTTCATTTTCATTAAATTCTAAAAAGTTTTTAATTTCTTTCTTTATTTCTTCCTTGACCAGGTTATCATTGAGTAGAGCATTGTTCAGTTTCCACGTATATGTGGGCATTCTTCCCTTATTGTTATTGAAGACCAGCTTTAGGCCGTGGTGGTCCGATAGCACGCATGGGATTATTTCTATCTTTCTGTATCTGTTGAGGACCGTTTTTTGACCAATTATATGGTCAATTTTGGAGAAAGTACCATGAGGAGCTGAGAAGAAGGTATATCCTTTTGCTTTAGGGTAGAACGTTCTATAAATATCCGTTAAGTCCATTTGGCTCATGACTTCTCTTAGTCTGTCTACGTCTCTGTTTAATTTCTGTTTCCATGATCTGTCCATTGATGAGAGTGGGGTGTTGAAATCTCCTACTATTATTGTGTGAGGTGCAATGTGTGTTTTGAGCTTTAGTAAGGTTTCTTTTACGTATGTAGGTGCCCTTGTATTTGGGGCATAGATATTTAGGATTGAGAGTTCATCTTGGTGGATTTTTCCTTTGATGAATATAAAGTGTCCTTCCTTATCTTTTTTGATGACTTTTAGTTGGAAATTGATTTTATTTGATATTAGAATGGCTACTCCAGCTTGCTTCTTCAGACCATTTGCTTGGAAAGCCACTGTCAGAATTAGCAGAACAAAGTAACACTAGAGATAATCTGATGGCGAGAGGCAAGCGCAGGAACACAAGCAACAGAAACCAAGACTACATGGCATCATCGGAGCCCAATTCTCCCACCAAAACAAGCATGGAATATCCAAACACACCAGAAAAGCAAGATCTAGTTTCAAAATCATATTTGATCATGATGCTGGAGGACTTCAAGAAAGACGTGAAGAACTCCCTTAGAGAAACACAGGAAAACATTAATAAACAAGTAGAAACCTACAGAGAAGAATAGCAAAAATCCCTGAAAGAATTCCAGGAAAACACAATCAAACAGTTGAAGGAATTAAAAATGGAAATAGAAGCAATCAAGAAAGAACACATGGAAATAATCCTGGATATAGAAAACCAAAAGAAGAGACAAGGAGCTGTAGATACAAGCTTCACCAACAGAATACAAGAGATGGAAGAGAGAATCTCAGGAGCAGAAGATTCCATAGAAATCATTGACTCAACTGTCAAAGATAATGTAAAGCGGAAAAAGCTACTGGTCCAAAACATACAGGAAATCCAGGACTCAATGAGAAGATCAAACCTAAGGATAATAGGTATAGAAGAGAGTGAAGACTCCCAGCTCAAAGGACCAGTAAATATCTTCAACAAAATCATAGAAGAAAACTTCCCTAACCTAAAAAAAGAGATACCCATAGGCATACAAGAAGCCTATAGAACTCCAAATAGATTGGACCAGAAAAGAAACACCTCCTGTCACATAATAGTCAAAACACCAAACGCACAAAATAAAGAAAGAATATTAAAAGCAGTAAGGGAAAAAGGTCAAGTAACATATAAAGGCAGACCTATCAGAATCACACCAGACTTCTCGCCAGAAACTATGAAGGCCAGAAGATCCTGGACTGATGTCATACAGACCCTAAGAGAACACAAATGCCAGCCCAGGCTACTGTATCCTGCAAAACTCTCAATTAAATATAGATGGAGAAACCAAGATATTCCATGACAAAACCAAATTTACACAATATCTTTCTACAAATCCAGCACTACAAAGGATAATAAATGGTAAAGCCCAACATAAGGAGGCAAGCTATACCCAAGAAGAGGCAAGAAACTAATCGTCTTGGCAACAAAACAAAGAGAAGAAAAAGCACACAAACACAACCTCACATCCAAATATGAATATAACAGGAAGCAATAATCACTATTCCTTAATATCTCTCAACATCAATGGCCTCAACTCCCCAATAAAAAGACATAGATTAACAAACTGGATACAGAACGAGGACCCTGCATTCTGCTGCCTACAGGAAACACACCTCAGAGACAAAGACAGACACTACCTCAGAGTGAAAGGCTGGGACTTCAGCTAATTTCATTAAGACACATTCCCAAGGTTGGCATTACTTGGCCCAGATGTACGAATATCACATGATCTCAAAGGGTGTTTCTGAATTGTTTTCTAAAGCTTATTACGTTAACTTACAATGTTCCCAACAACATGTAAACATGCTGCCTTCATTCTGCTGTGCTATAACTGGGATGTGTCATTTTAAGCTTTTATTAATTTAGTGATCATAAATATCCCGCATCACGGGGTCTTTTTGTTTTCTCTTCTTTAGTACAAAAATGCCCCTCTCTCAATGTATTAGTTGTTTATTTCCTGTGTGAAATGTCTGCTGGCATCCTGCTTTGCCAATCTATTAGAGACTCATTTCTTCACTCAGTAATTTGTGTGAGCGTCAGGATGATTTCTTGACTTACGCTACAAGAACCAGCCGTAAGAGGCGTGAGTCCCTGGCTTGCTGTGCACAGATAACACATAAATCATGCACGCATTATGTGATTCATTAAAGCAGATAGGAACGTCGGGCATCTAATAATTATGAATGCCACCTTTTAAAGCGGGAATATCTGTGTTAGTGATGTAAATAATACCGGTAGCTCTTTTACGACTCTCTAAATCTGTAAGCTGAACTCCGGCAAGGAAAATATGTCTTCTTCACGTAATGAAAATATTTGCTTATGTAGTCCTAAATTTCTCATTTGTGGGTGACTCATGAAAGGAGACAAACCATTCAGCTCTCCTCCTAAATAAAAGAACCCCATTACAATAATCTTTTTCTCCTAAGATAAAAAATGCTGACAAGCTCAAGTCTCTCCTACTCTGGTTGCAAAATTAAAAAGGGGGTTGTGCTAAAATAATAGAGGGGAAAAAAATCTGTGACCAAGCACAGGCTGGGACTTCAGGTTACAAGAAATAACAGCTTAGGGAGATGGGCCACAAGAGCTTTCTCTACTTGCTTATAATCCCCAGGATGGTTACAGGTATAGCTCTGGGTGACATTTAGAAGACACCAAGTCCGTAATTTCCTCTCTGATGTCAGGTACCCTTCTAGCTTCCCACCTATGGCTGAGCCCAGAATCCCCTTGCTCCATGCGTTCCAGGACAAGCCAGACTAAAAGACTTCCATGTATTTTACTCGCAGAGCCGAATTCCTGGCACAGGAAGCCACACTGCACTTTTGAAGGCAGGCTTTGCTTGCCTGCCTGCTTGTTTTATTTTACTTTGCTTTGGAAACAACATCTTGCTCTGTTGCTTCAGGGAATTCCTATGGGGCTGTCTTCAAACCTACGAGCACTCTTGCTCCCGCAGCCCTCCAGGTGCAGGGATCTCCTAGGTGCTGGGATGCTGGGTCCGAGATACCACTCCTGGCTTCTAAATTTCTTCCATTCCAGATAGTGTAAGATTGTGATTAATTGCTACGTGCAAATTGTAGTTGGAACTCAGGGTTTGGACACAGACAGGAAAGAAGGAAGGAAGGAAGGAAAGAAGGAAGGAAGGAAGGAAGGAAGGAAGAGAGAGAGGGAGGGAGGGAGGGAGAGAGGGAGAAAGGAAGGAAGGAGAGAAGGAAGGCAGAGAGACAGACAAACTGTTTTGTCTGAGGCATGGAGAAGTAAAATGAGTGAGAGATGTAGGGTTATAATGGGGCAGGGTGCAGCTAATGGCTATGTTTAGAATGCTGTGGAAGAAATAGTGCCATAGCAACTGAAGAAATACTGGCAAAGGCATAGTTTCTCATCCCATGCCTATAGAGGAGCATGAAGGGTCCCCACAGGTATTGCCCACACCCCAACCCTCTGGAGAGACATAAAGGGACTCTGAGAGAACTTACAGAGAGGAACACAGGCCACACATTGTGGCCCATGTTTAGAAGGATGGAATCCAGTAATGTATCCAATAATTCTCAGTGTCAGGTGACTAGATAGGCCTCCTTCTCTAGGTATCTGCAGTCTAGAAAGCAGACAGAAACATTGGACTATGGAGAGAAAACACATTCCTCTCTGGCAGCTTCTAGCTCTTAGTGTAGAGCACAGGCATCCTGGATCTGCCACTCATTAGCTTCCTGACCTGGGTCAAGTTATTCACTTTCCCCATGTCTGAAGTAACGATAGGGTTATTATGACGGGTTAAAATAATTTTTCTAAGACACTTGAAAAGGTGCCCACACGCATTAACCCCCAATAGTCTTATTAATGTCAGTTGTCACTAGGGCAGAGCAGGGCACACACTTAAAAAGGATCCTTACCATAAGAGACAATTTATGCTGGAAGAAAATGAAAGCATCTACTAAAAGTAAGTATATCCCACTGCCTAGTGGCAGAGTGGCCTCTCAGGAGGATGAACGAGGCTTGTTTGCCTTGCACACATGAGTGGAGATCTTGGGAATGTGTGACCTCTATAGAGAAACAAGGCCAAGGAACCTTTCCCCTGTCCTCAAAGCCCTTCTACCACTGTGTCTTCTTGACTTCCCAGCCAAGCTTTTACAAAGAGTTTGGCTGGGAATCTCTGTGTTCTCTCCTTTCCCCCTCCTCATTCTTTGTCCCACCCCGGCAGTCCCCCTCCCCTGACTTCTCAACTCTGCACTGATACCTGCCCCCAGAATTGCTCATGTCTAACTAACAAGTCAACAGGACAATTTCTAAACAATTTTTGCCTCTCTGCTTTGCCCGTTCTTTTGTTCTTAGGCTCTGTGACGCTGCTCCTTGTTTTTCTGTCCCAGTCTTGGAAGTGCTGTTACCTCCATGGCCCATGCTTGCCTCTTTTCTTTCTTCTTTGCTCTAATTTATGAAGTCACTTGCTACTTGTGAAGGCAAAAATATATCTGAGACTTGAATTCAGAATATTTGGAATATATTTGTGTACACAATTATAAGTTTCATTGCCATGTCATTTTTTATTGGGGTGCTCTTTTCACAGTCAATGCATCCCAAGAGGAGATGACCGTCTTCATTTTTCATTCCCATGACTGAAATGCTCCAATCGTTTTGCAAAGGACTCAATTCCGAGCTTAGGACACTACCCAGAATATCTACCCCTCTACCCTAGAGGCCATCAAGAACAGCGAGTTGTCCCCTTCAATATCACTCCTATCCATCTTCTTTAGCTCCATCCTGCATCTCTCTTTGAGTCCCTCATTGCTCCCTGCCAGGACCACTGCAAACATTTCTTACACTGGTCCTGAGGCAGCCTATTCTCCATTCTTTGTCAGAGAGATTTCTTCCCAATGTAAGTCTAAGGTTTAAAACTTGCTATTTAGCTGGCTTTGATGGATCGCTACTCCTTACAGAGGAGGCTTTTGTGTTGGGGGAGGAGCATCTTACGATGCTCTTGGTGCTGATATCTGCTGGTTGAACTCTCACCCTATTCCTCAGGAATCTATTGCTGCAGCTCAATCTTGCCACTGCTCTTACACGACAAGATTTTTTTATGGGGAGATGCAACACATAACTTTATCTCAAATAGGGAGCCTGCAACAGACCAAACTATGGATATCACTAAAATCTAACTTGGTAAACCAATGAGTTTTATTGGGGTTACTTACAGGAATATGGGTCATGAGTTACTTATAGGAGGAGAAATGACTCAAAGACAGCTGCATTGCCAAAACCCATTGTGGGTGGCAAAACACAAAATCTGGGAGCCTGGAACATATTACATAGCCTACAGGCAGTTCAACAGGTTGAAAAAACATCTTTCCAGGAATAGCTCAGTTGGTCTTAGCCTCTTCCAGGAAGCTCAATGGATTGCAGCTTGGCTTGACTGAAAGGGACTTTCAGCCGTCTTTATTGTTTACTCTTAGGAGGGAGGGGCCCAGTGAATCTGGTCAGTTTCAGAAACTTCCTGAAACTGTTCAGAGTAGTTAACCTTCTAGCTGAAGTAGCTTCCCTGCAGGATGGAATGTTTTAATCTCAGGGAAACTGGTACACAGTAGCTTTGCACATCTTTTTATGTTTATGTGTCTTCTTTTCTGTACAAGTGACTCCATTTTGTTGGAATGTCTTTCCTATGCTCATCCCCATGTGTTTTTCACAATAGTTAGTGTCAGCTTAGAAAGGTATTTTGAATATTTTGAACTTCCCTATGAGCAGCATCTGCCCATCCCCCACCAAGCAGAGTATTTAATTACTCAGTGTTAGTATGAAATACGAAACTCAAGCTATACTTTTTGGCCTGCTTCTCTGTCTTCCCTAATGTACTGTAATTCCCTTGAGGGCAGAAGTTCTTCAATGCTTCCTTAGTGTTTGGAAAATGATACCCAACTAGTGTTTGTTGAATAAACGAATGATTAAAAAAGGCTTAGCGAAGATGCATGCATCTGTGAAGATCCCAGCTTTGTAGCATAGAAGACTAATGTGTCTCCCTCTGCTCTTCAATGTCATGGGTGATCAGTAGGTGCTTCGAAACAGTATGACTAGATACAGACAGTTTTAGCTTACACACATCCTTTTCATCTGTAAGTTTTTATCTTTCCTATTATGTTCTTTGTTGTGAGCAAAACCTTCCTGCAGTATTCCAGCATATTCAGTCTTTACAGTAAAATACTCTTGGTGATTAGTTATGTTTCTTCCAATAATAATAAGTGGATATACAATCACCTTAGGTGAGTTATAGACAATAAGAATTTTCACGGACATAGTGTTATTCATCATGTAATCAGTCATGACCACACAAGTGAATCTATTACATTTGATACATAGTTTAAAGTCTAGACATGCTGAGGATTGTGCCTGTGTGTCTGTTGTTGGAGAGAGACACTTGGCTGCTTTAGAGCATGATGGACTCTTTTCATCTCTCCTCAGGCGTCAGGTGTACGGAATCACTTCACCAATGCAAGCTGACACTGCTCCCTGTTGACTTCTGCACTGATTGGCTATGAAACAGATGCCTTTCTCTCCTCTGCAATTGACAGTGCCACAGAAAAGTGGAAACTTGGGTCTTTGAGGGCTTCTCAGTGGTTTTAGAAACTTCTAGGTTACTATCAGATAATCATGACAGGAGATTTGGTGCCCTCGGAATCCGTTTCTTAGCCTTTCTTCTTGCTGGGCTTCTCTAGCTGCCCCTAAAGCTCCAGGAATGAAGGTAACTCCTCACTCTGAATTCTTCCACATCAGGTTTGCAGGCTGTGCAACTCACCTCTTTCATGATAAACAACTCCTTCCCTCACACAAAACTTTTTTGTGCCATAAATTGGAAGTTTAGTCCTCAAATATGGCTGGGTTGTATTTCTCACTTCATGTTGAAAACTATGCAATTTTAGGTTGAATTAACCCGATTCTCAAACAGCAAGTACTGCCTAATTTCCAAGCCCATGTTGAAACATCTCAGTTGTCAGGGCCTGAGGATGCTACCACTAATCAGAAAGTACAAGCCAGAATAGATGAGACTATGAATGAATGAATGGCTTGAAAGGTGTCTCAGTGTTGCCTTGGCACTACTATGTT
Source organism: Rattus rattus (assembly GCF_011064425.1). NCBI lineage: Eukaryota > Metazoa > Chordata > Mammalia > Rodentia > Muridae > Rattus > Rattus rattus. The sequence goes on from NC_046166.1 coordinate 43,075,794, forward strand.
AGGTGTTACCAACAGCTTGCTGTCTGATGGATTTAGGCTCCGTCTATTGAAGGAAGCTTGTATGTGGTACATTAAACCTAGCCAAGAAGCCATGGGTGCAAAGGTCACAGACCTTAAAGGAGAACTGTGCTAGCATTTTGCTAAATTAATATAGTATTCAACATCCTTCTAAATACCTATCCTTAGCTAGAGATAAAGGTAGCTCTCACCTCTCATCGAATAAACTTTTTCTCACTGATGAAGACAATTACTGAGAATCACAAGTGGGCAAAGTATATGGACTAAGTGACTATGGTGTGCTCAGCCCCAAATAGGAGATCTATGACATAGTCAGTATACTCAAGACTTGGGGAACATTGTGGATGAAAGGGCAGAAAAATGTAGGAGCCAGAGGACCTGAAGGATTGCTTTGTGATAGCATCTTCTCATGACAGGAATTTTACACTCTTGAACTCTAAACAATATTGATTCCTCCATAAGATCACACCAGTCAATATTCTAACATGGCCAGAGGAAAGGTTCACAAGGTCCCACCCCTAATAAGAGCTACATTCAATCAATGGCTGCTAAGGGAGGGAAAATCCATTTTCTTCAGGGACAATGCCCCTTTTATTGGCCACCCAAGCTTCAGTGATCAGCCCTAAGACCATGTACATGCTGGCAACACAAACTGGACTCAGTAAGGTGTGTGTGTACGTGTATGTGTGTGTATATGTATTTATGTATATACAATTATAAAAGAAGATATGAGTCTGGGAGTGATGAGAGTGATGGTGGAGGCACAGGAGAAATCAGAATGGAGCGAATCATATAAATACAAGTGTATTTATGTATAAAATTCTAAAAAAAAAGACTTGTAAGAAAAATCAGAAAGTATTTTTATCAATCTCATTTCCACATAATTATTAATACAGAACTCAAGCACACTAAAGGACACACCTTAAGTGGATATTCAGTCAAATGAACTTTATGCATATAATTATGTATGAATAAGAAATGTACACTCCTTTAACCACCACCTACATCAAAGTATAAAAATGTCAAACACCTCTTTAGACTTCTACTTAGTTTTCCCCAAAGTACTGTTTTGACCTCTGCTTTATGGCTTAGCTTGTCACCTTCGTAGTAATAAAACCATAAACCTATGCACAGTGCGTTGTTTTGTATAGTGGCGCTTTACTGTCTGTGGCTCCAGTTAACTGTAGTCACCTATGCTTTAAAATATAAAACAGTAAAGCCCAACATTTTGACAGGGAGGGAAAGAGGAACTATGACAGGCACACCACATTCACATAGCCTTTTTACTACAACACATAGCTGTGATTGTTCTGCTTTTATTAGTTGTTGTTGTAGATCCTTTGTCCCTCCTAATTTATAATATTCAGTTTATCACAGCTATATTCACACAGGAGAAAGCAGAACGTTTTGTATTGTTCCGGCATCCATGGAATGTTCTGGAACTTATCCCTGAGGATAAGGCAGGACCGCGCTACGGACTCTTTTGTTCAGCTTCTGTAAGATTCATTCTTGCTGTGGCATGTGGCTGCAGCTCGGTCTGTTTCCATTGTTCTGAAGTATTGCATTGTATAACTCTTCCATAATTTAGTTCTGGGTTGTTTGGGATTTGGGATTGCTCATTGTTTCATTGTTTTTTCTGAATAAAGTTGCTAAGTACTTCTTTGTGTATTTCTTTCAGAGAACATAAGCTTTGTATCCTGTTGGGTGTATTGTTGGGCATGACATTACTGTTTCACACGAGACATATATGCATGCTAAGCTATGGCAGAGGCAGCCAAACAGCATTCCGAATTTGTTACAGGAATTTACATTCACAGATGCAATAAACAAGAGTTTAAATTGTTTTCTCACTTTTGCCAACACTCGGCATTGTGTGGTTCGTTAGATTTCACCCGTCTGACAGGGATGGCGGAACTCCGTGCAACATTTATGTCTCTTCTGCTGCCTTCAGGCCCTCGAATGCCTTTATGCAATCTTATTGATTATTTGGATATTTGCTTATGGCAGGTTTCCACCCATAGACTTTTCTCACTTTTAACAGGTCTATTTTTTTTTATTACTGATTCATAGAATCCAAAGAATTAATTTGTTAATAAAAAGTATTTGAGGCAGATACTATAATTCTAGATTGAAATATTCTTCTCTGTTCCTAGTGCTATTGATTACCTGCAATCATTGAATTGTGTCTTTCATTTATTGCTTGTTGAGAGGTTAGTTGTTTTATCATCATTGTTTTTCTTATGCTGGTGGTCAGTATTTCCCTCCCTCCCTCTTCGTCTGTCCCTCCCTCCCTCCCTCCCTTAGAATCAAGTGCAGGAGTTCCTACATTGTAGGCAGGTCTTCTCATTCTGTCTTTAAAGTCGTCTCTTATTTTTATTATTACTGATATTTCACGGGATCTAAAGGTTAGTTTCTCTTTAGTTTATTTTGGTAGGACAACACCACTATTTCTTTTGAATCAACCATTTCTTTGCTAATTTTCTTAAGCAATATTATTTTCTATTTTCTTTTGTTCAGCCCATCTACCTAGATTTGTTTAGACTTTTTATTCTATCCTTCCTTTGTTTAAACCTCTTTTCTAATCTTCTATCTCTATAATATTTTTTCTGTATTTCTATTTATTTGTAAGATTTTTTTCATTCCTCAGTAGACTGATCTCACTATCTTTAGGATTGCTTGTTCTTCAGTCTGTTTTGGACAAATCTAGTGTCCAAGGTTTTAAAATTTACAAATGAAAATGCTTTTAACATTTTATTTATAAATTTTTATCTCCAAAACATAGCTATAGAAATTTCAGTCTTTTTTTCCCCTCTGTTTCTTTCCTCCCCTCCCCCTTTACCTCTCTTCCCCCTTTTTCCCTTTCCCCCTTCTCCCTTCACTCTTTCTTTTTGTTTTGAGATAATATCTTACTATGTTATTCTCCTGTTAAACAATTCTCCTTCATGCCTTCAGAGAAGCTAGAACAGCAGGTGCACATCGCTTTATCTAGTTTATTATGATTAAAAATAGTTTTTTTTAAACAATTCTGCTTCCAATAATTCAAATCCCCAAAGAGCATCAAGATCTAAATTTGCAATGTCTATTGATTTCAAGGTAATTTTTTTTATGTTCTGTTGATTTCAAGGTAAATTTTTTATGTGTGTTTGTTGCTATTTAGTGCAAACTCATGTAATTTCATGTAGAACCAAAGAGGTTAGCAATGTTTTTCCGAGGTTGCTGTTTTCTGGAGGAGCTTTCGAGTGCTTTAGCTCAAAGTCATGGGCACTATGAGGTCTGTCTTTTCTAAAAAAAAATATATATCCTCAGAAGGAACAAGGCAGTTTTTTCTCTTTGTTAAATATTATCTAGACTCACATTACCTTTCACGATTTTATCTGTCTGGGGTTCAGCTCTCAGGTTTTAAGTTCAAGGCTCAGCCTCCCATGCATACACAGGGACAAAATTGGTTCTGTCTTCAGCATTTCTACCATCGGACTCTGCCCACCCATGGGTGCTCCATTTCTCTTGTGGTTTCCCTGATTTTGTATGAACCCTACAAGGTATTCTTGCTTTTTCTCCCAGAGAGACTATGACGAGACCAATTCTTCTCCCCATGGTGCTTGAGAACAGTTCTCTTTAGGGCTCTCTGAGGTGGGTTGGTGCTGACGGTGGTGGTATTGATGAGGAAGGAAATGAGTGAAGGAAAAGCAGCTAAGACTGGGGGCTGTTAAACATACTTAAGCATGAGCACAATGCTGATACAGTGACTAAAGAAGCCTGGCAAATGGCTTTGGAAAGTCAATCAAACCCTGCTGGTTTTGTGTATCATTTCTGTTCATCCTGGAGTTCTCAGTTCTTTAGCTGATACAGAAAAGGGGAGAAATACGTTGTTATTTTAGTGAGAGAGATCAACATTGGGTGCCATATTTATGTTCTTTTTAGTAGAGTCCATGCTGCCTCCGGTGTTCAGAGCATGTAGAGCATCTCTCTAGATATGCCATCATGATAAAATAATCTTTGAAATGACAGCTACAAATTAGTATTCACATACATTAGCAGAATATCAAAATTAAGAATAAAATAATAATCACAATTTTTAAGAACAACTGAAAATGTAGTCTGAAGAAAACGAGATGAGTTGAAAAGGTAAGTGACAGGGCCCAGTGCCTTGGTTCAGCTGCTTACTGTGTTTAGGATGTTTTTATCTTCTTAGAACATCTAGAGGAACACAACAGCATCTGAGCTCTTCTGGTGTTGATCTGCTTAGACTGATGTTAATGGGAGAAATCAGCAACAACAAAAGTAGCCTGCTTGAACAGAGAGGGTGTATGAGAGAGTCTCTGTGAATATGTCTGTCTGTCTATCTATCTACCTACCTACAACGTACCTGTCTATACAGCTCTCTCTCTCTCTCTCTCTCTCTCTCTCTCTCTCTATATCTATATCTATATATTAGATACACATACACACACATTCACATACTATATGTACATATACATGTCTGCATGCATATTTATTTGTGTGTACTGAGAGTAGTAATGATTCTGACCTTGGCCTTTATAATTCCATTTTTACCATGCTGTCCCCTGATTTGCTTTGACAGATACTTTTGTACTTGTAAGACCGTAATCAGAGAATAATTATTTAGTGGATTTCTAGAATCCAGCTCCAACTATTACTTTGTGGAGTCTTATTAAAGAAGCTACATCAATACTGATGGAGAGCTACAATCCATGTACGATTAGCTGAAATATTTCACCCAGAAACTGGGCACTTTTTTTATTTCTCAAGTTTATTAGGTCTTTTCTCGGTATTCAAATATAAATCAAAGAACCTCATTCCCTCCCCCCATAGGAAATAAATCTCAAATCATAGTAGAAAGGCTGGAAAAACAAAAATTGTCTTATGAGCATAAATTAGGCCTAGGATCATTGTTATAGTTGATTATATAGTTATATGACTTAGGAAGGGGATATGAGAAAAGAATATGTCCTGCTCAGAAAAATAAAAGATCAGTGCACTACCCAGGAAGAGACAAAGGACTACAAATGAGCATGCAGGGCAAGCTATTTGTTATAGAGTCAGAATTAATACACCAAGAGAGCGAAACCACAAAAATCATGCTATAAAATCCTGTCAGGCAAGCTGGTTTGTCAGTTCACTGTGAAGGGTGCTGTGGTGAACATCTGCCTTCAACAAAAAAGGCAAATATCAAGGCTCCAGCAATTCCAGGCATGCTCCCAAGAACTGAGTCTGCTCAAGCTAATTCATGTTAGATGCGCATTTCCAGTTGCTGCTGGAATTCCAGGCAGCAACAGTGCTCTGATTTGGTCAACAAATGGATAGCATGACAGATCAGATACAATCAGACTAATTTTCATCTTCCCCTCTATGCTCAGGAAGGTAAATTACTCGAAAGGCCTGAAGGGATGCTCTTGGATGAATTTCAAGACTACATACAGTGGAAAGGGAATGTCTGCAAGACAGTACAGATCTTGTGGGTCTTAACTTCAGTGCTGTTTCCAATACCGTAAAGACTGGTGCTTTCTGAAATAGTGACCATAGTTCAGAAAGATTCAGAAATGGAGAGTAAACGTGTAGTTCCTCTAGGGAGTCATGGGTGGGTAGCAGGAGAAGGGGCAGAAAGAGAATTTTGTTGTAGTCGATCAGGAGTCTTACGTGGTTTAGTAGGTTTTGAAATGCCTAGCAATTGCTTGATAGATTTCATCTGCTAAGTTGAATATGATCAATTGTCCCTTGAGGTCTTTTGACACCTTCTAGAGACTATTCTACAGTGTGCTATGGAAAATTGAAAGACAAAAACTGCATGCTGTAAGGATTCTGACACCTGGGATTCTGAATACAAGTTAGCAACAATCATGCAGTATTTGTAGGGAGAGAGTGTTGCAGAATAAAGTTACACACACACACACACACACACACACACACACACACACACACACACTTTCATTGTGTGTGGCCACTTTCTGCTGGCCAGTGGGTTTATGGAGAGCCGAGCTCTTTACTGCAGTAGAATTTAGTGGCCGTGGTGACCTGCCCATTTGATGGCTCTGATAGATTCTCCTTTTCCAGTTGCTCTCATCAGGAGCTAGGGATCTGTTTTCCACTCTTTAATTGTGGCCTGAGTGTGGGACTTGTTAGTTCACAGAACGGTGTGAAATGATGGTGTGTCTGTTCCATGCCTAGACCTCAAAAAAAAAATCTTGCACATTTTTTAACTTTGTTTTTGCTTTTGGAACCTTGCCTGCCCTGGCCACCAGAAATACACATACATCATCGATTGTCATAGACGAGTTAGTCTCCAACCAGCCATGAGCAGAACCATGCAGCAGACACATAGATTGAGCAAAACAGAATGATTAGATTATCATTGGGTGGTGGTGCATCATTACTTTGGGAACAGAAAATGGAAACGATGCTTGATTTTGAAATCTGTGGGTGTTAAGAGGCCCTTACATTAGTGGCGACTGAAGTTGACAGGTAAGTGTTCTAGGGCTTTGGTGTCTGCTTCTGTGGTAGGGCACTTTGGGGAAAGCAACTCAGGAGAATGGGCTCATGTGGTTACACTTCCAGGTGGCAGACCATAGGTGAGGAACAAAGGAGGCAATTTGAAGTAGGAATCATGGAGGAACACTATGCTGGCTCTCTCTCAGGCTCAAACTTTGCTTGCTTTATTGTACAGCTCAGCACTGTCAGCCATGAAACGATGCTACGCACAGTGGTCTGTGGTCTTTTTTAACAGTTTACAATCAAGACAGTCCCTCACAGACACACTCACAGACCAACCTGATAAAGGCAATTACTCAACGGAGACTCATTTTAGGTGATTCTAGGTTATGCCTTTTTGATGGTTAATATTAATTAGGGCAGTCAGCATGCAACTACCAGCGATGGCTGAGATTTTCATGACTTCCTGATCCCTGGATTAGTTTTGATGTGTGTGTGAACCCATAGATTCTACTTTCAGTGTCCTAATAGCTCCCCTTCTAGAAACTGATAAAATAATGGTTCTAAAATGTTTACTTAGTAATGTAGTATGCACTCCCTTCCTCTAGCCATTTTGATGAGTTCGAGGCATCTCATATCTAGACTTCAATGTATCTATGACAATGATCCTGTCTCGTTGAATCCAGCTACGGTTACTATTTGTAAATCTATAGCAGGAACTGTGGGGCCACCTCTATGTAAATGCCGGGCCCAGCTGCAAAAGCATTTCCTGCAGGTGGATCTAATTGAGGACTGCCTGTGAGACAAGGATTGTTGGTACTGACAGTGCCAGCAAATCAGGAACTGCTGTTTAGAAGAGATGCTTTCTTGGAACCAATGGGGTGGGGATGGAGGGTATTAAAGGAGCTTGCTGCAGTGTTCCGATGAGCTCACTGTGGGCGTTTCTCATCCACTCCTGGAGTCTGTGTCATTGACTGTGTGCCACTTTACCTCTAGTCCCCAATGGAAGGTAGGGTCCAGTGTCGGGTAACCCAGGGCACAGGCAACACACACTGACTACATCTTTCTGAGGTTTCTGGTTGGAAGATAAAGGATGTTGCATCATCTGTGGTACAATTGATTCTCATCATGTGCACTTTCCCAAATATATTTGGGAATCATCACGCCAAGTTTCAGCCTTCCCCTTATTAATTTATTCACATTGAATTATGTTATTACATGCATTATTAATTTATTCACATGTGTTCAGAGCTTATAAGGTGCCAAGATCGGTCTTGGACACCTTCACAGAAAAGATCAATCAAACAACTTAGCTTTTAGCAATTCTTAGTGGTTAAAAATTAAGGAACATATATAGGTCAGATACTTCCACGTAGCAACGCATGTTGCACTGGAGAGGAAGAGTTATTTAATGAGTTATTTTAGGAGCAGGGATCATTTGTTAAGTACATCACCTTAGAAGGACAGGGTTCTGAGCCCTGGGGGTAGCCACTTCAAAGGTTATGTAGAGGTAGTTGTAGATAAAGGGAATAGGGAGAACAAGGACCCTAATTGGGGAAGGAGTTTGAGGTACTTGAGGAAATTAAGGAAGCTGGAGAGGGGAGTCAAGTGAGGACCAGGGATGCTGCTTTGAGGAGATGCCTTTGATGACTTTCCGGTAGTAATGTGACTTCGAGAATGGTACGTTGCAGCCCTCCTACTTTATAATCCTTGCTCCTGAGGACTACCCGAAATGTAAGCTATGATACCAGTCGCCTGAGAGTCATAGGCCCATTGCCCCCAAATTCTGGCTTTGCTGCCCTGTTTTCTGAATTAAACATGGTCTGATTCTGTGTCTCACATCTTTGTATGCATGATGTCTTTCGATGCCTTTTGATGACTTGCTTCCCTTGGAGATTCACTCTATGTTCTCTGTACTCCCAAATCTCTATCTTCCTTCTCTTCTAAATTCTCATTTTTTCAGGAAAAAAGAAACCCTATTTCGGTTGGAAGGAAAACATCCAAATGAAAGTTTAAAATTTATGTCTTGATAGCATGTGGCTAAAATACCAAATATATGCAAACAGACCCTTAAAGGCTGGTCCTTCCTTTGCACACTGGTTTGTTATTTGAATAACTGGCTACTGCTTAGTATTTTCTCCCATGGAGTATTTGATGTTATTTCCCCTCAACCTGTCTTATTATTATGCAGCCTGTTGGTTCTTCTGCTCCTGTTCTTTTGCATCTCAAAAGCAAACTCATGGATGATGCATGGAAATGTACTTAATTTCCTGCCCAGTGTCGGCCCAGTGCTCCAGAGTGGCTTAGGAAATGTTCTTTTCATCTGTTTTGTTAACTCAAAGAACTCAGGTAATTGAACCACAAGAATCTGGTCTCAGTATTGATGACTGAATATGGCCTCTGACCTAGGAGCTCATCAATGGTTATCTTGTCTTCCTATTTTATCTTGAGTATGGTTGCTAATATCAACCACACTCACTTACATTTAGGGAACTTGATTTGCCTGAGTACGGTTCTCATTGTTAGTTTTGGTTAGTACATGTGTGTCTCGTCTTGGAGGCTTAGTTGCAAGTTGACTGCACTGCCGATGAATAGCTGTGAGAATCCTGCTGGATATGCTGAGCTGTTGTTGTTATTGTGGTTGTTGTTGTTATTGCAATTGTTTTTAGCAGAAAATGAGAACTTGTTGTTAAACAGAAGAGATTAGAGAGGCAGTTAGTGACAAAACTCAAATGTCTTTCTCCCAAGATTCCCACATCTCGCTATCACGTTGACATTGTGAAAAGGCACAGATTCTACAACACCATTTTCTAAGCGTATTTGTATAGTTAAATGTGGCCGACGCTACTGTCTGAGTGACTCTGCTGAGAAAGACTGAGACGATTTTTATGTGACAAGAGCTCCTTTTAGGAGGAGTGGAATGATGCCAGTTACCAGCTTTCTAATTGCATCCTTGTCTAATGTAGACTGTGCATAATGTTAGAGTGGAGGGACTTCAAAAGGATTTTTGAAGTTTTTTTTTTCTCTGTAATGGAGAATGAGTAAGACAGGACATCTTTGACTCAAAATACAGTAGCTTGAAGACTATGTAATTTCCCCATCAATCAGGAACAGCTAGAATCCAGGTAAACAACAACAAAAAAAATTGTAAAAGGGCAGATAAAAATCAAGTTAAAGAGTTCTTAAAATACCCAATTCATGACTTTCAAGATTGGTAAAGTTCTGTAGTATTTTAGATTACCCGTAGTGAAAATATAACTCTTCGTGTTAACTCACAAATGTGACAAGCTTGCAGTGTCCTCTTTCTCTTCTTGCTTTTTTCTTCCTTCCTTCCTTCCTTCCTTCCTTCCTTCCTTCCTTCCTTCCTTCCTTCCTTCCTTTCTTTCTTTCCCCTAAAGTGTTGATTGTATCCACGATTTCTGGAATGTGAGCTTGTAATTCCATCACTTTGAGAGTGAGCCTGGGGCTAGACAATTCTGGGTTCAAGGCCAACAGGATCTAGACAGAGGTATCTGTCTTAAAAAGCAATGAAAAAGTACTTTTTAAGGTTGTATGTCATGTAGTAATTTTTTAATTTAAACTATCAGACTCTGACTAATAGAGTCATGTGCTTGTATACCTTTTTGAATTCTGCCTTTTAGCCAAGTTTCAAAGAAGTTGATGTTTATCACTTTGATGCACTCAACTTCTATTACAAGTAATGGATTATAAACAACATGTAGTATTATTTTGCATGTTCTTTAAATTTTGTATGTTTACAGTATCACATTTCATGTACCAATATGTATATACTTCTTAAAAATATTATTTTAAAAAAATATTTTGAGCTGTAGCCATGCTCTAATTTATGTGTTTGTGTCTAGTTTCAGTTTAAGTAATATAATGTTTCATATGAGAACATTAATATTGATTGGTTTTGGTGAGCATGTGCATTCTCATTTTTTTTTCTTTTTTCCGGAGCTGGGGACCAAACCCAGGGCCTTGCGCTTGCTAGGCAAGCACTCTACCACTGAGCTAAATCCCCAACCCTGTGCATTCTCATTTTTGACTATTAAAAAGATTAGTGCAATGGGCACTATTGGTTTTTCTCCTTGTGTATGTCTGGAAGACTTTCTTTAGGTGATATATTTAGAAGCAGACTTTTTGTAGAGTTTCAACATTCAACTTCTTTCTTAGACATTATCAGATTCCTGTCAATTTGTCTCTTCTTGATCAATATGCTTATTAATAGTTTATAGTATGAATTTTAAGTGTTGTCAATAGGATGAGAGAAATATATTTCTTTGTATTAAATTTTATTTCCTTGTTTTCCAAAGAAATTAAGTAATGAGATATATATTTATTTAACTCAGTGTTGTTAGCATTTTATAAATCTTCTCTCACTTAATGTCACAAAGATAATTTGTTGATTTTTTTGAAAACCTTAAATTTTGATTTTCTTGGGATTATAAGTGATTAATCTTATGTTATTATCATGTAAGTCATTTTGTGAACATGGTGAACATGCTACCAGATATATTAGCATTGGATAACATATTTTATCCCTTCTAGTGACTTTCAATTTTCCTCGGGGTATTTATTATCTGTCTATATAATTCTGCTTTAGGGTGTTCAGTTATTTTATTTCTCTTTTGCTCTTCCTTTACCCAGTATGGCACATTTTACTAACATGTAATAAAAGGCATCATCTCATAGCTCATATCCCCTACCTCACTCTTCAAAAATTTCTGTAAATTTTTTGCTTTTCTGCTCTTCACAGAAGAGAAACCATGAACTAAAATAAACATACATTCACGGTTACACAGCTTCATCAGTAATCAGGGAGATGAAAATGTGCTTTGCATAGTGTCTAAATAATATGCATACATAATGATTATAGTGAGATTTTTTATTGTAATTTCATTGCATTTAAAGAAAACCTAAGTGAATTGAGCCACATACAAATTCAAATCTTTACAATCATGAGTGAGAGTAGTCGATTTTGCCATTTGTTTGCTTTTCCTTTAAACAATATAGTTTTTTCTATAAAGATCTTGTGCACATTTTTACTAAATTTTAATAATTCAATAATAATAAATTTTCACTAAAATTATTTCTGACGTTTTAGAACTTTGAAAAATATTTTCCATTCTTGGATTGTTACAGAGGAATCCTATTCATTTTCAACAAGTCTGATCTCATCTCCAGTAACTGTTGATTCCCATTATTTTGATAACAGTTTATTTGGGGTTTTAAATACAGGAGTGGATGCTTTATTTCTTTAGTTCTGATTATTATAACTTTTAAAAGCAACAATGATTTATTAGATTTTCATTTGAAATAGCAGGATACCATTTAGGACTTGTAGTTTAGGGCCTCAGAAAGGATATTTCCAAACAAGCCATTTGAGGATAAGAGCACCTGAAGGGAGGAGAGGCCGGGAGGCTTTCCCAGAAGTTCCTGCCTCTCAAGGATGTTCTTCTAGAGGAAGGGCAGTTGTCATGAGCCCCCTTCTCATAAGCTCACTAAACAAGAAAGATTAGCTTGTAGAGAAGAAGACTGAGTTAACCTAACACATAGAGCCCCCTTGAACTTTGTCCCCGATTATTCTATTTTACTTTAGGTCCATATCCCTTTTCTGTAGAATTGGATCTACTCTTCCATTTCCTGCAGGCATCACTTCCTGGACCCTAGTAAAAAGGTTTATAAGCCTCTGAATCTCATTGGGTGATGGTGTGCTCAGTTTCCTGTAACCCACTATGTGGTGGTGATAAGCTTGTATATCTCTCTCTTGTCAACCTGCCTATTGCCAGTCTAGTGTTATAGACTCAATTATAGAGTCCTTAGGAGGACAGAGAAGGCATTCACTTGAATAAAGATAGGAGCAGTTACCATCTTTGTTTTGGTTGTCATTATAATTGGAGATATTAAGTTAGTTTTTCTTCAGTTAAATGAAGTCACTGTCTTCATATATACATGCTTCGAAATGCAATGGAATCATGTTTAATATATATACACACACACACACACATATATATATATATGTGTGTGTGTGTGTGTGTGTGTGTGTGTGTGTGTGTGTATCAGGAGTTTGTGGTTGCAAAAATGTCCAGCTAAGACTCTGTTACTTTAAGAGAAAGATAGTGATGAAGAGAACCACACTGTATCTAACTCATACCTAAGTTTCTTTAAAGTGAAAAGTTTTGAGCTATTAAAGATACAGAGGAGAGTTTCTGGGCATTTGCCGTAATCTGGCCAGAATAGACTTTTAAGAGAACTCATGGCCACAGTTCCTTTCTCTTTGACCCAGGTCTCAAATCAGGAAGATCCAAAAATGTTTGCAATCAAGGCTCATCAGTACACACGCTGTGGTTTCTGTTACTAGTGCTCCCATCATGGGATTCTGAACAAAACAGCTGCCTTTGAGAGCAGACACTGAGGGGCAGCCCTTTGCTCCTTCCATCTTGAACAGGCTGTTCCTTTAGGTCGTCAGCCACTGGTTCAAAGTCAAGGAGTTATTCCAAGGGAGGAACAATGGTGGCCATACTCCTTAGCTGCCAGGAGGTGTGGCAAGAGTGGAGTTTGGTTTGCTTTCCAGAGGCCTTTTCAGCTTCCATATTAGTGGGTGGATTTTGTCTCAAAGGGTAGATGTTCCTTCAACAAAGAAAGTTCAGATGACGTAGCTGAAGAGAATAAAAAAAAAATGTCGTCAAAACACCATGAAGGTTTTGAAAGCTACTAGAAAGTTCCTCCTTAGATTGAGTGAAGGAACACATTTTCTTTTACCTGTAAATGTAGGAATGCCCACTTCATTTCTTTTTCTTTTTCCTTTTTTGGAATGCTCAGTTCAAACTTCATGCACACGGCCACAGGGCCATCGGATTTATAAGATGACATTGAGCGCTGCACATAATTTATGCAAAAAAAAAAAAAAAAAAAGACAGCACCCTGCATACTAAGTGCAAAGTTTACAAGTCACAACAAGATTATTCCAACTGCCAAAATAGCTCAGGGTGCTGAGCCCAAACAATTTTTGTCTTAACCATCATTACCGATAATAATCCGTGGGAGCCAAACTCAGCTGGCTCTTTGGCTGGTTATGTGTGAGGTCGCATGGAATGCTGCTGACTCCTCAGCTCGATTATCTAGACAGAGCCTTGCCAAGTAACAGAGATGGGCTTTTGTGAGCTGCACAGATATATGTAATTTGATGTAGCCACTTATGAGTCAGGAGACACATAAGCTGTCTAATTAAAAATGCCCTTTTTGCTCAGGCTCTTTTCAGGCCCAAACTGCACTTTCATACAAAGGAATGCATAAATATACATGATAATTGACTCTAATGACAGGAAAAGAATGTGATGAAATGTTTCCTGATAAAATCTAGTCTAGGCATGCAGAGAGGACCAGGACTCCTCTTTTAGTCACCATGATTTACAACCTCAAGGGTGAAACTCTAAAGGGTGAAACAATTTTCTTCCAAACGGAGTGAACATGGGTGAAGAAGACCAGAGACCTTTATGTTATTCCAACAAGGAAAAAAATGATCAATGTTCTCTAGATAGCAAAGGAATACCCAGTTTGACAAACTTTTCCTCCTGGATTTTCTCGTATTAAGTTGATTTTTTTCAAGTCCTATTGCAGACTGGTTGTGGTCCTGCTCCCACAACGGTCAGACTTAGGGGGCATACTGAAAGGCACATCGTTTCTGGGCTCTCTTCCATTGGTTTTTAAGAGTCTGTCTCTAGATACACTTCCCCTATTTTTATTGTGAATCTGGTAATCTTGGAAATATGGAATGTAGTTATAATGATCGAGGATCTCGGCGTTAGAAAATGGATCTCTGAAACTGGACTCAGTTGTTAAAACCCAGTTACGAAGGCTTCAATACGCATTCCATGCATCTTGGAGGTTGGAAACACAAGTGGGGACCTCCTTGCATACAGTGCCATAGCATTAATAAAGCCCAGTTTGGCATTCACCAGATGGATGGTTCATTGGATTTCTTATCTTCAAATATTGAGCTGGCAGAAATAGCATTTTCTTTGGGAAAGAATTGAAAGGGGGAAAAAAGCATACAGACAAATGGGGCAATGAACACATATTTCATCTGATTCAAAACAAGATTTTAGCGATTAAAGAACTCATCAACAGAACAGATACCCTGAGATGTTAGAAAACAGCAAGCACCCAACAGACTAATGTCCATGATGCTCAGTGTTGGTGATGCAGGCAAAGTCACTCCCTTTGAACATTGGCCGGATTTCCTGTGTCGCCACAAAAATGATCCTAGTTACGGATATGATTTTTTTTACCCAACTTAAAGGATATATATTTTCAAATAGCCCTATTTATCAAAAATAGGTTTCTGAGACAGAATTACGGCGTTAGTAGTTTACAATCCCTTCAAAACACACAACCATGTATGCATATCTCAAGTTTGAAATTCACTCATTTGCTTAAGAGCCAAGTACGACTTTCACAATGACCTTCTGCGGTTGCCTTCAGTCTGGTCTATGCCTCACAGTCTGATTTTCTTCCCATTTTTTTTCTCTACTAGTGCTGGCCACTTTGGAGGTGGTAGGTGAAGGCTGTCAGGTTTCTAGGAAGTAGCAACCAGAGAGCCTTGGTGGACTTAATTATGGCTTGAGTATGAGGCACCATGTTGCTTTGCAGCACTGTGGTAGACAGTGCAAGACTCCTCACCTTTCCAACACCCCTCCTTCCACCTATCTTCCTGTTTCCATAGCTCTTGAGTCTCCCATCCTTAACTGAGGGATACTTAATGGTCAGATCGAGGATATGTTACCCTCATCATCTGCCAGCCCTCAGAAGCCAGAGGTTGTAAGGACTGAATCATGGCTAAGGGAAGGCGTTACCAAGACTTACATCTTGAGAACTTCTATTCCTCTGCATAGCATACATTTTCTTCCTCGGTTTACACTTCTTTACTGGATTTCTCTGTCACATGTTAGGCTTCTTCTGGGTGCTCTGTTATAGGTTGGTGCCCACTATGGCTCTTTCATTCCTCATGGTCTTCTAAACATTTTCTATCCAAGTTCCAGTCCCCTCAAATCTACCTCTCCAAGTTCCCGGTCTCCCAAATCCACCTATACAAGTTCCCAGTCCCTATCACCCTCCTAATTCACAGTCCCCAGTACCCTCCCATCCAAGTTCATAGTACGCCCACCTGCTACCCTGCGTCTGCTTCTGCCTGGGGTGTCTAGGCCCATTGCACACCAAGCTGGATTGGAGGGAGAGAAGCTGAGCTGGTCAGGGACATCCAGATGAGTGCACAGCAGTGAATGCACACATGAACAGCTCCAGAGAACGGGTTCAATTTATTGGGGAAGGGAGAAAGGAGTACTTTATGCCCTGAGGAGGTAGCCAGGGTCTCGAGGCAAGATGTATGTGGGCAGTGTACCATTGGCTAGGCATGGGTGTTGAAGATGCTTCATCACATACCAGTGGTTTGAAAGGGGTGCGTGGGGACTTATAAGGTCAAACAAGGATTGAACTATCAGGTAATAAATTTTACTTTGGTGGTAGGGCAGTAAAGGTTCATGGGCATCTGGAAAGGACGTGCTAACTTCTGTTGTTGTAAAATATAAAAATAAAATACTAAACTTTTTTATCCCGCTAGATCCAGCACCCCAATTCCCCAAGATACCTGCTAGATATCTTGGCGGAAACACTCATCCCAACTCTGCAGCGGCCCAGTGTCTCTAGCCACCGCACACTTTCTTACACTTAAATCACAACATGAAAGAACACACAACACAATAACCTTTGATCCAATTGATAAGATGTAATTGCCCACCTAAACATACAAAGCCCTGTACACATCCATCCCTTAAGAGCATTCATAACAACCTGTAAAGGGACAGCCTGGAATCTTAACTTCAGCTTCCATGTTGTCCTGCGGCTACTCCACTGTCTCCTCCTCCTCCTTCAAACTTTTCTCCTGTCCATCCTTCCTTCTTGTCCAATGACAGGCCTCATTCTGTCTTGTACCTGCCTCACCTGTGACATCATCCCACAAACTTCTAGTGTCCTCATCTTTGAGGTATCTTGGATTGAAGCTCCCTTGACCCTTCCTCTGTAACCCTGGGTCCTTATGCTCCCACCCTCACCTATCCAAGTTCATAGTACACAACACCCACTTATCCAAGTTTACAATTTCCATCACCCACCTATCTGCTTGTGGGTAACTTTCTCCTCAGCATTGGGTCATACCAACTTCATGGTTAGCATCTTCACCTATCTGTTCACAAGTCATATTCCACTCTATTTTTCTCCTAACCACATTCTTCTTTTCTAGGACAAAACTGATTCCCTTGTGTTATCTCTTTGACCTCTGATACATCAGGGAGAAAGGTATGAGGGGACAGAGCTTAGGGCTTTTCAGTGAGTGAGGAGGGCCCTCAGTACAATGAGAGAGGGAAAAGTAGAGGAAGTAGGAGTGCTTTGCTTTAGAGGTTAAGTTTCTGGTTTCAGGGTTTCCTTAAGTAACATGAGTGCTGGTCCTGGGTTCATTTGGGGAGGGATGGCATATTGGTTAAGGATAATGCTCAGGGACTGGAGAGCTGGCTCAGTGGTTAAGAGCTCTTCCAGAGGTCCTGAGTTCAAATCCCAGCAACCACATGGTGGCTCACAACCATCTGTAATGGGATCTGATGCCCTCTTCTGGTGTGTCTAAGGCAGCTACAGTGTACTCATATACATTAAAATTAATAAATAAATCTTTTTAAAAAAGGATAATGCTCAGCTTCTAGTACTGGAAATTGTTCCACCATAGTCTAGAAAAGAAAATGTTTTTTTTCTTTTTCCACGAAAACCTAAATATAGTATCCAAGTGCTGATGTTGTGGTACCATGATGATTTTTTTTTGTTTGTTTGTTTTCTTGTGTGTCTGTGTATTTTGACTATTTCTCTATTTAAAAATCGCAATTCTTACCGATGAGTACTCACTCAGTTAATTCACACAATTCTCTAAGGCACTCTAACTTTGAATTCCATTTTCCAAATAAGAAAATAGGGGGCTGCTGTGTGTTTAGGAAGGAAAAAAAGTAGATATTGGGTATTATCTGAGTCTCTATCACCCTGTTTTCCTTATGATTTTTAATTCTCTCCATCCCCAGTAATTTTTTTAAATTTTTCAATCATTCACATTGTCTTAATTTATAAACCAGGTTTATACACATTATCTGATCTGATCGTCACAACAATTCTCCAAGGATATAACATAGATGAGTGATTCTGTCATTTCCATTGACAAATCAGAAAAATGATGTTCACAGACATTGTTATTTAAAATACAGCTCATTCATTCATAAAGTATCCTAAAGGATTATTCCAGTCCATTCATGCTTTAGGAAACAAAGGCTCAGAAAATGAAATTCTTTCCTAGATGCCCATCCTAGCTCCTGTGGAACCCCACACACTTTGAGCTCACCTTTTGCTGATATTATGTAACTCCACAGCCAGTCAACTGAGCCACAGTTTACTCTGTATAGAACAGGGCTATTTGGGGCTGGAGAGATGGCTCAGTGGTTACAAGCACTGATTGCTTTTCAGAGGTCCTGAGTTCAAATCCCAGCAACCACATGGTGATTCACAACTATCTGTAATGAGATCCAATGTCCTCTTCTGGTATGTCTGAAGACAGTGTACTTATATATAATAAATAAACCTTTAAAAAAAAAGAACAGGGCTATTTTCAGCTGGGTGTAATAGTATGAACCCATAGTTCTTGACTTTGGAAGCTAGGCAAAGAGGACCACAAGTTCAAGGTTGACTTGACTTTGTAGTAAGGCCCTGTGTCAAAAATAAATAAATAGAATAAGGATATCTGCTACTGTGTATGGCTGCTATGACATTGTAATTGAAATTAATATGTAACAGGCACATCACAATCCAGATAAATACTAAATATTTAACAGAAGTCAAGTTTGCTATCGTCTCTCTCCTAAGTTGAGAGGATTAAGGAATATAAACACTTTATTCTCTAGTGTAAGATTCACTCCACATCATGGAGTTATAAAATCAAGACAATCCCATATATCTCTTCCTCTGTGATCTCCTTCCTGAACTGGCAGGTTTTGTCCTTCTCTGGTCAGGCCACCATTTAACTTCCAGCTGTCCTCTATTGCCGGAAGTCTCCAAGTCCATCAATCCAAGTCTGCTTTCAGCAGACTCAGTTTTTAGCCTGAATTCTCCAGCCCATCACTTCAGACTCTTGCCACGAGGGTTTTGTTGGTGGTGTTGGTGTGGTTTTGTTTTGTTTTGATTTTGCACCCTTACTATCTCTACTTAGCAAAACTCCAGCCCCAGTTTGATCCAAACACTGGATTGCTCACCAGCTGCCAGAGATGTGGTAGCATCCAGAGGTGCAGTGCATTCTGGCCTCACCTCAGTCAAACCATCAGCTCTGCGTACCAAGTTTTTCATTGTCCTTCAAAGGCTCCTCAAAGCTCTTCTCAGTGATTCTCTCATTCCTTAAATTGTCAGCCATGCCTTGTGCTAAGATGTTTCCTAGTCTTTGGAGCTGCAATGTCTCCACAAACAAAGACTTATGCTTGGAAATTCTTGGTTTCTATCTCCATCACTACCGGGAACTGGTAGAACCTTCTGAGAGGTGGAGACCAGTGTTAGGGATTTGTATCATTGAAGGTGTATGTGCATTTGAATGGGAGTCATGACCCCTGATCTTCTGAGTCTCTATGCTTCCTGGTTGCCATGAGGTTAAGTGAACAGGCCCTCCTTTTGTCACGGCTCTTCCCCTCACCACTGTCTCAGAGCAATGGGGCCAAGTGTCCATGCATGAAAACCCCTGAGACCGTGAGCCGAAACAACCTTTTTTCTCTTTATGTTGGTTATTTCAGGCATTTTGTGACAGCAACACAAAGCACACATATTCACTGGGAAAAAACAATCAATCAGTGGAAAGCTCCTATGTGCCAAGCATTGTGCGATGTCTTTTATTTATGTTACTGACTTTCACTGAAGGGTTATGGGATAAGATGCATACTTACCATCTCTCTGAGAGCTGATGCAGGTTAGAGGTCTAGGTAGGTGGCTGGAACTAAAGGCTACTAACCACTGCTCCTCTACTGGTTAGTGTAGTAACCACTGCTGCTCTACATACAGGTTAGTGTAGTAACCACTGCTGCTCTACAGGTTAGTGTAGTAACCACTGCTGCTCTCCATACAGGTTAGTGTAGTAACCACTGCTGCTTACATACAGTTTAGTGTAGTAACCACTGCTGCTCTATAGGTTAGTGTAGTAACCACTGCTGTTGTATGGGTTAACACCCAGTGCTGACACCAAAAAGAAAGTCTCAGTGTTCTCTCCTATATAGCACAAGTTTAGATTCATTAATTGTTCAAAATTAGACTAACAACCCCACGTAGCCATGACAATCTCAGCTCGCAGCCTTCTCATCACTAATTTCGTGTCCTCCCGGGTTTAGCTGTTTTTGAGCGCTTACATTTGTACTTCTGACGAGATATTTACTCAATTGTCTCCTTTATCCACTTTCGACTGCCTTTCCCCAGACTGCATGGAGCCCTGTATAAAGCACCACTTGTTTCCTCTCTGCACAGGCAGCATCCTCTGTGACTTCCTGTCCTCCCTCAGGCTGAATAATCCCGATACACTCTGAAAGGTAAATGCTCCTCATGGCAAAGCCATAGGTACGGTGTACTTAATTTCTCTTCCTGAGCTCTGTAGTGTAGGGCTTAAAATTAAGGCCCGTTGTTAGGCGCTGGCTTAACACTGATGAAACCGGAAAGGCCACCAACAGCCTAATTATGAGTTCCTCTCAATCCCCAGACCCATGGATAAGGTCTCCTAGCCAAAGGACAGCCCCTCAGCAAGTGATTTCCGTTCCTTGCCAATCTGTGCATGCTGTACAAACGAGCATCCCGTTCTCCCTTGGGAGCCAGGGATCACTTTACTACTGTGATGTCCCAAAGCCTGCCTCCCGTGGCTCCTGTTGCTGCCCCTGCTTGGGCTGCTGCTTCTCTTGGGTCTCTGTGAGGTATGCCTGGCCCTTTCTTGGGCGATTACTCTCTGTTTTAGTTATATTGGGGTTGACCTTCTCTCCTGGTGTTGGTGCCGGCAGCTCACTTATTGCTCCTGCACCGAGGAGTGGCGCTTAGCCTGTTTTCTCTTCACACAATACATCCCAGCCGAGTCATTTATAAGGAGACATTTTTTGCCACTCTGGAGGCTGGCGAGGGTCATTTGGCTGCCTTAAACTGTAGCAGAAGGCATTGCGTTGCAAGAGAGGAGGAATGCACAACTCAGGTCTCTTTTCTTCTTGCCGCCATTTCTACCACAGGGATCCAACCTCACGGTCCCCTCTAACCCTAATTCCCTAAGTCACACTTGTGCCTTCTGGCAGTACTAACATGGGTGCTAAGTTTGCAAAACACAAGTTTCTGGAAGACACAGTCAAACTTACACAGAGTTGATTGAAGCATCTCTTTGTGTTCTGAGTTCCTAGGGCCGCTAATGCATTTGGTTTCCTGTGAGCTTTTTTTTTTTTTTTTCAGGTACAGAAATCTTTCCTTCTCTTCAATACCTTCACTGTTAATTTCCTCCCTGAAAGGGTTTCTGTCTGGGCTGCTCCCTTCTGGCTTGGTAGCCGTGCCTGCTTTCTAGCTGTCATCTTTCAAGAATTTTTTTGTACCTGAAAATGTTAGTCTCATATTTACTTGATCGTCTGGCCAGGTTCAGAATTATTGCTTAAAAGTTATTTTTCCCCAGAGTTTTGAAGATGTTTTTTCATGTCTATTAGAGTTCAGCACTGCTGTTGGGAAATTGAAAACCACTTAAATCCCGGAGATCCTTCATAAGCGATCTGCTTTCCTTTGCGCCACGGAGAAGAGCCCTTCACCCGCTCCCTAAACTGACCAATGAGATGCACATATGTGCTTCTGTTTTCTTTCCCCGGACTTGGCACTTGCTGGGTTTTTCTATTTAGCTCCGGGGAAATTTTCTTAGTCATCTAATGATTTTTCCCAACTCCATTTTTTCCCATTTCTTTTGTTCTGGAACTCTTATAAAGATATTGGCACTCTCCAACAGTACTCACTTTAATTTCTTCTTCTTTTTTGAAAGTATATATTCTATATCCTGTGTCTCCATCACCCACTCACTCACTATACTGAGACTTTCATTATTTCTCCCTTTATACTTTTTAAATGTGTGTGTGTATGTGTGTGTGTGTGTGTGTGTATGTGTGTGTGTGTGTGTGTGTGTATGTACATGCCACATTATATGTGTAAAGGTGAAAGGATATATAGGAGTTGATTTTCTCCTGTTGGGTAGGTTCTGGGGATTGAACTTGGGTCACCAGGCTTGCTGGCAAGTGCCTTTACTTACTTTACCACTCGTTAGGCCAGTGGGTTTAATTTCAAGATTGTTTTTGGCATTCTTCTCGATGGGACTCTCTGTGCTTGGGGCACATGTTGTTGATGATGGTCTGCACTGTAGGCTTAGTCCACAGCTATGTTTTTGGAGCATCTCCAGTGTCAACACCTTTGTGTAGACAGAATAAGTTTCCTGGGCCCTTCCTGATTGCTGCCCTGAGGAACACCCCATGGTCTCAGCCCTCTGTGAGCTCCTGCTTCCATTACTCACCGAGTTTCAGTTTCTTGAAATGCTCTACTGCTGTTTTCATTTCTTTGGTGTATGTGTGTGTGTGTGTGTGTGTGTGTGTGTGTGTGTGTGTGTATGTGTGCATGCATGTATGCATATGTGCATGTGTATATGTGTGTATGTATGCATATATCTGTGTGTGTATTTGTGTGTGTGTATATGAATGTCTGTATGTATGTGTGTATGTGTGTGTATGTATACATATATCTTTGTGTGTGTGTTTGTGTGTTCGTATGTGCATGGATGTCTGTATGTCTGTGTGTATGTGTGCATATGAGTGTGTGTGTGTGTGTCTGTGTGTGTGTGTTGTATGTGAAATACCTTACTAATTTTACTGGTTAAAATGGGGTCTGGGTAGAAGTTAAAGCTAATGTATGTATATACATTTTGTCTCCATTTCTCCTCATTTCCTTTTATTTTAGCCAGGTTATTTTCTATCCCAAGGCTGTTCTTTTGCTGATGTTTGAATCTGGTGCTCTTGCACCTGCTTCTTCGCACCTATTGTCTCTATCATTTTCTCTGTTGTGTCTTCTCTATCTTGTCTTTTCAATAGATAACCATAACTGCATATATTAATGGATGAAATATAATATTAGGCTTAAGTTCCAGAAGATTGGCGACTCTAGCACCAGTACTGAACAATCAGTCAAGCCAGCCCTGGATGGCTCCCTTACTTTTTCTGTATCTCACCCCTCACACTTCCCTAGTCATCAGGTCCTTTACATCTCGCCTCTTGAAGAGTTCAGCAACCCACTTCCCCTCTCAGAGCATCTTCTTTCTTCCTGAGATCTCACACTTCTTCTTGAACCATTGCTTTTACTTCCCCATTCAAATCCCTGCTTCTCCTAGTCACACCTTTCTTCCGGGCTGTGATTCAGGCTGCTTCCAGAACCACTGATGTAAACAGTTTGCCTCCTTTAAGGAGTCCGGTATCTCTTCAGAGTTTGCTCAAGCGAGTCCTGATGCTTTAACCCACCACATGAGGGTTTCCTGCATCTGGAGAGACACCCGGCCTCTCTTCCTTGCTACCTTCAATTACCCTGGTGCTCTATCTGTTTTTTGCAATGAAAATGTTGCACTCGACGCTTTTTTCCACTAAAATTTTCTTATTCTCTTTTCTCCCCTCACCCTGGTATCTTGTTGGCCTCTATACATTCTTCAAAAGCTATTTCTGGGTCATATATTTGGGAAGGCATCCTCCACCCACTTTCTGAATTTAAACACACTGCTCCTAGGTGCCTCTACTTGCCATCTGAAGACAGTTCCCTTCCAAAGAGATGGTGATTTACTTGGCTACCATTTCTGCTGAAGGACTTGCGTCTGCCCCCCTCAAGGCTCCATGTTATTTGATTTGGGTATTTCTAATGCTTAGTCCAGTGCTTGCCATAATGCAGGCTCTCAATGTTTAGTGAAGGAATATTTTACCCTTCTGCTTTTTATATGAATGTTCTACTTTCAAGGGCAGCCCATTTTTACTTTACAATTCTTTTATGAGTGTGTGAAGCAAACTTGGTTGTGTGAGCATGAGGGAAGAGGTGGAATGTGAAATCCACACGGATCGTCACACAGGATTATCCCAGTCTTTCTGGCTTCTTATAGTGATTTCCAGACCTGGGTTAGAGCTGAAGCAGAGCATGACTGTAAGTAGTGTAGGAAGTCACCTCATTTGCAAGTCTAATGCCATTGATTACATGTTTTCACGGGGAAATTGCTGCAGTGCCATTAAAGAACTTTTCTACAGAGTTGTTTGTTTTGGTGTGCCCAGTCTTTCACCAAATTACACAGTAAGACAATAAGACAAAGTCTAATAATGTCGCGCACTTAAAAATGTGCAATACTAAAAATACATAGAAAATTTGCACAACTAATAGGCGGCCATGAATTCTACCTCTGTGCTTACCCACAAGTGCCCCTTTTAATAACCAGGTAAATTTCCATTTTCTTATGGGCTTTCTCCCTTAGTTTACCTCAATCTTTAGGCATCTCCCATGGAGATCTGTAATTTTTCTAATTACATTATTTTGTGGTGAACTTAACTTGGCCTTGAAAACAAGTCATTAGATATCTTTTGCAGCTTCTTAGCAATGCAGTGGGTCCCCATCATGACATCCCAGTGTTTTGGTTTGGTTTTGGTTCATTGTTGTTGTTGTTTCTGGTAGTTTGGATACCATCTACTGGAAAGTGGTAGGGATGGCAATGAAGATGGCTTATCTTCAAACCATGTCAGAAACTTAAATAGATCTGCTACTGACTTCTTGACATCTTCCCTTCTGTCCCCTGTAACAGGTACTGTAGAGGGTATGAGAGATGTGTGTGTGTGTGTGTGTGTGTGTGTGTGTGTGTATACATGTACACAAAACTCTTCCAGTTCTTCTTCTTTCTAAAAATTGTACTATTTTCTACCCTTGTCTTTCAGTCTAAGCCAAGAAGTATTGACTCAGTGTAGCCTTCATTTTCGAGAGAACCACTAGAAGGTTCTTCTAGCCCATGCAATACTGACCGGTTGACTCTCAGAAAGCACTTCTTCAGCTTGCCAGGGTGTCTGACCTTTCGCTTTTGCTGTATAATGTTGCCATCTACAAATGTCTTTGGCCACGCTCGTAGACATCTGGGATGTGTGCTCCCAATGGGTTAGAAGTTGTACATGCTTGATAGAGAGACCCTCAAACCTGATTCTCAGGCTTAAGCAACTCTAAGGACAGCATTATGTTATACTTGGAATAGTTTTGTCTAGCCTAGTTCCAAAAGGCTCACAGAAACTTAAATGGGTATTGTGGCATCCTGAGAATTACATCTGCACATTAGAGCCTCTTCCTACAGGCTGGAGAGCGAGAGTTATAGAAGTGACTGGGCTCCTTTTCATTCTTTATCCTAACATTTGAATTAAAAAGTGTGATCATTGTGTCTGTGTATGTGAATGATGCTCATCTGTGTGTGTGTTCCATATGTACATATGTCCATGGTACATATGTGCAAGATACCTTGGTACAGTTTTTCTCTTCTTCCTCTTTAATGTGGGTTCTTGGGATCTAGATCCCCCACACTTGTGTATCACATGCTTTTACCTGCTGAACTATCTTGCCAGCCCATCTCTGCTGAACTATCTTGCTAGCCCGTCTTTATTATTTTTCAGACAGGGTTTAACTAGGCAGCCTAGAATGATCTTGATCTTGCTACCCTCCTTCCTCAGCCCTGCCACCTGAGTTGCTGAGATGACAGGAATATACATATCCTGACCATCATTCCTACGAATCTGAAGAAGTCTTCAAGGAAGGGACAGCTCCATTCTCAAAGAATGAAGCAGCTCTAGTTGCCAGAATAAAGCTTAAGAGAGATCCAAGTGGCCCTTCTTGTCAATTAACTGAACTCTAGGCCACCATGTGACAGGGCATTAGCTATGCTTCTGAAACCCCAGGAGGAGTTGTTACATAGTTCAGGAGAGACATCTACTATGAGCATACTCTCACTTTGTTTCTTTTTGACAGGGCAAGAATCTGGGCCCAGAGCTTCCAAGAGAACCAAGTACCCTTCTCTCCTTTCCATAGAGTGTCACAAGCAACAAAACTCTTGTCTCATGAAAGTTTCGGCTTTAAGAGGAAATCAGGCCTAAAAACACTTCCCCCGAATACTTACGAATCCGGTGTGATTTATAGTAAATAGGACTTGGGTTTTCTGGTCTGCTTCATGTTCGTCTCTCTATGGAAGCAGTAGAAGCCTCATTGTGGGGAAAGGTGCTGTGGAAAACACATCTTTGAAAATGGAGAAAATAAAAGGGAAGCGTATGTGTAGAAGCTAAGTGGTTAGATGGGGATTCATCCTAGGATAAAAGGCGCTTCAGGCTGGCTCTGTCAAGTGCAGCAAATAGAAGACAATAGAGAGGGTGGGCTGGGATTGCAGAGTTGAAACCTCATATTGAACACTGCTTCCCACCCCCACACAGAAGCACTAACCCCGCCCCCCCACAAACACATAACATAAAGGTTTTATTCTTTGGGCTAAAAATTAATAAAGCTATTAAGTGATTGCCAAGCAGGGTAAAATTCTAGCGTTTGCTTTAGCAAGCTAGGAAAACAACAGATGGTAGAAAGTTTGCTTAGCCTGCTTGCAATCCCCATGCAGAGAGGGAGCAGAGCTGCCGTTTGATTTTTGAGGAGTTTTGTTCTGAGTGACTTGGATTCCGTTTAAATGGGGTTTCAGGTTTTGTGATGAATTCAACAATCTATCAGTGCATTTGCCCCTCATTCTGCACTGTCAGAACAAGTCGTGTTCTACTTTCCCTGGTAGAAAACATCTGAAATTCTGAAAGAGGACGGACTCCAAGGCCATGCTGGTGGTGTATCTGCCGCGTTTCTGCCTCACTTCTAAGTTTAAAGAGATCCGATTGTTTGCTTTTCCTTTTCTTACTCACTCAGAGCAGACTACTATCTCACAGACTAGTTGGCCAGAAGAACAAATAGGTTGGGATCCACCCAGTGAACTGCACCTCCCCATCATGTGTGTTCTCAAGAGAGCAGAGCTCTTCTGTTCTCAAAACATCTCTTATTCTCCCGTCATTGTAACATCAAGTTCCAATCTGATCCAGGCTGGAGTTCTTGCCCCTGTTCCCTAATATCGTAAACCTGTTCCCCACATATTATCTTCATGGACTATCTCACTGTTCCCAAATACCTGACTTAAACAACTTGGGGTGGGGGCAGGGAGACTTACCTTGACTTCAGATAGCTCAGTCCGTGGACAGATCATGAGGGCTGTAGGGATGTGTGGTAGAGGAGCTTCATCATCTCATGGTAGACAGGAAGCAAGAGTGTGTTGTGACTGGAAGAGGCTATGGATAATATACCTCCCAAAGGTCACGTCCCTGGGGATTTACTTAATCTAGCCAGGTTTCAACTCCTAATGCCCTCACAACATTCTCAACAGCACTGCCAGCCAGAGACCAGAGTGTCAATCCATGAGCTTGTGGGGGAGCCTCACCTTCAACTCTGACTCATATGAAGTCTGTGCTCTTCCGACATTATTTGTTGAATATGTTGTTCATTCTTAAAGTCCCTCCTAGAGGGGCTTCCCTTATCCTTCAACATGAAACTTTCTGCCCTAGCCTCCCATGAAGTAAGCCATATTAGTCAATCCCCTGCAGGAGTTGTTACTTCTGGTTGATGCTGCTGTTCGTGTGTCCCTGCCCTTCCCTTAACACTGGCAGCTCCTGGCTGGGCAGGAAGGAAAGGCTAATGGGAGATGATGATGGAGGAGCTACAGAATTAAGAGAAGGAATGAAGAAGACTAAAATAAGATATCTCACATGCCACTGCTTTGGTATTAAAATTCAAATTTGTATATATATATTATATATGAAGACACATGCACAAACACACACATATATGTTCTAAATCTCAAATGTTCCATAATACATAATGCTCAGCTAGTTCTAGAGTATTTGCTATCACAGAGCAGGACCTTAGCTAGATATATAGAAAATTAAATGTTAAAAATACCTAGAAAATTCTCCAAAGGGTCTATATAATCACTAACTTTAACTATGAGGGAAAGGAATGGAAGAACATGAAATCTGATCAGTTTCAGAACCATGAACTTGGACAGTTATAGGCTGAAAGAACACTATGTTATCTACTTAAATTCCTTGTGGAAACTGAAAAAAAAAAAACCCGTACTGTGTCTCAATATTTATTTATGCAAATGAGACATGAGTTACAAGGATATAGAGGAGAACTTTGATTTATGACAACATCGGGGAAATGCCTAAAAATAAGTATGTCTCAGGATGACTCAAAGTGCAGTAAGGGGATTTCCAGTGATTTAGGAATAAACATAGCAGCCAAATTCCATTTATTTTCTCAGCAAATATTCCCAAGGAGCAGGATAAATGGCAGCTGCGTAATCTGAACAGTTGATATTTTCATGTTGGGTGATTCAAACTTGTATATCAGAGAAAAAGAGGAAGGGAGGTAATGTAAGCAAGGTGAAGCTTGTATATTAATAATTTTGTGTAAAGCCTCCAAAATGTGTAAGAATTTAAATATCAACGTTCAAGTCATTAGTTGGAACTGCACAGAGTGATGTAAGAAATAAAAAGCTAAGACATACATGACAGTAATAGAGATTATTTCATAGCTCTTAGAACCGGAGCCTGGAAGGTACGGTATTCCACAGCACTGTACTGCCATAGAGACTTTAAGGAATAGCCCATATCTTGCTTCTAAGGTTTTGTAACTTCCTTGGTTTTGACCAAATTACATTAATCTCTTTTTCTTTCTTCACACAGTATCCTGTATTTCTTTATATGACACTGTCAGTGGATTTAAAGACCACCAAAATAACCCGGAATAAACACTTCTTAATATTCTTAAGTTAACCAGACCTGTGAAAACTCTAAGTAAGGTCACATGCAAAGGTCCTAGGGACATGAACCCATATCTTTAAAGGTCACCAATCAGCTCACAACTTCCCATGGCAACCCATTTGATTTTGGGCAAATCTTACTAGGCTAACGTTGTTGTCTTGAAGGGCACCTAGATATCCTTACTATTTTTAGATGCTATTACCCGTACATCATTCTTCCTAGCCAAAACATGACCAGATTTTTTCCAATCCAATTGAATAGTACTATTATATTTTATAATGGAATATTCTTACCATGAAATTTTTCTGTAGATATTGTGAATACTTTTAAATTAAGTGTTTAGTCTCTGAGGTATTTCGTAAGAAGAAATCTTTCCTGGACATTTTAGAACTCATCCCTAAAATGTTCATGGTTTGTTCTGTCAAGGGTTTGTTGTTCTCCATCAACGACCCCTCAATATTTACACAGTAGATCACTTTTATGTCTATATCTCTGTTTGAAGTCCTCTACTAAGTAATTTTTTTCATTACTAGGACAAGAATCATTGCCAAAACACCATAAGCAAGTCACAGTTTATTTTAGCTTACAGTCTGAGAAGTTCATGTTCTTCGTGGTAGGAAGGGCATAGAGGAACACAATCTTTAATGTCATCATGCCAGGAAATGGTTAACAGGAGAATATAAACAGAGGATGGTTCAAGAGAAAGTCTCCAAAGGCATGACCTCAATAACTTTCTTTTCCTGGCTAGGCTCTGCCTTCTATCATTTCTTCAAGCTTCCAAAATACCAACTGTGTTCAACACAATGAATTATATTCAAAGCATAACTAGTTAGTCCCTTCCACTAAAATTCTTTCCTCCTATTAATGCTGGGTTGCTGTTTTTATTTCTTCCCAAGTATTGATCTTTTCTTTCAAACAATCACACCACTTTCACTTTTTACATCTTGGCCATATGTATTAATGATAGTCATCTTAGAACTTGTGATAAGTAGGCTTGGTTTTATTTTTATTTTTATAAAATATCTTATTTATAAACTGTCTTTTGAGCAAAGTCAAACACTCGAAGAAGGCAGGTATATTTTTTAATTCCTTAGTGTTGGCTTAAAGATGTAAGGGATACAGTAGCCATTTTAGTGTTTCCTATTTATGAGCAACTTAATAGTCTACAACTTGTAAACATCTTTGCTTTTCTGCTGAACTGGGACTTTTCTAATAATGAAAGTTATAGAACCTTATAAAACATGAAAGTGTTCCAACCCTTATTTCTTCTCATCTCATATGCCCTTAGTTTTACCAGAATTAAGAGTTTCATGTGTATTTTTGAGAAATTTTCTTTTTAGATGAATGTTTATTATCTCTTCAAATAAATGCAAAATATGTGTCTTAGGGTTTTATTGCTGTAAAGAGACACTATGACCATAAAAACTCTTATAAAGGACAACATTTCATTGTGGCTGGCTTGCAGTTTCAGGGGTTCAGTCCATTATCATCATGGTGGGAAGCATGGCACTGTGCAGGCAGACATGGTGCTGGAGGAGCCAAGAGTTCTATATCTTGATCTGAAGACAGTCAGAAGGAGACTATCATTTTTTACTGGGTAGAGGCTGAGCAGAGGGGGAGACCTCAAAGCCCACCCCCACAGTGACATACTTCCTTTAACAAGGCCACACCTACTCTAACAAGGCCACAACTACTAATAGTGCCACTCATTGAAACACATAAGTCTATGGGGGGGGGGCTCCATAATAGGCCTATAAGACTATTTGTAGATCTTATCAAGTTGTCCCTTAAGAAGTTTTTGTAAGGGTTAAAAACTTGAATTTTCAAGGGTTGACAGTTCAGTGGTCATAGATGCGCTGTTTCACCAGGGAAAAGGATAAGGCAGATTATTCATCTTAGCAAGACCCATGATCTACTACTTCAGTCACACCGCATGAAGTATTCATTCATTTAACTCACAGAACACATTTATCCTACGAGAGATCAATTGCTGTCTTGCTCCCTAGAGAAATGTAATATTTAGTTTAGTGAATACTGTTTTGTGTCTTTATACATGATATGCACAGGAAGGTACCTGTATAATATAAATGGACCCATTCTATATTCTGATCTGTCATTTTTTAATTTACACATTTTTCAACCTTTCAGAATGTAACAGACTTAACAAGACCCAAAACAAGAAGAAAAAACAAGGGTAAAAAACAATATGGTAGCATAATAAATGAAAAACCTTGAACATGAAGATGTATGTTCATACATAAGCTCACGATTTTTAAAGTAAACTATAATTATGTACTTAGGTCTGAGTAAATATTAAAAATTTTTGCAGCAGAGGTCTTACATTGTTTGATCACAATCTAATAAACAGAAGTTAAGTGTAAAGAGGTGAAAATGTCAGTTTCAATATTAAAAAATAAGGCTGGATTAAAAAAACTATTGCTTGAGAATTCCATAAATAAACAAGTATTTTGACCAAATCCATTCCCTATTCCTTTCCTTTTAACTCTTCTCATACCTCCTACCAGTTTTCTCTCTCAACTTCATGGTTTGTTTTGTTTTTTAAACCATTGACTAATCCGTTTACTGCTAACAGAATGTGCATGTGTTTGTCTATACACTGAAACACGGACACTCTATCAGGGATTGATATCCTAAGTAGACTGACTCTCTTTACCTCAGAACTCATCAATGGTCAATAGCCGGGAATCCTTGAGCTCTGCGTTGTGTGAACTAATCCTGAGAAGACCTAAACATAAACAAATGCCTACTCACCCCATATAGGGAACCAGTGAAGCCCAAAATAAGGATACCACCAAAGCCCAACTTGGTGACCTACTGAGTTTTATTGGGCTTACTTACAGGAGCAGAAGTGACTCAAGGACAGTTCATCACTAAAATGCTATTCCTGTGTGGATGATAGCTCATGAAAGCTGGAAACCTGGAGCTGACACACTACACAACCTTCAGAGAGCTCAAGAAGTTGGAGAGTATCTTTTCCAAATACTTTGGTTGGTCTGAACCTCTTCCAGGCAGCTGAGTTTGTCAGAGAATATCTCCACACAGTGTTGCTAATATGTACTTGAGGAGAGAGAAGCCTTGTGCATCTGGTTAGTATCAGGGACTTCCAGAGGCACCTGAATTGTTTTCTTCTGTGCAGAACAGAATATATTTCACCTCATTTAAGGACACCCTGTGTCTGAAGAAACTTCCCTACAAGAAGGAGTGCTCTCTCTCAGAAGAAATTACTACATTCTCCCTATCCATGTTGGTCTTGTGTAGGTCTTATGTACATAGTCACAGCCTTTGGGAGTTCATGGGGTACATTGGCCTGTCATGACTGGAAACCAGTTTCACAGCGATTCTCTATCATTCCTGGCTTGTACATTGTTTCTGCCCACCTGTTGTGGTAATATTTAATAAATAAGTCCCGGGTTGGATTGCTACCCACTTCAATGGTTTATGTTCCTGAATGAAAGACACACACAAAGCCTTTATTATATTTTAATATGCCTTATCCAGCACAATAGCTGGTTAACTTTCTAACCTCTATGCTACTAGAATCCATCTCCTTCAATAATTCTGAGTTACTACTTACTAGTTTCTATGTTCCATCTTGACAGTTCCTGACCAATTGAGCAGCCTTCAAGGGCCGTGGTTTCTCAGCGCAGGGCGCAGTATGCTTTCCTTGCTCCTTTACCCGTGGTGGCCTCTGAGTCTCCCTTCTCTCCACACTCTCTCTGCAAGGAAGATCTTGCCTCTTGTCCTCCTCCTGTGGTTCCAAACCCAGGAATCCTATATCCTGCCTCTGTCTGTCCTCCCCAGCTGTAGGCTGCTGACATCTTTATTTACCAATCAGAATGAACTGGGGAGAGGTTACATGAAGACCCTCTCATGGAAAGTGTTTCAGGGGACCCAACACAAGCACTGCACCTGCCTCCTTCTGTAATGATCCCAGAGCCTTGAGAAGAAAGAACCTACTGTAGATGTCCAGTCTAGGGATGAGCGCTCGCTCCACAGTTTCTTTTTCTCTGCACACTGACCAGTTACAAGTCCCCGTGGTGATCAGTTATCTACTACAAAAAGTAGGTTTTTGATGAAAGCTGAAAGCTGTACTTACCTATGGGCACGGAGTTAAGTATTTGTGGTAGAGGGGTTTCCCCCCCTTAAATAGGTGTTTATTGGCAGTGGGCTGGATGGGATGGCAGATTTAGCATTCACAGACAACACCACACGGAGAGCTGCAAGAGTGATGGGAAAGGGCCTGAAGGCCCCTCTTCAATGGCTCATGGGTAGGCAGGAGCCTGGCATATTGATGGAGCAGCCTTAGATCAGCTCTGGTTAGTAGGCATGGTTAGAGGTGGAGAGATTCACTGGCTGTGGCTCTAGACTGACCCACTTGGGGTACACTCGCCTTGACAGGAGAGGCTGTTGGCCAGGGTTCACTTAATGTTCTTCTCCTGGGCCTTCAGGTTCTCCTTCTTCCTATCCCAGGCCTTTAGAGCAGAGGCCTGCAAGGCTTGACCATAAGAGAAAGTCCAGGCCTCTGGCTTCAGCAGGTGACACTTGTTGATAGGGGTGTGGTTGATGGATGCCTCTTCCTCACTCTGCCCTCCAGACAAGAAAGTGACCCCAGGGTCAGCAGGGGTCACTGTGAGGTGGAGCACTGTGATGGTTGCCATGGCAATCTCCTCATTGGAAAATTTCTGGGTGTGAGCATGGCCAGGGGTGACCATGTTGGGTTTCAGCAATGTACCTTCCAGATAGATATGGTGGTCACTCAGAGCCTTGTAGACAGCGGCCAGTACCTTCTCAGTTACATACTGGCAAGCGCTTCAAGTCATGGTCCCCATTAGGGAGAATTTCAGGCTCCACAATGGGTACAATGCCATTCTGCTGGCAGATGCTGGAATAACAGGCCAGAACATTGGCATTTTCCATGATGGCAAGGGGCGAAGGAGTATGTTCCCCAATCTTTAGTACACAGTGCCACTTGGCAATATCAGCTTCATCCTTCATCCTTCTTATATTGGACACAGAGTTCAGACAGCCCATCCAGCCCTTGGTTAGTCTCGCCATTGGTTCCAGCCAGGGGCACCACACCCTTATCTATCTTAATGCTTACAACACCACTCTTGGACTTGATAACTTGGGGGAAGGGACGACCATCATCTGCCTTTTGGTAGAGTGTCTTGTGGAAGAGGATCACCCCACACACACACACACACCCCACTCCATGCAGGGATTCACACGGTCATCAGCAATGAGCAGCAGCTGGCGATAGAAGTGCCTGCTCTCCTTGGTGTTCTCGGTGCCAATGGACTCCGGGCTCTTGGCAATGCTTCCAGTGGACTTGTCTGAAGCCAGAATGCCCGTGACCAGAGCCACAATTCGGTGAGCGGTGTCAGACAGCTCCTTCTTTTGCTTGGGGGGTCAGTGCTGGGTATGGGTAGGGCATGGTGCCAGTGGCAGTGGCAACACTTTCCTGGTACAGGACGGGGTGGGTCTGTTGGGTACACTGGTGGGTAGGCGAAAGGACTAAAGAGGGAATGCGGCTAGAGTCACCAGAACCTGGTTCTGCGGCGTTTTCCCAGAGAACGCAGCCTGTTTAGCTGGGGTGGAGTTAGGGCAGAGTTTTAATACTATGTTCATTTGCCTGAATAATAGTAACGAGTTCTTCCCTAGGACCCATGACATCCCCAGCCACAGGTTCTAGGCTCAGTCAACGGTACCAGGCACGAATTCCACATTAAGGAGTTGTCCTTAAATCCAATCAGAAAGGGGTTGGTTACACCCTAAACATTTGTACCAGTGAGCCTATCTTTTCAAGCCAGTTGTTATTGTAGTTGGCCGGTGTCCACATCACGGTAAGACTTGGAAGACAGTAACTTGCATAGCACCTTCCAGCATTATGAACAATAGCAAGTAGAGATGAGGGTTCCAGGTCAGTGCCAGCTTAATTTCTCCATATTCTATGACTCCAATATGTGGTATCTTCAGCAATACGGTCTTTCCTTCAAGTTCTGGTGGGGAACCAAGAATATTAACAACTATTGTTTTCCTTTAATCAGACCTCACTGAGTAAAAAATTAGAGTGAAATAGCCACACCCAGGACTTGGTTTTTGATACTAGGACATTTGGGAGAGGCAATGTTCCTTGTAGAGAGTAATTCCTATTGAACTCTTTTATACATGCATATGTAAATTGTGTATTGCAGGAAGCGTCTACAAGAATTGGTTTCCACCAGGATTTGTCCCAGGACTTTAGTGTTATCCCTCTCATTCTCCATCCTGTATCTTGTGTTGTCATTCCTCAGTCACTCAGCTCTCACACTGCCCCATTATTCCCCCCTTTCTCCTTAACTACCTGTTCTCTATCCACAAATCCCTTTCCCTCTCCCTGGCCCCTTCCTAGTTCCCCAACTTCTCAACTTCTATAGGTCCAGTTTAAACATAAATAACTAAAAGTCGAATGCCAGGCCTCTCCTATGAAAGAGAAATACATGGTGTTTGTCTTAGGGGTTTTGGGTTAACTTATTCAGGATGATTATTTCCAGCTATATTTATATGCCTACAAATTTCATAATTTTATTTTTCTTTATAGTTGAGGAAAATTCCATTGTGTATATGTACCCCATATTCCTTATTCACTCATCAGTTGATGGACATATAGGCTGTTGAGGGAACGTCAATATTGAAAAGAAAAAGTATACCACACTGAGGACATAGGTAGAGTGCTGGTATAGCTAGAGTAAGGCACTGGAATAGATCCTTAGCAACGCATGTGCACACACACTCACATACACATACATGCCCACATACATGCACATTCACATGTATTACCAATACATTCACATACATGCACACCAGAGAGAGAGAGAGAGAAAGAGAGAGAGAGAGAGAGAGAGAGAGAGAGAGAGAGAGAGAGAGAGAGGAGAGAGAGAGAGAATGTGAACAAGAAAGAAGAGAATAGCTTCTTCTAAAACCCATGGACCAGAATGGAAGGTGTGTTCAAAGAAAGGGAATCATTGGTCTTAAATTCCTCTTCTAGAATGTAAATAGCACAGATGAGAACAGTTTCTCCTTTCCTAACTCTGGCCCTAAGTGGCCAGGGCAACTGATATGTCTTCTGTAGACAAATCCAAGTACTGAAGGGAACTTAGCTCTGGTGACTGACATTGCAGGAAGCTGGCCTGAGCATTGAAGGAGACCCTCTCAAAGGTCCCATTGAGATGGTTTAGCATACACTAGTTTGTTAGAAGATTATTTCTGGCAATACTTTGTTACCTCGTCAGGAGCTGGCTCACTTTTCTAAGCTTGTGTCGCTTCTTGTTGGATAGGTTGAAAGGTCCGTTTTAAGTGATGCTAAATAATCCTAGGAAAATTAAGTCAGAATCTGTAGCCTGGTAGAAGTGGACATGGGTCAGGAACTTAGTTTCTATGTTCCAAATTTCAATTCCATGGACTTTGGAGTCATGGTTTCTATTTGGAGTTTCTTTAGTTACCAGTGTGCCACAGACATTTTAAAAGCGCAGTTACAATATGCAGTTTTAACTGAATGTGCCATTTTAACACTATGTCAACATTTGTTATAGCCAATATTTTATGGAGTATTTATGATTTATTTCATATATTTTCATATTTATCAGTAATTTTTTTTGCTTTGGTGCTGTATCTCTGTGAGAATAAATACCTAGAAGTGGTTTTATGATGTTTCAAATAATTATTTCCGAATTGATCCACCAAGGTGGTTAATTTGTATCTGTTAGAATATTAGCTAAAGGATAAAAAATTGAGGTCAGAAGGAATTGGAGACTAAGAGCAGAGCGGAAAAGGCGGTGAAGCTAAAGGTTAGCTTTCTTATAGATAAGGGAAGCGGGTAAAGGGAAGAGGTGTGCTAGCTGAGGAAACCCTGCACTTGGAGCCATTCTGTGAATGGAGAGTATTTGCGAAGAGAGAACTTTTCCTAATAACATTTGCATATTGACTATTATGAGTCCTCTTATTTTCCATAGCTGTGAGAGGTTTATCATATGGGAAACATATGCATAGAAATTGAAATAGAAGCAACGAACCCAAGGAAAAGAAATCCTTGCTTCTCCTTTCAAAAGTAAAAATATTTTTTTCAACATGTTTAAATAAAAACAGTGTTGCGCATAAGGAAATGCTAAGTTTATTAGAGTAACATCTTCTGTTATCTTGTTGAATGAATATTTATAAGGCTTTGTTTTACTCTGTGATGGCTGCTCATTTTTAGATACAGTAGAAATGATTTGAACTAAGCTTTGGCGGCACATCGCCCTATTCAGCAATGACAGGTACCCCTCTGTTCCTTCCTCCTGTGTGGTGGTGGTGGGACAAGGCCGTTTTAATGTGTGATCTCTCCAAGGAACCTTAATTCAGATGTCTATGGTGCTATGATGGCCATTGTTGCAAATGAAAGGGCTGTGAATGACTCCGGGGCTTACCTTGCAAATTGTCCCACAGAGAAATTTGTGTGCCCTGGCATCAGGCCCTGGCTACAAGCCAACAAGAGAGGGTTCCAGAAAGAGATTAAGGTGTCAGTGTTAGGGGAAGGAAAAAGATCTAGGGCGATGTACCGACTGCTTGTAGCACACACCTGATTTACACCCAGCTGGCGAATCCCTTACAGTGAGTCCAACTCCCACGGCTCGCAGCTAAGGTTTTGAGTGGTGCACATGTTGCAGTTTTCAAACTTTATTAAATGTCTTATTGTTTCCGTTATTATTTTGCAATGTTTTTATGTAAAAACTTTTGGAAGGGCCAATCACACTAAAACTTTGATGTAACCTCCTGCATATTAAAACATATTAGCTTTCCATGAGATAAAATGCTAATCTGATAGCATTGTCCCTGACTGTTAACACTTATTGAATAATACAAATATTAACATTTTTCTAAGACCATATACACAATAAAATCAATATGATCTAAATATAATCTATTATGCAATTAATTGTACTGGAAGCATTAGTTCCACTCTTAAAAAGTGAAGCCTGGATTGGGTTATGTCTAATTCTCTACACATCAGGCAATGACTGTGGGAAAAGGCAGAGTATTCCAGCTGGGAGCACTATTTAAGCATAATATTACCCTACCATGAGGAAAATCTTTCCCCCAAGGCTATTTTGATGCAAATAGCTCATCTTACAGATGATTCAGCAAAAGAATTAAAGAATTAAGCATAAGAGCCTTCAGCATCAGATATTTTAATTCTTAGGGAAATCATTTTAGATCTTTTAAAGGTTAAACTCATCCTTAGAAGGTAATAAATACCATGATCAAACCCTCATCAATAGGAAGAATGAATGTACATTTTTGTGTTTGTTTGTGTGTGTGTGTGTGTTTGTGTGTGTGTGTGTGTGTGTGTGTGTGTGTCTGTGTGTGTGTGTGTGTGTGTGTGTGTGTGTGTGTGTCTGTGTGTGTGTTTGTGTGTGTGTGTTTTGTAGATCCGAGCTGTCTCCATGGAGCTATAGGAATCTGTAGCCGCTGGGAGCGGGAAGGACTGATAATTTACTTTCTTTTACTGCTTTCCAGCTGAATAGTCCCAGAGTGGCATTCTCTCTCATCTCTCCGCTCCCCTCCCCTCCCTCTTCCTCTTTTCTTCTGTGACTTTTCTCTATCCAGCCAACCACCGCCCTTTCTGACCTCACCCTGTTAACAGCAGGCAGGCTGAATTCCAGAGCCTGACCTCCTAGGAAGAATGTTCTAGTACCTCATGTCTAATCTATTATTACTTGTATCTCTTTCCACGTATATATCAAATCTGGCCGATGCTATTGCAATCTGATTACTTAAAGAAGGGATCTCTCTCAGTTTTACAGCTCCATGGCCCTATACTGTGCTTCCTCATAAGAACCGAATACTGTTTTTGAGTGCTTATCATTTAACTAACCAAACATACTTTTTCTTAACTTAAGCAATATTGAGTTCTTTACTAATTTATTTATTCATTAAATGTCAATTAGGACATGATTGGTAAGATTCTATTGAAAAGCGTGAAGCCATGTTAACATGATGTTTTGCTCAAGCCGTCATTATAAACGCACAGAATATTGTTTAAATTTATTCCTGTGTGTGTGTGCTTGTATGAGTTTATGTGTACCGTGTATGAGTTTGAGGGTGCCTGCGGAAGCTTGAGGAGGGTGTTGGATCCCCTAAAGCTCAAGCTATAGGGTGCTGTGAACACACATGGGTGCTGGGAACTGAACCCTGTTTCTTTGAAAGAGCATCAAGTGCTCTTAACCACTGAGCCCTCTCTCCCTCCCAGCACAGACTAGCTCACATTTTTTTGTTTGCTTGTTTTTGAAGAAAGGTACTACCTAGTCTATTTCTTTTATTCTGTTGGTTTAGTTTGACCATGGATTCAGGATCCTTTTTTGGTGTTTCCCTAAAGATCCCAATGGGTGGTTTAAGATAAATATATCCTCAGGTGAATTATGAAATATGTATCCCCAAACAGGTGATATATTTACATGGGTGCTATCTCTGGCTACTAAAGGTGGGAGGGAGGAAGACTGGAGGATGCTAGGGGTATTGAGTATTCCTCTTGATGTTGAAAGCTTTTTATCAACAAGATTATTGAGATTTAAAGGAAAATGTCCAAAGTTGTAAAAAACACCGTGCTAAAAACAAAGGATTTTCCTGACTGTCTTTGTTGTCTTTAAAAAAAAAAAAAAAGAAAAAGAAAAAAAAAAAAAAAAACAATTGAATTGCTGTGATCAGGAACACATCAGTGTTACACAGCAGTGAGAGGGTTGCCCACAATAAATACAGTCAGAGGAAGAGTGGCAGACTTGCTCTAAAGAGGCAGTCACAGAGTTCCCGCTTCAGTTAATAAGTAAACCTGAAGTGTGGTCTCTCTGTTGGGTTCTACTGCTCTGTTTTCTGTACCGCTTCCAGCAAAATGTGACGAAAGGTGATTTACAAGCCAGTGATTTCCTGTACCGTGCCCAACCCAGAGACTGGCATGCAGCAGTCTCTGAAGAGGATTTCTCAGGGCTTGAATCTTCAGTGGTGGATGACGTAGGAAATGAGTATCTGATGGAGACCTAGGAAAAACAAGGCTATGAAGAGGTAGCCAAGCCCTTGCTGCAAGATTAAGGAAATCAAGGGCAAGGCATAAGCTGATTCAAACCGAATGGTCACATGCACTACATGTCTTAGTGCTTACAGTACGAGGGATCTGTCTGCTAGACTGGACCGCAGTCTCTGACTAGAAATATCACCAAATTAGTCATTTGATGGTTTCTTCCAAATTTGACACAGTCATATAAAGAAACGGTGTGTGTGTGTGTGTGTGTGTGTGTGTGTGTGTGTGTGTGTGTGTGTGTGTGTATCTGTAGAGGAAAAATGAAAATATAAAGTGATTGGGAAATTGAGACCTCAAAGCCACTTTGGGAATCTGGGTGCTGCTTAGTACCAGAGTACTAAACATGCATGCAGAAAACCCTGGGTTCTATCGTACAATGAAAACCAAACACTCTTTTCCATTTAGCTATAGTCACTTGTGTGCATGTTATTAAGTATGTGTGTGTCTGTGTGGTGTGATGTGTGTGTACTGGTGCGCATGGATGCATGCACAGGTGCATGTGGAGATCAGAGGTCAATCCTCAGTGTGGTTCCACAGCTGTCTCGCACTACCCAAGCTGGTTAGACTCGTTGACCAGAGAGCTCCATAAATTCTGCTTTCTCGATCTGGGATTCCAAACACTTTCCATCACATAACTGGGCCTGGGTTCATCATGTGGGATGTGGGGGTGGGACTCAGGTCTTCATGCCCAGAAAGGTGAGCACTTTACACACAGACCCCTCTTTTTGCCAGAAATATGTATCAACTAAAAATGGATTCCCCTCTAAGAAACAGCCTAGAAAATTCCATTGGATATCAAGGTCAGGTCTTTTACACAGAGAATACCCATGTAGAAAGGAAAGGATTGGCCATTTGACATGAGATAAACATATCCCTCAGTCACAAAATGTTGTCATGTGTGAAACAGGCCTTGCCTGTTCCTCCTTTCCTTTCTTTGTTCTTGTTCATCACTTTTACCAAGTGACACTCTTCAGAACACAGGGCTCCCTTATCATGTGTGCTCCCTGAGAAGCCCGGTTCCTCTCGTCTCTTGTAGAAGTGCTGCTGGGTACTTTGCCTAAAATTCCCCCATTAGGTTATCTCCTCCTTCAAATGCACTCTGATTATGTGTGCTTGTGTAACTGGAGGGGCTGAAGTGCTTTCTGTTTCCCTTCAGGGAGTGAGGAAAGACATGTGGGAGAAATAAGACAAGAAAGGAGGTAGGCGGGGTGGGACCTCATCTGTCATGTGTGAACGCAGTAGCATGGTGGAAGGGATTGCCTAACTGGGTTTATAAATACACTTTCTGGATCTAGATTAGAATAGCGCCGGCCCTGTAATAGACAGTGGACTCTTTACTAAGATACACAGCATGTGACTGTTGTAGAGACTGACGAGAATGACTTCCCTTTGTCTCCATTTGTTTATCCTGGAACTGGGATTACAACATGACCTCATGGCATCACTGCAAGAAATTAATAAGATGCCAGGCATGAACACTTAATAAAGCAGCTGCCGGTTTAGACTTTCTAAATGACAGCTATTATACAAATAAATATTTCCGAGTATATGAAGCTCCCCAAATTAGCTAAATGACCTTTCCTGGCAGATTTCCATGACATTGGATATAGGTAGGTCATTCAAATTGCTTGCCCAGTTTGGGGAGATGTAGAGATGTATTTTGTAACCAATTATATCCATGTCATCACAGTGTGGAGGTCTGTTTGTAGGTGGACCAGGCTACCAGGATTTTTCCTTTCACATCATAAACCCAGCTGTCAAAGATTTTCCATTTTCTGCCTTCAAATGTGCAGGTAAAAACTGTTGTTTTCTCCAATACACTGTAGTATTGGTTATGTGGGTCTGGTAGGGCCTTGGTGGACAGGAACAAAAGTGTTTCTGCTTTTTGACTCTCGTCATCACCAGCAAATGTCACTTGAAATGCATTATGTCGCAGCCTGTTATTAAAGGTGACATTGATCTATCATGTGATTTCATTTAATGCATACACTTCTGATAATGACATTATTGACAATTCCTGACCCAACTTTCAAAGTGTCAAGGAACTGGATTTATAAGGGTTTTGAGGAATCAGGGAATATTCATTAAACCACGAGAGTAGTTTTCTTTTTTCTTTTTAAATTTTTTTATTATATATTTACTTACATTTCAAAGGGTATTCCCCTTCCCAGTTTTCTGTCCATAAGCCCCCATTTTCTCCCCTACTCCCCCCTCCCATATGGGTATTCCCCCTATAAATCCCCCTAATTGCCCTCCCCCATATTCCCCTGCACTAGGGGTCCAACCTTGGCAGGACCAAGGGATTCCCCTTCCACTGGTTCCCCAACAAGGCTATTCTCTGCTACATATGCAGTTGCAGCCCTGGGTCAGTCCATGTATAGTCTTTCCGTAGTGGTTTAGTCCCTGAAAGAGAGCCAGAGGTTGGTTGGCATTGTTGTTTTTATGGGGTTGCAAGCTCCTTCAACTCTTTCAATATTTCCTCTAATTCCCCCTAAGAGGGTCCTATTCTCAGTTCGGTGATTTGCTGCTAGCATTGACCTCTGTATTGGACATGCTCTGGATGTGTCTCTCAGGAGAGATCTATATCCAGTGTCTTTCCCCATGCATTTTTTAGCTTCATCAATCTTTTCTAGTTTTGGTGGCTGTATATATCATGGGCCACACATGTGGCAGGCTCTGAATGGCCATTCCTTGAGTCACTGCTCTAAACTTTGCTTCCATATCCCCTCCTATGAATATTTTCCCCCTTTTAAGAAGGAGTGGGAGCATCTGCATTTTGGTCATCCTTCTTGAGCTTCCTGTGGTCTATAGATTGCATCTTGGGTAATTTGAGCTATTTGGCTAATATCCACTTATCAATGAGTGCATACCAAGTGTGTTTTTCTGTGATTGAGTAACCTTACTCAGGATGATATTTTCTAGTTCATTCCATTTGCCTATGAATTTCATGAAGTCATTGTTTTTGATAGCTGAGTAGTACTCCATTGTGTAGATGTACCATATTTTTGGATCCATTCCTCTATTGAAGGGCATCTAGGTTCTTTCCAGCTTCTGGCTATTATAAATAAGGCTGCTATGAACATAGTGGAGCTTGTGTATTTGTTGTATGTTGGAGCATCTTTTGGGTATATGCCCAAGGGTGGTAGAGCTGGGTTCTGAGGTAGTGTAATGTCCAATTTTCTGAGGAACCTCCAGACTGATTTCCAGAGTGGTTGTATCAGTTTGCAATCCCACTAACAATGGAGGAGTGTTCCTCTTTCTTCATATCCTTGCCAGCATCTGCTGTCACATGAGTTTTTGAACATAGCCATTCTGACTGGTGTGAGGTGGAATCTCAGGGTTGTTTTGATTTACATTATCCTGATGACTAAGAATGTTGAACATTTCTTTAGGTGCTTTTTGACCATTCGATAATCCTCATCTGAGAATGTTTTGTTTAGCTCTGTACCCCATTTTTTAATAGGGCGATTTGGCTCTCTGGAGTCTAACTTCTTGAGTTCTTTGTATATTTTGGATATTAGCCCTGTATCAGATGCAGGATTGGTAAAGTTTTTTTCCCAATCTGTTGGTTGCAGTTTTGTCCTAATGACAGTGTCTTTTGCTTTACAAAAGCTTTGCAGTTTTATGAGGTCCCATTTGTCAATTCTTGATCTTAGAGCATAAGTCATTGGTGTTTTGTTCAGGAAAATTTCCCCAG
Source organism: Rattus rattus (assembly GCF_011064425.1). NCBI lineage: Eukaryota > Metazoa > Chordata > Mammalia > Rodentia > Muridae > Rattus > Rattus rattus. The sequence continues at coordinate 43,119,070 of NC_046166.1, forward strand.
TGCCCATGTGAGACTCTTCTCCACTTTTCATTCTATTAGTTTGAGTGTATTTGGTTTGATGTGAAGGTCCTTGATACACTTGGACTTAAGCTTTGTACATGGTGATAAGAATGGATTGATTTTCATTCTTCTACATGTTGACCTCCAGTTGAACCAGCACCATTTGTTGAAAATGCTATCTTTCTTCCATTGGATGGTTTTAGCTTCTTTGTCAAAGATCAAGTGGCTATAGGTGTGTGGGTTCATTTCTGGGTCTTCAATTCTGTTCCACTGATCTACTTACCTGTCTCTGTTCCAATACCATACAATTTTTATGACTATTGCTCTGTAATACTGCTTGAAATCAGGGATGGTGATTCCCCAGAAGTTCTTTTATTGTTGAGTATAGTTTTCACTATCCTGGGTTTTTTGTTATTCCAAATGAATTTGCAAATTTCTCTTTCTATCTCTATAAAGAATTGAGTAGGAATTTTGATGGGGATTGCATTGAATCTGTAGATTGCTTTTGGCAAAATGACCATCTTTACTATATTAATCCTGCCAATCCATGAACATGGGAGATCTTTCCATCTTCTGAGATCTTCAATTATTTCATCAGAGGCTTGAAGTTCTTATCATACAGATCTTTCACTTGCCTGGTTAAAGTCACACCAAGATATTTTACATTATTTGTGACTATTGTGAAGGGTGTCATTTCCTTAATTTCTTTCTCAGCCTGTTTATCCTTTGAGTAGAGGAAGGTTACTGATTTGTTTGAGTTAATTTTATACCCTGACACTTTGCTGAAGTTGTTTATCAGGTTAAGTAGTTCTCTGCTGGAACTTTTGGGGTCACTTAAGTACACTATCATATCATCTGCAAATAGTGATATTTTGAGTTCTTCCCTTCCAATGTGTATCCCTTCGACCTCCTTTCGCTCTCTGATTACTCTGGTTAGGACTTTGAGTATTATATTGAAGAAGTAGGAAGAGAGTGGGCAGCCTTGTCTATTCCCTGATTTTAGTGGGATTGCTTCAAGTTTCTCTCCATTTAGTTTGATATTAGCTACTGGTTTGCTGTATATTGCTTTTACTATGTTTAGATATGGGCCTTGAATTCCTGATCTTTCCAGGACTTTTTTCATAAAGTGGTGTTGAATTTTGTCAAATGCGTTCTCAGCATCTAATGAAATGACCATGTGGTTCTTATCTTTGAGTTTGTTTATATAGTGGATCACATTGATGGATTTCCATCCCTGCATCCCTGGGATGAAGCCTACTTGATCATGATGGATGATCGTTTTGATGTGTTCTTGGATTTGGTTTGCAAGAATTTTATTGAGTATTTTTGCATCAATATTCATAAGGGAAATTGGCCTGAAGTTCTCCTTCTTTGTTGGGTCTTTGTGTGGTTTGGTAGTGCTCTGTCTGTTTCAATTTTGTGGAATAGTTTGGATAGTATTGGTATGAGGTTTTCTATGAAGGTCTGATAGAATTCTGCACTGAACCTATCTGGACCTGGGCTCTTTTTGGTTGGGAGACCTTTAATCACTGCTTCTATTTCTTTAGGAGTTATGGGGTTGTTTAGATGATTTATTTGTTCCTAATTTAACTTTGGTACCTGGTGTCTGTCTAGAAAATTGTCTATTTCCTCCAAATTTTCCAGTTTTGTTGAATATAGGCTTTTGCAGTAGGATCTGATGATTTTTTTTTAATTTCTTCAGATTCTATTGTTTTGTCTCCCTTTTCATTTCTGATTTTGTTAATTTGGACACACTCTCTGTGACCTCTCGTTAGTCTGGCTAAGGGTTTATCTATCTTGTTGATTTTCTCAAAGAACCAGCTCCTGCTTTTGTTGATTCTTTGTATAGTCCTTTTTGTTTCTACTTAGTTGATTTCAGCTCTGAGTTTGATTATTTCCTGCCTTCTACTCCTCTTGGGTTTATTTATTTCTTTTTGTTCTAGAGCTTTAAGGTGTGCTGTCAAGCTACTAACATATGCTCTCTCCTGTTTCTTTTTGCAGGCACTCAGAGCTATGAGTTTTCCTCTTAGTACCACTTTATTGTGTTCCATAAGTTTGGGAATGTTGTTTCTTCATTTTCATTAAATTCTAAGAAGTCTTTAATTTCTTTCTTTATTTCTTCCTTGACCAAGTTGTCATTGAGTAGAGCATTGTTCAACTTCCATGTATATGTGGGCTTTCTCTCATTATTTTTGTTATTGAAGACCAGTCTTAGTGCTTGGTGATCTGATAGGATGCATGGGATTATTTCTATCTTCCTATATCTATTGAGGTCTGTTTTGTGACTGATTATATGGTCAATTTTGGAGAAGGTTCCATGAAGTGTTGAGAAGAAGGTATATCCTTTTGTTTTAGGAGGGAATGTTCTGTAAATATCTGTTAAGTCCAATTGGTTCATAAGTTCTGTTAGTTTCTCTACGTCTCTGTTTAATTTCTGTTTCTATGATCTGTCCAGTGATGAGAGTGGGGTGTTGAAATCTCCTACTATTAATGTATGAGTTTCAATGTGTACTTTGAGCTTTAGTAAGGTTTCTTTTATGAATGTAGGTGCCCTTGCATTTGGAGCATAGATATTTAGGATTGAGAGTTCATCTTGGTGGATTTTTCCTTTGATGAATATGTAGTGTCCTTCCTTATCTTTTTTTTAATGACTCTTGTTTGAAAGTCAATTTTATTTGATATTAGAATGGCAACTCCAGCTTGTTTCTTTGGGCCATTTGTTTGGAAAATTGTTTTCCAGCCATTTACTCTGAGGTAGTGTCTGTCTTTGTCTCTGAGGTATGTTTCCTGCTTGCAACAAAATGCTGGGTTCTCTTTATGTATCCAGTCTGTTAGTCTATGTCATTTTACTGGGGAATTGAATCCGTTGATGTTGAGAGATATTAAGGAATAGTGATTGTCACTTCCTGTTATTTTCGTTGTTAGAGGTAGAATTATGTTTGTTTGTCTCTCTTTTGGTTTCATTGCCAGGAAATTATATTCTTGCTTTCTGTATGGTGTAGTTTCTCTCCCTGTGTTGGAGTTTTCCATCTATTATCCTTTGTAGGGCTGGATTTGTAGAAAGATATTGCGTAAATTTGGTTTTGTCATGGAATATCTTGGTTTCTCCATCTATGTTAATTGAAAGTCTTGCTGGATTCATTAACTTGTGCTGGCATTTGTGTTCTCTTAGGGTCTGTATGACATCTGTCCAGGATCTTCTGGCTTTCATTGTCTCTGGTGAGAAGTCTGGTGTAGTTATTATTGGCCTGCCTTTTTATGTCACTTGACCTTTTCCCTTACTGCTTTTAATATTCTTTCTTTGTTTTGTGTATTTGGTGTTTTAACTATTATGTGATGGGAGGAATTTCTTTTATGGTCCAATCTATTTGGAGTTCTGTAGGCTTTTTGTATGTTTATGGGCATCTCTTTCTTTAGGTTAGGGAAGTTTTCTTCTATAATTTTGTTGAATATATTTACTGGCCCCTTTAGTTGGGACTCTTCACTTTCTTCTATACCTATTATCCTTAGGTTTGATCTTCTCTTTGTGTCCTGGATTTCCTGTATGTTTTGGGCTAGGAGCTTTTTGCATTTTACATTATCTTTGACAGGTGTGTTGATGTTTTCTATGGTATCTTCTGCCCCTGAGATTTTCTCTTCTATCTCTTGTATTCTGTTGGTGATGCTTGTGTCTACAGCTCCTTGTCTCTTCCTTTGGTTTTCTATATCCAGGTTTGTCTCCCTTTGTGCTTTCTTTATTGTTTCTATTTCCATTTTCAATTCCTCCACCTGTTTGTTTGTGTTGTCCTGTAATTCTTTCAGTGATTTTTGTGTTTCCTCTCTAAGGGCTTCTACTTGTTTACTTGTACTTTTCTGCATTTCTCTAAGGGAGTTCTTTATGTCTTTCTTAAAGTCCTCAATCATTATCAAAATATGTGATTTCAAATCTAAATCTTGCTTTTCTGGTGTGTTTGGATATCCAGTATTTTCTTTGGTGGGAGAACTGGGCTCTGATGATGCCAAGTCGTCTTGGTTTCTGTTGCTTAGGTTCCTGCGCTGCCTCCAGCCATTGGGTAGTCTCTGGTGTTTGCTTGTCTTGCTGTTTCTGGGAGTGACTTGGCCCTGCTGTAGGCCTCTGTGTCAGCTCCTGTAGAACTGTTTTCCTGTTTTCTTTCAGCCTTTCCTGAGAACAGGTGCTCTGCTCTCAGCTGTGGCAGTGCTCCTGGAGACCGTCTTCCAGCTCTAGGCACAGGCAGGAATCAAAGGGTCCTTGCCCCTGGTTGCTCATGTAGATCCTTGCACCCCGCGGGCACAGTTGGCACTATGCGATTCCCTCATGGGTCTGTACTGTGGGCAGAGGGTATTCTCCTCTGACTTCTCAGGAGTATCCACACTTCTGAGGTTCCAGCTCTCTGCCCCACAGGATTTGGGTGCAGGGAGCTGTTTTGCCAGATCAGTTCCGTCCTGGGCACAGACCCGAACTGCGGGTACCAGTGGCTGTCCCTATATCCCTCTGTTCAGAGACACCATGCAGTTTCCCCTTGGACCAGGGATGTGAGCCCAGGTGTGCAGAGGTGGCAATCTGTCCTGTGGCCTCAGGATGTCTGCACTCCTGGTTCGTGTGCTCTCTTCTCCTAGAGTAGTTTTCAAAACGCATATTTTTAGATCTTCATTAAATATGTTATTTGGGATATGAATTCTCTATAAGCATTTAAAATAGCCTTTAATCACAGTAACCTAAAAACGATTAGCTGAAATTTATTTCATGGCACCTCCATAGTCATTTTATTCCAAATCCTATACATGGTGTAGGTTTTGCTACAGGGTACAGTAACTGACCATACGTAGGCCCTTCTAAGTGCTTATTCGAAATTCTTTTTCCAATTAAAAGTAACTTCTCTTTTGGGAGTTACAATTTCAATTCAATGTTCTTTAATTCTTAATGGGTTAGAAAGAAAATGATACTTGACTTAATACGTAAAAGACGTGATTACAACAAAAGACAGCCAAACCATTGTAATAATGTGTGACAAACTATTACTGGGTGAAGAAAAAGTGTAAGTAAGTTACCTCCTGCTTGCCAAGATTGGTATTAATAAAGGTGTCTAACATTGTTTCTCTGCAGGTGCATGGTGGTGAAGCTTATGCTAAAACTACATATTCTCTTCACTGTCTTCAAAATTAAGAAAATGAATATCAGTTTTTATTTTCTTGACCAACAGTAATTGATGTGACATTAATTGGGTTGGAATCCCATGTTATACCAATTTCAGTAATTCTGGAGTTTTGTTTTTGTTTTTTGTTTGTTTGTTTTGTTGTTGTTGAGATAAGGTCTCACCATGTACCCTAGCTGGCCTAGAACTTTCTTTGTAGACCAGGCTAGCCTTGAATTTAAAGAAAGCCTCTTGCCTCTGTCTCCTAGGTAGTGGGATTTAAAAACAAATTCAGTTAATCCTTTTCTTTCAAAGATTCTGACATGCCATTTAATCATTTATTGCTTGGGCTGTTGGTTATTTTAAGGGTCTTCTCTTACCTAATTTTTGTCCCTAATGTAGCAAACCTTTTGGAACTGTCTCCTCCTTTGCTTGTTCTACTTCTTCTATATAGAATCATTTCTATGTGATAAATTTAATGTCTTTCTTAAAATAAGGCCTTCTAAATAGTGAAACAACAAGAAGGTTGCTCGTAGAGTTTGGAGAAGAGATTTGAAGCTTAAACTCACATTTGAGACTCAATCAGACATAAGACCCCAGACTGAGACCCGTTTCCTAACAACTGGGAGCTTTGAAGTAACTCACCTGTTGAATTCTGGAAGACCTATTCACTTCCTGAAATAGACAGTGGTCGGAGATGCCCACTTGTGACGTTCTAGCATCATGTAATAATCTGCTGATGGCAAAGCTTGGATTAGCTCAGTCTGCCACTTAGTCATTACCAGCAAATTGACTCCCAGTAATTCTTTTGCTAATTCCACCCTTCTATTTTATAGTTATCCTAATATATACTGAGCAATAATTTTTAATATGATTAACCTCATAGCAGGTTTTAGATTAATAGTAAAACAGTGTATAGTAGTATTTGACAACAATCTCACAGCTTTATAATTTACATTCAATACATCTACTCTGAAGAGCAAATGGATATTTTTTAATAAAGATTGATCCCTTACTTTATATTATGGTAGAATTTCTCAAAGCTATCGACAGTTTCATTGACTTGAAAAAATTGATAATCTTCTTAGATATTGGCTTAAGCCAAAGATTGGTTTTTAAACTCTATATGCTGATACTGATTAGATGCTCAGTAGCTGGGGAAGGGTGACCTGGGAGGAAGTGATGTCATAACAAGGTGTGCTCATTGATAAAGCAGGCCCAAAAGGAGGGCTTCTAGGGAAATCCGGTTCTAAACATTTTGACAAGACAAATCAACCAACACAGAAGAAATGAGAATGCTGCCTTGTGTAGACACTTTCCTGAATCACTCACTTTACTTTTCCTATTTTCCCTCCAGGACTTCCCTGCAAATTAAGGTCCCTAGTGTCACATCCTATGAACTCACAAAAATTTGGCCCTTTCCATAGGAACAAAAAGACTCCCAGGAACTCAGACTGTATTTATTGAGCATCCAGTAAGTGATTTTTTTAAAATGTTTTTTATGTTTATGTGTGTCTACATTCATCAGCGAATGAATTAATGGTGTGTGGTTTCTGTCTTTACTGAACTCAGTGTATCAGAGGACAGGTACACAACCAGTTCACATGGAGGTGCAGGCTAACCTGTTTGAGGCTAGGTGGAGCTACTTAGCAAAACTGTCTTAAACACTACCACCACCCCTGCCCCAAGAGAACAAAAGCAAAACCAAAACCCTTTATGTGACAGTTGAGATGTGACTATGTCTTTATGGAAACAACAAATTTAATTCATTCAGGGTGTCCTGGGAAAAGAGGCAGGGCTTAACACCAAATATTACACTGCATTTGACATGGTCATTAGTGAAAGGCAGGAGTTTGGTAAATAAAACAAGAAACAAAATAAACAAGAAGGTCTGTGTGTGTGTGTGTGTGTGTGTGTGTGTGTGTGTGTGTGTGTGAGTGTGTGTGTGTGTCTGTGTCTGTGTGTGTCTGTGTGTGTGTGTGTGTGTGTGTGTGTGTGTGTGTGTGTGTCTGTGTGTGTGTGTGTGTGTCTGTGTGTGTGTGTCTGTCTTTGTGTGTGTCTATGTGTGTCTCTGTGTGTGTCTATGTGTGTGTCTGTGTGTGTACTGATTCCCTCCAAATAGAGGCCACAGCTTATGGACACGCATGGAGTTTTCAATATCTATGGTATATGTGGGACAACAATGTGGCACAATTTGTCCTTCATTTACCCTATAAGAAAGAGACAAGACCAAGAAGGGAGATGAAAAAAATTTAATTTAAAAACTATTATTTTAAGGAATTAATGAGAGTAGGAAGAATCTGGAAAAAGAGAAAAGTAGCCAGTGATAGGATGCAGTACAAACCATAACAATTTGTCCCTTGCTTTATTTGCTGGTGTATTTTCTACATATTTAAGATCAAACTAGACAAGTTCTCTACCAGTGAGCTATACTTCCAGAGCTTGGTCTTCATAAGGAGCAGGAGTAATGCTTAAGCTTTATTGAGCACATGCTACGTAGCAAGCATTGTGCTAAATGCTTTCTTTATTAACTCGCCAAATCCCCCTCACTCTCTTTTAATAAATGCCACTCATCTAATAGGTATGATTACTATGTCTACTTTATGAAAGGCCAACTGAGGATCAGGGAGATGTAGGAATTTGCCTGAGCCAGTATATTTATATTTAAATCCCTGATGCAGCATTTGACCTTAGCATGTCTCATCCCAGAATCTCAAGAACTTAATCACCACACACTCCCTTCTGACTTGTGAGATTAATTAATATTACTCGACATGATCCACAGTCAGAATTCATATAGTTCAGAAGGTGGTATAGGGAAAGTAATCACGATAGGCACACATACATAATGGTCATAGACTCTACCTACAGAAATTTCAACGTGCTGGTTTCAGGAAAGCCTGTTAATGGGATCATAAACTGGTGTGATGAGTTTGCTCTGCTGTAAGGTTCTCGTCTGAAGGGGTTGGGGGGATCGGACTTTTATGGTTATAGCTACTCAGTGGAAGACTGCTTTGACTGGAAGATCTATTTTCTCCATTCTCATCCTAACCAAATAATCAACAACATGCAACTTAAAGAGAAGATAGGTTTATTTGGGTTCAGATTCATGTCACAGAAAGGCTGGGAGGAGTCCAACGTCCTTTGTGTATGTGTTGGGAGCATCTCGGAGCATGACTTGTGAACATCTCAGCAGACCAAGACTGTGGGCCAAAACGAGCAGCTCTAGTCCATAAGGCATAAGCCCTGCCTTATGTCCTCTATCTGGGCCTCACAGCCTTCCCAGGCTGCCACCAGGTGTGCGACATGGTCCAGTCTAAAGACACGAGCCAGTGAGCAGATTTCACATTCAAACCACTAATGCTGGATAATTGATAATAAGAATGACCATAATTATGGTGTGTGACGAGGATCTTTGGGAGAGCGGAGGATGCACGCACACTCGTGGTCATCTTTTAGGGCATTGCTAGTCTCTTTCTTTTTAGCAATTCCATTTCTAAGCAGCTATTCTTTCAGCCTTGCGTGTGTGTGTGTGTGTGTGTGTGTGTGTGTGTGTGTGTGTCTGTGTATGTGTGTGTCTGTGTGTGTGTGTCTGTGTGTCTCCTTCTTGTCCATCTCTTACAAACTTTTGTCTTGTATCTATTAATAAGAAAACAGTTGTTCAGCTCCTTATTTAGAGTGGTATATTTTATGTAATACTGGGAAAGTTGCAGCTAGAACTTTCTGGATGAAGGAAACTGCTTGGGAATAAAACAGAGGAGAGTATTTTATTCTCTCTTGGTGGGAACCTGAAACCTTGGGCTTAGTGTCAGGAAGGCTGACAGAATGATATCTTACCTTGGTTACAAGGATATTGCTTATAAGTTTAGGTAGAAAGTTGAATACATCTCAGGAAGACCAGGAAGATATAACCTGTTAGCTGGGTTTTGTGAAATTAGAGACTACTATAGGTCCAATGTACAAATGAAAGCCCAAATAAGAAAATTCTACACAATTTTAGAGCCCTAAATCCTCCATAATGCAGTAAGAGACAGTTATTAGCAGCAAAACCAGTTCCACCAGCCCCTCTTCACTACCCTGTGTAGCTCACAGTAGATTGGGTTCAAGGCAGAAAGTGGGAACAGCCCACACATTAGAGATGGATAACAAAACTCATACCGTAGAAATTACAGTAGGCTCTTGGACATCTGGCAAGGGTTCATGGCAGGCAGCAGAGAGGAGGAAAAGAGACATTTGTAATTCTAAAACAGAAACTTCACGTCACCCAAAGAACACAGGAGGGCGACTATGCTGTCTATACAAGGCACTGGTACAGATGAACATCCGTGTCTTCTTAAACATTAAGTGGAAGATGCATTGTAACTTTCCCTCAGATTCCCGGTGGTCCGAGCAGAAAGGTTAAGCAGAGTAATTTGTAAGACTTTGGCTATTTATAGAGGAAACACACCCAGATGTCAAATGTTAAAACCACTTTTCATCACAGTCCAAACTTAGACAAAGCAGGGAGCAGACAGACACTGCTGAGAGGAAAATGAGCCAGCATATGACCCTTAGGATACCATCCTTTGGCAGGTTAGAAAGAGAGCATCCTATCTTTCTGGGTTTGAAACGAATACTATGACCACCAATGTTCTAATAAATTTACTTTAAAAAATCCCCCCAAGTATTTAAAGGCTTCATGTAGATTGTACTCTTGTGTATATGTAGTCAAGCCTAATTTTACAAGACTGACATTTTGGTTATAGTAAGAAATCGTCACAAGGAAAATATACTATAGATAATGGATTCACAGCCATATGGCTTGTATTTGTTAGTCTTTGAGCACTGAACGAGTGCAGAACAGATAAAGAAAATAGACAACTGAGAGAGGGGGATTATTTTCCTATTGCCTATCATATTCTGAAATGGAATATACATAATTTCTCTTTTTCTTAGTTGAGTGTGCTTATTTTCTTAGAGTCCACCCTTTGAGTTAATTGAAAAGAACTAACCCTGGCTAAGCACCGCATTGAGAGCGGCTCAGCACGTGGCCATGGTTAAAACCATGTGACTACAGAAGAAAAGCAAATCTGCAAATCGCACCAACAGCGACATCACTGCAGTCTGTAACTCGGAGAGGATGGGTGTTCATTGTTCAATGTGACCAGCTGAAGAACACATAGTTAGAAGATGTGCCCTGGCAAACACTTTTCACTTTGGAGTTCTTATAGCAAGAGATATATTGTGAGATCCAAAAACACAGTCCTAGTTTCATGTGGACCTAATTCCAGTTAATGGTATTATATATACTGTTGCTCCTTAGAATACAAAATAAGAGGCATATGTTATCAGCCTATGAAATGTATTATCATATGGGTAGTTATGGGGAGGTTTCAGAACACTGAAGATCTAACGTGCTTTCCTTCTGAGGAATGACAGGAAACTGGTAGTACAATTAACCCAGCTTAGGTCCTGGTTAGCCTTGGGGTTTGTGCTAATTTACTTCATTTCATGAAGCAACACCAGGAATTGCTCTACCACATTTTTGTGGGGGAATGTGTGTTTTTTAAGGAGATCGACAAAACCATATATGCCTTTATTGTCCAGTGTTTTTCTCACCTTCATAAAAGCCAAATATATGACCAGATCAATCCACCCAGCAATTGCTCTTTTGTTACCTGCTGCTATGTGGAACCTGTGAAGGAGAAGTCACTAGGACAGGAGACCAAATGTGTCGCATCTGACATTGACTTTTATTCTGATGAATTCAGGTAAAGTGGCATCATTGAAACCAGTCACACCATTGTTAAGACAGTTTTAAAAGGCAAATCTCCTTAGGTTTTTGGTTAGGAGAATCTACTGTTACACACAGTCAGAGACATAAACTGTCTTTCAGTTGCTGGGAAGATCATGAAGGCACTGTGGAAATCCCTAGACCATGGTTTTCCTACACTAGAAGAAACCATCGCCGGAGAACCTGTCTGCATCCATGAGGATTCATCTGCAGAGAAGTGACTGATGGGGCTGGAGAGATGGCTCAGTGGTTAAGAGCACTGACTGCTCTTCCAGAGGTCCTGAGTTCAATTCCCAGCAACCACATGGTGGCTCACAACCATCTGTAATGGAATCAGATGCCCTCTTCTGGATGTCTGAGGACAGCGACAATGTACTCACATACATAAAATAAAATAATCTTAAAAACACAAAATAAAAAATTATTTTAAAAAAAGTGACTGGTGATATAGATCTTCTGTTATAAAACCAAGGAAAAGTGACAGGCATTCTTAATGTTGCCAGCAAAAGGCACATTTGGGGATCTAAAAGGATTTAGATGACACGTGATTTTAGATGGCAATATAACTTTCATTATTTCATAATGATAGAGTATAGGAAATGCTACCCCCAAGTATGGCACCTCGATAGGTTGGTTACTTTTAGCTGAGGGAAAAGAGAAATTGCCACTATCCAGGAGAGCTACTTTTCAACCTTCTCCCACTTCTCTCTCCTGAGAATATGCAAAGGCTTCTGGGATTTATTTCACTTTGAAACAGGTTAGAGTGTCTTCTGTACTGTCCTGTACCTGCAGCTGGAGAAGAGACTGAACAAACTGGCCTTGCGAAGTTGCTCCTGGTCACGTGGTTAGGGTGCACAGGTCACTGCGGTTAGGTTGTGTCCCCTATTTACCTAGGCATACTTCTGCAGGGCTGTCTGTTTTCCATCCAAGGGAAGCACATAAATACAGTTTCAGGGTCGCCGGCTCAAATTTCCCAACCCTTCCCTGCCCTGTCAAATCAGTTCATGATGCTTTTCTCCTACTAATCTGACTAAGACACTGACATCCCAGCCCCCAAACCACACTAGTTTCTCAAACTTAGGTTATTTTGAATTCATAAAACTATAGATAATTTGCTCTCATGATATATTTATAGGGGAACAAGATTGACCATTAGCCTGAACTGTTTATCATGCCAGATTTGCAAATAAAATTAGATTTTTTTTTTCTGCCAGTATATCACAGAACATAAAACTAATAGGACATCTTGGGAGTTTGGGGGAGCAAGAGTGTTCGCTCCCTGTGTTTTTGTTTCTGATTTAGCATTACTATGCTTGTAAAGCACGTTATTAATTTTTCTTTGTTTTTACAAAATAGTTTTTCTAGATACTTATTTTACTCAGAGACTACATTTAGTGCTTACTAGGAGAGATTTTATTGTATTGTATTTTATTTTATTTTATTGTATTTTATTTTATTTTATTCAAGAAGTGTGGTTTTCAAATAAGTTTCAAAGCTGCCTAGGAAGACAAGTTTCAGAATCATCAGCTCCCTTTATAGCCTTTCTGCATTCTTGACCCAACCCATACCCTCACCAAGTTTTATAAATCTTCCCAGTCTGACTACTAGAATCTACAAAGTACACTACAACCTTCTTCTGCTTCTTCTTTACTGCTTCCTCCTACTCCCCCTCTCCTTCCCTCCCCCTTCTTCTTCCTCCCCTTCTTCCTCCTCCCTCTCTTCCTCCTCCTCCTCCCCTCTCCCTCCTCTTCTTCTTCCTCCTCCTCTTCCTCTTCCACTCCCTCTTTCTTCTGTACCAAGAAGACATAACTGAGCAAAAGTAAAAAAGAAAAACAGTCATTGCTTTGAGGTGAATGACAAGACACACACAAAGGCTATCAGTGAATGCTAGGCAAGCACTTGCATTCAGCTATATTACCAGCCCTTTCTCATTTACAGTAGACACCACCAAGTTTAGTCCTAATTCATTGATGGTAACAGTAGGGAGAAGCATTCTAAGCAATTCAGTGTGTATTCTAATGTACTTAAAGATTCTAATGTTCCTTTGCGATTTTTAGCTTTGGGTGGGTAGACCATTAAACACAGGCATGTGGTTCACCAGAGGAAAGCACGGTATTGTACTTACAACCTCAATCTCAAGTGCAGAGTGAAATACACCACAGATTTGAAATGACACCTATCGACTCTTGTTAGTGGGATGCTAGACTTCACAATTTTAAAAAAACATTAACAAATCATTCCTTAATAATTTCCCCCATGTTCTATTTCTGTATTTAATGATACAATGTAACACACTCTAATAATTCTTAACTTTACTTTCCAGCTGGAAGCAAAGGAATAACTTCTGCTGGACAACATTTTGTCCTCATAAATTCAGAGTCATCAGGTGTGTGGGTGTGTAATTGTACCCTCAACATTTGGGATATGGAGTCAAGAAGGTAGAAAGGTGAATTCAAGACCAGCCTTAGTTACCTAGGGTTATTTTTGTCTGAAAAAAAAAAAGGTAGAAACTTAAAGTTCTCTAGAAATTTCCAAAAACTACAGGTTGTGCAAGGCACAGTATTTGTTTACAACTTTAGTAGTGGTAATGTGCAGTGGGTACAGATAGCATACTTTTCTCCAAGCATGAACACCACACTGCAATATACCAAGAATGCATACCAAGTGTGGCCAATTAACTGAAATCCTATAATGAAGGTTATTCTTCCCAAAACTATCCTTTCCGTTCTCATTAGGACTATTATTCATGTTGCAGACACAGGAAAAGATAACAACAAAAGCTGATGATTACTAGTAATACTAGTCCTAAATCCAATCCCAAAATACCTTTCCTTTATTCTGTGGACACTTTTATCAAAACTCTATTCGCTAGATGTTATTTCCACCATCTACTTCAAGTTGTAAATGCATTTAACTAATTGGCCACGAGTTAATGTTTTCTCTTTCTTTTTAAAGATTTATTTATTTAATGTATATGAGTACACTGTGTCTATCTTCAGACACACCAGAAGAGGGCATCAGATCTCCTTACAGATGGCTGTGAGCCACCATGTGGTTGCTGGGAATTGAACTCAGGACCTCTGGAAGAGCAATCAGTGCTCTTAACCGCTGAGCCATCTCTCCAGCCCGAGAAACTCTTTTACTTTAACATATCATCTAACCCCATTTATTTCAACTATATTTAAAAATGCAGTCTTGTAGTTTCGTGGGGGGGGGGGAGGCTTGAAAACTTGACAACCTTGAGCGTGTTCATGACAACTTTGAACATGTTCAACTCAAGAAGCAGTCTGAGAGTGGAGGCCATTTTAACTCTTGATCATCTTGGGGACCCCATCCCCAGTGTAGGTAAACAGTTTCTACTGAGCATTTCAAAGGCAACACCTTTGTCATGAAGCTCTCCCCAGGGAAGCTCTTCTAACAACTGCTTAGGATCTATATAACCCGAGAATGTAAGGGACCTGGGCACCAGCATAGACACAGCCTGTTTCTCTTGGGCTAGGCAGCTCTGAGAGATTGCCTGAGGGATTTTATGGGCACCAGCAACCTTTGTTCACCTGAATTTCTGCCTCTCACCCTCCCAAACTTGCAATCCCTTCCCCCTGGAACCCTGGAGTGTCACTAGGCCAGTTCTTGTCCTTCCAGTCCTTTGGTCATATTCCTGTCCTCTAATACCTCCCTTTTTTCTTTTAACCCCTAAGCTTCCAATACCCTCATTCCCCTCTCCCCTATGAAACTCGCATTTATGTTCCTCGGGTTTTCCTATTTCTCCCACGTCTGCCTTTTGCCAGTTCATTTCAGCAAACACTGAACACACACGAAGAAAATTCCCCTTTGTTCCTATGCACATAAAAAATGGAGTGGAATTTACACTTGTGCCCCCTCTGGTCACGCTCACAAATGATTCATGCTACTTATCAATCTAGAGCTTTAATTCCAGTTGCCATTTGCGGTTCTGTGTTTATGATGTGCCAGGGTAAATCCATTTAGCTAATTTTTCTATTTGTGCACAAACAAAAACAAAAAAATACTCCTGCAACTTATTTGACAAATTTGCCAAGTGGCAAAATGGTCTTATGAATAGAGGGCTATTCATCTGGTTGCGCTGGTCCACCTTTCTCTGTGATGTAACCATGACTTTTGGATAGTAGCTTGCCACACAGTTAACCAAAAAGATAGAACAGATCAATTGATTCAGCATTGTTATTTTAGTGTGAGTTTCATTGGGTTTTCCTATAAGTCTCCATTTTATTTGCTTATTACTTTTATTTAAAATATTTACAATTTATTTATATGCATTTGTGTTTTGCTTGTGTTATCTGCATGTCTGAATACCATGTGTGTCAGTGGAGGCATGGAATTCCTTGGTGACAGAATCTGGCCAAGCAGGTTCTGGGAATCAAACCTGCGACCTCTGGAGAAGCCACCTGTGCCCTTAACCACTGAGTCATCTCTCCCTTACTTCATTTTGATGAGATATCTAATAAAAAGAAAAGAAATGCAATGCCAAAGCTAGAAACTTTTTTTAGGAAGTCATTGAGGTGATTAAAATTAAATTTAAAATTAGGTGGAGATTTTTCGTGAGATGATTTAAATGTGATTTTTTTTTTCACTCTGGAAGAAAGTTTGATGTGAATGATACTGCTTTACAGCCCTTCATTTGAACAGAAAATAAAATTAGCTTTGGCTGACCTATTACTGAAGAATGTGCACATTACTGAAAAGTATGAATGTGTGTGTGTGTGTGTGTGTGCCTGTGTGTATGCCTGTGTATGTGTCTTTGTGTGTGTGCGCTTAGGTGTGTGTGCCTATGTCTTTGTGTGTCTCTGTGTGAATGTCTGTGTGTGTCTGTCTCTGTGTCTGCAAGTCTGTATGTGTGTATGTGTGTATATGTGTGTGTACATGTGTCTGTGAGTGTGCCTGTATCTCTGTATCTGTGTGTCTATGTGCATGTGTGTGTGTGTGCGTGTGTATGTGTGTGTCTCTGTGTCTGCCTCTCTATGTCTCTGTATGTGTGTGTGCCTGTGTCTCTGTGTTTGAAGGGGATGGGGTCTTTCTCTGTTTTTTATACATTCCCAATATCCATACAAGAAAACCCACTTTTTCTAGTCTAAATAGAGTTAACCCCTTCCTATAGAAAAACAGCGCAGGGTTCTTTCTTACATATATGAAAGGAAATACTATGTACTGTAGAAGATGGAATTATTTCTTGGCACTATTCAAATCCATTGCTCAAGACTGAAAAAGGAGTACAGCCAGCGGAAAGCCATGCGCTTTTGAGTAAGAACGGAGTTTCGTCTTCATTAGTCTGTTCCAGTGTGCACCAACTCCTGTGTTTATGAATTACATGCACTCGCAAGCACGTAATAGGTTTCTGCTCTTTCTCAGCGCTTTGGAAAATCACCAAAGCAAGGTTTTAATGTTAGGGGAAGACCATATGTAGAATAATAAAGCCGGTTCCAGTTTACTTTCTTTCTACATTATTCAGTCAAATGAACAGATTCTATTTAATACTATTTTAGTACATTAACGACAAGTTCAACCAGTAAGCTCTTGAGTTTGCTAACTTTCCCTCTTAATGATGCACAATAAATTATCATCTCTGTATTGAATGAATCTGGAGAAGGTTATGAGAAACTCAGTAAGATGAACAAACAAAGAACAGAAGACCTCCCCTTTCCCGAAATTTTTCTTCAGTCTAAACATTATTATTTAGTGGCAATATAATAAAAAACAAAATAAACAATAATCTTTAAGTGTAATACATAAATATACTAACTTAGCACTAATGAAAGTGAAAACTGAACCTCATTTAAGTTTGGTTTTCTATTTTTGGGGGAAAAAAAGCCATGCTTTGTAACCCAGGCTGTCTTTAGACATGTAGCCCAGGCTGGCCTTGTCCTTGAGATCCTCCTGTTTTAGCCTCCTCAGTGCTGGGATTATGACGCCATGCCCAGCTGATTCCAAGTTTGAGCTTCACTTTCATGCTTTCCTCATTGGAGGTGCTTTGGGTTACTTATTTTTGGAGATGAATCGGGCTCTATCTGGTAGAGTAGGATATCTTGTAAATAATATGGCTTTGGACTTCACTTGTAAGAGTTGTCATTCTCTGCTGCTGTTGTGCAGTGTCCTGAGTGACGGCGTGGAGAGATTAAATCTTTATTTAGTGGCCATAACTGAACATCTAGAAACTGAATCATAGTAGAAGAGTGAAACACAGGTTTGAAACAGCACCCAAGTCACATCTGACGGTTAACGAAAAGTAGATCTGAGTCACGAGGTCAGAGGCAAGGATCATGTGAAGCAGGCCAGAAAAGCAGAAGAAAACGAGGCAGGAGGATGGCCGGAATGAAAGTTAAGAATGTGCGAAAGTGAAAATGATACTCAAGAGAGCTTGATTTATAAAAGCAGAGGGCAGGGAAGATATCCAATGGTCTGGAAGGTTATTCCCTACGTAACTCTCCTGCCAGGAACTGCGTTGTGTGGTTGGACTACTCTGAAGTAAGAGAATGTATTTAGATGAGCTTGAAGTGGGTTTTTGGCTTTATTTTCTTTCTAATGGACTTTAATATGAACTAGTTAAGTTATGACTCTCACTCTCGATATTACTTATATGTGCCGCTGTTGTGATTAATGTAAATACACAGTATATACAGTATTATATACATACATACATACATACCTACACATATATATATATATATATATATACATATGTGTGTGTGTGTGTGTGAGAGAGAGAGAGAGAGAGAGAGAGAGAGAGAGAGAGAGAGAGAGAGAGGTGCAGAATATTGATATGGGTTAAAGGATCTGGAGTTACCTTTTACAACAGTGGAAGTGGCATTAGGCAGTTAAAATGAGGTGAGTTACTGATTTTGCTGTACGTTTGTTTGTTTTGTGGTGCATTGGATAGGAGGAATAGAATGTTACCATCCAGGTTCCTGGGAAGTGAGTGGACAGCTGGATGAGGAAGATGAAGAGAAGCAAGCAAGGAAAAGAGGAGGAGGAGAAAGGAGGAAGACCTGAGATGAATCTGATTTGTCCCTTTGACCCACACACAGCTCTCAAGCTAGAATGATTAAACGTCTCCCTCAATGGAGCTGGAAGATTTAGCCCATTTAGCCCATGTAGGCTTCGGTGACAGTGTATTCCCCAGGACTGAAGTAATGCAATTAGCATTTGCCAAATATATATTAGTTGCAAAGCGCTTACTGCTGGTTCTTTTGTTCCCTCTGTGATTCCTTAGGGCAGCCACACCTATGTTGTTATCAGGGTGCCTCTTGCTCCCTACTAAAGCCTTCAGTTTCTGGCCTCCATCTCTTTTGACTTTGCTCTAGAGCCCTGTTTTGTAGGTCGAGTGACCCAATTCAGCCGGAGCTGTTGGCACTTGCTTTGTCCTCCCCAGACAGACCAGATCAACATTTTAGCTATCGTTCCCAAGAAGATAAGGTTTAAGAAAAGCAATTAACATGTTAAAATTGTTCTTGACATAAGGAAAAAAACTAGCCCATAAGATTGCAATAATTATAGCTGAAAAATATCTCCTGGTAATGTAAAATCTTAGCTCATCAAATTTATTCAGTTTTTTTTATTCTTCTTATTAGTTTTTACCCATGTAAGTACATCATTTTTACTTAGTTATCTCAGCAGTGATTAAAATTCCTACACAAGATCTACTGCAAAAGAAAAGAGAAAGTTCCTGTTTTACTGCCCACATTGGAACTAATGAAATTTATTCTATCTACTACTGTGCTAGCTGGTGGGTAGGTAGCTGCGAAATTTTCTTTTTCTTTTTTTTCTTCTTTTTTGTTTTATTTATTTTTATTTTTGTTTTGTTTTTAAGTGAAGCTGAGCTAGCTCCCTTTTTGAGAAAGATATTTAAGTACCTCTGATAGGAAGATCCTCCGAAAGTGTGAAAACTTAGTTATTTGCATTGCAAATATCTTCTTAAGTTTTTGTGCTGGTTAGTTTTTGTCAACTTGACAGGAACAAGAGTTACCTGGGAAAAGGGAAGGCCTGCTGAGTCTATGGGGGTGTTTTTGAGATAGATGGGGAGGCCCATCCCACTGTGGGCGGTACTACCCCGGTAGGTGGTCCTGGGTGGGTTGTGTAAGATAGCAGGCTGGGCCCTTTGTGTAAGCAGCTTTTTTGCTTGGCCTCATCTTCAGTTCTTGCTTCCGGGATCCCGCTTTGATCTCCTGTGCTGGCTTCCTGCAATGGTGGACCGTAATCTAAACCAAATAAACACTTTCTTCCCTGAATTAATTTTAGTAAGTGTTTTAACACAATAGGAAAACACATTCGGGCAATAATTTTAGAGGATTTCTAATGTCCCCTCAAATCATCCCACAAGCATCCCACTGAAGTTCTAATCACTATCCCTTCTCTTTTGAGATATGGTTTTGACAATGTTTCAGTGGTTGGGGTTAGCTCAATGACAGAGTGTGTTCCTAGAGCAGTGAGGATGTTGTGGTCAGTCCCCAGAACTTAAATGTGTAAAATAAAATAAGATACAGACATGCAGTAAAGGAAATGTAGCAGTTATAATCATCTTAGAGTCAGCCACATCTAATCGGAGGCCTGTGGGCCTTATGGGTCTCTGGACAGACAGTCACACAGCCTAATGCGTTTGACTCTATAAACTGTTACAAAAGAAATGTTAACCTGGGAAAAGAGGCTGTCACTGTTTTCGTTTTCAATAGATTGTTACATGATATTATATAACTTAAGTTTGAGAACTAGTTAAGCTGATTAACACGTTAAACGCTGGAATAAAAAACGTACTTTTGGTGCTAGGAGATCAAAACCTGGGGCATAAGATATGGAGATAGTGTCAGATGAATTGCATATTCCGTAAAACATGTCTCAAACGCCTCCCTGCTTCTCTTTGTGTTTTTTCTTCTCTAATACATATTCCCAGAAACTATATGAACAAACCATACAGTGTTCTTGACATATTAGTAACTTAATTACCAGCCATTCTGGAAGGGCATACATTTTGTAGAAATAACCTCAGAGGACCATATTTAACCTAAGTGAGCTTTTTTTTCCCCATAAATTCAAAGGGGTGCATTCCTGGAAGGAGATGTAAAGAACTGAAGAATTCCTGACCTGCAATTATATAGAGCCTGTCTGCTTAATGTGTACACAGACACCTTGAAAGGTTGTTAAGAACTTTGGAAGGGAATTGAGTAGATAATCTTAAGGTTGAGAGAAGAGAGAAATGAGAGAAACGGGAAATTGCGAAACACCTTTACCGAAGAAATGGTATTTCTTGGAACATGGACTGAGTGCTAGCACTTAACATCTATCCAGAAGAATGGTGTATTGTGGATTGAAAACTAGAATCTGCCCAGACAAATGATTCCCTCTAGGAATTCAGTAACTAGTAAGTGAATGCACATCTTTTGAATACCTCTGTAATTCGAGGATGTATTGTTCTTTTGAGCTGTAACTCTATGAGGTCCTGAAACTCTGCCCTCAGAGAGCTTTCCCCCATTCGGATGCAGCAGTTGCTGGCCTTTTCTGGAGGCCTGGTTGATGTGGCTTGCATGGGAAATGTTCTTCATTGGCCCCCTGTGGTTGGTTCCTAGCTGGTGTAGTTATTTGAGTGGTCGTGGTATCTTTAGGAAGCAGAGACTTGCTGAAGAGAGCGGGCGCTGTGTGTGGGCCTTGGGACTATGGAGCTTAACTGGAGACATCTTGTTTACTCTGATTCTGGACTGCAGAAGTGCACTGTGACCAGACAGCCTCTTGCTGTGGCAGCCGCAGTGGACAGTGCCTTTTTAGAAATGTAATCCAAAAAAGAAAAAGAAAAGAAGAAGAAACAAAAGGAAAAAAAAAAGAAAAGAAAGGAAAAAAAAGAAAAAGAAAAAAATCCAAAATTCAAAACCTTCCTCTCTTAAAGTGTATTTTGTTGGGGATTTGGTAATAGTAACAAGAAAGTAACTTCTGTACGCTCTGTGGAGATAAAGAATCATGATCAGATTGGTCCTTTTTCTGGGGTCTTTGGGTCATGGGACATGTGTAGAAATACGTTGATTTTTGATACATAAAGAGATAAATATCTTTGTTTTTTTTTAAAGTCATGTGGTAGTTACTAAAATAGTATATGATTCTTTCAACCACATTTGATGATCTGGAAAGGAAAATGTTAAAAATAGTATGTTGACTTTTGTAAATTCATTTATCATTATATCTTCATTGGAATTACATGTAAAAAAATTAGTCAATGATTAGGAGTTTTAATTGATTTTGATTTCTAAGGAATATGTTCATGTAGATAAAACTGTACTGCTTAGAAGAAGTACTTAGGACCTCAATTACTTACAACTTTCCCTCTTACTAATGATGAAAGGAGGCAGCTCACGTGTAGGTTTCTCTAGCTCCTTCTTTTCACAAGAAAATTAAAAGAAGAAATGTCTGCATCCAGAAATTGTTCTGTTATGGTCTGACCCTAACTCCAGGGATTTATTGTGTGAAGTACTGCTATAAAAATTCATGCCATCCTATTTAGCTGAACACAAGACATTAAATTGGGTTATCACTGAGTGCTTAATAGTTAACAAAACTTATATTCATTAATAGCTAATGCTTTGCTTTGAAACGTGCATGGTCTTGTTTTTACTTTGCCTCCAGGCTAACTTCTTTGTTCTTTATAAGACATCAGACACAGAATAAATCAGCCATGAGCTAGCGGTTCATCAGTTAAATTAGTGGCAAGGCAGGGAAAAGGGATTTTTGGCTAGAATTTGCAGTTGTTCAGCAAAGCAAATAACTTTTGCTTATGTTCTTTACTATTTTGTATTATGCAACTATATTCTTGCCTCCAAATGTTTTTTCCCACTATGGGAAATATTTGTTTATTTTCAATATTTATAAACCCACAAAATTAACATTGTCGAGGATGATATGGAAATTAATACACATGAGGCAACCCTGCCTTCTGCATGAAGTTCATGGCCAATGAACACTTGTCTGTATTCCTGTCGTTCAGACCTGAAGTCAGCCTTAATATCTATCAGTGTGGCAAGCTGGTGACAGGATCCCAGTGTGGTGAAGGTCCAGTTTAGAAATTCTCTTTGTTCTTTTTAGCTGTGTTCTATGACACTCGGAGCTTTCATTTAAAGTAGAGGCTAATATTGCCGCCCACAGAGAGGGTGACCTGCTATAACCTGACCTACATAATATGTTTGTCTTTATTCTGTTAGGCCCTTTCACAGACCCTGGTAGACACCAGCATTTCATTGGAGTGGACAACTTTGATTGCTTTGGGGAATCAATAATTATTCTAAGAGATATTTTGGAGCTCGTTGAGTAACACAAACTTGCCTTCCTCTCTCTCCGTTTTTAGACACATGACTCTATTAAGGGAAATTTAATCCGTATGTTTCTGATTCCTTTACACTTAACTCATCAAAATGTTGTTTTGTAAGACCGCTTTGAAGTCAGGGAAGCCTTTTAAGTCATTTTTTATGAGACTTTTTCAGGCCTTTTTTCTTAGGAACAGGAAGTGGCATTTAGCCAACAGTTAACAAACTCAAACACCAAAAGGTTCAACTTGGGTTTGGATCTCTGAAATGAGTGTTTGAATGGACTCCCGACATGACCCATCTTTGCTGTATATAACTGCCAATAGCCGTCATAACAGTCCTAATCACCCAGACAACTCAAAGGTCCTAACCAACTGCCAATTTTCAAGCGTTTCTCTAATCAATCTCCTTCATGCTACATTATGACTCACTTAACTTTAAAGGGACTACTTTATTACCCATTCAGCCGAGCTAGCATTTGTATGTGTGTGAAAGGAGGCGGGGAGGGTGGGGGGACTTCTGTGAGAGCTATTTAAATCGTCACTCTCACGAACCTGGCTAGTTAGAACTTTAAAAACCCAGTTGCTAATAAAATCACACAGAGTTCAAGTTCACAGGACAAGTGAGTCTTGATTGATCCTGAAGGCTCCCAGCCACAAAGGCGAAGAGATTACTCCTGACACTCCGCTCTGAGGACAGATAACACAGATCCTGCAATGCTTTAGAGAAGAAAATGCACATTAAAATAAAGAACGAGGCATCTGGCTTCAGAAGTACTTATTTGATTTATACTCAACAGTTGTTGTAAGTATAAACCAGCCTCCATTTCCCACAAAATTTATAGCCCAAACAAGTTACGGTGGTTCTCAGTGCCTAATGCATTTGAAGAGATTCGGTCCAGTAGTGGAGGAGCTTTGAAATTCTCCTGCTAAGTCTTCACTCAATGACTTGCAATTTAGGCAATAATGAATGTGCCCAAGAGTAGCAGCCAATCTAGGTTTAAAGCTTTAACTAAGTGGTTATAAAGGAAGGCCAGAAAAAGGCAATAAGAAATAGTTATAGAAACAAGAGTGTCCGTGAGGACCAGTGATGGGCAGAGTTCCCTTGGGAGGCAACAGGCAGCGTGACTCTGTGCTTGACAGAGAGCCTGGGAATGTGGCAGCAGATCTTTGTGGAGTTAGAAACCAGAATAGTATATGATGTAAAGGCCCAGGTATTTCGGAATCAGATCACACTGTTCAAAGACTGACTCAGTCCATCTGACTATCAATGGATCAATGACCTTGAGAAAATGGAACTAATAATAGAATCCATTCCACTAGACTGTTGTGACGCTTGAATGAGATGATACGTGTCAAGTCCCTGGTTGTGCCTTGATGAACATCAACTGTCATGATGGTGAAGATGCTGATATTGGGTAGAACTGAGTTGTGTTACCAGGAAACAGTCATTCAGATATGAGTCAACTCCAGAAGGGAGTTATACCTTGTGCTCTTCAGTCTTTTAGGATTCCCCATCCAGTTCCATGACTTAAGGTAATACTTGACTCATAGATAAATGTCCTTTTCCTTGGCTTCTCCCACAAACAGCTCAGAGAGTCACGGTGGCCCATCTTTAGTTTTCCTTGTTGTGTTATTTTCTTCCTGCCCTCAAGTTTTTCTCTCGTGAGCTAACAACTTTGCATTTGGTGTTCCACCTGTCAATCATTGCTTTGCTTCTTGTACCCTTGGTAACACTCTCTTGGTCTTCTCGTGCTCAAGCATCTGTTCTCTACAGAGCCCTCTAACTAACTCCCGCTGTCCATGAAGGTGTTCTTCCTCTAATGACTTCATTTGACCTCACTCCTCCTTCATTACAGCCTTCGTCTTGTAACACTGGAAAGCTATTGAGTATTTGTTCTACTCCCTTTGAAAGAACTGAACGGACCAGACTGTATATTATGTCCTCAAGTGCCAGCCTCTCACAAGGCCCCACTCCCAGCCAAATTGAGTGTCTTAGGATTGTTCCCTGGCATAAACTTGACCTTCATCTATGAGAGATATGCAATCATGCTCTGTGGAAAAACAGTGCATGGTATATCTCTCATATTATGTGTTTAATATCACCGCTTGTTTTCAAAGCAGCTCTATCTGGCCAGATATTGGTGAGTGGATGTGCACCATCGTAGGACAGAGAGTGTCAAGCTAATCAAGACAAAGGGGCCAGTGTTTGATGGGTCTATTCAGGTATTTGTTTTAGTCCCTTAGGGTAATTTCCCATTCCTTCGAGTGCTTTGAGCTTCCCATCAGCCATACAGAATGCCAACGTCAAAGGACATTCTTTTTTCAATGTCATTGTTACTGCTGTCCCATTTGTCTCACTCACTTATAGGAGTTGTTGAAAAGGCCCTGCATTTTTTTCAACACTGGAGTTGCAAGTGAGCTGTGAGAGCTGCTTTGAGTACATGATCTAAGGACTTAGAGCACAGCACGTGGCCTACTGAGAACTGCAGAAGACATCTATGTCTGTCTGTCTGTCATCTACATGTCTACTATCAATATTCTATAATCTATCTATTTATCTATATATCTTTTATTTATCTATCATCTATCTATCTATCTATCATCTATCTATCTATCTATCTATCTATCTATCTATCTATCTACATTTTCTAAATCTTGAATTGGAAAGTTCAGTCAGTTGCTGAACACTGTCAGAGAACACTGCTATCCTATCTCCTTCTGATCAGGGGTGTCACCGAAGACGCCAGTCCCTCTCTGGATTCATTGCAACGTTCAGATGTTGTCAAGGGGGTCCTAAGGGCTGATTTTGAATGGTACAGATCACTTGCTATTAACCAGTTATGAAAGTGAGCTCATCAGTTGCAGAAACCACTTTAAAATTATATAGAATATACTATATCAGTGAATTTTATAAGGCAAGGTTTGATATCGTTTGAAACAACTTCTCTTTTATTTTTAAAACATATATATCTGTTTCCACCCCCTTCTCCATTCCTTAGCATGTGTATGCACATCTGTGTATGCGTGTGTGAGTAGAGAGGAGAGGTTCATGTGCTGGGTATTGATGTAAAATTTATTTCTGACTCGGGGTTGCAGCAAAGTTATTTGAAATCTGCTGTCTTAGAAACTGTGAAGCAACCTGGGGCTTGGATGGTGATCAAGGAAGCCGGTATTACTGAAGAGCTAAACCAGATCACAGCTTGACAGACTCATGTGTCATGAGGATTCTATTAACCCTACTTTCAGTTGTTCATGTAAAGGCAAGACAAGTTATATGAGGGAACATGTAAATGCCCACATCTAATTTGATTTATTTCCCTCTTAATTACAGAAACATCTACTGCATATTTATTGAGTGTAAGGACCTATACTGGATGCTAGGAGATAACAATGTAAATGTCGGTCCCTGTTTTCCCTCATGGAACCCAAGACATTTCCTAAGAAAATGCCTACCTCCAATTCTGAGTAGCAGCAGCTAACTGGCTTATTGAGTCCTGTCTACTCCAGCTGTCAGCCCTCCTCAGTAAACCGGTCAACAGAAACCGATCAAATAGCAACTAGAAGGGGGAAAAATAAAAACTGAGACTGAATGTCACATAACTAGACCCTCAGTATTTGAGGCCATAATGTAAGGAATAAAACATCATAAGAAGTTAAGTATATACATGATGTTTTATTTCTTACATGGAGGGTCTACCTTTGCATGAAGAATCAGAGTATTGCTGCTACAGCTATTGTCAGTGAACATCCTGCACTTCCTTCCTCAGAAGGGAGAAAGCCCCTTCCCTCTCTTGACCCTGATGTAGATTTTTAAAGTCCTCTTTGGAAGCAAAGTCACAGAGCAAGTGATTTCTTTCCCTTTTGCCGTTAATCTCAGCTCTCACTCAGTTTCCAGCTGCTGGATTTGCTACACTGTAGCAGTTAAAGATCTTTAAGTGGAGTCCCCTCTGAATCCCCAGGCCTAAGCCTTGTATATTTAGTTAACTTTTAAAGCAAGGGATACAATGTACCAGCTTTTCCAGGGGAAAAAAGAAAGTCAGTGCCAGGCCTTCTGCGAGCCTTTCTCAAGTCTGTTTACACTGGAAGCCGACAATATCCGATCTTTTCCTTCCTGCCTGCTGTGTGAGGTACTGAAAAGTGTCCCCTGTAGTTTGATCATTTAACTTTAAACTATTTATATTGTCTCATGTATACAACACTCTTCCCTAACAGACTCCCACTGCAAGGGCCTGATACCCTCTAAACCATTTTCTCCCCTGCCCCCTTTTCTTAAATATCTTATAATTTAACTTAAAATCATTTTTCATTGCTTTAGGAAGTCTTCTTTTAAACGTGATTACATACTTCGAGAATGGAGATGCTTATTTAAAAAAAAACACCTAGGTTTTAGTATGTAATAGTTGTTCCTCTGCTTCCCGGTTGCATATTTTTGGTGACACATCCATAGCAACGTGGTTCTATTTATAAGCAAACAGAAGGAGAAACATGGACTTTGGCTATCCAGGGTGAACAAAGCACACCCTGACTGTGATAGTAGCTGGGCTCACAAGTGGGGACACGCTCCAAAGTTTATCGGGTTTTCCACAGAATCTGATCTGTGACAGGAAATCCATCAGCTTTCACAACACACCATGATTTGAAGTGGATATTTTAATTCGTAAAATACATTTTAATTTAATAGAAATAATAACCTGAGTTCCCATTCTATTTCTAGTTGCTGGATGCTAGACTGTAGCATTTGAAAGTCTACAAGTAGAGTTCCTTCTGAATGCCCAGTCATAAAATATAATGTGTGTTTAGTAACAAGGAAAGCAAGAGAACAATTCCACCCACTTTTCCGAGGGAGAAATATCCCAAGTGATCTGACGTTGGAAATTGCTTACTTGGTTAAGACATTTTAAAGTCGGCTTTTAAAAAAAATAAGTAAAAGTTATCAACAAGCTTGAGTTCTATGAACAATCTAAGGCGATAATCAGTTCAACAGATTTATACTGGGGACTTCCCATGTTTGACATTGACAAAAGGACACTAGCTCTAGCCAGTGGGATAGACATTTACTCAAATAAAACAGAGGCAATGTACACTAAATCCTAGATTAGTAGAGGAAGTTATATTGGGTGAGACATGGTCAGTGGCCTGGAGAACTTCATGTTTCTAGGTTGTATGGTACTGGGGAGCATAAAAGTAGGTAGAATGCTCCTGAGGTTAAACGCACAGTTTCAACTGCTGGGCAGGGGGAAGGAAGAGAATTCCTTATTGAGTGGTCAGGTGAGTGGATGCTGGTTCTGTCTTTCCTACTCAATATGGAAAGAGAGATCTCTGCAGAACGCAAAGAAGTCTGGGAAAGAAGGTTGCTTGAGTGTGTTTCAGTTATGTGCTGTTGTAGGATGAATCATCTCAGACTTCATGACTCACCGTTGGGTAAGCTGACCTCTGCTGAGATGTCGTCCTCTTTGTTCAATGCTGAGCTTATCTAAAGGGGCCAGAAGATAGTTCTGGGAGGTCTAAGATGGTCCTGCCTACTTACCCAATCACGGGTAAGTAGCTCAAAAGGGAAAGCTTCTCTTTTCCCTACCAGGGACTTGTTCTCATTTGGGCATTGTTGCAGATAGATCTAGATGGTTTGTGGGGAGCACAGCTACTGATGACATTAATTCTGACAGATTATTCATATTGCTTGGTACAAGAGATGCTACAGGATCCAGGATATCTGAAATCACGTATAGATGTCCATCCACAGGTGTGGAGAAGCCTAGCACACAGGGGTTGTTTGTGACAGTATACTTTATTCTCTTAAGACAAAAAAAAGGGGGGGCTAGAGTGGGCACTGTTTTTGGCATATTCCATAAATGAGAAGAAGAGCTTAAAGAAGCTCAGTTCGGAGCTTAATTATTGTGACTAGAAGGTCTTTCCTTATAGAACCTAGTCAAGATGAGGAATTTACATGAACTGGGATGCCATCCAAAAAATAAACAATAACACACGACGACAACAACAGAAACACAGAAGATAAGGCCACCATGGGATTCCAAAGCTGTTGTTAGGCAATGCAATTTGATAAGAAATTGATTTTCAAAGAAATATGCATGTAAAGTGCTTCTGAAATGAACAAGTCATTGGTATCTTCGCATGTAATATGCTTTTAAAAGAATAGTATTAACAACTGTGAAGATTCTGATATTTTACTAGAAAGTCAAGCTAAAATGTGAGACGGCTAGAGATAGTGGGCCGAGGGACATAGCTCAGTTGGTAAAATGCTTGCCTGGTAGCAAGCTTGAAGCTGTGAGGTGAGCTCCCAACACCACATAAACCAGACATTTAGAAGCAGGTGCACCATAAGTTCAAAATTATCCTTGGCCACCTAGGAGGTTCAAGGCCAGCTTGGGACACTTTCTCAAAAACAAAAATATGCATTTTAAAAGTGAGAAATAAAAAAGAATGCTGAAATAAATACTGAAGAATACGTGTGGGATTTCATTTTTTCACAATAATATTAGCATCTAAACTGTGTATCAGCAGTCTTTTGGACTGTTTCTCTAAGCCTGGTATCCACTTAAATATATAATGGGCTCCATTTTAGGACAAAATGTTGGCAGGATGCTGGTATCTTTTTACAAGGAGAAAGTGATGTGGTTGTTCTTTGTCTAGAGGGAAACATTTTTGGTCGGTTGGTTTGGTTTTTATTATATTGCACTGTATACTGGTCATGGCTATGGAATACTGTGGAGGGCCCTCATCTTTATCTTCCAAGACTATCAGCAAAACTTACCCTTTCTTTCACGAGGAGACCATGTTTCAGTCCAACACTGTTTGTTATGCCAAGTGTCTGCTGAAGGATAGACTCAGGCAAAGACAGTGTTTCTCTTTGCCAGATGCACAAACATATAATCCCCACAAAATGAATTGTCTGTCAGTAAACAAATTCAAAATGTTCTCTTACTGTCAAAGGCATGATTAAAATAAAATCTACACACATTTCAACCAGTATTTCACACCAAGTATAGTATTTAACTACTTCAATATTCTTTATTTTAAATATGCACCAAATATATTACATTTTATATCAGTTTATTTTCATGCAGACAGAGAGGAAAATGCAAAAGAAGTAGTAAGTAACTTAAAATGATTTTAATGTTCAATAGCCAACCCACTCTTTGGGAAAATGAGAAAGCAGGACATTTGTGATCCCACTGAGTGGCAGCAACCAATCTTTCCAGGGGATACCTCTGTGTAAGTGTTCTTTCTTTTCTCTCTGGACTCAGACTTCTTTAGGGTCTCCCCTCTACCTCAAGTAGGACAGACAGAATCATTTATTCTCAGGGACATGTTAAACATACAAATATCCAGGGGGTGGGGTCAGTTCAGGATGTGGGGTGTAATGGAGCTAGGACATGAAATGTTTTGCAATTAAAGTGGACAATATGGGTTTGGTTTGGTCCCAAGTATGAAGGACTGAAGTAGGAAAAGAGAACCTTCCATTCTTCTTTATTAGAGAAATCAGAGCACGAATGTTAGCATCATTACAGGAAATGTTCTCCATCTATAAGCAAGAGGCACACATCTTCTTGTAAGTTTAATTCTACTTGGCAATGGAGGAGGATTGCTAGGTCTCTGTCCTGGCTAAGAATCTGAGTGTATGGGGACGAGCTGCTGAGCAGGGAAGGCAGGGCTCGAATCAGAATGAGAACCGTTCATTTTCTACTTCAGCCTTAGAACGTGGATAATTCAATGTCTTGCTTTTGTTGTTGTCTCCAACATGTGTTCATGTTCCTCTTTTCTCTGGTTTAGTTCATTTGGAAACATCATTCCCCTTTAAGGGTAAACACCAGATCAATTACTTAGCTTCCAAGTATTCCAGAAGTGTCTGGTAACCTGGCAAACTATTGAAGTGGTGTGGAATACAGCTTTAGTCAAAACAGACAAGAAGAACGAAGCAAGAAATCAGTGGGGAAGCTGTATACATTAATGTGCATTTGTTTTCCAGCGTGCAGCATTGTTTTAATTAATTAATGCATAATTAATTTATGTAATTATTTTGTGTGGCTAGCTTTATGAAGTAAAGGGGTTACTCAAGTGAGGATTCTGCTGGTTGTGTCACTACAAAATGTATTCCCAGAGGGAGCTCTTCTGGAGCAAGGCAACATATTTCAGAGAGGAATCTAGGGAGTTGGGTAGAGCCAGACGCAGGCTTTACTAACAGATGTCAATCAAGAACTTCCTTACCATCCTTAAAGAGACCTTGAGCCTCGCACTGCACCACGTGTCTTAGAGCTTGATCCACTGGAGCACTACCTGGGGATCTTAGGGAGGACATCCAACGTTCTCAACGTTTTCCTAATTGTCATTTCCTTTTTCATTGCTATTCCAAAGCCTATGATTTCCTTAATCCTTCCTCTACTCCTTCATTTAATGTCTTTTGAAAACTAATGCTTACCAGGGCCTGTTTTTAGCTTGCTGTCCCTTGTTTTGTTTTTCCAAGAGAGGCAGAGATTGGCCACTACAAAAACCAATAAGTGAATTTGGAGAAATGGACTAGTGAAACGCTATTTCTCTTAAGGAATTCATATTTTGTGTTCAGAAGATTTTGTCTTCCAGATTTTTTCTTTAATTTTTTTTATTTTTAAAAATTTTTTTATTCTATGAATGTTTTGTTTCCTTGTGTGTCTTTTCGCCATGTGTATTCCTGATCCCTGCATTGCCGGAGTTGATTAATCTGTTCTAATCGCTGCCTGACAGTGGAGGTTCGAGCTCCTCACTATCATCCCAATGGTCTGGATTCGCGAATGAAAAACACACACATGCAGACTTCTATTTAATATGCCTTAATCAGCTTAATAGCTAGGGTGCTCCCAAACTTCCATGTTGTTAACGCCTCCCTTCCGATAAACCTGAATTATTACTTATCAAAATCTGTATTCCATTTTTGCTCCCCTAGACCAATGGTGGTGGGGGAGACTGGGGCCTTTTCCCCCCAGCTCTTACATGATAAGCGTGCTCTCTTCCTGCTGCTCTCAAGCCGGAATCTTACTCTTTTGTGGTGTGGAGATTCGGCCTCTTCCTTGGTCCCCTTCCCTTCGAAACCTCAAGTCCCGCCTCTGTCTCCCTGCCCAGCCATTGGCCTCCAGCAGTTGTATTCACCAATCAGAACTAGCTGGGGGCAGGGACCTCAGATTCTCGTGCAATTTGGGAACCCAAAGAGCAGGATACAAGCATTGAATCAAATCCACAACATCCCTGTGGAGGTTAGAAGAGGGCATCGGATATTCTGGAACAGGAGTTAGAAGCCAGCTGTGAGCCACTGTGTAGGTGCTGAGAATCGAACCCAGGTCCTCTGCAGGAGCAGGCAGTATAGTTACGTCATCGTGATAGCACCCTCATGAATGAGATGCTTATCCGTAAGATCCCGTATCCCCTTTACCTTCATGAAACACAAGGAAAAGATGGCCCTCAGTGAAGCAGGTAGCAGTAACCTGACCTTAGACTTCCCAGCCTCCAGAACTGTGAGAGAAAAATAAATATTTGTTGTTAGGGAGCCACTCACCTCACAGTACTTCCGTCATAGCAGTCTAAATGGATTCAGACAAAGCAACCTCAGCAAAGCAGTCAGTTTCCTAATCGGCATTACGGCCCCTTTTAAGGAAGCACAGAAATCACTTGCAAAGACAGCCGTGGGTTGTGTTGGCAGGCATCAGAGTTGTGCTTTCTAGTGAGCTCGCTGTGCAGGGAGAAGCAGCGGTATCAGTAGAGGGAGCTAAAATAGTGGGACTGTAAGCAAAGGAGGAACATCAGGAAAGGGGAAAAAAGGCAATTCGGATTCCGCCGCTGCAGATTGAGCTTCAGGGCAGTGGCTATCATAAGAGACCGCCCCAGGAGTATAAAGCTCAAATGTGGTTTTTGAACCAGGAGGACCTCCTGAGTGTTGGTGGCTTGATGTATCTATTTTATGTGCTTATCGCTGCTACCCTTTTCTTTGGTTGAGAGGACTCTGGGGCACGCGTTTATCTTTCGTTGAATACATGTACTCGGTGGATGCCTGGGCCATGAAGAAACATGATAACGTGGTCGTTAGCCATGGCTGGGAGAGCAGGGCTAAGGCAGATAGCCTGAATGTCTGCATCAAGCTGGGCAGATGAAGTCAGCAGATATCATTCGCTGGATGCCATCAGTCAGGATTAATGCTGGGATGTGGAGATGCAGTGTATCCCGAGGTAAATTTAGTCCTGGACCTTCTATAGACGGACGCAGGGCCACAAGGAACTGGGGAACTCATGAGCCCTGAAGGCAAAGCTAGGGTTTCAGGACATCATATATTGCAAGACAAATGTCCTGGCCGCAAACAGCAGTGCTGTTTGTTTCAAGTGGGAAAAAAAAGGTCTATTTCA
Source organism: Rattus rattus (assembly GCF_011064425.1). Taxonomy (NCBI): domain Eukaryota; kingdom Metazoa; phylum Chordata; class Mammalia; order Rodentia; family Muridae; genus Rattus; species Rattus rattus. The sequence goes on from NC_046166.1 coordinate 43,151,668, forward strand.
TCTTTGGTTAAGTAACATTCTGTTTCATACAGAAGGACGCTGTCTTGCAGAAGGGCATTTGGGAGCCATGGAAGGATCAAAGGACCAGCATAGGCAGAGGAGAGAGGGCAAGCTTGCTGATAAAGGGAGAAGCAGGGATCTAGATGATAATTTCCCAATTGAAAGCGGTGTTCCAAACCCCAAAGCAACTTTGAACTGCAAAGCTCCACTCGAAAGGAATATCTGTAAGATTCCTCTCCTCACTCTACCTTCTAGAAGTCTCTGAATCCCTTTCTCCTAATGTCCAAGAAGGGCCTTCTCTGAGACTCTCTTCCCAGAAGGAATGAAAATTCTCCTCAAAATGTATTAACCAGGAAAGATTAACTATTGGGGAGAAGAGGCTAATAGATTCCTGTGCCCTTGCCTCTGATATCTCTCCTGGATACACTTTGCTGTTTGTTCTTCTGAAAGCTGCTTTGAGAGGTCACCCTGATGATGATCCACACATCCTTGTTCATAGTCATCTCCTCCTATAGCCCTGTCACCACATCCTCTAGAAACTTTCCAGGCCACCCGGACCCCAGCCTCTATTTCTCTGCAATGGGGGAAGTTATTTAAGCTTCAAACATGTACTGTAGGGCTCTTCTGGGATTCTCATTTCTTGTGTATGATTCCTGTTCCCTTGTGAATGGTGCTACATCCATTGTCTTTTCCTGTCTGTTAGTCTAGTCAGAGTCATCCATTTACAGAAACCTGCAAAGGGCAATGGACCTGTGCTAGAAATGTCCACCCTCTGAGGAGAGCATCTTATGCTTGCCAATTCACAGTGAGGCTTTGACACTGAAAATCAGGAGAGTGATCTGTTCACACTACTCCTTTTTTTAGTCCTAGTTTCTTCAAACTTCGCCCATTATACCTTAGTCATGATCCCAAAGAAGGAACAGATCAATGCAACGAAGAAACCACAGGACTAGTCTGAATAGGTAATAAGGGAAAAGCACTGGGAAAGAGAATCTTGATCAGAGAGATACTTAGAGAACCAGCCAGACAAATGGACCCAAGGAACGAAGGAAGGAAGGATAAAGACAGAAGGGCAGTAATGGATTAGTTTAGACGAATACCAAATTGGTGGTGGTAAGACCAATAGTAAGAAGATAGATTTAAAAGGAAGATGTAAAGAACTTGGAGACCGAGACACTAAGGATGTTCAGGTTGTGGTTAGAGCTTTAGGCTCTGTCTTAGGGTTTTACTGCTATGAACAGACACCATGACCAAGGCAACTCTTACCAGGGCAACATATATTTGGGGCTGGCTTACAGGCTCATTGATTCAGTCCATTATCATCAAGGTGGGAGCATGGTAGCATCCAGGCAGGCATGGTGCAGGCAGAACTGAGAGTTCTACATCTTCATCTGAAGGCTGCTAGCAGAATACTGACTTTCAGGCAGCTAGAGTGAGGGTCTTATAGCCTATGCCCATGGCAACACACCTACTCCAACCAGGCCACACCTTCTAATAGTGCCACCCCCTGGGCGGAGCATAGACAAACCATCACAAGCTCCATAGGAGCTTCAGGGTTTCTGCAGAAGGACGGTAGTTAAAACAACAGGGTATAACAGATTGCATCCTGGGAGAAGTGTGACAAAGGAAGTAGCACACAGATTCAAAATGGAACTAGGAAGTGAAGCAATAAGATATAAGCAGAAAAATAAACAGGAAAAGAGGAAATGAATGATTAAGAGGTAGAGAAAAAAACAGGAGAACACTGACCAGAGCATGGAAAAAAATATATATGCATATATATTCAAATAATGCAATGTAGTCAATGAATGTAAGTTCTGAATTTAGACATTTCAGGAGTAAGGAGTCATAGTAGATGTCAGCCCATGGCCTACTGAGACCTAAGGACCAGATCGATGCGCTAAGGCAAAGACCATATTTGAGATGCAGTGGGAAAGACCACCTGTGTGATGATCCCTGGCCCTCTGGTGTGGCTTTAACCAAAGGCTGTTAAGGGAGTTTGAAGCAGTACAGAAATTTTCAAGCCTGAAGATTTCTTTAGAACAAAACCATACCTATACACCTCCCTTATTGTGAATTTTTAATGACCTAACTAAGTACATTTAAGAACTGCATTTTTTCAGCCTTATGAAACCTCCCACTTTGCTAATGAGAGAATACAATTACTGTCTAAGCAAAATAATTGAATGGCTAAGTAAGGTCATTTGTAGGATTGCATAGAGTCATGAATGCAAATAAGTAATTTTTCGTGTAATGTTTATCTGCCTTCCCAGCTGAAGTCACTGGTGACAAAACCTGCAGACCAAACTAGTAGACATGCTGGCCACACCTAGTGATGTGCTGGTGGAGTCTGTGATTCTGGTTTAGGGCTCGGGAGTGTGTATTACGGGTGAGCCTTGGTCCCGACATGCCTCCTGATGATAACCCTCCTTTCTCCTTTTTTTTTTTTTGTGACACTTCTCTTCCTTGGGGTTTGTCCTTAGTATACTTAGTATATTTTGTGATCCCCCCTCCCTCCCTCCCTCTTGAGACTTTATGATTCTTACAGTCCGTGCATATGCAGCCCTCTCATGTGATCTGATAAAAGTCCCATTGACCTTCGTGTTGCCTAGGCTGAGATTCGTGTTGAATGAATCTCAAGCTGCCCCTCACTCTGGTGCCTGAGTTTCAGACCTCAGCGGGGCTAGATTCCCACAGTCTCCCTGCAGCAGCTGCCTCGGCTCTCCATTTGGCCGTGTTCCAAGAGCACAGCCTGCTGGCCCTCATTCATCAAAGTTCATGATGCATAATCACCAATAAAGGGCTACTTTCACAGAAAACACATTCGGTTTGACTCTGTGCTTTTTGTTCAGAGACGAAAACTGAAGTTAAAGAGAAGGAGCGATGTATCACATTCAACCTCGGGCAACAGGAGAAGCGTTCTCTGGGAGGAAACATGTATTTCGCGACTGATGAGAGCAGCCAAGGAAGGGAAGTGACCGGTTTTGAGCAGAGATAAGGGAAGAACCGTGTGTATGATATGGCTGTGAAGGGCTTGCTTAGGGATTAAGAGTCCAGACTCTGTTTCAGCTCCTCACGATGGGAAATCTCAGCTACCACAGTAGCTTATTTACGGTTTGTTAGCAAATAACTGTTGTTTTCTAAACATGTCCGGATGTTTTCCAAAATGAAGTTGGTATTCTTTTTACCATAACACACCCCAAAATTTACTGCATGAAGGAAATAATTTTTTTCTATTTTAAAAAATTACTCTTATATCAGAGATGAGAAATATTGCGGAGAATAGTAAGGGTATCAAGACCTCAAATGTGGTTCTGCTGATATAGTGATTTTATATCAAATTATCATCTTATCTTCTAGTCTACCCTTCGCCCTCAAAAGTATATAAATTGGACTTTCACTTATGCTGACCTTGGAAAGCAGTTTTCATTTTAATATTTAAGTAATGTACTTTGAATATTGAGCATCATCACGTCCACTTTAGAAATGTCCTCAACACATTCAATAAATAAGTGGGTATTTGTAAATATCTCTTTTCATCAACTCAGTCTTCATACAAGTGCTGTTATACCTGTGCTGGAAGATGTGGGAAATCTTCCTCCTCTTTGATGAAAGAGGTGATTTCTGGCCAGAGAAGATCAGTAGAATCGAGCTGACCATTTTGTCAATATATTGAAATTCTTCTTATTCACAGTCTACAAACAGACATCGTCTCACTCCTCAGCAGCCAGGCGTTTAACCACTAAATATAGCTCACAGAATGTGAAGTCACCAAAAAGACATCACAAGCATGGGCAAACCGAGAGCCCTGTGATTTGCTTTCTGCGATAAGACTGTTTCAAAGTACCTCGGGGACTGGAATGAGACATCAGACTCCCAGGCGGTCTCCAGAGGCCCTTATTTTGGGAACACTTACAGAAGATAAAAACATGTTTGTACACTAAAGACTCAGAAAAGGGAAATGTGTGCTCTGCTCGCTGCATCTGTGGCGGCAAAGGAAGCAAGCGCTTTTCTCCTCCAAAGTTAGGGCTCAGTGTGTATAAATCAGGCACTTCATTCGCCTTCAAAATGCCTGGCTGAGAGAACCCAGCGAGATCAAGGTGAGGAGAGGCCAGGGAGGAGAAAATGAGCAGCTGCAGGAATTAGTGTTAATCAAGTTGAGGATAGGAGCATTTGGAAAAGCGAGGCATCTACTCGAGCGCGCCCTTTCCTGTCTCCTCTTTAATCCCTGGAATTTCTCACGTCTTGTGTATTTTAGAATGGGAAGTGCCCAGCTTAGAAATTATTTTAAGGTCCTTTGTTCACAAAGGACTTGTGGTTACATTTCTGTAGCCTTTCTCCTCTATGCTAAACTCATCCTTTTCCAGGTAACTGATAAGAACCCACTGTATCTGGAGAAAAAGAGAGCAGGCCAGTCTGCTGAAGGGAATGGTGAGAACCTCCAGAGGGAGCTTGCCCTCAGCTCTCTGCTTGTCTGTCTTGGACTCACGTTAGCCAGTGGGAGAGGATGGGCATGAGGATGGGAATGAGGATGGTGGCAGCACCCTTTGCCTCAATGGTCTGCAGAAGGACCTGTAGGTCAATACTCTCTTCCCTTTCACAACCTTACCAGGCAGACTGGGTTTGTGGCAGAAAGCAAGGATCATTCTGGGTCTTAGCCCGTGGTTCTGAAAGAGTTTAAAATACAGTCCTGATGCACCTGCTGGCCTCATAGACATCCAGTGTGTTCTCGGAGTGGAAGGCGAAAGCCTGCCTTGCTAAATCAAGACAATTAGAAACTCCATTTGAAGTATTTGGGGGAGAGCTGGGAGTGCGAGGATGAAATGGCTGTGTCTACTTTTCTGTAAATTCTGCATTCACGTCTTATTTTAGACCCCTTTAGTTATAGCCTGCAGGACGTAAGAATATAAGCTGTTCAATTATTATAGCTGTAGGGAGAGTCCCTGCAGGAAGAGAAGCATTCCCACCGGCTCTTGGCTTACATGTATTAGTGATACTTTGTGGCTTCTAAGGACACATATAACTGTAATATAGTCTCACGTCACCTGTAACAACAACCATATGGTGTTACACTTGCAACTTCTTAGGAGGAACCGGTGGTCACACTTAGTAACTACATCTTTGAATAGCTGTTGAACATCTCTGTGCCTCAATGTATAAATCTGTAAACAGGGTTGCAGGAGTGCAATTGAATGCTTTGTTAAGCTCTTTTTGTATGTTCCTTCTCTTGAAATTACAGTGCGCTGTTAGACCTGACATGTCGAGTGGAAAGTTAGTAGTAATTAAAACCCGAATCTTCCTATTCTTTGTGTTTTTATTCGTCATCACTGAGGCAGCTTGAGTCGTCATGTTTCCTCCTTTCGCTTTTTTATTTTCTCTCGGGCTGCTTCATAAGACTCTCTGTATGCAATCTCTCAGCCTGTGGTTTCTATTTACATGGGAGGATCACTGGAAAGTGGGTTAAAATGCAGATTTCCCGGTGCCACCTTCAACAACTCTAACTCTGGGTGTATGGTAAAGCCCAGAAGTACATGGTTAAAACCAACTTCAGGTGCTTTTGGTCCAGGTACTGGGACTGATCAGGTGGAAAGCCCAGGGCTGTGAAGTACGTTGTATCCATCTGAGCCTTGGATTGATCACGAAGCTTTCGCTTGACTGTTGCTTATTAAATAGTCAACTGTGTGCAAGGCATGGATCTAGGCTCTGTACATACCGCTGAGGTTAGAATTGGACTGTTTCCCCAAAGGACCGCTGTGCCGATGAGGATGCAGAACAGTCAGTTATGGTCATTTATATATATTCAGAGCTGGGCAGATGTTACTTTAGAGGCAAAAATTACCCTTGTCATTCATGGCTTTTCCCCACGGCACTTTTTAATTTTATTTTATTTGCTTTAAAAACAGCGTTACTATGAGCATTTTATACCTGTGTATGTGGGAAGCTTTCTCATGGAAAGATGTCTAGGAGGAGAGTTCTGAGTCCTCCAGTGTATATGATTTTCAAGTTTCTTAGACACTGCTAAATTGTTTCTTAAGTAATTGGCTCTAGATACTCATCAACGGTATTGCAACAACCAGCTATCATACATTCCTGCAGTATTTTGCCCCTTCTGCTGGGCCGTGAAGGAATGAATCCCTTATGATGCAAAAGAGAGAGAGCTGAATAAGTGGCGTGTTAGGGACTCTGCAGAGATCTTCTGAGAGTGACTGGGTTATCTATCCTCTTTAAATTGCCAAATGTCTCGCAGACCTTAGACGTTCCTTAATACAGTCACTCTTACCAAGAGTGACTGTATTAAGTCATTCTTAAAATCCCAGCTCGGGGATTGCCTTTCAACTTTATTTACTTTTAAAGTCTTTCAAAAGATCATTTGCCTTGTATCTGCTCTGTAACAGACATGCTTTCAGTCTATCACCTAGGACTTCTGTGTGAGTTCCTAGAAATGGCTTATTGGCTGAGAGCATAATGTAATCCTCCTAACGAGGTTAGAACAGAAGTCGGGAAGATGCTCGGAAGCCGAGTTAGTGAGAGAAGTCTTATGTGCAAAATAAATAAATAAATAAATAAATAAATAAACAAATAAATAAATAAATCTGACTGTTTTTAAATATAGTAAAATTGGAGCTGTGTCATTATTTAGGGTGAGTCAGAAAGCAGAACAGCTGTGCCTGTCTAACGTAGCAGGTGCGGGTCCTCAGTTGGTCTCCATAGTGCGAGCAAATTTAGGTCACCGGGAAGGCAGCTCTTGCTGTTCCTGTCAGGTTCTAAGCATCTGAAAAATGATACTGTGTTTGTTCCTCGGGAAAGCTAAGCCTTCAAGGGACCACCAAAGGATGCAGAAAACTCACTAAGTCCAAGGAGCCTTAGGATAGTAAGGTGTCCAAAGGGGTGTGTGTGTCCTTTTCCTCTCCAATTTTCAAAGAGATTTGGCATCTCAACGCCTGCTACTGGACCGTGACATTTTGTGGTGATTCCACGCTGTTTCCTCCAGAGAGCCACCGAAGTACTGGGCAGACCTCATGGCCAAACTAATCAGAGAATGAGAGTCAGCATTCTGAGTTGATTACAGAAAGTGTTTGCAAGGGAAAGATGCAAGAGACATCATGACTCAATCAGTGGTTGGTCATACAAGAAGGAGGACAGGCGTTCAATCCTGGGAACCCTACAGCAGTGCCACCTATATTTCCAGTGTTGGGGAGAAGGAGACACAGAATCCCTGAGGCTTCCTGGCTGTCTATTCTAGCCAAATAAATGATCTCCTGGTCACTGAGAAGCCCTGACACACACACACACCACCACCTCCACCACCTCCACCACCACCTCCACCACCTCCACCACCACCACCTCCACCACCACCCTCACCCCGCCCACTACCCCCACACCACCCCCCCCCCCACCACCCCCACCACCACCCCCACCCCCCCCCCCACCACCACCCCCCCCCCTGCCACCACAACCACCACCACCACCACCACCACCACCACCACCACCACCTCCACCACTACCATCACCACCATCACCACCACCACCACCACCTCCACCACCACCACCACCACCACCACCACCACCACCACCCCCACCACCACCACCACCACCACCACCACCACCACCACCACCACATGAAGATGGAAACCATCTATCTTCCTTTCAGGAAAAACAATTCTGTTCAATTTGAAAAAATGTCTATTGCTTTTCTGTCATGCTTCCAACAGTGAAGTGGACATTGCAGGGGAGGCAGTGATGTAGAAAAAAACCTGATATTTACTTCTAGAAATTTTCAGCCAGACAGACCCTTTCCCTGAAAATAGAATAAAGGCAAGAAGCAAATCACGTGCCTTGTCAAATCAAACTTCTTTCCTCACTCCATTTTGCTTGCAAAACGATAGCTTGCAAGTTTAGCATCAGTGAATTCCAGTCAAAGAAAGGCAGCAGCAAGCACTTCTCCTGGTGGAGTTTGCCAATGAAAACTGGAAAGGTAGCGCAGAGAGCCATTTTACCAATGTAGAGAAGCGAGGCCTCTCACATCAAAGAGATGGCTATCTTCTGGAAAGTGCTGCTTGCTTCTGTATAGTTGGCAATGCAGTGGATTTGAACTGGACTAGTGTCAGCCCGGGGGAGAAAAAAAATGGAACCGGCTGAGCCTATCTGGAAGCAAATACTCCGCAGATGGAGAGGGAAGTGGGAGGTTAGCTCAGACCACTTGATTTTAATTAAGCAGCTTTCATTTTTTTTTTCCGTGAACTTGGAAAAGGAAAAGCAAGCAGAACTGATAAAGTCCATGTGACACTGAATCAATTTCCTCTGGACCTAGATAAGCAGTAGCACGTCTGTGAGGGGTAAGGCAAGAGGACCTGTGTTGCAATTCCTTTACCGGAGTAGGTATGGGTTCTTATTGCTGGGGAGGTGCAGGACGTATTTGAGAAGAGTAGACTCAGAGAAGGAGCCTGAATTAATTTTTGGCAAATGCCTGTAGAAAGGGCAGATGTAAAAGTGATATCGTCTATTTAAAGATGTTTGACAGGACACCTGAGAGAGAGGGAGCACGGCTTCCTGGTTAGAACAGATGGACTGAAGGGTAGCTCCCGCCTCGCTTCCCCAACCAGCTCCAACACTTGCCATTAACATTTAGGATGCAGCCATCCAGAAAGACCAGGAAGCCAGAAGCAGGAACCCTGCCAGCATCCAGGTGTACACAAGGCCAGGAGCAAACTACTTCATTGCCCAGAACTGAGGTTGACTCAGGGATCTCTTCTTGAACCCCCAGAGAGAAGAACTTTGCATTTCTTTCTGTATCTCCACTCCCACTCCAAACTTACCACTGGCTACCTTCCGTCCTCAAGCCCACCCGTTGCTTAGAACGGATTGTCCAGAATATCTAGCAGCAGCCGTTGTTGGGGTTTTAATATTGGACATATGCTGGGTAGGTCATTTCTCCACAGGGGATGGTTTTTTTTACCTCTCGGGGGACATTTGTTAATATCTGTAACTATTTTAGGTTGTCACACCAGTGGAGGACAATGTTAGTACTATGTAGTAGAGGCTAGTACAGCAATCACACGTCCCATACGTAAAAAACAAAACTTCTAGGGGAAATTGGTCTCAGATTGTCAGCAGCAGGATTTAAGCAAAGATCTGATATTTTTGCTGAGAAAGTTGGAAGGGTTGGTTGAACGGAGTCGGAGCAAGCTGCGTTGGCGGATATAATTCTGTGAGTTTTGCTTTAAGCCACTTTTCGTTGGCTTTTAAGTAGAGTCTGTAGACTATTTTCTTGGCACTCGGATTCTTCCAGCCCTAATTGTTAGTCTTCTTATGAGACGTGGCAGGTCAAACATCCGAATCTCATCCTTGTCAGCTGTGATCTTTGAGGCAGACACAAGGGATTTCCTCCCAACCTTCTAATCTCCATCTCCTGGTTTTGGCAGGCGGGAAGAATCTCATTGTCTAATGATCACTTTTGCCTCAGAGGAAGTCGCAGATGGAGTGAGAGAAACAGTGACATATTTCACATTGTCATTGTTTGATTGTCCTCCTTTATTTTATTAGATTTTAATGAAATAATTTCCATGTGTTACATTATTAATAGTGTGAACCTGTTTGTTTGGTAAATTAAAAAAAAACAATAATACATTTTTATTTGAAACTTGCAGAATGTTCTGCACCCAATTGACATACATCTTTCTTCATCGTGGCCCAGGGTAACCATTCTGTTTCTGGGGCAGATGGCACACAGGCTCGTTTTGCTGTTCTGCACCGCATAACGTGAGGTATGGCAAAGAATTTAGCACAGATGCCCGAATATTAGCTGACCTCGAATCGATGGGATATCCAATGCTAAGATTCTGGAGTGTGTGTGTATGTGTGTGTGTGTGTGTGTGTGTGTGTGTGTGTGTGTGTGTGTGCTGTATCGAACATACAGATATTTGCAGCTAAGCTAAACATATTTAATAAGCGTAGTTACATGTATTTATTTAAATTCTCATATTTAAACGATGCACCAACTAAGCAAGATTTATTTTTCCCTTTCAACAGTTGCAAAGTAGTTTTAGCTTATCATATGTGTCTTTAGATAGTGAACGTCATCATCACTGGAACTATAATTTTTTTCCCAATTGGGGTCTCTGGTTGACTTCAAATTCATAATCTCCATCCTCTTGTTCAGTTTCCAGAAGGCTGGACCCCGAAGTATGGGACACCATGCCCTGCTTGGTTGAGCTTCTTAGTGGCCATCTCCCATCATATTTTGCTTGTTTTCAGAGATGGTAACTTTTGAATTGTACAACATGTTGCCATAGGAATTTTTACTAGACCCTATGGTCCCACTCATAGAACTGAAGATATCTTTTTCTACTCTTTTTTCATCTTTTTGTACATACATATTAATGATCATTGCTTGTAATTTTGAGGTCCTTTACTTCTAGTAATGGCGGCTATACCCATTCAAATTCTCTTGAAGGGCATTCTGAAGGGTAGCACCTACAAGCAATGGTGACCTACCTGTCACACCGGGGTCACTGCAGAAGAATTTGTTTTTCATAAATCATATTTTGTTGTTCATAATAAAATAATCAAGACAGCAGCATTGATTCGTAAGACCACAAGTGTGAGGGATTCTCTTCCTTCTATTTTGGAGGAAAAATTGTCAACTTAACATCTGCGCATATAGAGTGATTGCATACTGTGTCATTTGTCTTGTTTGATGCTATGATTCTTCTAACACAGTGGTTCTCGACCTGTGGGTCATGACCTATTTGGGGGTTGAATGACCCTTTCACATGGGTCGCCTAAGACCACTCTGAATATCTGATATTTTACATTACAGTTTGTTACAGTAGCAAAATTAACATTATGAAATAGCAAGAAAAATAATTTTGGAGTTAGGGGTCATGACAACATAAGGGACTGGATTAAAGGGTAGTAGCATTAGGAAGGTTGAGAAGCACTGGACCAACCTATTTACCACTTGATTGCAATTCAGATGCACTGAAAGTCATCTGAAAAGATTTGAAGACTAGTTTAAGAAAAGACAATTTTTTTTTAAAGTTCAAGCTCAGTTAAATTTTTATTGAAATTTTTCTTTAAAATGTTATTCACTGATTCAGTCTGGTTCCTGTTCCAGGCCCTAAAGTATATGGGAAAAGGTACTTATTCCTTAAGTCCAAGCTCAATAATACCCACATGAGAGACACCACAGAGCCCAGGTGTTCTGTTGGTATGACCTCATCCCCAATCTACCACATGTTTACCCCTGGAGAGGGAGCAATATGTTTCTGAAATAATTTGTCGGTGAAGAAAAACATTAAGGGGAAAAATGAATATAATATTAGGCCAGAGCGCATGGATTCCAGGTGTGCATTCAAGATAGCTTTTTGACAAATGTACGCATTTCCTGAGTAATTAAACTTCGCTTTGGGTTGTATCGTAAAGTCATCCAAACAACAAAATGCGGGGAAGGCAGTACAAAAACCACTCCATCTGGATTTCCACCTCTACCCTGTTTACTACCTAAGTGACCTTGAAGAAGTCACAGTTGCTTTTAACTTTCCTTAGAGAGTGCTCCTCCCAGGGACTGCCAAAGACACTCGAGATGACCTCCTTAGAGGGTGCAGGTATTTCCACGTTAGTTGAAACTCATAAGTAAAAGTCTAATAAAACATTTCTAATGATTTAGTGATTATAGTTAGGGTTTTGATTACCAGAGATTGCTTTCTCCCCCCACCCCCATTTTGATATTGAGTGTGGACTTTTTAGGGTAGGGTGATATAGAAGACAATGGAAAAGAATTGAAATTAGAATTCAATTAGAAAGAACTGAGAGCAAAAGGCTTTTCAAATTCTGGAAAAATGGAAGTTACAAATCCAAGACCATCTTAAACTTTTTCCAACTGGACTTTTCCCATGGTTCTATTTTCAATAGGTATGAATATATGTGATTTTTTCTCCCCAAGTTGTGGAGTGCTTTATTTCCTGAAAACTCTTCTCATTAAATCGTCTTATTCTTTATTTACTTGGGCCTATGGACACATCTGGTTCAGGCCAGAGTAAATATTGATTCATGCAGTGAACTTTCTGGACAATAGTTGGAGCAGCTAGCAATTTGAAGCTAGAAGTTTGAGGCCTTTCCCTAAACTCAGGGTCACAGTACCTGAGTACCCAGGGAGTGATGGGTAACTGAAATGGTAGAACAACTCCTGTGATTACGCAAGGAGGTGGGGTCATTTTCAGAGAGGAGAGCAGCAATTCACCTGGAGTGAACCATGTGACATGGTTGGAAAGAGCAGTCTAATTGTCCCTTCCTCTGCATTCTGCACTAACTTCTACAAGTTACTGTTTTCCCAGTGACCTGTGGATAGAAGCACACGACATCTCTAGCCAGCCTGGATGAGGCAGACAGTGGGAATGAGAGAGAAAAGATCTGAACAGGGATGGTGGCACCCTCTTCTTGGCTGACAGACATGATAATGTCAAAACAGAAAAGCATCATCTGGGTAGAAAAAATAAGGCTGAGTGAATGCCTGAAACCTGAACGAGACTTACAGCAGAAAAAGAGAATTTCAGATCTGCAGTGGCAGAGGATTCTCTGACTAAGACATTTTCCATGTCCTGCATGTCCTAGTTAGTGGCTTTCAACCTTCCTGATGCTTCGACCCTTTAATACAGTTCCTCATGTATGGTGGTAAACCATACAATTATTTCCGTTGCTACTTCATAACTGTAATTTTGCTGCTGTTGTGAATTGTAATGTAAATATTTTTGGAGCTAGAAGTTTGTCAAGGGGGTCATGACCCAAAGGCTGAGAACCATGTACTAGAGCTTAGTACTTAGTACTAAGCTTTCACACTCACTGCTAAATACATCCTGTTAGCTAAAGTAGCTAAGAGTTTTGATGGAGTTGCAACTTCCAGGTAAACATAGAGTACGTTTCTAAGGAGGAGTAGGGGCCTCTTCAAAACAAATACATCGAAGGACCTTATCGGAGGCAGCTGAATTCACGGTCCATGTCCAACATGAATTTTCTATGAAGAACACAGGCATCTTTAGGAGGAGAGGAGATTGCAGAGATGAAGTGGTAGCAAGTCTTCTACAAGGCTGACTCGAATGGAGACAGGAATCAAACATATAATTACAGAGAGATAAAGAATCTGGTAGGGAAAGTTCCCTTAAGGCAAGAGAAAGGGATGAAAGGGAGAAGCTATCAAGAAAGATCTGCAGTTATTGAGAAAGGTCAACTTCGATCTACTAAAGTTAAATGAAGTCCAGTTCTCCTTCTCCTTCTCCTTCTCCTTCTCCTTCTCCTTCTCCTTCTCCTTCTCCTTCTCCTTCTCCTTCTCCTTCTCCTTCTCCTCCTTCTCCTCCTCCTCCTCCTCCTCCTCCTCCTCCTCCTCCTCCTCCTCCTCCTCCTCCTCCTCCTCCTCCTCCTCCTCCTCCTCCTCCTCCTCCTCCTCCTCTCCTCCTTCTTCTTCTTCTTCTTCTTCTTCTTTTTTGGTTGTTGTTGTTGTTGAAATAGTGGTTGAGTCTGAAACAGACTTGGACGAGTCAGATCAAAAGAGTCCCAGTGAGCCACAGACTATACTGATAAGGAAAATCCCAAATCTTGACACGTTATATTCAATTTAAAGGCTCCCAAGACAAGATTCTAAAAACATCATTTCATTATAAATTAAGAATAATTGCCACCAGGTTTTTCAATGGGAGTATTAAAGTATTAAAGCAATATTTTAATATTATTAAAGTGTTTTAAAAATCTTGTTAAATGAAGGAGTATCACCTCAGATACAGAATGTTACACAAAGGTACACTCGAGGTATAATAAAATAAAGGTGATCCAAATTAGAGTTCAAAATTTTTACAGGAAATATATCATGGAGGCTTCCAGAGAGGTAACAAATGATTCATATCAGAATTTAATGTACACAAATAAACAAAAGCAGAACAAAAGAGTGTGAAATGGAGCTGGTGTATTATAACAGTGCTTTGTAGCAGAATTTCTTTCCTTTATGAAGATAAGACAGGTGTGGCTTCCAATACAATAGAAGTGTACAGGTATTCAGGATAAAATAAGGACCAGGGTTTTATATTTTATTGAACTTAAATGTCTTTAAATTTGAACAGCCTTATGTAGTTATAACTCTATAACATTCCAAATATAATTTTATAGAACAAACCGATTATGAAAGAGGCAGGGAAGGGGCAGTGGTCAAGATTTTAGACACCATGCTGAAATCTTTGTATTAATCAAAGGAGATAAATCTGGTGTTCTATAGCAAAAAGAAAGACTTTAAATCCTTTGCAGAAACAAACTGAGAAAAAAGTGACATCGAGTTTTAGTTTGCAAGGAAGAACAGCAATGGCAAAGTGACCTGAATAACAGAAAAAAAGAAGATATTTTAAAAAAGAAGCAAGAAGAATGGTTTGGAGGAAATATGAAAGAGAATATCAGGAATAAATTATAATGACAGTAATTAAAGTACATGTGAATTGACTAAACATGTACATCGAGTCATAGAGACGTGGGGGAAATAAGACACACTGTCTACTAGACATTCCAACAAAAGGAAATAAAGATAAAAAGTTAGTTATACATAAAATACAGAATACATAAAAGCATATCCGCTTCCCATTGTCTATTTTAATAGCAGAAAATACAAGGTAAACTGTTAAAACTGTGATAGTTAAAGATACAAATATCACAGATGCAAAGAAAGAACAATAAAAAGAAATTGACCATGTCTCTGATGGAGAATGTGAATTCTTTAGAATACACGAATCAAATACAACTGGGTTTACTGACACACCCCCATGAAGGCAGACTAATCAGGAGACCCAAACCACTCAGCAGAAATAAAGTAAAAGCTAAATAAAGTAAAAGGGCTGTGAAATGCAACATTTCTGAGCAAAGCACAGCCGTTTCAATCAGTTGAACAGCACTTGGACTTGCCTGCCCTGAGGCTGCACAAGGGTGGGGCTTGTCATCAAACGCGGCTCTTGGAAGCACTCACAGGACTGTACCCCATACTGCTGAAAGATGGCTGCTCACAGATTCTGGGGGAGGCAGACATTTTCTTCACTAGTGTGGCCACCAATGAGGCTGCCAGGCTGTAAAGGACAGTTTAGAACCTATGTTTACACGGACAGCCCTGGTTAAATGCAGTGTGTCACAAGACAAAACAGCAAGATGTTATGATGGTTTGTATATGCTCAGCCCAGGAGTGGCACTATTAGAAGGTGTAGCCCTGTTGGAGTGGGTGTGTCACTGTGGATGTGGGCTTTAAGACCCTCCTCCTAGTTGCCTGGAAGCCAGTGTTCTCCTAGCAGCCTTCAGATGAAGACGTAGAACTCTCAGCTCCTCCTGTACCATGCCCGCCTGGATGCTACCATGCCACCTTGATGATAATGGACTGAACCTCTGAACCTGTAAGTCAGCCCCAATTAGATATTGTCTTTATAGGAGTTGCCTTGGTTATGGAGTCTGTTCACAGCAGTAAAACCCTAAAAGACAGATGTCAATGTGAGAAAAGGATTTCTAAGGACCTTTGGATTGACAGGCAGGGAGGAAGTTAGACAATGGGCATGAAAGTAAGTAGGATGCATCTTAAACATGCATGGCATTTTCAAAGAAAATTAATAAAAATTATATAAAATATAAACTTTTGTACTTAAAGACAAAAAAAAACTGAATTTAAATGGCTACAACTCAGATCAATAGATGCCCATAGAGTTTACTCTCCAAACATCAAATGTAGGCACATTCTGTTTCGCATACAGTGAATGTATTATTCTGTTATTTTGCCTTTTTATTTATTTTTATTACTTTTAAATTACATGTATATGTGTTTGTCAGTGTGTCAGCATGTGCACATGGGTTCGGGTGTTTGTGAAGCCAGAGATATTGGACATTCTTGGGGCTGGAGTTATGAGTAGATAGTTATGAACCATCACCCCACATGGGTGCTGGGAACTGAACTCAAGTTCTCGGCAGGAACAGTATATGGTCTGATATCCTTTTCTGGCTTCTGTGGGTACCAGCCATACTCTGGTGCACATGCATCCATACAGACAAAATACTCTTTCACATGTAATAAAAATAAAAATTAAAAATTGTATAGAGTCAAAATCATAACTGTTAAAATTCTTTAACAAAAACATAATTTTGAAGAACCGAAAGACAGTCTCGCACAATAGAGATCAAAATACGTTAATAGCACATTGTGAAAAATAAAGTTGCTGGAATTTGAAAATGTGGTTAAAATGATTAATTTCTGAAAAAAAAACACATTAAAATTACCAAAAGATTAAATATATAACTAAAATGAGAAAAATATCAGGGAAAAGTAAAATGTAATCAAAGACCTCTCTTCCTAAAAGAACTTTGTATTCTTCGGTTTGTTCATTGATGATCTGTTTGTGTGTTTCCTTTAGGTCCAAGGAATCAAATTCAGTGCCTCTCATATGCCAGGTAAGCCCTGTACCACTGAGCTACACTCCACACTCCGCATGACTATATTTCTCCAGTGCTGAGGTTTGAACCCAGGCTCTTATGTGCTCTAAGTAAGTTCCCTGCCTCTGGGCCACACTTCCAGTCCTGTCAGTTAATAGCTTGAGATGTGATTTATCCCAAGTTTCATAAACTGGTAAATTCTATCTTGAAACATTCAGTTCTCCAAGGTATGTCTTCCCAAAGAATTTGATGATGTTTTAACATTAGCTATCTGATATTCTATTTGAGAAATAACCACACTGATGAGAAAGCTATAATTGTGTGTCTTTTTTAAATGGTGTGGGGAGTTCCCCACTTCTGAAAATGTGTAACGTAAAGTTAAAGCTCTTAGCCAATACAAAAATAATTAGACAGAGAAAATATTTATAAGAATCAGAAAGGTTTCAATACTACATTTATTTGCAGGTGATACTACTCCGAAAGAAAAAAAAAAAACCCTCACAGTCAACAAAGCCTTGTATTTATGATAAAACCAAACACAGCTGTTTAATGCTAGAGGGGCATCCGAAATCAATAGCCTTTTAAATGACAAACTTGAACATAAAATGAAAAAATAAGGCATTATTTACTGTAACAACATTTCTAAAACTGCCCAGGAGATACAGTGACAAAGAACCGAGTCATAGCTACAGTTTTCAGACTGTGAGCAGGACCAGGACAAATCTCGTTGGTACCTTTCCGAAGAATTATTTAAGCAAAATGTGGCTGAGTTTAGGATTGAAAATCCTTCCATAGGGCAGTTTACCAGCGTCTTATTCCAAATCGTTCTTAGTATATATGAGTCACGATTACTTACCAAGTTGACTACTCAGAGTAGTACCATAGTATAACTTCTACAACACCGAACTGTGGTCACATTGTATAGACAGTGTTGCAACTCACCACTAGTTTCCCATAGGTGCCCTTTCCTGATGTGCACCCTAAATGGATTCTCTCCTGCTGAGGGCGGGTTCCATCTTCTATCTGTCTTCTCTCATGCAGAACTCAGCAAAAGGGATAGGATATTATCTCTGAGGCATAGGACGGGGGTGGAGGGGCACGGGTCCATCTCTCTTCTGCCCTCCAACCCCCATTCCATCTGATTTCTATCCCTTCTTTTCCTTTCTTCTTCCCAAGGGAACCCAGCTCCCCTGCTATGGGCTGTACTGTGGAGAGGGCCACATGTCAAGGAAATGAAGCCTGTGAGAGTCTGAATCCTGCCAACAATTACAGGAGTGCTTTCATGAAGATATCCTCCCTGGTGGAACCTTTGGGTAAGAATGAACCCCCATGACACCTTTAAGCAAACACCTCCAACTTTAGCCACTCCAGGATTTCTAACACACACAGAGGTAATGCTTATTCTTTTAAGCTTCTAGCTTTTAAATGCATTTTGTTAGACAGCAAAGATAGTTGGGAGAAGTGTCCAAAATAAACCATTAGTCAGAGAGCAATCCTAACTGGCTGCCTCAAAATGAGAACCAGGGTTGTCTTAGTGTTTGTGGCCCCAGTACTAACAACAATAATAATCAAAATCATCTGTGTTCATGTTTGGGGATCATTGGGTTCATTTACTCAAAATAAAAAATGATTTTGTCATGTACCATGATAGCTAGTATATAATGGTTCACTTCAAACTGTCCCATCTCCATTTCTTGTCTTGCCTGTGGCTTGGAGTTGCAAAGCAAATGTTTGAATCCACAGACGTTGTCTTAGGCTTCCCATTGCTGTGAAGAGACAATATGATCACTGCAATTCCTAGTTAAAAAAATTAGCTGAGGCTAGCTTACAGTTTCAGAGGTTAGTCCATTATCATCATAACAAGAAATATGATAGCATTCAGGCAGACATGGTGCTGGAGGAGCTGAGAGTTCTACATCTTGGTATGCAGGCAGCAAGGAGAGAGTGTGTTATACTGAGAATAGCTTGAGCATATGAGACCTCATAGCCCATCCCTACAGTGATACACTTTCTCCAACAGGGCTACACCTAATAATGTCATTCCCTATGGCCAAGCATTCAAACACATGAGTCTATGGGAGTGGGGCATTCCTATTCAAGCCACCATGTTAACTCTCATTAATTCTGGTTTAGAAGGCCAATGCAGACATTCCAAGGGAAGGCTTATTCCCCCCTCACATAAAAAAATATATTTGTCAGGAAAAGTTCACTTAACTTTTAATCTGAAAAATTTAACTTTTAATCTGTAAGTGGTATTTAGATGTGTTCTTGTCATCTTTTTATAGCTGTGACAAAAAAAGATAGATAAAAAATCTAAAAGGGGAAAGTATTTATTTTATGTTAAAGGTTCCAAGGCCTCAGTCTATGGTCACATGGCTGAATGGCTATAGGGTCTATGGAAAAGGCTGTTCATATCATGACTGCCAGAAGCAGAGGGCGAGAGAAAGGGATGAGAGCCTGATACCCCTGCAAATGCATACCTCAAGCAGTCACTCCAGTGAGGCTCCACTGCCTAAACTTTCTGCTATCCTTCAACAAGGCCACCAGCTGAGAACCAAGCCCTCATCACACTTTATAGGAGCTCCTAGATTCAAATTATAACTGGAAGTGGAGGGCCACTTGCAGCCATGACCCCAGAGGGCGTCCCACAGCTGAGAATAGCAGGCCAGGAAATTTGCAAAGGTCCCTGGCTTACAGTAGCCTTGAGAAGGCAAAGGAAAGGCTGGTCAGATGTCAGGACTAGACTGAGGTCTTGCCTGTTGTATCAGGTTAGCCCTTCTGATTCTAAAGCCATGTCATAGGGCTTTTTGCTACTCACAGATGAGAATGTTCTTAAGTGAAACCAGTCAGTTAACTTTCAGGTTATATATTTAAACTTGCTATGGCATATAAATTTAATTTAATTTGGTAGAGGGAGGGGAAAAACTTTTTCAGTTTATCTCAACTAATAACAACTAAAATCAGGAGAATTTCATGAAGGTTGATTCAAGGAACTAGGTTTGCTTTATCAGAAACTTACAACAAAACAAAAACAAACCTATAAAACTTAGTCAAAAACAAAACAAAGCAACACCAGAGACCCAAATCTTCTTTTGGAGTAGTTTTACTTGTGAAAGATTCTGTGAATCTGGACTGACTTGGACCCAATTTCTATAAGTTTCAAACTCACTCAGGTATGTAATCACCCCCCAAAAGCCCTCTTTTATTACAGAGTTTAACTTCAGGATTTTTTTTTCAGGGTCATTAAATGGAATTTCTATGACAACCCAAGAGCTGGTGTAAGAATGAGACAGTGTTGTACAGTATAATGAGTCCAACTATATTTTACCTCTTACTCTTGGTTCTGAAGAAACGGGTGATAAATCTAGGGCGCCGTTCAGCACTCTTCAGGAAATAGTACACTAATGGCCGAAAGTCCAATGAATCTCCCTGTTTTACTCAGGGCACTTTGTGGCCAACTATAGAAACCAACTCTCTCTGGAAATAGAAACCGACTTGGAAAGGGATTTTACTGGAAGGATGTTGGGAAATTCACAGTATTTCCAGAAAAGCTGGAGAACATGATGCAGAGAATGAGCAGGCACCGTGGGTGGTGATGCATGGTGACCTCAGCCAACTTTCATTTGGGGCAATCTGGCAAACATGTTGCTTTTGTCACCGAGTGATGGAGGCCAGCATGTGTTCTGGATGCTGCCGCGGTATGATGCTAGTCACCACTTCTGGTCCCACTGCCCAGCTAAGGGAAAACAATTACCACCACTGAAACTGTGGTTCTGCTCTAACACAGCGTCTTTGCTCTCCTGTTTCCGCCATCATTGGCATCAGTAGCTGACATCCTGAATTGTAAATCACATTAAATTTTAGAGCGCTAGAAAAGTGGATCGGACAGGGTATCATGTGTTCCAAATTTATTTCCATGTCTCCGAGTGTTTTATTTAAAGTAAGGGATGGTATAAAAAGCAAGGAAACAAATTGGAAAGAAGTCGTGGAAAGAGCCGTTTAATGGAATACGTAAAGGGACTCATCAAAGACTGTCTGAGTGTCTGGCACGTGACACGATCACAGGGAAAAGATACGTCTTGCCTCTAACATGTATGTTGGGAAAGTTAGCCTCTTAGTGTGGTGCCAATTCAGAAAGAAGAAATAAACAAGAGCGTTGTATTTCTCCTCCACCCTGTCTCAGGCAATTTACCCAGATGAGTCTTTGTATATCGTACGGTGGAAGAGCATCCAGGTCTGTTAAAGCGTACAATGAAGTAGTTTGGAAGCTATGCTCACCTATACTAATCCCTTTGTTTGGTTCTTTTTGGTGAATTAGTTGTGAGTCGAGCCTTCCTCCCTCTCAATGTTTCACAACCCTTTCAGTGAATCTTGATTTGTTTTTTCCAGTTCCTGTCACCCATATAACCAATCAGACATGGGTTCTGAGTGACTAGAACTGTCATAGTTGTCATCTGGCACTCACCTGGTTTTGTAGCAGAGTCGCAGGTGCCTTTTCCGGAAGGGCTGCACGATTCGTGTGGAAGGCAAGGAGGATAGGAGTTGGAAAGGAGGTCACTAAGAACTGATTCCTCAGTTCTTTCCATGGAAACGGGGATAAATGGCCTGGAGGACTTTTGGTGAGACTTGAACTCTCATTAGTCAAAGACAGATGTTTTTTCGTAGGTGGTCAAAATGGCGTTCTAGGAATTTTCAGAAGTACATTCTTAAAATAGAGAGCCTGAAAGGTAAGATAAAAGAAAATTCACCCAAGAGCATTTTTACGAAAATGGAGAAGTAGAAATTGGGGACAGACAGCCTTTTAAAACATAATTTCTATTTAAGTTAAAATTTAATTACTTTTCCCCTTCCTTTTCCTCTTTCCAGTCCTCGTCATGCATCTACCCTTGCTTCTTCTCAAATTTATAACCTTTATTTTTAATTGCTGGGTATGTGTGTGTGTGTGTGTGTGTGTGTGTGTGTGTGTGTGTGTGTGTGTTCTAAATATATAAATACAATCTAGCACTGGTATGATCACTATTTGTGTTGGTACTATTAAACGTTGTAGGGAATCTGGGTTTAATTAAACCCAAGATTCTTTTCCTAATCAGGCCCCATGGACATGCAGTTAATCACACTTGTACTTCTCTCTGTGTGTTTTCTCTGCTGTTGTACAAGTTCCAGAAGGTAGGGCAAGGCCTACCTTATCCCTCACCTGGAACATATGTGCCTAATGCACACTAATTCCTTCATGCTTGTTAGATAACTGGCAAGTAGAAACAAATGAGAGATATATGTGAATTTTTGTTCCTAAGATATCTGTGGTGAATAGATGGTGAATGGGTAGATGTAGATCCAGCCTCATTCTTTGACAATAAATGACATTGATAGTTATGGCTCAGTTCTAGGATTCTCTTTCTGGTCCATAACTGTTCTTCACGAATGCATGTAAAGAACTTTTCATAAATATTTGTTAGGATATTATACACTTTTCACTGATCATGGCTATGAGTTTTTGCTTCATTTTGGTATAAATATAATTAATTATGAAATCTAGAATTTTCCCAAGAATGTGTTCAGTCTAGAATTGGTATTTTTATATGTTTTGCAGGACTTCTACATAGGTATTTTCTGTAGAATTGATATGCATCCATATTCTCTGGAAATAGTATAAATGTAAGTTTTTTAGAACTGAAGATTTTCAATATTTTTTAGAATTAAAATAGTCTGTATTGTCTAGTATTTTATATTCTCTAGAACTGGTATGTGTGGACATATACATATTTATGTATATATTCTCTAGATTTACTACATTTTATACAACTGTTATCTATATTATCTAGAATTAGCATATCTGTCTATCAATCCATCAACCGACCCATCCATCTATCTATCTATCTATCTATCTATCTATCTATCTATCTATCTATCTATCTATCATATTTGGATTTTGTATGTCCTGTCTAAAGCTGCAACAAACCCTCCCTCTGCCTACTCTAGACTGTTCTATTTTCTTGAGTCAAGAATATGCACATACTCTTTAAATGTTCTTGCTATATAAATATTGTAATGTTTGTGGTCTTTCTATATAAGGACTATAATGTTTGTGTATTTACTATATGAGAACTGTAAAGTTTGTGCCCTTATTATATAAGAACTGTAATGTTTTTGTTACTATATGTGATTACAATATTTGCACACTTACCATATATATGATTGTAATGTATGTGTACTTACTGTAAAAAGACTTTAATATCTTCATGCAAAGCTCAGTTGTGTGGTCATTGTCATGGATCTAGGACTACTGTTAAGTGTCACATAAGAAAATTATCATTTCTGACTGTATTGTGAGTTTTCTAGCTTCCATGCTTGTGTGTCTACCCCGTGTTTTATTTGAGGACTTTTTATTACTATTCTTCTTTACTATAGCTTTTCTGTTCTTTCAGTCAAAACAAAACAGAACAAAACTAAGCCCAATACCACAAGTCAGGAAACAAAACCAAAAGCAAACAAAACCTCATATGCCTCCAGTACCCAAACCTTTAATCCTCTGAACAAAAAGCCAACAAAAGTTAGGTAATACAGCCATGAAAAAAATATTTCTTTCCCAATAAAAAGGTTTCCTTAGCTGTCTTCTTGTTGTTTGATTCTGTTTGATTCCCTTAGCATCCATGATTTGTTCTGGTTCCCAGTGATGTCACAATAGCTGCCATGGGATGATTGTCAGTCTTACTTTGTGAAATGAAGAATGGATGAGTGATAATTGACCCTGTAAAAGATATTGCAGGCTGCTGGGAAGTAGATGTACAACAAGAAGCAGGTGGATTGATTTCAGTCGTGTAGTTTTCCAGACTATGGATTTAGATAAGACATCTCACTGCCAAGACCAAGTCACATCATTGGCCATTGACCTTGTGTGACTCCTCCATTCTGTTCTTGTTTCTGCTTCAATCCCTTGAGTGCGACTGACTGCAGCATCACTGGATCAGCATTGGGGTGCAGACTTGGGTACAGAGCAGAGGAAGTTTAGCAGTGTGAGGGGCTCCAACGTGTAGCTCATCATCCTGGCTCTCACTAGATGGCAAGATAGACTATAGTCTCAGGAGAGTGGAGTTTGATGCTCTTTATGGCATCTGCCTCAGGATTTAAGGCTGTACTCCTGGAATCTTTAATATATGTTTAACAGGTTGGGAAAAAACCCTAGAACTGGTCCCTCTTGCATCTGAAACATTAAGCATTCCTTCTCAGTTCTTTCCCACAAATTTTTCCTCTTCTGTTCCTTTCTCTTTTAATCCATCCCCTCTTCATTTCCATCCCAATCTAAATTTCCATCTGTAAAATTATCTTTGAACAAAGTGGGACACCACAGCCTCTGCAGGTGATGTGCCACTCAAGAAACAAAACTTCTAAGACCTGAATACTCATCAGATAGTCACACCTCAATCCTGTTTCTACTTTCTTCCTAACTGAAAGGGAACATTTATGTTTGGAAAGCACGTCATTTCTAAGTGACACAAAGAAATCACCATTTGGGGATTCTTTGAATAAATACTGAAAATGAGTGTTTTCTTTTCTCCTGGGAAGTCTGATGCATCTGATGCCAGACAGACTCATCCAGAGTTGCTTTTAGCTACTGGTCTGGAGTCTTGAGTCAAGTACTTACAAGTTTTGTGTCCCCAAACCTATATTTTACAGAGCAGTAGCACTCATTTTTTTAATTGGTAATAGAACACATAAAGACATTCTTTCAACAAATAGTTCAGGCAGTTATAATTTCACAGATAATGATGGAGAAGGTCCTCTGTATCATGCCTGTCATTCCCTTACCTAGAAGTCAAAATGGATACATAGTTCTCCAAGACATTCCTATCCTTAATACTTAGCTCCTTTTCTTTTGGGCTTCTGTTTTAACCTTCTCTTGGAATCCTCTCCTTTGATGCAGCCAACCTCTATGTCTTTAACCAATCCCTTGCTGATTATCTTGACTAAATTGTCTTGGCTTGTCACCTTGCTTGCCAAGGTCTTTTCTAGCCATCTGACCAAGTGGCCTTGGCAAAACTAATCCCATGGTACTTCTCACCACAATCTGCTGCTTACAATTTCCATGAAGCTGTGTAAACAATGGCATTTGCTTGCTTGCCCTCTGCATTGTAAGCTCATGAAGGCAGAGTAGGGAATATGCTTTGTGGTGGTTTGAATGGGAATGGGCCCTATACTCTCATCTATTTGAACTTACAGTCACCAGCGAGTGATTTAAGTATTTGGCAGTGAGGTCTGGTTGAAAGAGGAGGGGTGGGCTTTGAAGTTTTAAAAGCCTATGCTAGTCTCTCTGTTTTTGTCTCTTCCTCTCTGTCACAGTCTCTTTCTGTTTTTCTGTCTGTCTCTGTCTCTCTGCTTATGGAGCTGGATGAGGAACTCTTAGCTACTTCTCCATGTCTGCATGTGTACCCACCACGCTCCCTGCCATGATGATAATGCTCTAACCACTGAATGTATAAGCAAGACCCCAATTAAATGCTTGCTTTTTAAAGAATTGCTTTATTTATAGTGTCTCTTTGCAGCAATAGAACAGTGAGTAAGACATGCTTGTTTGATTTTCTGTATTCCATATTCTTTACTTATTCTCTGAAATAAACAATAGCAGAATAGCTTGATCCACAGGGATACAGATATCCACAAAGACATATGTAAATAGTGATGCCACACTTGTCATTTTATCTATACAATATTTTTCTTCCTTTTTATTTGGAGTAAAACCTTACAGATCACTCCATATCAGGGTATTTCACAATGCCGACAACTGTTACAGTATATAGAATTTCTCACAGTTTTTAGAAGTTTCCACTGTAAATGGATAAACTAGGTTTTTGCTTGTCTAAACTTATGAGCAATATTTTACTATGCCAGATATTTCTGTAGGATAAATTCCTAGACATGGAACTATTGAGTTGAACAGGTAATGTATTTTTAACTTTAATGTTTTTAAATGAGTATCTTAAAATGATGTTCCAAGTTCTATTTGATCCAACTACTTTTCTAAGAGTCTGTATTTTCTAATTCTAGTATCAAATATATTATAAGTCTTTCAGTTTTGCCAAACTAAAGAATAAACAAACAAGGACTGTCTATTTTTTAGTTTCATTTCTGATTACCAGGAAATTTAAATGTCTTCAGTGAGTTTTAGTTGCGAATTCTCTTGCTATTGGTTTCCTTTGTGTTCTCGCTGCTGGTTCCATTTGTTATGTTCTTAATTATTTAGTTATTTACTGGGTTTTTCAGAAGTCGTGGAACTTGTTCTCAATGGATACATTACAACACAGCTTTTCTACCTAGCATTCAGGGATCATT
Organism: Rattus rattus; assembly: GCF_011064425.1. NCBI lineage: Eukaryota > Metazoa > Chordata > Mammalia > Rodentia > Muridae > Rattus > Rattus rattus. Next base: position 43,177,429 of record NC_046166.1, read on the forward strand.
GTAGAAGAAGAGGTGGAAAGACGGTAAAAGCCATAGAACAGGGAGTTTGCATTGAGATTGTGTCTTCTAGTAATATGAGAAGCTGCCACGCCCGTAAAGTTTCACCCACATGACCCCTAAACATGAGCCAAACAAGAACAGCAGCAAACCCAGGAGATCTCAACCATACACAAAGAACTACAGGCAATTAAGGAATGCTGAGGGCAGAAGAAATGGTCTTGCCCAGGGAAGAGCACACCGTCTGGTAATCTAATATTAATGCTGAGCCTTGAAAATATATGTACAAGTAACATTATACACATTGCAAAGGTAATACACACACACACACACACACACACACACACACCCCATATAGGTAGATAGATGATAGACGATAGATACATAGATGTGATATATATATATATATATATATATATATATATATATATATATAATCAATTAATGGAAAAAGAGCCCATAAATTTGAAATGTATCCATTGAGAACAGGTTTCACAACTCTACATTTGGATTCCTTGTGGTTTTCTGTAGTGGTCTTTGTTGCAAAGAGAAATTTCCCTGATGTGTGGTAAGGACTGCACTTATCTCTGGGTAAAAGGACAAAGCTATATCAATCCAATTGCATTCATTGTTTTCTAAGTTAAAGTTCTATTTATTGATGTGAGTGTGCATGTGCATGCACAAGTGTATCATTGTACGTATGTGATGATCAGAGGACAATGTGAAGAACTGGTGCTTCCCTTCCCTGTGTGAGTCCCAGGGATTGAACTCAGGTTTGGCAGCCGGTACCTTTATTCTCTGGGCTCATCAGCTATGGTTTATTATTTTAATATTATATTTGTCTCCAGAGAGGTCAGGTACTCTGATGTTTATTGAGTATGTTATATGGTATCATTTTTCCATGTGTGATTTAATTTTTAAGCACTGTAGTATGATATGATTGACATGTAAAGAAATATACTTATTGGTATATTTGGATCACTGGTAAATTTGGATATATGAAAACAATCTTGGTTCCCCTGCTACCATCGAGGTAATAGAAATGCGCCAAACTCCAGAACTTATTTTAATTCTCTCTCTCTTCTATCTATCTATCTATCATATCTATCTATCTATCTATCTATCTATCTATCTATCTATCTATCTATCTATTCATCTATCTTTTGTCTTCTTTTCTTCCTCCATCCCCACCTTTCTCCCTCCTTTTATTCCTCTCTCTCTCTCTCTCTCTCTCTCTCTCTCTCTCTCTCTCGCCTCTCTCTCGTGATAATGTCATCTTAACAAATTTTGAAGGGCTCACCATGACACTGCTTTGTCCCAACCCTGGGAACAGCTATTGTGTTCTCTATTTGAATGAGTTCAACCCCTTTAGGCTTCATATAAGTCAGAGTATTTGTCCTTCAGCTGATTTATTCTCATTACTTTTTCAGCTTCAGGTCTTCACATGTTGTAATAACTTTTTAAAGCCGAGTGCTGGTACGACTCACCAGTAAAGCATTTACTTGCCTATCGTGACTAAGGCTCTGGGTTCAATTCACAGCATCACACAAATAAAAGAGTAATTGTTTTATAAAGGAGGGTGGGGTGTCTTGGTGTAGAAGAAGAGGACTCAGGGGGCAAAAACGGCATGGTTTGCATGGCTGATGACTGGAGATTGATCCCTGGGTCCATGAAAAAGTTAAGTGTTGTGACTTAGGCTCGTCTACAGAACAGAAGAATGAACGAGATATCCTGCCTCAAAGTCAGGTGGAAGGAGAGAACTTTTATAAAGTGGTTCTCTGACCTCTACATGTATGCCTGGATATACATGTAGACATATCACATAAAATTATGAATGAAGAAATTAACTATTCTTGCATATATGGCTGCATCGTATGTTTGTCAATAGTACATCAGTGGAAAATTTTTATCAGACAATGTATCCATATATTTTTGATGGTAATGATTTCTAGCTTTTTTTTACTCAGCAAGGTCACGTCCTTCTCCAGAGTACAGACATTTCTTTGTGTTTCTATGTTACTGTTTATGGCACTTTGAATGAGTATGGCTCCTGTAGCCATTTGAATGCTTGTTCCTCAGAAGGTGGAACTCTTTGGAAAGGGCTGGGGTGCATAGCCTTGTTAGAGGAGGTGTGTCATTGGGAGTGGACTTTGAGATTTCAAAAGTTTATTCCATTTATAGTTAGAACTCCCTTCCTCCTTCCCTTTCTCCTCCTCTCCTTCCCTCAGCCTCTCCCTCTCCTTTACTCCTTCCCTCCCTCCCTCCCTCCCTCCCTGTCTGTCTGTCTGTCTGTCTGTCTGTCTGTCTCTCCCTCTTCCTTTCCTCCTTGCCCTTCGTTTTCACTCTTTCTCTGGCTTTGCCTCAGGCTTGCAGATCCTGGACCCCACATAAGCTCTCAGCTACTTCTTTAGCACTCTGCTTGCTAACCGGCTGCCATGCACTTGGCTGCGATGGTCACCGCCTAACCCTCTGAACTGTGAGGGAACCCTCAATTAAATACTTTCATTTCTAGGTTGCCTTGGTCATGGTGTCTCTTCAAAACAATAGAAAAATAACGGAGACTCTTATAGTCTTTTCTTTTCCGAATAAAATTCCATTTAAAAACATTCAGATTCTTTTCAGTATAATGTAAGTTAATGACGATATATTTTTCAAATGGAAAGTTATAATTTGTAGACAGACATTTCCTCATTCATTTATCATCTTTCTTATAATCTAAAGCCATAAATGCATCTGTATTGATTGTCGTTGTCTCCATTGAGGATTATCGATCTGCTTATCTGCCGCTTAGACCCTAGCTTTGCCTTGGTATAATTAGGTTCTCCCTCACTGAACCTTCAACATTCTGTTTCACTGTGCTAATTTATCAATCTGTTCCGACAAATCCTGTTTGAAGTTTAAGATTACATAGAGCTTATAGATTAAATGGGAGAATTGAATTCATATTAAATTTTGTCAATGCAAATCTGTGCTTATTAGCCTACTTCTATTCACACACACACACACACACACACACACACACACACACACACACAACTTTCGTAGCTTTTTCTGAAAAGAACTAATTTCCCCAGTAGCATTATTTTTCATTTTCAATATATTCTGCTTTTTCAAAAATTTTCCGATTATATTTGCTAATTATTATTAGAGTATTGTAAAAGTTGATTAATCTCTGATGATATTGGATATAACCACTTTGATTAATTCTTGCTTGTTTTTGATATGTGTGTACAGCCTTAGATTGAATGAGAAGAACAGTATACTCAAACTTTGTTTCTATATCTAATACTTACAGTTTAGTTTATAATCTGTTTTACAGAATACACTTGTGGAGTGCGTGCATGTGTGTGTGTGTGTGTGTGTGTGTGTGTGTGTGTGCGTGTATTTCACAATCTGTTAGACAGAAAGAAAGAAAGAAAGAAAGAAAGAAAGAAAGAAAGAAGGAAAATGGACCAGATGTTGAAACAAAAATAGATTTGCATTAAAAATAAAATCAGAAACCCAGGGACTGTGAAGAAATCGTGGCTTGTCACTTTAACACTAATGGATGCCTACAAGGTAAGAGCAGACGAGTGTGTGTGGTTGATAAATCTCGAATGGTGGAGCATATTATGCTTTGCATAGGGTTTAAGATGATATAAAGCACAATTGAATTAAGACACTTACAGAAGACAGCATTTACTCATTATTCTGGTAATGCTGCTAGAAGAATTTTTAACATAACCGAGAAAAGCTGGCCTCTAAAATGCTTTCCTCCAAACACATATAACAAGAACTGTACCCAGCCTAGTTCAGGGAAGGAAGATGAGTCCCCAAACACACAATGAGGTACGGCAGGACAGATCTGAATTGTCTAAATCACATAATACATATGAAAATTCACAACAGGTACACATGAGATGAATGAAATGGATTCCCCACTTGCCTAGATTTCTGGCAGATAAACCACAGGGGTATGCGTATTTGTGTTCTCTGAGGGCATCAGGTGGAGGGCTCACTCATGACTTTTATCATGAAGAGGAGTCCTGTGTGTCCTGTTTGTCATTAAGGACTTCTCTTTCCTAGTCTTTAAATGTTCTTGAGCCAGTGTTTCAATTTTGATTCATTAAATAGTATTCTAATGCAATTATGTTGTATAATTTAGGTCAAACTGGTTATTCCTCTCCTGTGCTCCTGAATCTTATTTCCGGATACCTATTTTACTCTACTTAACCATCTCTGGATGAATTGGGATGCCACGCTGTGGAAGGGCAGTGGATGTACTTTCCTGGAGCAGGTCTTGTTTTCTGTGATTTTCAAGTTCTCACATTAGTAGACCTCTGGATGGGAATGACTCATTTATAATTCGCCATCTTTAAAGGCAGCTCTTGGGGTTATGTATTGGTGATGAAATAAAATGATCTCAATAAAGTGGAAATTGATTGGCATTTTATCACATTTCAGTTTAAAATTATTAAGTTGAAATAGCTGACCTCCTAGGTCAAACCCAATTGATTGCTGGGGTGTCATGTTACTTAGTAATTGCTAAGATTGTCACATTTATTAGACATTGATAATATGAAGAACAAAGGTGGTTCATCAGCTCCTTTTTGCATTTCCTTTTTGTGACAAGAGAGAACTATGAAAATATTCATCTACAAGAAGAAATACTATTTTATCCACCTTCCCAAACTATATTGGATAAAAAACAATGTAACAAAAGTGATCAAGAGTTCTTACAAAAAAGAATTCTATTTCTTTAACTGCTAAGTAATATCATACTTAGCAGACATTAGTTTCTTTAAACTCTAGTCACAGGTAATTTGCAAGATAGGGTTCACTGTCTCCTGGGAGAGTAATAGGCTTTCAGGAATCATGTGTAGACCTTATTTTGGAAGAATGCTCTAAGGAGAATTGTGATCAGGTGTCTACAAATGTGAGATTGTCCTACTCAACCAATTTCAATGTGAGAGTCTTAGAGAATAGTTGACAAAATGGTGTTAGGATAAAGATTTGTTTCCACAGTGAGATCACCAAAATCCACAATATTAAAAGATACACGCATAAGTAAAATGTGAGACTTCACTTAATGTTAAGTATGTGTGTTTAAAAAGCAGAATATATATGAAATTCTATAAATAGTTTCCCGTGTACATTATCTCATATGGAAGAAACAAAACACCTAGTCTCTGTTTTTATTTGCAAACAGTCACAAAGAAACAAGAAACAGCTAATTTTTAAAGTTTTATTTCATAAATAGGTAAATGCTTGAGAAAAATCTTAGTTTTATTTGAATCAATGTAAAAGAGATATTGTATACCTGGGTCTGGTGATGAATACCTCTCATAAAACCACTTAGGAAATAAGAGCAGGAGGGATAAGAATTCTAGGTCATCTTTAGTTACATGTATGCTTGGGGCTAGCCTAGGCTGTGTGAGACGCTGCCTTAAAATAACTAGCTCACTATGTAACTAGCCATAAATAAGCACCCTCGTCCCACTCCCACTTTCCTGATATACAAAGAAAAATTGGAGGGTAAACTATTTTCCAAAAGTTAATATAAACTTTCTGTGGTCTATAAGTCATATAAATATTGGAATTCTAGGGATAGCAGGCTTAATGCTCCTTAATAACATTTATTTAACATTATTAGGGAAAATTTACTCTCACTTTTTAATAAGTTGCTCAGAAGGCAAGAGGTTATTCAGTATTGCAAAATATAAACCCTAGATCTTGAGACATCTAGCTTCTATTTAAAATATGCAAACTACTTTTTTCACTGGTTATGCATTTTATGTACAATTAGAAGGGAACTAAGGTCATTATTGCAATTTTTCATCCTTTGGTTAAATATTTCATAGGATTTATTGATTACAAATTCATGGGTCTTATTATTGGGCATCACAATAATTTCTCCCACGTGCAGTCTGCAGAAGCATTTTACAATGTAATCCCCACCATAAATGCTACAAATCCTGTTAGAGGCTCACTGCACGTTCTGCATACATTTTTCTAGCATGTGATGAAGCAAAGATAGCTGCTGAAACACCATACCATAGATGGATTTGGCTTGGGAGTAAACCAAAGACGTGCTTGGGTATAGCAATGCTTCAGACTCGGTTAAATAGGAATATGCGAGAATTCAAGAGAAGAAACATTTGATGTGAGATTATGTGCCTCCGTATAAGATTTAATGAAAATCGCTGAAACAATTGTTTTAGCCTTGGATGTAATATCAAATAGTCTTTGGAAGGATTAATATTTCCTGAATGAGATATGAATAAGTTTCCATAGAACTCCTTCTGTCTCTGGATAGCTGTCCTATATCCTGTGCTTTTCTATAAGGATAGAAAATGTCTTTTCCATGCTGGAGTTTCTTAAGCAATACTCAAATCTCAGCTTGTAGTTTTTTTCTTCTAAAAAGATGAATCCTACTGACCAGACTACAACCAATGTTCCAATTCCTTTTTATCTGAATAGCAGAATAGGAGGTGACCACAAAAGCAATTTTGCCTGTTATTTAAATATTTAAGATATTAAATTAAGAGCTTTGCATCATAATTCCTAATGTCAATATCTCTAACTCACTAGATTCTCTATTTCAATATTGTGTTTCTTAGCTATTGTGTAATAGTACACTCTGATATTGAAATGTTCCACCCTGTAGCTCTGTAAGACAAGAAAGTAAGCAGCTCAAAATTGTTTCAGGAAGTCCCTGAAACTGACCAGATGCACTAGGCTCCTCACTTACCAAGAGTAAACAATAAAGACAGCTAAAAGTCACTTCTCACATGAGCCAAGCTGCAAAACAGAAGCAGAGACCAGTCAAGTAGCCTGAAAGAAGCAGAAGCCAGTCAAGATGACTGGAAGAGATGGAGACCGAGCCAGCTGGAGGGGACACTCTTCAGCCTGCTTTCCAGTCTGCAGAACTGCCCATAGGCTGTACAGTGTGCTCCATGTTCCCCTCCCCCCTTTTTTTGGTGAGCTGTCACTGATGCTGGGGAGGGCTTTGGTGGTGCAACTGTCTTTGAGTCATTTCTCCTCCTTCAAGTAATCCGTCATCTGTATTCCTGTGAGTAAAGCAATAAGACTCATCGGCTCACCAAGTTGGATTTGGTGCTCTCTCTTCTCTCTGTCTTTGTCTGTCTATCTCTGTCTGTCTGTGTCTGTCTGTCTGTCTGTCTGTCTGTCTGTCTCTCTCTCTGTCTCTCTCTCTCTCTCTCTCTCTCTCTCTCTCTCTCTCTCTCTCTCTCTCTCTGTGTGTTTCTTGTCCCCAGGAAGTTCTGTCTCAGAATATCATCCCCTGTTCCACCTCTTTTGTGGCTTTGTACCATTAAATCAAGCAATTCTCCATATGTACATCTGAGGTGGAAAGAAAAAGCTATCAGGCAGGTCCTTCTTGAGATTGTGATCCTGATGGAGAAAGAACTGCTATGAACTTGAATTGTCATTGGTTCTGTTGTCCACTTTCCTATATGGAATCGCGCTGATGCAGAAAGCCAGTGTGTTAGAGCACAGAGAAAATCGTGGGGAAATGTCTCTGAAGGTCTATCAGAGTGGTTCTTTGAAGCTTCAGAGTAGCTTTCAGAGGCTCTCTGTGCCGTGCTATTATGGTATTTTCAATGTGTCCTCTTCTGTATTATGCTATACAGGTGCTACAAAGGCAACAGCGTGTAGACTCCTGGGACCATAGTGCATGAAGGTGGCAACACTATGCTGTAATGGTAGTTAATTTGTTCTTCTTTCCCTTGTTCATTAAAACAAAACAAATGGAAACAAAAAAGTCAAGTCACTGGTTTCTCTAAGGATGCTCTTTATCAGCACTAAGAGTTATTGATTTTATTGAGCTCAGTTCCTCATGCATATCTTTGTTGGATCCTTCATTATTGCTAATTTTTGCCATCTTTTACTATTTTTCACTTTCTATTTTTAATCTTCAGTCATATATTATAAATATAAGATATAATAACATATATTATAATTGTATATATAGTGTTATATATAATAGAATAACATATTATATATTTTAATATTTAATTACAATATAATATACGATATATAAGTCATATATATGTATAATAGACATACATATAAATGTATATTGTAAGTATATATTTACATATATCAGATGAAGTTGATGAGTAGTTACTTCCATTTGGTGTGGGTGTATGTATGGGTGTGTGTGTGTGTGTGTGTGTGTGTGTGTGTGTGTGTGTGTACCAGGAATAGCCATCACAAGTACATCCTTTGTCAACTTGACACAGAATCAGAATCATAATGCTCTTACTTTAGTTTGTATCTTGACTAATTTGGCTCTACAATCATTCCATTTCTCCATCAGTGTGTGTGTGTGTGTGTGTGTGTGTGTGTGTGTGTGTGTGTTGTTAGTCAGTATTCTACTAATCTTCCCATGCACAGCTCATATATTTTCCCTACTCATTCCCACCTCATTCCTGCCTCTCTTCCTTACACCCCCTTTTTATACTGTTCTTTTTGGCTTATCCTTCCACAGCTCTGCAGTTATAGAAACTAAAGAGGAAGATCTCTCAACCAAAGGATTAGAAGTCAGAAGAGTCTTCTGAGGCTAGAGAGATGAGTCGGAGATTAAGAACGCACACTGCTCTTACTCAGGAGCCCCGATCCATTGCGTGCTGTAGTTCAGCTCCCAATCGCCTGTTACTCCTGCTTCGGGAGGTCCAATGCCTCCGGCTGCTTGGGCATCTGTACTCAAGTGATCACATTCATGTAATGTTTTGTCTATTAATCTTTTAGGTTCCTTTTGCTTTCTACACATTTGTAATGGAGAACCTCATATATGTGTACTGTATTTACATCATTCCCCCTCCTCCTTCCAAGTCTCGGGCCTCTTCCCCATATATTCTCAAATTCATGACATCTTTTCCTTTAATAGTATTGTTACAGGGCTGGAGAGATGGCTCAGTGGTTAAGAGCACTGACTGCTCTTCCAGAGGTCCTGAGTTCAAATCCCAGCAACCACATGGTGGCTCACAACCATCTGTAATAAGATCTGATGCCCTCTTCTGGTGTGTCTAAAGATAGCTACAATGTACTTATATATAATAAGTAAATCTTTAAAAAACAAGAAAGACAACAATTGAGGTAATTATAGGAATTCAAAAAAAACTATACATATCCCCCCAAAATAGTATATACATATATACATACTTACAGATCTAGAAATACGACCCATTGTCCTCTTAGTGTTGTTTGAACACATTACTTTTTAAGGACTTGACAACTTGGTATTGGATAACCAAGTTAAAAGGCTCATTCATGGAGATTAAATCCTCCACTCTCAGAAGCCATTGATTAAGGAGCCTGTAGCTCTTTATGAGCCTTGTGAAATTTTTCACATCCATATTGGCATGGCAACTGGCATCCTTGCACAGGTCTTATTTAGACTACCATACAGCTGAGATTTCATAGGTGTAACTTTGTCACTATATTATAAACAAACAAACAAGCAAATAACAACAATAACAAAACCCACAGTGTTTCAGCAGATGTTCTGGCCACTTGACTCTTACAATCTTTCTGGCCCATCTTCTACAGTGTTCCCTGAGCCTTGGCTGAAGGGGGAAATGTATTACTTCGGGATAAGCACCTGATAGTTCATCATTCTCCACATCTTGATGAGTTAAGAAGCAAAAGCTACACTTATCTGTGGGCATAAGGATTAGCATTTAGAACACAGAATTTATACTAGTTTAGGGAAGTAGCCGTAATAGGTTTTCTTCTAGATTCCATGGCCTCAGTAGTCACGTGTACTTGGCTAGGTTATAGTACCAGGTACAAATATCCTTTTATTGAGTGGGCCATATACCTATTAATGGTTATTGGTAACTTCCTGGGATATTAGCACCACCTACTTTTGAGACTATCTTACCATGGTGTTTATTGTTGTGAGTCATAGGCATCAATAACTGGTAGGACAACTGATTGCTTTTCTCCCTTGGTGTTGTGCAGAACCTATGAAGTCTAGTTCTCCCAGTAGAGGCTCCTAGGTCAGTTCCAACTTAATTCTTACAAGTCCTATATCCAAAGTGTGGGTTTTCCTCAGCAATTCTGTACAGTAAATGAAACAATGAATGGAGAGAAGCTCACAGAGTGGGAGAGCACCTTTGCCAGCTGTAGAGCTGACAGATGATTAATATCAACAATAAAGAATGAAAACACAAAAATTCTCATAGCAGCATCTAACGAATAGAAAGATAGAGCACAGTATAGTGCATTGGATATTATTTGTTGAGGAAAAGAGCACATTTTTGCAATTTTCAGTAATGTAGATGGAGCTGTAGGGCAATGTATTACATGTTTCATTCATGTGCCGAGGTCAAAAGTTAATGTGAAAGAAGCAGAGAGGGAATCCAATGGATTCTTGTCAGAGTCTGGCAAAGAAGTCATGTAGAGCAAATGGTAAGAGGATGGTGAGTAGAGCGAGAGGCCAGTGTTGAACAGGAGGAATAATTTCACATGGTTATTCCACACTAGAACAACAATGGTTGACAACAATGAATTGAAGGTTTTATTTATTTTTAAAAATAAAACATATTTCTCTTACTCATGTACCACCATTTTGCCTAACTACCTTTTGGTTAATGGTGATCCCCCTATATGATGGTTCTGTAAAGGATTTGAGTATTCTCAACACAAAGAAATAATAAATGTCTGTGACGATGGATATGCCAACTAAAAAAAAATGAAGAAGAAAAGAAAATGCTTCACTCAAATAGCGGTTCTCAGCTGCCATGATTTTGTCCCCAGGGGACATTTGGTCAGTTTTTACCATCACAGATGTGGAGGAAATATTATCAACCCTAATGGAGAGAAGACATGTTTGCTATGTAGTCTACAACTAGCAGAACAATTCCTGGACTTAAGGAATTATTAACCCTGAAAATTTATTGATGCTAATGAGCCTCACAGATCTGATTGGTAAAATATTCCCCAATATAGTGCTTACTAATGGAGTGTGTCCTTAAAAAAAAAACAAAACAAACAAAACAAAAAACCATCAACTTATATATATATGTTATATATAAGTTATATATATATATATATATATATATATATATATATATATATATATATGAATGCTTGCAACCTTTGTCGTCCTGAAGGGAAAGTAGGAACATGTCTATTTCTCCTCCTGGGCATATTTCATGGGTTTGGGAATCCCTCAAAGTAGAATATAATCATTTTCATTCTTTTCCTTGGAGTCTGGCAAGGGCAATGAGAATGGACTTCTGTTTGTGTAAGGTTGAGAGGTCTGGCTTATGTTAAAGGAAGCTTTGAGTAAAAGGACTACAGCGAAGACATTTGCCATATATGTGCCTCATGCCCTGGTGCTTCCATTTAAGACAGAGAATGAAAGAAATGGGAAGCCAGCTTCAGACCATCGTGTTTCCAAAATTTGAGAGGCTGGTTCTTAGCACTTGGCATACTCATTTTTCTTAGCACAATGAAGCTTGAGCTTATCAGCAGTTTGTGAAATAATTGCATCGAAGACCTTTCTGATCTAATTTGAATAAAGATTTGAATATTTTGAAATGTCAGGATGTGCTTAATCTTCAAAGAGTACTGCATTCATACAAACCAGTTCATGATGTAGTCCCTCCTTTGACTTTGGCCTTGAAGGGCTCATTTCAGCCTAACGTATTACCATCATTGAAATCATAGACTTTACCCAGGGTAAATGTTGATGGGGCTTCTACATGAGCTATTATGGTTGTTGTTTTCTTCTAACTTCTTACTGCCACAGCTCCAGGCATTTTTGGATTCTTTGAGAGAATAGAAATTTCCTTTTCTTCTTTACTAATTCCATTTAGTTCTCTGTCTCGATTCTGTCTCAACTATGAGAATAAAAATTCATTTTGGCTTTGTTTGCTCATGCAAGTGTTTATGTATGAGCAACCTGGCTTTTGTAGTAGACTATGAATTGGCATGGGGCCCTTTGGCTGTGAAGGCTGTCCTTTGTTCCCTGGCTCAGATATATCTCTCCTGGCTCAGGCTCAAGCATCTCTGTTAGCATCTCCTCCTGTGGTGTGTCGTGTTGCTGCAGGTAGATGCTCTCAGTCTTTGGCCCTAAGCCAATGTACTCAGCAGAAGTGGAAAGTGCCCATGGACTCCTCGCATTCCATTTCCGAAGATCATCTTCAAATTCCCTAGCTTACAGTGGACTGTGAGGGTTGATATTATGGATAAACATGGATGTGTTCTAAGTATTTTGAAGAGAAATACACCTTGTGTGACTTGAATAATGTCTGAATTCTGCAACGTCTTTTGTCTGTTGTAGACGTTCAAAAAAATCCCAGATACGTTCTTTCTATGAGTTTGAAATACCATTTCTTAAAAGCAAAACATATTTGCGAATTACATTGTTGACAACACAATGCTATATACTGCTGATCTCCAAATATAAATGAAATTTTTATGTCTAACTCATTAATAAAAGTGGATTACAGGCAATATAAATTCTTATACTATTTAAAATAAGTACTCAGTAACCCAAGGTTTATTTACCTATAATGGTTGTACTCTAAAGCCTGGTTTGTGTGGCAATATGTGTTGTCTGGATTTACTAGAGATCAGAAAATGTTTCTATGGTGGTTTCAATGTGAAATGCCTCCCTAGACTCAGGCATTGATCATTTGGTCTCCAGTTGATGATGCTGTTTGGAGACATTGGGGGCGGGGGCAACCTTGCTCCAGGAAATACGTCACTGGGGAAGTACGTCACTTTGAGAGTTCAATGTTTCATCCCACTTCTCCTTTTTGCTCTGTGTGTTGAGAATTATGGAATCTCAGCTTTCTGCTGCAACTGTCCTACTTCTCTGTGTCCATGCCTCTTTACCATAACAGACTCTTACTCCCCTAGAATTGTTAGCCAAGACAAACTATTCCTTCTATAAGTTGCCTTGGTCTTCATATTTTATCACATTATCAGGAGAGTAATTTAACATAGCACTTGAGATTAGAAAAACTCTCATAATTCCAGCAGTATTTCATCATAGGAATCATGAAAATGTATTGTATTTAATTAATTAAAGTGAATGTCTAAATTGTATCAAAGCATATAGATCATATATATTTTGATTAATCTAAAAATAATTTAATCTCGTAAATTCCTGTAATATATATCAGCATAAAATGTCCATTATAGATACTTTGGGTCACTAAGTGCATATTTTAGATGGAGATGATGTTTTTACATACTGTATATTATTTCATTTTTAATAATCTCTAATAAAATAGCCCTAATCATTTAAAGAACAATATAACTGTTGTTCCTCATTTTATGGACACTGGTTTCTTCCTCTGTGGATCCATATTCGTTTTGATATTGCTTATTTTTGCATTCTTTCTCTTTCTGCAGTCCTGGTACCCCTCAATTTGCTGTAGTTGCTATTTTTGTCAAAGACAAACAATAGATGGTTGTTCACTTTATCAATGCAGGATGTCTTAGTGTCTTTTCACTGCTAGTGTTAATGGGTGGTATGGTATTTACCTGGTGTTGAAAGATGGCTAGTTTATAATATTGAAGGGAGAATATTGCATGGAGGAAGTTTCCTTTTACTATGGAAACTTAATGGCCTGACAATGGAAGAGGGGTAGTTAGACACTATAGATGGTTGATCCCCAGCCAGGCATGGTAGCCTATGTCTTTAATCTTATCACAGGGAGGCAGGCAGATCTCTGTCAGTTCAAGGCCAGTCATGCCTACATAGGGAATTCAAGGCCAGACAGGGTTATAGAGATTTTTGTCTTCAAAAAAAAAAAGGGTCAAGATCAAGTTGGGGAAAGATTTTATATCTTTTTAATAATTAGGTTAGCAAATTTTCCTATATTTTAAATTATGCTCCATTTCTTTAGAAGGAGAATCTAAAATGTTTGGTCTTGTCTTAGTTTGGGTTTTATCATTGTGAAGAGACACCATGACCATGGCAACTCTTATCAAGGAAAACATTTAACTGGGTTCAGTTTACAGTCTCAGATGTTCAGTCCATTATTGTCATTGTGGGCAGCGTGGCAACGTGCGGGCAAATGTGGTGCTAGAGAAAGAGCTGAGAGTTCTACATCTTGATCTGAAGGAGGACAGAGGGGATTGTTTCTCCACACTTCACAGAGCTTGCGCATAGGACCTCAAAGCCTACCCTCACATGGATGCACTTCCCCCAACAAGGCCACACCTATTCCAACAACACTCACAGCACTTCTCATGGATCAAGCATATTTTAACCACCACAGGTCTCAAATGGTCACCTGGCTGAAAAACACCTGTGCAAAACTTATATTTGGCAACCGTGAGACACCTTTTTCTTTCCTTGTGAATTTCATTTGACAGCATCAGCATGGACCCAGTACTTCTAAAGCAGGGATTCTCAACCTGTGGGTGGCAACCCCTCTGGGATCAAATGACCTTTTCTCAGAGGGCGCCTAAGACCATCCTGCACACCACCTACTCACATTAGGAATCCCAACAGTAGGAAAATTGCAGTTATGAAGTAGCGACAAGAATAATTTTATGTTTTGGGGTCACCACAACATGAGGAACTATATTAAAGGGTCACAGCATTAGGAAGGTTGAGAACCGCTGCTCTAAGGGTGATTTTTTTTTTTACTGCAATGGAAGAGAACACAACTTCAATTTCACTTCTGTTCCCAAGAGCAGCTAATACAGTGTAGATCATACAACAGGAGGCCCAAAATAAGTGAATTAGCCATTACTAAAATTCTAATTTGTCAGTCTTACTTTTCAACCTTCGAAGAAGTAAAATTTCCAGAAACTTCATTTAAAATAATATTTGAAAAATTTTGAATTTACGTCTATGAGATTTTTTGATGCTTAGAATTTGAAAATGAAAGCCGAGAGAAACAGAAAACGTGTCTACTGAGGCTGAGTCACAGATGAGTTTGGGTGTGTACGTACAGGTGAATGTTAGTTCTTTAAGTCTGTACACACAGCACTTTTGAGTTTCATCGTAGTTGACATTTGGGTCATAGTGTACAAGTCAAACTAATGTTACAATTTCAAATGAATGGAGTATTAATAATGTCAAATAATTTTTCATAACATATTTCCAGAATTAGTTACTTATTTCTTTTAGACCTTAGCCTCTGTCTGTGGTGGTGGTTTGGAATGGAATGCCCTCTGTAGGTCCATATATTTGAATGCTTGGTCGTTAGGGAATGGCACTGCCTGAGAGGCATTAGGCGATGTGGAGTTGTTGGAGTAGGTGTGGCCTTGTTGAAGGAAGTGCATCACTGGGAGTGGGCTTTGGTGGGTCTCAAAATCTCAAGCCCACTTTCTCTCTATTTCTTCTGTGTGCTGATCCTTATGTAGAACTCTCAGCTTCTCCAGCACCACGATGTCTGCCTGCAGGCTACCAAATTCCCTGCCATGATGATAATGGACAAAATCTCTGAAAATGTAAGTCAGCCCCAATTAAATGCTGTGATTATGGTGTCTCTTTACAGCAATAGAACACTGACTAAGATACCTTCTAACCCTGCTTCCTTTTCTCCCTTACTCTGTTTCAGGGTCTGGCGTTTTTGAAAACAAACCAACAGACAACAACAATAACAACAACAACAACAACTACTACTACAACAAGATCAAATAGCAAAAGGATTTTGCTGTGCTGTGTAGACTGGCCTAGAACTTATGACCCCTCTGCCTCAATCTCCTGAGTGCTAGTGTTACACTCATGTGGTACTCTACAAAGCAGAGGACCAGTCTGTGCAGGCTGGGAGATTTGCCTGCTGATAATTCTAATTGTATCTTAGTGTGCTGTGTAGCATTGAGTGCGCAGACTAGAAGCTGGGAAAACGCTGAGCTAATGGAGAATGAATTCATCACGAGCTTCATGAAATCCGCACTCCCATCCCATTTTAAGGAAATCCTCTCAGAACGCAATGACCCAGGCACCGTGAAAGCAGTGTTCTGAAGTGAAGTGAGAGAGAGCTGTGTGGTTCCAGATTGCAAGCTTACTAGAGAAGAGGGAGCTGTCCTAGGCTGCATGAGACTTGAGAGCAAGTTCTGACAGCATAGTTAACTGATTTAAAATGCCTAATTAGGTTTCAGGAGTCATTAATAGTACATTTAAGAGAAAAGTTGGCACTAAAACCATAGCATTTGTTTAAAGAGGGAAAAAAATTCCCCTGCATTCCATCTTTTGAAAGGAAACTGGAGTGGTCTGGGTGTTCTCACCGTCTTATGTTGAAACAAGGCACCACTTTAAGATCTGTCAAGTTTAGTGTTTCAAAGACTCTCTGAAGAACTAGGAAGTGGGGTGTGTGTGTGTGTGTGTGTGTGTGTGTGTGTGTGTGTGTGTGTGTGTGTGTGTGTGTGTGAATAAATGCCCCCTTGGCCTAAAATATGATTCTAGCTTTGCCTAAGTGATGTCTGGAGCTTCAGGAGGAGTGTCATTTTAAAGGTACATATCAAAGCCAGTAATTTTCCTTTCAGAAACCCTTATACATTTCCATAGTTTGGGCAATAATCCTGGCCAGATCACAGGTCACGCTAATACCTGTGTTAATGGGTTTTCTGAACAGAACTTGAACAATTCAAAGTTGTTTCCATTGAGGCAAACCATTCCTGTTGAGGTCATTTCCAAAATAGAGGGAAATGAAGTTATCCACCAAAGTTGGCTTTGGTAATACTTTTTCAATTTCCAGCGTAGGGTAAAGGGAGTCAAGAAGTAATGGGTACCATGCTGTTATTCACATAAAATGAGGCTTTACAGGTAAAATTAGACCCGTGTAGGGAACGACTACATCAGGTACTGACAGGGGAGATTTCGTTTTGTTCCAAATCTCATGGAACACCCAGGAGACTGCTCAAAGTTGGTTCCATTCACTTCCTATTGCAACTCAACAGTTAGATAAAAAGAGGAAAATGAACAGAAAGCAAACCACGAAGAACATGTCCTTTCTCTCCTCTGTTCCTGCTGCCAGATACTTTCAGAAATTTAAACTTCGTGGTCATATAATTGAATCTAACTTAATTTTGAAAAGACTGCTAAACAAAACAGAACAAAAAAGGAACAACTCAAGGCACAGGTACGAGACAGTCCCTCTAGGTTGCTCACACAGCCTGGAACTCACATTGTAGCCAGGCTGGCTTCAAACCTCACATCCCCTGCCTCCACCTCCCCAAACAGCTGAAGTGATAGGCTGTTGCCCTCCATGATTGGGTAAAATGAACTGATTTAATACCCAGACCCTAGCAGTGTTTGATGCCTTTGTTATGCTAGACAACAACCACCTCCAGGTCCTGGCACCTCCAGGGCCATCAGCTCAAAGGAGACCTACAGAAACAGTCATTCTCGCCGGGACCATCTCCGCTCGGTGGTTGTCCTGTTATGCTTTTTTTCTTACTATGGATTTATTTGTTTCCAAAGTTCATGTGGATGGGATCATGCAACTTATCTTTTCTGTGTGGATACTTCCACTGAATATCAAGTTTTCAAGGATCATCCATGTTACATATATTAGGACTTCATTCTGTTCCA
The DNA here is from genome assembly GCF_011064425.1 of Rattus rattus. Lineage (NCBI taxonomy): Eukaryota > Metazoa > Chordata > Mammalia > Rodentia > Muridae > Rattus > Rattus rattus. Next base: position 43,194,941 of record NC_046166.1, read on the forward strand.
TAGAATATGAAACATTCCCTTGTCTAGATCTTACACATCCTGTTTATCCACTTGTGCAGTAAAGGCATTCCCCCCTATTTGGGTTGTTGTTATTTTTGTAATGCAATTATGAAATTTGTGTCTAATTCTTTTTGGGGGGTGGGGTGGTATAACATAGGAATGAGATTGCAGATAACATAGGACTTGTATATTAACTTTTGGGATAAAATCCAATATTTTCTGGCTATACCGCTTTGTATAAACAACATAAAAATGACATATAACTTTCCAATTTTTCAACAGCTTCTCCCGTATTTGTTGTTTCAAGGTTAAAATGTTTTTTGGTTTTGTCTTATGTGTGTGTGTGGTTTTTTTTTTTTTTTGATATAGAATCTTGCTATAAATAGCAGAGTGGCTTGAATCCCCAGAATGTGGCCTCTCTTCCTCAGCCTCCTTACAGGGAACACCACCAGGCTTAGCTCTTAGTTATTGTCACAGCTATGGTGTAGGCAAGACATGCCATGTCGTGGTTTTTTTATTTATATTTTCCCACTACCAAATGATTTGGGATTTTTTTTTCTTCTCGTTTTCCCCCTTTTGTATTTTGGGGGGAAAAGTCCAACCCAGTTCTTTTCCTTAAGTTGGATCTTTTTTTTTATTGTTAAGTTGTAAGTTTTTCTGGAAAATCATATTTGTAGTGGATGTTAGACCTCATCAAATACATAATTTGCAGGAGCTTTCTCTTATTCCTACGTTTTTTCCCTTTCTCTTCTCCCCTATCTTGTTACCCTTATCTCTGATGCCATTTTTAAAAACTTTATGGTCAAATCTAAGGTAATCAATATTTATTCCTATATTCTCTACAAAGTAGTTTAGAGTCTTAACCTTTCTGCTTAGGTTATGGGTGCTCTGACCCACCATGACTTAGTTTCTACGTGTGTTATAAAGGAAAGCTTTAGTGTTGTTCATTTGTAGATGTGTGTCCTGTTGTCTCAGTGTCGTTTCTGAAGAGTTACTCCTTCCCAATGAAGGTCTTCACTGTTCTTGTTAGGACCATTCCAATGTATATCCAAGGGTTCATCTGTTGGCTCTTTATTTTATTATATTGCTCTATGTTCCCATCTTTATGCCAGGACTATACTGGGCTGAGTACTACAAATCTGAATACTTTGCAATCAGAGAATGTGAATCCAATCATGTTGCCTTGTTTTTATAACATTGCTTTGATTATTCATAGTCTCTAGAAACTTCACAATCAGCTTTTCTATTTCTGCCCAAAAAACCATTAGGAATTTAACAGTTGAATGTATAGATCTCTTAGAAATCATCATCATCTTGACATTTTATCTTCCAATCCATGAACACATATCATGCCTCCATTTCTTTCTGCCTTTAATTTCTTTTGCTAATCTCCTGTATTTTAAAGCGGACTGTATCCCTGCTTGCTTAAACTTATCTCTCACTATTTTACCACGTTTAATGCTCTCTCAAATGGTGTTACTTCTTACATGACCTTAGTTTTGTTCGTCAACTGCTAGTTTATTTCCATACAGTGGGCTTCTCTTTTGTTCTTGAGCACCGCGACCTTTCTAAACTTGCTGTCACAGCTCACAGCCTTTTTGTGTGGCCTCTTTAAGGTTTTTGACATATTCATATTCATGTCATATGCAAGCAGTGATGGCTTTCACTTGTCTTCTGTGATTTGCATGCCTGGTAATCCTTGCCTCACTGATTGCCCTGCTCAGAGCTTTCAGGGCAATGCTGAACAGGAGGCGTGCCTGAAGCAGCACCCTTCTCCTGCTGCTCATCTTTTGGGAGCCAAGGTTTTAGTCTTTTACCATGGATTGTGATGTTGGCTGTGGGGTTTTCATACATGTCCTTTGTAACTTCCCCGCTGTTTCCTCATCTCATTCTGTTTTTACAATTATGAGAAAACTTTGCTTTTGTTTAAGTGCTTTTTCCCCCTTACCGGTTGAGACAAACCCATATTCCCCTTTGTTACATCAGTGCGATGGGTTAGATTAATCAATTGTTACACATCAAACTACCTCTATTCCTGGGATCATTCCCATTTGGGCATGGGAGTAAATAATATTACTAATTTATTAGTGGTTTCATATATTCTTTTCTGGTGGATCCCTGGCATCTTCAGTCCTGGGAACACTCCTATGTAGTTTTCTTTCTTGTTTGTGATACATTTGTGAAGCTTTGACATCAGTCTAATTCTGACAGCATCACAGACTCGGGAGGTAGCCTTTCTTTTGTGTGTGAAGAGTCTGATAAAGTGTTGATTCTTCTTTAAATGTTTCCGAGAATTGCCAGTGAGGCAATCTTTGGAATTTTATTTGTAAATATTATTAAACATTGGAAGGAAATGTAAACTAACAAAATTTAGGTGCAATTCTCATGAATCCAATAATAATGAAAATGTGTATGTGCAAAAGAAATGCTACCCAGTGACACTTTCAAAGTTGCTTCTTTAAAGATCCAAGGGTGGGGATTAAGGGTATTTGGGGGAGGATACTGGCCATTCAGATATATGGCTAACTAGATTTAACAATCGAAAGTCATATTTCATACCTCACAATATAAATCTCTTGTATACAAATACTAACATCAGCATCATGAACATATTAATTCCAGAAGGTGTAGATCAGACAGTGTGCTCAGAAAGATAGATTAAAAGTAATGTCTGATAAGTCGCTGAGTGATGGTGATGAAGAGCTTTGAGAATCCTGAATCGAATATTAATTCATGTTTAGAGGGAATGATGCTAATGTTTGGATGGCTCCTGTCAGCATTAGAGAGACAGATCATCACAGGCCAACCTTCATGGCCAGAAAGTTGGTGATTTTTATTAACTTTTGAAACAAGTGCACTGCACACAAAGTGCTATTTTGCCTGCTTGAAAATTTAAGGCCATGAGCATCCTGAATTTGCATGATGCTTGGGTTATTGGCAGACCTTTCAGAAGATGAAATTTATATATAGCTTCTGGGTGAATCATACTAGCTTTTTCCAGATAAGGCATTTGTATCTAAAGGCTCGACTTACTCTGCTCTTATATGACAGTCTTTTATTAAAACAATTCTAAAGGTCTTCTGAACAATCTTTTCAGTGTTACCCAGCAGTAACATATACTAGTCCTTGGACTTTAAGCAGCTTATAGGCAGAACTCATCAAATTGTTTTGACTCACTGGCACATGTACAAGTGTTCAATAAATATTTATTGAATAAATAATCCTGTAGTAAAGAAAAGGATTGAACTTAGAATTATATCCCTTTCTATGTTCTAATGTTTGAAATCATTCTAGAAATTATATCATGAAAAGCTATAGCTGTTGCTTACATTCACTTTAGTGTTTATTAATTAAAGCATTGGCTTACCCATATATGGACTAATTGCCTTCTATGTTCTAAATGGCATGACATGGGCTCATACCTGTGAATATAATTTCCCACTGAATTCTTTTCTCAGTCTCTTAAATCACCTTATAGGAAGTAATCATTGTGAGGAGCACCATTCAGTAAGTGTGTGTGTGTGTGTGTGTGTGTGTCTGGATTTTTATAAATGTCACAGGAGTCAATCACTACCTGTAAATGCAGGCCTCAATCTCAGACATATTTCCTAATTACAAGGAGTGTTTCCTATTATTAAGGATTTCATACTCCAATGCATAAAAAAGAAATGTACACACAAAATATTAGAACTAACATGAGGAATTTTTGGTTAAATTAGACAGTGTCTTATAATTTTCTCATGGAATTAAAGCTTTATTTAACACTTGAAATAAGATACATAGCTCTGTGGGAGTGTATCATGCCAGTCTCAGAAGCAAAGGTGTGTTTATGGAAAGGAGTGTTTTAAAAAGAATATTTACTGTCCTCTGAATCCATTTTTAGGGTTTACCTCTCTTTTCTGAGCTTTCTCCAAGTAACATGTAGATAGCCTATAGAGTCATGGTTCCCAGCCTTCCTATGCTGTGACCCTTTAATACAATTCCTCAGATTGTGATGACACCCAACCATAAATTTATTTTCATTGCTATTTCATAACTATAATTTTGCTAGTGTTATGAGTTATAATGTAAATACCTGTATTTTCTAATTGTCCTTAGTGACCCCTGTAAAAGCGTCCTTCAACATTCAATGGGTTGCAACAGGTTGAGAACCATTGCTCTAGAACATTCTTTCACAGCTTGATCATTTTTTATAGACCAAGTGAATAATATCCAAGATTTTTTTCTTATACCTACCTCTCCACTGTACACTTAAGTGTTTCCCTATGTACTTATTTTCTTCTTCAGTTAGTTTATTATTTTTACTTAATTGGCTGTTTGGGAAAATGCAGGTCGTTACATGTAGATGGTGTGATGGTTTGAATAAATATGGCTGTACAGGCTCACCTATTTGAAAGCTTAGTAAACAGGAAGTGCTACTTGAGAAGGATTAGGAGGTGTGGCTTTGTTGGAGAAAATATGTCAGTTGGGGTGGGCTTAGGGGTTTCAAAAGCCCAAGTCAAGTTCAGTGTCTCTCTCTCTTCCTGCTGACTGTGGATTCAGATATAGAACTCTCAGATCCTCTTCCAGCCTGCACACTGCCATGCTCTCTGCCATGATGATAATGGACTAAACCTCTGAACTGTAAACCAGCCCCAATTGAATGCTTTCTTTTCTAAGAGCTGTTGCAGTCATGGTGTCGCTTTACAGCAATAGAACACTGTCTAAGACTGATGCTAATTATAAAATAGATGTCTAGTGAAAATAAAGCAAGTCTAGTAAATTCTTTGTATGTAGACTGTTTTCCTTTAAGGGTTTCTCCCGAGTCTCATTCCTATTTCTTTGTAAGCTGAAGTTTAGCTCATGTAATTGAGTTTATTGAAAAGGTCCTATCCCGAGGTGAGATGGACTTTCAAATAATTCAGAAGCAATGAGGAGTCGGGAAAGAACAAAGGAGGAGAATTCTTGGGCAATCATCTTTTTATTCATATACCCTTTGAAATGGATATATTTTGCTTACCTAAAGAGAACTTGGAGGAACCACTATGAATATGGTCACTGGTGTTTTGGTAAATGTTAGACTTGAACAGATAATAGACTATGAACTAGATGACTCAGGCTGTGTAAAACTTTAGACCTACTAGAATCTGAATTTCCACGATTGAGGATGCTAATTACAGTGAATTCCCTGGCTGAAGAAGACTTATGTAAAGATGTAGTATTCAAGTTCTTTCCCCTGTCACTCTTGCTCAATTCTCCCAATGATAAAAATCAATTAATTTTACTCTATGACAGTAGCAATGGGCAGATTTCAAACTTACAGAAAATAAGAACTAAATATAATTTAACATGGTCCAGGTATAGAGATAACACTGTAAAAATTTGGGTTTTAAAGCATATGATTTAATATAAATTAATTTTGTTAAGGAGAAAAAAATATAAAAATCATCTGGAACTAAATAAAATATTTCAAGAAGAGTTACCAGCCCTCTAGGTAAGGAGGCGCTCTGCTTAGAGAGAGTTTTTATTCTCACTGAACACTGAGAATCGATGTGGCCTTTCCAACTTGGACCCAGCAGAATGGAACAGGGTGGCAAGAAGGCCTGATCTGATATCAAGGAGGTGGCGACCCAAGAATACAGCATCAAAATTCACAAGTGCATCCATGGAGTAGGATTTAAGAAGCATGCCCCTTGGGCACTCAAAGAAATTTGGAAATTTGCCATGAAGGAGATGAGGACTCCAGATGTGCACATTAATACCAGGCTCAATAAAGCCACCTGGGCCAAAGGAAGAAGCAATGTCCCATATCACATCTGATTAACATTTATCCAGAAAACATAATGAACGTGAGGATTCAACAAGCAAGTTCTACATAATGGTAACTTCCATGCCTGTTACCACATTCAAAAATCTACAGACGGTCAATGTGGTTGAGAACTAACCAGCTGGATATCAAATAAAGTTGAATCATCAAGTCCAAGAGGATGATGCAAGCAATATCAGTTCTGGTATAGAATATATTACAACATTGTCTTACTACTGGAGTTTGCTATCCAGTAGCAAACAGTATTTGAGCACCCTGCACAAATTATCATGACATAATAGAGAAGAGTAAAAGATGTGCAAAACAAAATTTCTTTCTCCAAAAAACTTTTGATCCACGGCAATACTGAGTCTTAACAAAGAAGGGTAGCATACAAATTGAGAGGAAATCATCTTGCAAGAATATAAAAGAGTATGGAGCATAGAAGTAAAAGGAGATGGCTTCATGGAAGAGACAGCAGCATTCGTGTGGGTGCAAACACAGAACAGATTGACTGGAAAATACTGAAGATGTAGGAGTTTCAATTGAATGTCTTAGGACCTTCTGGTAACAGAAGAGAAGAGCATGAGAGTGTCTGACACTCAGTAGGAAGCCCGTGGTTGTTAGAATACAGATGAAGAGTGAACATAGATTGTACTAACGAGTAAGAGCGAACATTTGTTTGACACTAGCACAGTAGATTTATATCATTAAATGTAGACCTAATGTCCAGGATAGGCTAGAATGATGTCTCCAACATTAAACAAGCTGGAGGGTCCTGCAGTTATGATCACTGATGGAGCCTTTTGGTGAGAAGGTCATTATAACCATGGGCAATGCTTACCAAGCTCATAGCACATGCCAGGCATGTCCACCGTTGCATAATACCCTGTTTTTACTTTACTACCATCCTGCGATATATTTTCACAGATTCAAACAAACAAACAACAAACAAACAACTAGTCTCCTAAGAACTGTGAACTACAGAGCAGTAATTTAAACCAGTCTAGTAAGATTACTTAGTTTATTACCTAGGTACCTTTGAGAAAGTGTGGGCTCATAAATGTTTTACAGTTACACTTGACATTATAGAATTGCTCCCACATGAGATTCCTAAGTAGTTCTTACCGTATATAATGTTTGGTAACAAGATATTAATGACATCAAGAGACAAAAGCAAGAAAAGAAACCAGTGCTATTAAGGAATCAGAGTTAATAATGAACTGAGTGTTTTCTATGGAGAGTGACTCTTTCAGAGTTACAGTCACACTTTCTATGGTCGTCAGCCTCTTTACAAGATGCCCCATTTCAAACTGGACTATTAATCCCATTTCATCTGCATTTCAGACTCATTTTTACAATGTGAAATTGCTATGAAACACACATTTATCAAATATCACCCACAATGGTATTTATTTAGCATTGCTGTTTTTTTCTTGTATATTGGAATCTTGTTACAGGATCAGTATGGGAACATAGCTCATTTCTCTTTGTGAGAAGCTTTAAAAGTGGGTGACTTGGACTACTCACAACAATTCTTATAATGGCTTTTCTTTCCCCTTCTTTTTCTTTATCTCCAAACCTTTTCATACACACGCTTTCGTTTTTTCAATCTGTGGCTTTAAAACATGAATCCCCATTGAAATGTTAAATTTTCCTGCCAGCTCTTTAGACTAGTATGGGAAAAAATGACCTTGCTTTGGTCTGAGCACAGAAACAATTTGCCCAGAAATTATTTTAACCCAAGTTGTAAGAGAAGTGTAGAAAATGCTTCCTAAAAATTACAGTAGATTTTTATTTTTATTTTGCTGTGAAGAGTGTGTTAGTTTGAATTCTCAATAGAAACAGAACCAGAAACAATAAAATATGTGTGTATGTGTGTTATATAAAATATAATTAACTTCGTATACCTACATGTAAGCAATTTTTGGAAAATATTTTCCTTTAGTTCTTGAAAGCTCTTTTATCATATTTTATGTCCTGAAATTCTAGACTCAAATGTTCAAGCCGTAGTTGTGAAGAGCCAAACGGCTATGCTTTCTTACTGCTATAAACTTTCCCCAAAGACTCTGTTTCCTGGAGAGAATCTGTTTGCATTTAAAATCTAGATTTAGACTGTCATATGTATTTTGTTACTTACTTATTTATTGTTCTGGAAAGGCTTATGGTTTGCTGTCTAGGACATGCTTTGAGCAATGGTCTATGGGAGCTTGGAAGCCAAGATGGAGATGCACAGAGTGGGACTGCTCGGAAGTCATCTAAAAGCTACCTAAAGAAGAATGGTTGTCTTGGGTTACTGCAGCTCTTGTAAATTAGCCCGTTACCTTCATCTATGCTCATGGAAACGCTCCAGATAGCCTTAGTAATAACAGCCCCATCTTAGTCCTTCTCTCATCAAAAGCAGAGAAGCTTCATGTTATCAGCTAAATATGTCCCTTTTCTCAAACTCCCATTTTGAAACTCCCATCCCTAGTACAGTGGATTAAGGAATGTGTCCTTTGAGAGATTATTATGTCATGAGGGTTAAGTCCATTAAGGTGGTTAAGAAATTATGCGTGTTATATTCATCAGGGGCAACAGAGTTTTACATGGTTCTAATATAGAAGTTCTAGATACTGATAATGGTCTAAGGAAAATAAACCAATTTGACTTTATATTGGGATGAGGATAGGAGAGGCAAGGATGGAAGGGTGCTGACAGAAATTCCATTTGGGAAATGTGTAGTTGATAACTGAAACTAAGAAAAATAACCTCAAGAAGTAATTGTAAAATGTTAAAAATCAGAATGTATATAGGAGAATGTTCCTGGGCCTATGAAAGTGGTTTTTAAGGTGCTTGACAAGCCCTGAATTTAGATATCTGTGGGGACACATGTCCCTTAGATACAAAAGAGCGAGGGCAGTGTCTTTTCAGTGGGGCATGTGGACAGTTCAGGGTCGTCGGAACACTGTTCTCTGAAGATCCTCATCCTCCCTAGTCTTAGAGCTATTTCTTCTTTGAAACTCCCCAGTGCATTCTCTGTGTGCTCACTGCCTGAATCATACAAAGCTTCCAAAACTAAAGTTTTCTTTAATGAATTTCTTTTTGCTAGTTTATTATTACAAAAGCAATACCTATTGGTAAGCATCGTAGAAAGACAATGATTAGAAAAATATACAATCCAGAGGTTTAAATCTCCATTAGAACAAAGAATCTATTTGTGGTTACTTTTAATTGACTTCCTGTCTGTCATCTACCAGTGGTGCTACTAGGAGAGTAGTCATCACATGCTTAAAAAGAAAACCAAGGCAAAGATCACAACTACAATAAAACGCATCCTGTTGTCACTATTCACTCCTTTTATTTGATCTCCCAACACTGGCTATCATGGTATTCTTAAATATATATATATATATATATATGTATATGTATATGTATATATATATTTAGAGGTAAATGAAATGTTTCACTGGGGAGTCTGTTTTGGACAATAAATGAGAAAATATCATCTGTGATATAGACAAATTCTGATCTTGTCAACTAATGTGTACCCTGGCTCCCAAAGACAACTTCTGACTCCCAATGGGGACTATTAGCAGAGAAAGGTGTCTGCTGGCATCTGAGCAATAAATCTATTTCTTTGTACATGCCTTAGACCATCAGCGTCAATGCTTTCATAAGAAACAAAACGAATGAGTACCACTGAAGACCACTTTCTTGCTGTTTCTCCAGGGCATCCCTTTTGTCTGAGAGCCACAGACTTCCTTTCTTGAGGAAGTCTTTATTATCCTAGTAAGGGCTGAAAGGTCCCGAAAAGTACTTTCAAGTAGAGGAAAGGAGAAGACCAAAGAGTCAGCTTCATTTCTGCCACCAGAGAACATGCTCTATGTGGAAACTGAGTTCACATTGGCAATGATGTATCTTCATCTAAATTGAACCGGTTTGTGAAGACTACGGAGTTGAGGTTCTCCTCACTTCAGAAGAAAATAAAAGATTGGCTTGCACTGTTTTGGCAATGTTATATTAAACAAACTTGCCTAGTTGATTTCAAATCCAATGCCTGCTATTACCTGCAGAGCATGTATGGGTAAAAGGATCTTGTTGTGTCATGAAAATATTCTTCACATAGAAGAAGGGGAGAGGAGATGGGATAGGGAAAGGGGATAACATTTGAAATGTAATTAAAAATATCCAATACAAAAAATGAAAAACAAAATATTCTTTAATTTAAAGATTATAAATATTCGTTGTGCATGTGTAAAATGTCTAGTTAGTAGTCTAATGTACCTTATAATCTGCAGATTATAAATTTGAAGTTATAATTTGAAGAGTTTTAGTAGAAGAGAATTAGTCTCTTCTATTGTTCTTTTCTTTTTAACATCATCATTTTTAAAAACAAATTATTTATTTTATGTATATAAGTACACTGTAGCTGTGTTCAGACACACCAGAAAAAGGTATTGGATCCCCATTACAGATGGTTGTGAGCCACCATGGGGTTGCTGGGAATTGAACTCAGGACCTCTGGAAGAGCAGTCAGTGCTCTCAACCACTGAGCCATCTCTCCAGTTTCATTATTGGTCTTCTAACCATTGAAAGGTTTCTTGATCCATCTAACTCATTCCAGCGAAGAGGAAAGGAAGAAATTAAATAAAACAAAACAAAACAAAACAAAACAAAAAACCCCACAAAAATCAAAAGACTGCCTTCAAAAAGTCTTGTTTCACCGTTTAGAAGCTTTTCAATTTCAGTGTTGATGAAACTTGCCTCTTCGTGTACTTTGCAGATGCGCTTGACACTCACATCTTGAAAAGGATCAGAATTAAGACCATGGTTTCTTGTTTTCATTTGCCTAAATGTAAAATCTTGATTTTTCCAAATCCAAAGATACTTTTCTGATGTGTGACTCTGGCTTTGGACTTACAGATGTGTCAGTTGTATACCAGATGCTGTAGGTAGAGTCTGCAACAGTGTTGTGTGGCCTCCTGCACATGTTGTGAGTGACCCAAGCAGGACTGTCCTGCTTTCCTTAGGCAAACCTCCCTTGGCAGATGTTTCAAATCGATCCTGCTGGTTTTCCTGCTGAGTCTTGGTGTAGCTTTACAACCTTACTTAACACAGGGCTGCAGGCAACAAGGATACTTGGCAGGCTTCGTTAAGTGAGCTGCATCTTTGACTAGATGGAGACACTGAAGAACAGGGACCCAACATCCATTCTAGTAATACGTACTGCTGTACTTATCAATCAAACATTGATTTTTTAATTTATTTGAGGGGCGTATGGAGAAAAGTAGAAAAGACAATCTGAGATGCCAACATATCACATAGTATGTAATAATTTAAATTTTCTTTTCTTTTCTTTTTTTTTTTTTAGGATTTAACTTGATATGGATGGAATTCATGGAAAACTCTAGAACAGTAGATTTCAACCTGTGGGTTGTGACACTTTGGAGGAGTCACAGGCCTCTTTCACAAACTGTCACCTTAGACCAACAGAAAACACAGGTATGGTTCATAACAGTAACAAAATCACAATTATAAAATAGGAAATAAAATATGGTGGGGGTCACCACAGCCTGAGGAACTGTGTTAAAGGGTAGCAGCATTAGGAAGGTTGAGAACAACTTCCCTAGCATACTACCCCTTCCATTGAGAGCTATTGTTTTTCAGCCAGAAAAATAGGTCCATGGACACGGGAACTTAGTTAAACTTGAAACAATCTTATATATTATTATGCCAGCCTTCTTTACCTGATGTGTTAGATTTCAGAGAAAGGAGTGAGCAGGAAAAGCATCTTGTAGATGATAACACTGTTCAGGCCACACGTCTAGAAACTGCCTTCGGAGAAATAGTTAGAATATACACTCAGGATGCCATGGGCTGGTGTGCCTAAAGAGTTTCATCAAAATCAATTTTAGATTTCATCTCAAAGAAAAAGTTGACTCTTTCAATGCAGAAAAATGCTGTCTTGTCGAAATACTTTAGAAATAATTTTTAAGATTATAGCCATTTTAGAAAATAAGAGATAACTGTAGCCAAGTAATCTGTGCTAAAGATGCTGATTGAATTGGCAAAATAATTTCATGAGCTCCTGTGAGATGCGAGGCTGTGTACTAGGCTATTGGAGAACACGAAAACATGCCTGTATATAAGTAGCTAAGGCTGTCACAAATTAGCTTATGGCTCAGGTAAATGAGGGGGCACAGAACCACAAAAGTGAAAGTGATTCTAGTTAAGGAATTTGTTTTTAGGATTCAACGAAAGCTTCAAGAAATCCAATACGTCAACTGCACTTGTGACACGCTCAAACTATGTTTATGAGTAAATCAATGACCGTTCTGTTAAAACTCAGACTCTTCAGAAAACGGTGTTCATGACGAGTTACTAAGAATAGTGTGCGTGACGACGATGTTGATGATGACGATTTTCATCATTAGCTTTTGGGGAGATGTTGGAAGCAGAATCTTATTCCATAGGTCTAGTGTGGCGTTGGACTCTGTTGTTCCTGCTGTCTTCGAACTGTGCTGTACTGTGAGGTACTGTGCTTGGACAATGAATTTCACAGTTTCTCTGAAAGAGCAGATCATGGTACACCATTCTAGCGCCAGATTCCCTTCACTCTAGCTAACTCCCTGTCCAGATTTATGTGTATAAGTATCTGTACCCTGACTATCTTCCTTACCACTTAGCTGCGTTCGTAGAACAATGTTTTCAAATAATGAGAATGAATGGATGAACTCTGGAAGAGGATTAGCACCGGATCAGTCCAGGTATCAGGCTGAAAAGTTGAAGTGCAAAATCAACTAGTTGCTGGTGTATTCAGGGTAGGGATAAGACTCCAAGTCTTAATTTGAGTCACATAGGACACTTTCCTTTTCTTTTTCCAGGACTAACTTTACCTTCTCCACCTTCTTCTGTGCTTGTGGGTTAGTCAGAGGTTCTTCCTCAATCTCTCTCTCTTGCTCTTAGTACTGGTACTCTAACCAGTAGAGGGAACCACTGGGAATCGAAAGTAAATGGCATACACTTTCCATGCAGTTTTTGCTTCCCTCGCCCCCTTCTCTCCTCATCAGAACTGTGGTGTCTGCTCCTTCCTGATACCCTGATAGTAGAAATGCTAATTGCACCTGATATTCTTATCTCCAAAATGCCGCCCCGATCACCCCAGTTTCTTACCCCCCTGCTGCTTCATTTTGCAAATGATCCCTACACTTTATCATTTGCCCACTGTGTATCGGATACCATCTCTAATCAGAAAGCTCCTGCTATTTCGGCCAAGAAGCGAATGTGATTTGTTATGCATCTGTGAACTTTGAGCCGCTGCGGCAATGCTTTGCAAGGTAATCAGCCCCTCTGTGGGCAAGGGGAAGAAAAATAAGCATTTATTGTGCAGGAGTGCAATTCAGTCAGGGTTCTATAAACTAAGTTAGGGCTTCTCATAGAAATTATAGTCACATAAGGTTAGACCTACTGTTTACTAACAATTTTTAAAATGCCTCAATTATAGTCTGTATTTCATGGCTCGGTTGAGTTCAGGAAAGGCCAGTATTTTTATGAGAAAACAGGATGACTCAAAGAAGCTAGTGTTCCCCAAATGTAAATATTTTTAGTATATATAATGATGTAATTATGAAATAGAAGCATAGAACATAGAACAATTCTATAGAAATTTATCATGGAAGAGCATTCAGAGAAAGTAAAGATACAGTTAAACATCTTAGACATATTTGCAGAATTTTGAAGTCTTGAAACAATTTGGAGAATAAGAGTCTGTGTTAGACTAGTGTTCGATTAGTTTTATTTTTACTGCTGTGGTAAAGATCATTTATGGTGGTTTGAATGTGAGTGGCCCATATAAGGTCATATATTTGAACATTTGGTCTCTAGTTGGTGGAAACATTTTGGGAAGGGTTAGGAGGTGTCTTAGGGTTTCTACTGCTGTGAGGTCAAGTAGAGCAATAACCTGGTGACAGGAAGTGAATCAGGAGCCATGGAAAGACATTGTTTATTGGCTTGGTCTCTGAGGTTAGCTTAACCCATTTTCTTATATAACCCAGGGCCGTCTGCTCAGGGCTAACACAGCCCACAATGGGCTAGGTCCTCCCATATCCATCACTAATCAAGAAAACGCTCATTGGATTTGCCTATGGATGGGCCAATCTTATGGAAGCATTTTCTCAATTGAGGTTCCCTCTTTCCATCTCACTCTAGCTTGTGTCAGATTGACAAACGCAAAGCCAAACCAGTCCCCATCAGGAGACTGATATGCAATATCATATTAGGTTGTTAGTTTGGTTTGCTACCTGAAAGACCTTTTGAGACTTCTAAGTTGAATGTTTTACTTAATAACTATTGATAGTAAGAACAGATAAAGGCTGAAGGTGTGTATTATATACATTCCTTCTTCTGAATCACAAGAACGAGAACATGGTTCCTAGACTAGTTATTCTTATACTTTGTTGATTACCGATATAAAGCAAATTCACTAATCTGTTTTTATATCTATAGTAATATTGCTTCTTAGTCAGCAAATGAGAGTTTACCTTTCCCTGTTGTCCATTTTGGATCAATGTCGGGTGCATTTTATGTTGAAGGAATAGAAAGAAAATGTTCCTTCTGCTATCTGCTATGTAACAGCATGGGAACTGACATTCTTGTCTAGTGATAAAGTACTAATACCTCACTATAGTCTTATAGTTCCTTCTATGTCCCTTGTGGTATGCCCTCCTTCATGTGCTCATCTTCAGTATATATTGTGTATGGGCTCCTTCTGCTCCAGTGCATAATTGTTCTCTTCCCTAGTGTGGAATTCCCAGTATTCTTTCCCATCATCTAAGTAGCTCCAGCATGTCTGACATGAGTGACTCGATGTGCTTGCCTACAGAATTTACCATTGTGTTTCTGGCACTATTCGTGTGGCATGCTTCTGTAAAGCCTTACATCACAATGCAGCTTTGCACTATCCAGTTCCCATTCTAACTTCATTCATGGGACTGGACCTTCTCTTTCATCATTAGCAGGTCCCTTGGAAACTAATTAGCAGCCAATAGTGTTGACCTATTCAGTACTATTTAGAGGTTCACTTGGCAAAGAAGGGGACTCTATGGATAAACTTTGAATGTGCATATGTATGAGGAGAGGATGTATGTGTCTCCACATACATGTGAAGGGTAGAGATAGATACTGGATGCCACCTTCAGTTGCTCTCTAACCTGATTTCTCTAGTTCTTCTCATGTTTGAATGGCAAGTGTTTTGCCCATAGAGGACTGAGCCATTACCCCAACCCCTGAAACCAAGTTTGTTAGAACACAGTAAGTCTAATGAAGTAGAATTCTATTCTAGAATGCATTGCTGTGTGAGAGTGAACTATGTCTGCAATTATAGTGACAGACAAGTCTATGTTCATTAAACATCAGTCAATATTTATTAAGTGAGTTAAGGAAAAAGGCAAATCAAACAAAACCTGCTTCCATACAACAGCCTTTATCCTGTAAAATCCACACCATTTTCCAACTCCACAGTTCTTAGCTAGCTTTTGTTTTCTTTTAAGCTTGTGTGTGTGTGTGTGTGTGTGTGTGTGTGTGTGTACATACATATATGCTTCTCTGTTCTCTCTGGGTTGATTTTTGAATCCTCTGCCTGTATATATTGGAAAGAAGGGCAACAGATGTGTCTGTGTGTACATGTATGTGCACAAATGTGTGTGTCAAGGGTGTGTGTATACTTACTTAGGAAGAAAAGCACACCCACCCACACCTGAGAGTCTTCTGGTCCCTGAAAGCAGCTGCCTTGATATCTTTGCCGCTGAAGCCATGTTCAAGACTTTTGTGCAGGGGTCTGCCTCTGAAGATTCCTCTCTGCATTGCAATCTTCCAGACTTCCTGCAACCCTTCTTGCCAGGGCTGATTTTGCTTCTGTGTAAATTCTTGCTATGTTGAAGGCCTAAGGGTTGTCAAGGTACTGGAAGAGGACAGGGTTTGTTCTTCAATTTGTGAACAACGTGTGGAAGGCACTTAAGTGCTACAGTTTCTCAATCTGCATTACTGATGTGGGCAACATAATAATTCCTTTTACCATCTCACAGTCCATAAAATGAATCCCTTCTAATAGTGTTGGTGCAATGAAAAAAATGTTAAGTTAATTGAACAGACTTGGGTGGCAGTCTGAGTAACTCCTGACTGAGCCTTGGTGGAACGTTCTAGTGCTCCTTAATGCTATGGCAAAGCACTGTTGTGAGAGAAAGTCTAAATAGATCCTTGGTGAATTGCACTCTTTTCCTCCCCCTCCTTCTCTCCCTCTTCTTTCCTTCCTTCTCCCATTTCTTGCCTCCCTAATTCTTCTCTTCCTCCATCTTCTTCCCCCCTTCTCTTTCCTCTCCTCTCTTTCTTCCTAACATTTATCATCATCACTTTTCAGTGGGACAAGTAGATGGCATTAAAAGCGATTTGATGCTCCCCCATCAGCTTCTCTACAGCTTCACTGAAAACTGCTCATTTACACAATTCCAACACTCAGAACCTTATGGTACTAAATTCCTAGCTGCTTTTTCTTTTAAAATAAATATACTTGCTTCAAAGAAAGCTTGTATTTTCCTCATGCCTTTTACTAGTGTTTCAGTCACCAATAAACTATAAGAGGAAAATCCTGACTAAATTTAGAACTTCTTCCCATGGGGTATCTGACGATGTTCTTTCAAGATAAATCCTGCAATGCATTCAAAATGATATAGGGAAACTCTTCTTAAAGATGGGGGCTGGCAGGGGTCAGCTCTTTCTGTTTTTGGATCTGAACTGTGGGGGATAGAGATTATACATTCTTTTTCCAGCAAATGCTATGTTCATGTTTCTCACTTTTTAATTCAGTCTTTTATGATTGTGCAAAGCCGACTTCCAGTTAACTTTATGCCCTTAGAGGCTAAACCTTTGGTTTAAAGCTGTTTGAAGGTTTGGACATGCTCGTTTCTATAATGTATGTACTTTCAAGGCTGTCAGTGACCCAGCATTGGGGAAAGCCACTTTTAGAGTTGATTGACAATCAGCTGCTGGTCTTAGAGAGGGCAAAGGAGGCCACACCAAATAGCTAGGCATCCTTGCTTCCCCATGTTACTCAGGGATGGTGCTGGAGGATCCATCTCACAGGGTCCTGTGACAATGTGAGTGCAGTTGTAGCTTCAGTTCTGCATCTGAGAGATCAACAGCTGACATCTAACCAAACCTTCCTGTGTGCACCCTGCCTTGTGTGGACACCCTGTCTCTGTAAACTCTGGCTCTTTTCTGTTGCTTTCAGCTTAACAGGTTGCCTAGGGCTTTCATCCTAGGTTTTCCTCCTTAAGAGTTTAGTGTAAGTCTCACCAACAGTGTTGGCTTCTTTATCCCTTAATCATCTGTTGTGATCACTAAACCAGTTCTGGAAGGAAACCTGCTGAACAATTTTCTCTGCCTGCACCACTGCTAAAAGACTAAAGAAATTCTAAACCTTTGGAGACTGTGGCTCTGCCTCCTTCCCACTGTAGTGCGGCTGATCACAAGAAACCCCGTCTTCTCTGGAGACTCAGCTCTGCCTGCAATCTCCACCTGAATGCCAAGTCTTTATTCTGACGTCTACACTGCTATTCACCATGAAGTCACTTGAACTCCAATTCATGGGTAAAGTCTAGTTTATTAAGCAAAGGAGGGAGGGGAGGGAGGGGAGGGGGAGGAGAGAGGGAAGAAGAAGAAGAAGAAGAAGAAGAAGAAGAAGAAGAAGAAGAAGAAGAAGAAGAAGAAGAAGGAAGAAAAGAAGTAGTAGAATTAGAAGAAGAAATAGAAGAAGAAAGAAAGGAAGAAAGGAAGGAAGGAAGGAAGGAAGGAAGGAAGGAAGGAAGGAAGGAAGAAAAAAATAACAGAAAGTTTCACCAAGCAAAAGGTTAGGGATCTGCCAGCTGCCCAAGGCCTCAGGTTAAATCCATAGAAGAGTGAAGAAGACAAGAACATGCTAGCAATTTTTCTTGGTATTTATTTATTCAAACTTGGGGTTAAGGATAGAATACTTTACAGTAGAGACATCTGTACCCTGGAGACAGCTGTTTTCCTTAACATTGGATGTGAATGAATACAGCCAGGGTTACGGTGCTATTTGTCTTTTGAAATGAGTTAAAAGAGAGCAGAAGAGACGGCTCAGTGCTTCAGAGGACTTACTAGTTTTGCAGATGGCCCAGGTTTGGTTCCCAGCATTCACATGGTGGCCTGAAATCATCTCAACTCTAGGTTCAGGGGATTATGCACGCAGTTGGTGAGCACAAATTCATGTAGGCTCTCACACACATACGTAAGTTAAAATAAAAGAACTTAAAAAGTAAAAGGTCATCTAGACTGAAGTGATAGTTTCCTTGGCAGATGTGTGCAAAGCCCTGAGTTTAACATCTCCTCTCCCAAAAGGTGGTCATGAAGGAAGGCATTTGCAGCCAAGAAACGACAAAAAGATTTGAACTATTCTAACTGTTGAATTTCCTTTGAGGGATTAGAGCTCAAACCTAGGATGTTGTGTATGCTACACAATCATGTTACCACTAAGCTGAATCGTCACATCAACAGTTGATATTCAAAATCCTTTGTGTATGTGTATGCTTTAGCACAATGAACATATTTTATGTATAACTAATTTTTCTTTACCAGAAAGCCTAAAGTTGACATTAGGATGCTTCAAGGAGAACCCTTTGCATATGCCACTCCAAACCTTGTATGGATTTTGCTGACCAGAGACTGTGATCTCTGGGCCTGCTGCTTAGATTCCTTCCAGAGGTTATGACCTGTGACTCTGAGTAATAAAAGTCCTTATCCCAGCTGAGGAACCAATACTGGTAAGTATATGACAGAAATATGTGAACTGTCCTCCTAGTAAAAATCCATTTCTTAGTAGGGTGGTAGTGGCTCATGAGTTTAATCCCAGCACTCAGGAGGCAGAGACAGGCAGGTATTTGTGAGTTTGAGGTGGTTTACAAAGCTAGCCACAAGAGCCAGGGCTCCACAAGGAAACACTGTCTCAAAAGCAAAAACAAAAACAAAAATCAAACAAACACCCCCCAAACCCAACCAAATCCAATCAATGTCCTAAAAAGGAAGCTTAGGCATATGAAGTTATTATATTAATGGAATAAATGCACATATAGATATTTTTTCTTTTCTTTTTTTAATTGGATATGTTTTAATTTACATTTCAAATGTTGTCCCCTTTCCAGGTTTTCCATTCATAAGCCCCCTATCACTCACCTCAGCTTCTATGAGGGTGTTCCCCTCTCAACCACCCACCCCTTCCCACGTGCCCACCCTGACATTCTCCTATACTTGGGGTTCTAACCTTGGCAGGACCAAGGGCTTCTCCTCCCATTGGTGCCTGACAAGGCCATCCTCTGCTACATATGCAGCTGGAGCCATGGGTCTGTCCATGTGTACTCTTTGGGTAGTGGTTTAGTCCCTGGGAGCTCTGGTTGGTTGGTATCGTTGTTATTATGGGGCTGCAAGTCCTATGGTATCTTCTGCCCCTGAGATCCTCTCTTCTATTTCTTGTATTCTTTTGGTGATGCTTGTGTCTATGACTCCTGATCTCTTTCCTAGGTTTTCTACCTCCAGGGTTGTCTCCCTTTATGATTTCTTCATTGTTTCTATTTCTATATTTAGATCCTGGATGGTTTTGTTCAATTCCTTCACCTGTTTGGTTGTGTTTTCCTGTAATTCTTTAAGGAATTTTTATGTTTCCTTTTTAAGGGCTTCTACTTTTTTACATGCGTTGTCCTGTATTTCTTTAAGGGAGTTATTTATGTCCTTCTTAAAGTCCTCCACCATCATCATAAAATGTGACTTTAAATCTAGATCTTGCTTTTCCGGTGTGTTTGGATATCTAGTATTTGCTTTGGTGGGAGAATTAGGCTCTGATGATGCCAAGTAGTCTTGGTTTCTGTTGCTTAGGTTCTTGCACTTGCCTCTCACCATCTGGTGGTCTTTGGTGTTAGCCAGCCTTGCTGTCTCTGACAGTGACTTGACCCTCCTGCAAACCTGTGTGTTGGCACTCCTGGTGACTAGCTTTCTCCTAGAGGGATCTGTGCGCAGAGAGCTGTTGGGCTGGGTCAGTGGAAACCGGAAGAGTCCTGTCCCAGACTGCTCCTGGGTTCCTGTGCCCTGAGGGCTCCAGGCGGGTCCCTTGGAGCAGAAGTGGTGGTCTTACCTCTGCTCTCAGGTATGTCAGTGCTCCTGGGGACAGCTTTTCAGCTTTGGGTGCAGGCAGAGACCAGAAGGATCCTGTCCCTGACTGCTCCTAGGTTGCTGTGTCCAGAGGGCTCTAGGCAGGTTCCTCTTGGGCCAGGAATGTGAGCAGAAGTGGAGGCCTCCCCTGAGCTCTCAGGATTGTCCACACTTCTGAGAGTCCAGCTCTCTCCTCCATGGGATTTGGGTACAGAAAGCTGTGGGATGGGGTCAACTCCAGGTGCAGGCAGAAAAGCCCAGATTTTTTTTGGCAGTAGTAGCCAGCACCATTGCTCAGTGGGTAAAAACCTTCCTATGTCCAAGCATGGTGACCTGAGTTCTGGAACCCCCATAAAGATAGAAAGAGGACTGATTCCACAAAGTTCTCCTCTGACCTGTATATGCATATGTTATGGCACACTCCCTTCCTCAGCACATCATGTACAACAGAAGCCCCCCCCCCCCACACGCAGTTTAAACTACTGGTTTTCTGTTGAGTAACCTTTGTTTTGGCCGATCAAATCCTTCTGGTTAATTCTGGGACTTTTGAATCAAGAGTCACCTTTGCACGGTAAAAGAAAGAGCTCGGTATTATTCTAGAGACAAGAATGGGGTCAGTGTTGTTCTAGAGGCAAGAGTGCGGTCAACATTGATATGGTAGGCCACCAACAGTTATGTTTCCAGTGGTAGCATGCTTTGTTTGCCTACAGAGGGGGCTTTAAGCACACCCTTTGTTCTTTGCTACAGTTTTGGGTTCTTAGATTCTTATGGATTTTACAGCGAATATCTAGGACATGTGATCTCTTCACAGGAAGTTCATCATGCTACCCAATGTACTAGTCGAGTTTTTCCTGCAGGAGCACACTAGTCTTGGGTTCTGAATTGATAAACTACAACTGTAGTACATATAAAAGTGGAAAAACAAACCTCTGCCTGTCATTTCAGTGTTTTGATGAGCCACCTTTATTCTATTCAGCATTTTGCATCCTTTTGTCAGAGGCACAAGAATTGAGAAATGAATGCAAAGGCTCTTTAAGGGAGAACAGTTAGCTGGAAAAAAACTGAAGAACCCCAAAATTTCAACTTCCCCACGATATCAAGTTAAGGTGTAAAGTTGTGAACTTAAACATTTTAGTTCCTATTTTTAAAGAATCTTGGAGGGGTGGGGGGAAGGAGAAATGATATGATTAAAATACATTGTGTTAGTTAAAATAATTAATCAGAATTTACCTTAAAGTTTGCTCTATTGCTTTTAAGTGATTTTTTTCAAGCAAAATTTTCACAAGTTTTTCAAGCAAATCTTGGTCTCTTAAGATTCTATAAATTGTCTTATTTTGTAGAGTGTACCAAGGAGGGCTCATGAATGAAGGAGATGAAACACAAGCTCTACAACGCAAAAATAAAACAAAAGGAAAAAGAAAGCACACAGACATTAATGGGCATTTTTGTAAGGAATCATAGGACCTCACTATATAGATGGTTCCATCTCACATTTTCTGTACAAATAAGTTATAAAAATCCATCCTCAGAACATTTATTTTGGAAGAAAAGGACTGTCGTATCTACATCTAATGAGCCTTTTACTTATCAATACCTGGTTGTCTACAAATGTGTAGATGTTGGAATACTGATAATCGATACTTGAGCTGCAAAGATGAATTGCCAAGCAGTGAGGTAATAAAAACAAGCAATTTTTTCCCTTCAAGGTCATCATGGTCTTTCATCAAGGTTCTAGTCAAGCAAGTCATCTTGTGAGAGAAAATAACCATTTTAAATAGAAAATCATTAGAAACTAAGAGAAAAAAGGGGAAGTCATACAGATGATGTGTTTTCAAAATTTAAAGGCATAAATCTCATCTTTCCTTTTTTGTAATAATTAATTGATTAATTTTATACCTGGATCACACTTTCCCCTCTCTCTTCTCCATGAAGTGGCTCACCCTCCTCCTTCTCCTCCTCTATTTCTCCTCCATTTCTTTTCAGAAAAGGGAAGGCCTCCCTCTATCAAGTTGCAGGAACACTAGGCACATTCTCTCCTACGGAGGCTAGAGGACTCAGTCTAATAGGAGCAAAGGGTTCCAAAGACAGGAAACAAGAGTTAGAGACAGACCCTGCTCCCACTGTTAGGAGACACATGAAGACCAAGCTACGCTTCTGTAACATATGTGCAGGGATCCTAAATCAGTCCCATGCAGGTTCTCTGGTTGGATGTTCAGTCCCTGTGAGACCATATTCTATCTCCCTCTTCTGTAGGATTCCTAAGATCCACATAATATTTGGCTGTGGGTCTCTGCATCTGTTCCATCAATTGCTTGTTGAAGACTCTGATGACAGTTATGCTAGGCTTCTGTCTGAAAGTATAGCAGAATATAATAAGTAATGTGGGTTCCTTCTGATGTCATGGATCTCAAACTGGACCAGTCATTGGTTAGCCACTCCCTCCATTTCTGCTCCATCTTACCCCAGCATATCTTATAGGCAGGAAAAATTGTAGGTTAAAGGTTTTGGGACTAGATAGTTGTCCTAATTCCACCATTGTCAGTCTTGCCTAGTTACAGGAGACGGCCAGTTTGGTTCAGGCTCCATAACCCCCATTGCTAAATGTGATGATTTGTATATGTTTGACTCAGGGAGTGGCACTACCAGAGGGTGTGGCCCTGTTGGAATAGGTGTGACCTCGTCAGAGTAGGTGTGTCACTGTCAGTGTGGGCTTTAAGAGCCTCATTCTAGTTGCCTGGAAGCCAATATTCTGCTAGCAGCCTTCAAATGAAGATGTAGAACTCTCAGCTCCTCCTGCACCATGCCTGTCTGCATGCAGCCATGTTTCCACCTTGGTGATAATGGACTGAACCTCTGAGCCCATAAGCTACGCCAATGAAATGTTGTCCTTAAAAGAGTTGCCTTGGTCATGGTGTCTGCTCACAGCAGTAAAACCTTAACTAAGTCTCTAAGAGTCTTAGCTTGGATTATCCTAACATATTTCTGGGAGTTTCCGTTATCCTATGTTTCTAGTTTCTAGATGCAGCTCCTTCCCCCCCCCCACCTCCTCATGGTGGCTTGGTCCAAGGAAGATCACTATTAGGAGGTGGGGCCTTGTTGGAGGAAGTGGTCACTGTGAGCATGGGTTTTGAGACTCTCTTCCTTGTTGCCTGAAAGCCTTTAGATCAAGATGTAGAACTCTCAGTTCCTCCAGTACCATACCTGCCTGGATGCTGCCATGTTTCCTACCTTGATGATAATAAACTGAACCTCTGAACCTGTAAACTAGCCCCAACTAAATGTTGTCCTTTATAAGAGTTGCCTTGCTCACGGTGTCTCTTCACAGCAGTGGAAACCCATACTAAGATAGCCACCATTCCAGTTGTGTCTTTCAATACTCTCCTCCTCCATCCTCTCCTTACCTGATCCCTCTCATTTCCACCCACCCACAATCTAGTCCCTCAATTCTATGATGTCTAATGTATTTTCCCTTCTCAGTGAATCTCAGCTTTCTTGCTGCACTTCTGTATTTTTTTTTTTTTGTATAATTATGTTGCTGCTTATTAAATGGTCCAAGGAAGTCTGGAAATAATTTTCCCTTTCTCCTTTTAGAACCTACGGAGGTAAAGTGTTTGTCTTCTCTACTGTTTGTTTATTAAGGTCCATGGTGTTCCCTTAGCTTAAGCTGGATGGAACCCTACCAGGCTCCCGACTGTGTTCACTGAGTTCCATTTGCAACCAGCACAGTGGTGTCAGCAGAGGCAGCTGGAGGTTGCTTCTTGTGTGAGCCTTCAAATTAGTTATTTTGGAGACACAATCTGCCTTTGGTGTGTTTATGAATGTCTCCAAAGAAGGGTCTATTCTCCATGCAGGTTTACCTACAGCAAAAAAAAAAAAAAAAAAAAAAAAAAAAAAGACCTTTCTATGTAGGTTGAGGCTAGGAGGACATTTCTATGACAGGGTGATTCTCTGTGAGGATTGAAGTTTTTGTTTCTCTGCTATCAGGGGAGTTGTTTGTGACATTATACTTTTTGTATAACGAGGACACCAGCTTGCTAATAACTGAGCTGGGGGTATTGTATAACAGTACATTAAGAAAATCGCCCCGAGATCACACACACAAGTCTTTGCTCATGGTTGCCTAACACACTGTAACTTTCCTAAGTAGCTAAATTGACTTACAGATTTTTATGGTATTTATTGCATTTCATCTTAATAAGAAGTTATTATAGTTGAATAACTAATTACTTTACAGCAGGTGTCACAAATCTCACTGGGGTGCCATCAGTAAAAAATGCTTTATGGTGGCTTTCCTCTTGTCACAAGGAAATAATCAAAGCCAGAGCTCAAAAAAAAAAAGCTCTATTAATGCAACAAATGAAGACTTCATTTTCAGTATGTCTTAATATTGTTCCATGAATAAGCCAGCTAGGGCTGGAAACAATAACTCCATTGAAGGGATTAGTAACTAAGCAGAGGGGGGAAAACCCAAAACCCAAAACAACACAAAACACAACACACAACAAGCAACAAAATACTATCTATGCTCATTCAGGACCTGGCCACTCCTGGAGGAGGCCTATGTTTGGACCTTTTGTTTTTCTTTTAACTGGATGGCTTTCCATATATAGAAGGAAAAGGCTTGGTTTTGTCTTATTTTGGACCATAGAATGCCACAAGGATTATAATATGCTAAAACCAGGAAGGTTTTTTTTTTTCCAGGTTAGCAAAGTGTTCTTATGGCAACTTATAGTGGCTCATCCCTGCAATGTCAGCACTTGGGAGCCAGAAATAGGGTAGCAAAAAGTTTGAGACCAGCCTGGTCTATGCATACATTCAACTAGAGCTACATAAGGAGACCCTGTCTCAAAACCAAGACAAAACAAACACACAAACAAACAAACACCACAGACCAAACTAAAAGCACTCATATTTTGACAAGGATATGTAGAAGCAACGATTACAATTAAAAATGTCCACAGCTAAGAATTTTGGTTTTCATTTATAACCTTTTAGAAGGTCAGGAAGTCGGATAAAGGGTAGGAGGTAGGTAGGGAAGCTAGAGTTGGCTCAATCCTCTTCAGGACCAAGTTCTTAGTACAAAAGAGATTTATTTACCCCCCAGAGGACCAGAAGGCATGGAATAAGAGACACAGACAGGAGTGAGGAGATGAGAGAGAAGAGGAAGGGAAGAAGGAAGAGGGGACAGGGGTATTTGTCCCAGAGAGGGACAAAGGACTGTCTCTGGATAGAGAGGAGGCAGACCTGGCACATAGGCAAATGGTGGTTTACAGAGGTAAAGGGGGAACCCTGCGTTAGGATGTGTTGTTTAGTTTAGTTGGCCATGATGTTCGTTAGGCGAGCCAAAGAGGGCTTTGATTGCTGGACTTCAGTACTTTGATAGCTGGCCCTGGATAGTCAGTCTCAGGAGGAAGAAGTAGTCAAACAAGGGAACAGGCCTTCCTGACTAACTTTAGGAATGTAATCGTCCAACACATTACATTGTAATCAATGTTATATATTTGTTTGTAGCAAGACAGAAGGAATGGGAGAGAAAGGACAAGATCTGCCAAAGCCATGCCCACCATGCTCAAGCTGGCCTGAGTCCCGTCAAGGTGCGTTACAGAAAAATATTGGTGATGTAAAACATTAGACAGAAAAGCAAACAGATAATCAAAGACCTCATTACTTTGATAACCAACCTACTATGATTTAAATATAGATATAATCAATAAAGTAACAAAAGGCAAACAATTCATATGATATATACCTTGCTTTTCCTTAGAAGGAGCTGATAGACACATGGAACAATTTACAAAGGGCTTTAGGAATTGAATTATATTTATCTTCTTATTTTGCAATTAGGAGCAAAAGGTTGATTATTGAATTTGCCTTGCCCAGTTTATTAAAGGTATTAGCTAGATCTAATACTATTTCAAATTATAACGATGAATTAACACATACATGGCAATCTTGGTATAACTCTACTTCAAAACTTCATATTGAAACTTAATTTGCCCTTGGGGAAGAAAGTTTTAATTTGATTTCAGATTTAATCTTTTTTAACATTTGTAATGCAGACTGTCTTTGAAGTCATCATACAGGGTTAACCTAAGTTCCTGTTCAAATTCACCTGTCTGCTCTTGTTAAAAAGCTGGGCCTTTACCAGCAGTGAGCAACAACGTGACCTTAGTGACACCAGATCTGCAGAGGAAGCTTCGGAGGAGAATTGGGCGGATTCTTTTCCAAGAGATCCCAGGGCTCGCCTGAGTGGTCCTGACTCAGAAACATAGCTCAGAACTTGATTGCTCTTTATTCCAAGTTCTTCCTGGGGGTCGACTCGCCTAAGACATCAGCTGCTCCTCTGTTACACTGCTGCTGGTGTGTTTGGGAGGGAGAAATGGGGTGACTGTGTGGCTCCTTGGAACCCAGCACATGGCTTCTGCAGCTCCATCTCACATATCCATACCCTTACGGAGTCATGGAGATGCGACATACAGATTCTGTCTAACCCTTTTCCATTAATAATATATATTTATTTTTATTTTTGGTGTTTCTGTGTCTATATGGGGTACCCACAGGGGCCAGAAGAAGGCATTGGAATGCCTAGAGCTGGCATTACGGGTGGTTATGAACCAGCTAATGTGGGCACTGGGAATTAAACTCTGGTCCTCCGGAATAGCAGAAAGCACTTTTACCTGCTGACCCACAATTCCAACTCTTTCTATTTTGTATTCGTTAAAAAAAGTAAATTACTCTTTTTAACTCCCTGGAAGCTCCTCTACTTGCCCAAGACGACAATGTAGGGCATCTGGGTGCCTTATAGAGAGGACGGATTTGTTCATCTGGTATCCCTGGAACGCATTCATGCCCCCGTCTTTGCGCAGGAGGGAGAAACACTTTGGAAGATTTTGCACTTTACTTTCTGAGAGTTGGCAGGAGAAAATTGATCACCACTACCTTAATCCATCCCTTTTGTTTGTAAGAATATGGTATGGTTTGGCCAAAGTTTTCAAGGCCTATTAGAAATGTTATTAAATAAAAGCTCAACTCTGAAACACAGGAGAAAGTTCCTTTAGCGGGCGCTTCGTATACCTCACTTTTCTATAGACAACCATGCACTTTTTTCTTCTGATTCAGTGACATGGAAAATGATACTTGACAATCGATGGTCATTAAACAGCACTTTGTAAATACTGCTACAGCTTAGGGTGGCCATTGATGTCAGGTTGTGCAGAGAAGAATAGAATCAGAGTATTTTAAAAATGGAAGGAAACTTAGAAATAATTTTGCTCAACTCCCTGGTCTGTAGATAAAAGTAGTCATGGAACAATTTGTCATTTTATACCCAATTTAGAAGCTTGCAATATTCTTCTATAAAATGAAGACAGGCAGTCAAATAAGGTGCTGTGGCTTACAGAGACCCTTTATTTGAGCAGCCCATCTAGTCTATCTACTGGTGACTCTGGCGACTTTCCTTGATATGCGTAATCTCAGGTGCATTTTAGACTCTATTCATGAAACTATTGAGCTTTCCTAAAATGTAATTCACATTTTTATAAAGAATTCAACAAGAATACCTTCACTGTATGGGAATATTTTGCAATAAAATAAGATCAGGTGGATAGATCCGTTCCTAAAACACTACGATTCCTGGAGCACTGATAAAATTAGTTGAAAACTGAAAAAAAAATCTTGAAAGGCCAAGACAAAAAGGAATCAAAGATACGAAAGTTTACTTTATATCTCCATGGATAACATGGCGATGATATTTAAGTTTCTGAAAATTCCATCAGAATGTTCAGTTTCATTTCCTAGTCAATGGATGGCCTTGTTCCCTGGTGTTCCATTAAATCAGCTTTGGATCTTCACGGCCCTCCAAGGAGCTTCTAACTCTTTACCCTTCCTAAGAGCCATCTGTTGCATGGAAGTTCCCCCTGGGCCTAACATAAATATTTACATGTGAGTTCATCTAGGGGAGGGAGTGTGCCTAATAAATCTCCAAATTCTGTCCTGCCCAATGTGTACTTACAGTTTATTTTTCTCAAGGTACCACCAGCCTGAAGCTAACACAGTGGTTCTTTTCCTAATTCGTTAAACCATCTAAACAGGTGATTAAAAACCCTAGTGGTCACTGGGTGCCCTAGCTGGCCAGAACTCTTTCCTCGGGGGTTGAAAGATCGCTTATCTAAACAAATAAAGTGGTCATATGAATTGAAAATATTTAGACAATGTTCTTCCCATGAGTCCAATTCAAAAGATGTAGCCCCTCGAGAGTGATTGTCTTGGCATGGTTTATGTAAAGGCCATCAAGTTACCATTGACATGAAGCAAACTGGTTATAAATTACTGCAGAATGCTGTGATATCCATTTTCATTGTCTTCAGAAGTTGGCTTATAAAAATCAAAAGAGTTTTCCCCTGAATATACTTAATAATGCATTCAAGCTGGCATTTTTCCAGATTCCTTTGAGGCCATATTAAATAGAAAGATATTTTAAACATTCATTTTGATGAATGGCATGTGCATAATGACCTTGTGCAATCTACAGACTCTGCAGTAAAAGCATTGACTAACAGAGAATTTATCATTGAAATTAGTTTTTAGTATACTTAATATCTATCTATCTATCTATCTATCTATCTATCTATCTATCTATCTATCTATCTATCTAGTATGGCCTTTATTTCAATTTCAGAGAGGTTTTTATGTTTGTGAAATTCCCAAATGTTTGCTGCTAAAAACTAGAAAGATAAAAGTAAAGGTGAAGATAAAATTAAAGAACAATTTTCAGTTTTGAAAAATATCTACTGTTTTGGTACAGATACTTTAAGTGAAATATATGCATGTACATCTTAAATATTTATTTAAATTTATATACTTAGTTAAGTTTATTTCTATAAGCCTAAAGTTAAATAGCACTCATTGTTATCTACTATTTTTATATCATTTATATTTAATGTAAATGATTAGAAATGTATAATGTATTTAATGTCAGTATAAATTGTATGGAAGCATCATAATTTATTGATATCTATGATATTTAGGCTGTTTCTCCTTTTCTTTTGAGGTGATTCTTGGATGAATATTCATGCACCTGAATCACGTTAAATCCTTTCTCAAGACATTTTAGCACACCCAAATATGGCCATATTACGTCAGATTTCTAGAAGTAGGTTTCACATAGATGAGAGGTGTGAAATAGCTCCTGTGGGGAAGTGTTCAAGTGGTTCTCCCTAAATTTTGTCCCCTTGTTGCTTCAGAACATCGGTCCAGCTTGATCTGTGTCTCTTGCCTCAATAAATTTGATGTACTCTAGTAATAAATTATAAGAAATATATTCTGTGAATAAAAATGTTTTCTACTGACATAGTATATAAATCTTGTTTTAACTAGTCTCACAAGTCGTATTGTCTTTAGAGTGTGCAGGGTGTTTTGTTCAGGAAGAATTGAGGATGTATTCTCTTCCTTTTCAGTTTCACCTCTGAGTTTTCTCCTAAGCTGTCCTCTCCTTACTGGGTTGAGGTTCTTGACTATGGCCTTGATTCTGGTCTTCTGTGACTGTGGGTCGTTCCCAGCTTCTCTGTTCTCCTTTCCTCTCCTGAGCCCAGTTTCATTCTCAAGCCAGACAACTACTCTTGCCCTTTGCAGAGCACATTAGCTACCCCTTCCTTGCATTCTTCAAAGTCTTACTTCAGTATATATGTATATATATGACTTTCTCTCTATATATACATATATATATACATATATATCCTTATTTTCAGATAGTTCAACACATTATATTCTTTTTAAATGTGTTTGTCTATGCTATATGCATGCATGTGTGTTCACATGTATATGAACATACATTTGCGCATGTGTGTATGCAAAAGAGGGAAAGAAGAGAGAGGGGGATGGGGGGAGGGAAGTGTCCTTCACTTTCTGTTTTCAGGTTGAGTATCTCACTTGTCCCAGAGGTTGCTGATTCTGGTTAATATAACCAAACCTCCTCACTGCAGGAGCCCTTTTTCTCTGTCTCTTGAGTGTTGGGATTGTAGGTGGCAGCTTTTATGTTGGTATGGAGGGTCCAAACTCTGGTCCTCAGGCTTTTACAGCAAACACTTTATCCTCTTAGCCATCCCCCCAGACCCAATTAATTGACTGGTGGATTGATTGATTGGTTTCCTAGTCATTTGACTTCTCAGTTATGTAAAAAATGTGCATAGCTTCTCTCAACGGCGCTTTCTACTAGACGGAACCCTTCAGCTAGTTGGGTTTCTCTTGTTCATTTTGGCATCAAGACTTTTGGTTCCAGAATCTGACGCTATTTGCAGCAATTGGTGCTTCTTTAGGAGATAAAGTGTCAATACCACCTCCAGCAACATGGCAGGTTTAGACATGTTCTTTGTGGAGATCTCGTTGGCTTTCAGAACTCTGAAAAGCTGATACTGGAGAGATGGGTCAGCTTTATCCCCAGCTCTAAGAGACCAAGTGCCCTCTTCTGGTTTTTCTATGGGCTGCACACACGTGAGCATGCGTACCTACATACATACAGACATGCACTTAAAATTTTGAGGAATCTAAAGCTTTAGTCACTTTAGACAAATAAAATATGTACAATTAGCATATATATGTGTGTGTTTATTACATTCTACTCTTGTAATTTATCTAATATATATTGTATATTGTACATATATATTGTATTATACATATATATATATATATATATATATATAATAGTGCTAGTTAGTTTGGCTTTAAAAGGTATGGAGTTTGTAAGACTTTCATCAATTTTTAAAATACTACTATACTTTGCCTTTTAGAATGCAATAAAAACACCTCCCAATTATATAAAAGGGTAGGGTCTATGCTATTGAATTATAGTCTTCATTGATAGGAATATGTTGACACTCCCTGAGATTTCATCTCTTTCACCTCTAATTTTAATCAACAAACCTGACTTGGGTGGTGTGGTCCCTATCCCTGGTTGCATTTAAACGTCTATTGGGCTTTGCGTGTCTAATGACTGCAGTCACCATTCCACTACAGAAGCAGATGCCTTATGAATTATAGATTTTTGCATAACCCAAGTCAATGGGCATGGGTTCATTTGGATTTTAATAATTCAGGACTAATCTGCTGTAGTTAGAGGGGGACAGCTCTACCTTTCATGGCAAAATAGTAAAGAGTGGGCATATGGGATTCATGGTTTACTCTGTAAGACTTTAAAGGGTTAAAGCTACACCACACAGTAGATGTAAGCTGCATAGGCTGGTACTCACATGGAAATCCATGCGAGAATGGTGCCTACGTTCTATCCATAACAATAATAAGCAGTCTCTTTTGCAGCTTGAGAGTCAAACTGTATATGCTTCAGGAATGTGGAATCTGTATTAGAATATGCAATGTTTCCACCATAGGCATAATTATTTTATGGTTGTGCTAGGCTGAATAATGGCCTCCCCAGAGATGTCTGCATCATCATCCTAGGGATTTGTGAATGCTTCTTTACATGGCAAAGGGGATTTACAGGAGTCTTAAAATGAGGATCTCAGTATGGCAGGATCATTTGGGATATGACAGTCTTTAATGGGACAAACTACCTGTGAAAATTCAACATAAAAAGGAAGAAAGATTTGATTTTAGTGCATTGTTTCAGTGGCTTCATTCCAGAGGTGGTTAGCTCGTTACCTCGCTGCTGTGGCAAAGTAGAGCATCGTATGAGAAGCACATTATAAAAACCTGCTCACTTCTAAGTAGTGGTTGCGAAATCAAAAGAGAGGAAGAGTCAGGCTCCCCAGTTACTCTTCCATTGCATTCTCCCAACATCTTACTTCCTTTTGGTGGGTGGGCTCTACCCACCAAAGGTTTTACATCTTGTAATAACATGACAGGTTCAACAACAACAACAACAAAAATCTGTGGACGTAAGCCAATAAGAAAATTTAAGACCCAAACCGCAGTACCCTAATGGCTCAGGTGGCCTTTAAATCTAATTATAGGAATCCACAGAGAACAAAGATACTTGACTACAGAATTCAAAGGCAACGTGATGGCAGAGGAATGTGAAATGTCTTTGAGTGCATGTGGTCACTAGAAGTTGGAAAGGCAGGGAAAATGGATTCTCTCTGTGAACTTTCCTAGAAGGGTATGAGAACATTATTTGAGAATGAGTCCTTCAGAGCCATTTTACAGAGAAGAAGTAAAGTTTGGATTGCAACGGGAGCCTTGAATAAATCTAGAAAGAGTAGATGAAGATCTGAGTTAATCTGAACTATGGACAAGGACCACTGGGAATTGGCCAAGCCCTCTGGGCAAGCCCCAGGAAATGAGCAAAGACTTTCTTTGGTTTGTGTGTAAAAAAAAAACAAAACAAAACAAAACAGTGAACTGCCTCTTCTTCTTCCTAGATGGCTTCAACCTGCGACAAGTCCTCTCCAGAGCTCTAGTAGGATCCGCTAGCCTTTCCTTCCTGTGCTGTATGTAGTGAACCGGGTGACACTCCATCAGAGCGAGCACAGCCCACTCCATCCCAGCTTTCTGTACAGTTGGGTTTTCAGGTTCTGCCATGCCAGATGAGGCAGTAAGGAGAACAGAAAGGCTAACACTCAATGTTTAGAAATCTGTGCTTGACTTAATCTTGCATAACAGCCTTTGGTTTTTCGTTTGTTTCCCAAAAATCAAGGCTGACAAGAAAATGCTAATCACAAACCAGCCACTCGGTGCAAAGCTGGATGGTCATGAATAGGTACAGTAGCATCCATATTTGAGCCATTAACTCTCACATCTTTTGTGGGTGCTCATGACTTTAAATACGGGGGTCTGTACAGTAAGGAGCTTACATTTCAAACATAGAGCTTCTACTTCTGGATCCAAATTCATTTACTGTTTGTCACTTCGCCCTTAAGTCCACCTAGTGGAGACCAAGTGTTTAAACCCAACAAACCTGAATTATCTTCCAAGGAGATTCTTAACCCGATGGATGTGGGATTGCATAGGGGTCGGGTATTGACTTGACAGCATTGGTGAGAAATGCATGGAAATCCAGAAATGAACACAGACGACATAACCGTGGGCAATGTAGATTCCTCCTCCATGCATAAGATGACATACAGATGTGTGAAAATATAAAAAAGAGTTGCTTGCTGTGGTTACCAGGCCTAATGTGACTAAAGTGGCTCAAACGTGTAAGTTCCAGGGAAACATCTTGGAGCATGACTTTGAAGCACAAGGTGAACATTCTCTTTGATCCGTTCAACTTAAGACACTACCCTGCTCTCTAGCTGTAGCTGGGTTTTCCTTTCCTGTCACTGTCTCCTGCTCTTTGACGGCAGAGATGGTTGGGTGAGAGACAGGGGATGAAGGTACAAAGACACAGTTGGCTTTTGGAGAATGTTCCTTTGTATGAGCTAAAGGTTCAGAGAAGGCAGGTGGTAGACTGAGTGATATGAAGCACATCTTCTGATGTGCATGGATCTCAGATCTTGGAGGGTTTGGAATCCTCAATAATGGTTAATTGATATATCATGAATATCATCATGTTTGTAGACTTAAGATATGCTAGGTCATGAATCTATACAACTTTTTCCCCCAGCTCATGAAACTCAGCTCCTTGAGGGTTTACAATCCTTCTTTTCACAATGTTACAAAATATGAATTCATTTGAAATGCTAACAAATTCATATACACATATTGCTTTTCTTTTTTTCTGTTGACTCCGCCGCATTTTATG
Source organism: Rattus rattus (assembly GCF_011064425.1). NCBI lineage: Eukaryota > Metazoa > Chordata > Mammalia > Rodentia > Muridae > Rattus > Rattus rattus. The sequence goes on from NC_046166.1 coordinate 43,228,615, forward strand.
CAAAAGTAATGGAACATGTGGAGTTCTTGGAAAAAAGTGCTCTTTCTTTGAAATTCTCTTTAAGTAGAAACATAAAAGTTCTCCTGCCTCAGAAGGGTCAATTGTTTTATTGGATAAATGGAGCCATAACTTCTGCAAGTATAAAATATTCTATCTATGCAACATAAAATTAACATTGGATGGGCTTGGTTCACTTATAAAAACATACAGTTAGCAACTAAACTGTTTTGTTTCTCTGAAAGCTAGTTCATCATACAGACATTGTTAAAAATGAAAATATAAATTTTATGTTTTTCTGTTTTAGAAAAACATTATATATTTAGCTTACATATACAAAAGAGAAAAGTGAACTTCACAGATTCAACATTCAATATTTGATGTAAATTTCTCAGTATATAGCTTCTAGAACTTTTTAAATGTACATATAAACAAATAGACAAGATCTATTCTAAACTTTGGTGATAACCCCCTTTTCCCACAGTTCTCAACTTATAGTCTCTCTGTCTCTCTGTCTCTGTCCCTCTCTGTCTCTGTCTCTGTCTCTCTCTCTCTCTCTGTGTATGTATGTATGTATATATGTATGTATATATATATATACATATATATATAAATGAGAAGACATGTTAAAACTTAGAATTCTTTATTAAATAGTTTTCACAAAATCTGGAGCTTAGCTTGCTTTTGGAGTCTGTGCCTGGCAGGTGTGGTGAATTAATCTGACTGCGTGGCTTTTACTTTTCCCCTAAACAGGTTCATCCCATCTGAATGATATCTATTCTTTTTTATCTTACAGGTTCAATGCTTTGTCTTCACCATCTGAGATCAAACATCTTTAATTGGGAGCTACAGAATTTACTGAATTTAGGATTCATTTAAAACTCACTGGCTTAGACTTATAATGCTAACCCCCTACTGCTCTGTCTACTTATGAAGAAGTCTTACACCACATAGATTTGCTTATTTCTGAGAATGAAAGACTCTTTATAATCCTATTTTAAAAGCTCCTAAGGAGCACAGAGACTATAAATTATAATTCAGTATTTGGAAGAGTTGGATTTAAGTGAGATAGGATCATATGGTTCATAGATTTCTTTTAATAAACACATAAGCTTACATATTAAAGACTGTAATGCATCTGTAGCTAGCTCAGGAAAGGAAAACTATCTCTATATAGGATGGACTTTAAGCTGACAGAACATAAGGACTTGGTGGGATACTGAGATAATAAAGGGGACAGGAAATAGTTCCCACGAAGCATAGAGAGAACTGCCTGCCCTGCCTCGGGGGACAAGGCTGTTAATGATTAGGATGTGCTATGCATTCTATGCTGGGTAACTGTGGATGAGTGGATTGGATAAGCTGATAACTAGTATGCGCAAAACAGGAAGCAAAGATCTTATAAGAAACACTTACTTTGCTCCTAAAGGGGAACTTTTAAAAGTACCACTTATCTAAAAGGCCCTGAATTTGATGGGAAGTACATCAGAAGAGTTGAAGTCAGTCAGTCTGAGCTGTGCTCAGGCCCTGCTGGTGACTTCGTGTGTCCTAGTGCACACCTCCAGCTCCCTTCCTGGGTGACCATTTGATTCTCTCTTAAAAAGACGATGAGAATGAAAGATCACTTGGGTTCTCTCAGCCCTGACAGGCTGTGGAGGAAGATGTCAATCTTACCCAGGAATAGCACTTGCCCTTTCTACTATCCACCTACCTCTCAATCCTCCATATAAATAAATTCTGGTGTTTTTAGCTGGACGTATTTTCCTAGAACAGGATACTTTGCAGTTTCCTTACTTGGCTTAGTATGTTAACATGACTGAGATGTGACCAATAAGACAGAAGCAGCCCATGGCATATGCGCTTTAGGCAGATGGCCAAAGAGAAGCCAGCTCAAAATTAGAAATAATCATCCCCCTGTCCCTCAACTCCCTGATGTCCAAGACTGATGCTGGCTGTAGGTGCATGACCTTAGAGGTGAGTCTGAGAATGGAAACGCTTCTTTAAAATGATGGACCTTATCTCCATGTCAGATCCGCAGAGACACAATGAATGTTCTGGTATGACTGCTCTGGGCTATCACAACAGAGATGCCAACTGGTACAAGCTATAAAATGATTAATTTCTATCCTAAAATAACAGTGGCAAGCAATTCGATGGAAGACAGTATTCTAAGTGTTTTCTGGAAATCGTCTTACTTGGTCCCTACAATGAAGAACATTATTATCATCTACAATTCCTAGTCGAGGAAATGACCACTTGGAAAAATGACATGGTATCTAGAGGAACAGCTAGCTGTTAACTGCCAATGTGTGCATTCTATACCTGCTTTGGAGAACTCTATGTCCCCTTCGCTATCCTTACTATGAATTGAATGTAATTGTTATTCCTGGTGGGCAAAAGATAGTGTTCTTCCCTCCCCACTATAAAAAAATGCCTAAGGAAGCCAATGGTAGCTAAAATTTCTGGAGAACATGGTAGAACTGTAGAGATACAAACAACATCAAACCCATCTGCTTCCTGAACAAGGTTGGTACCCACCATTCCTATGGAAACACATGTAGTCATAACTGTTTGTGGTGGTTTGAATAAAAGTGGCCCCCACAGATTCCTGTGTTTGAATGCTTCACCCACAGGGAGTGGCACTATTAGGAAGTATGGCCTTGTTGGAGGAAGTGTGTCACTGTGGGTGTATGCCTAGAGGTCTCATATGCTCAAACTATGTCCAGAGTGATACGCAGTCACTTGTGTTTCCTGTGGATCAAGATGGGGAGTACTCAGCTCCTTCTCCAATACTTTCTCTGCATTCCACCATGTTGATAGTGGACTGAACCTCTGAACTGTAAGCCAGCCCCAATTAATGTTTTCCTTTATAAGAGCTGCCATGATCATGAAGTATCTTCACAGCAATAGAAACCATAAGACACTATTCAAAGCCTTACCTTGGTTAGCAAACACTTCGCCTTCAATGGAATTTGTAAAATGGAAAGACATTGACTAATATTAAACACACACATACATGTATACATGTATGCCTTCAGTAAATAACACCTGAGAACATTGATGTTCACAGGGTCCACAGCAGTTTTGAGAAAACTTAGAAGCATCAGAAATGTTAGACTGACTTCTAGAATGTGGTAGGTATGTAAGCGGGAATCGGTTCATTTAACTTCCATGGTGGTCAGTTTTTCACTGTTAACATTAATGGGTTTGAAATTACTTTAGAGATACAGATCTAGGTAAAAGTCTGTGATGGCATGCCTGAAGAGGTTTTACCTAAAGAGCTACCACAAATGTAACTGGCACTGTACTGTGGGCTGCAATTTCAAACTGGATAAAGAGAAAGAAGGAGGAAAACAAGTTATCAAAATATCTCTCTCTCTCTCTCTCTCTCTCTCTCTCTCTCTCTCTCTCTGTCTCTCTCTCTCTCTGTCTCTCTCTCTCTCTCTGCTTCCTGACGACCAATAAAGTGTAACCATCTGACTCATGTCCTGTTGCCATGCCTTCCCCCACCATGATGGACTGTATCGCTTAAACTAGCAAGCAAAACGAGCCCTTCCCTCGTTAGCTACCTTTGTCGGGTGTTTTATTATAGCAATGGGGAAAATCACCTCTCACCATCCGACCTTCTAAGGAGAAGGTTTCTTGTTTTACAGACACACAGTGTGGAAGCAATGTCTTTAAAGCACTCGCCTTGGTCCTTCACATGGTTTAGAACTCCAGCCAATGAAAATAATGTTCCAATCATTTTTTACAGGATTCTACTCACTATATTTACCAACAGTTATTTTCTCTTTGGCCCTAGCCACTTGCGTGAAAAGGATTGTTCATGTTGGAGCTTGGCCACCCTACTGCAATGCATGCCCATAATTAAGACAGCGCTGTGGGTGGTGTGGTCAGAGGGAGAGAGATGGGGGCAGGGTATGTTGCGGCAGGCAGAACACTAAGCCATTTTTCTACCTTTGCCGGATCGATCTGGAAGTTTCACTTCCTCCATTTTTGTTTCTGTTCATAGCCTGCTCTTTTTTTTCCCCCTTCAAGCTGTAGCCGAGGCCAATGTTGCTTTAGGATAGTAGGAGGACTGTTCAGTACTGATTGAAAACATGGGCTGCCACTGTGGTGGGATAGGCAGCTCAGCACAGATGTTACTCTGCATGAAGGCTACGCAACACGAGGATATTTTCACAGATTTCTATTAATCACTCTCTTGGCAGATTTTCACTCTCTGACACCTTGTTTTGTAGAAATCAAATAATGCGACAACACAGGAGAAAGACAGTGTTTCTTATATAATTGTCACCTATTGGATTCTGCAGCTCATGGTTCATGTTTTAACTTTCTTAGTGTTTTCTTCAGTTCTTAGGTGTTGTCCCAGTTCAAAACTCATGTGCAGTTCTAAATTAGTATTTACGATGCCAAACCCACACCCATTCCTTTCTCCTTGATGCTACTCTCTCTAGAGATTTCCCCTGGAATCCTCCCCAGATATGTCCTTGTTCCCCATGGGAAATGGATGACTGCTTCTAGGCTGCTGTCGATAGCTTGATGCTTCAGGAAGGAAGGTTTTGCCAAGGAGTGTTATGGAGAGGGGAGGCATGAGCAGCAGTGAGCAACACAACAGACGCCTGAAATTGTTTACCCAGTCAGCAGCAGAGACGTGTAGGCAGACACTGCCTTACTTTTAGAGGTAAGCCCTCTCTTTCGTGCTGACTGCCATTTTAAATACAACAGCCAAGAACTGGTATGCTGGCCCAGTGAGTGTGAAAAGCTGAATTCAGATCCTCCAAGCCCCCACAAAAAGCCTGGCTCAGCAGTGCATGCCTATAATCACCACACACACACACACACTATGTGTGCTATGTGCTATGAGGTGGGAGCTGAATCCCTGGAGGTCTGTGGATGAGCTAGCCTGATCTATGTGACAAAGTCCGAGACTAATGAGAAGCCCTATCTTGTGCAAATGTCCAAAAGCACTTCAGGACAGATGCTAGAGGATGTCCTTTGAGCTCTACCTGTTCAGGTATAAGACCCTCAACACACACACACACGCACGCACGCACGCACGCACGCACGCACGCACGCACGCACGCACGCACGCACGCATGCAAGCGCGCATGCACATACTTAAAAAAAAGAATCTGTGGCTACATGAAAGAAAACTTAAGCAAGAAACAAGTCTTTCAAAAGGAGCCCTCTTTTAGGGTTGTGTGTATCGGGTGAGGAGATGGCTTGGTAAGGCTTTCAACTCCGGCTTTTGAAATCAAGGTGAGCGTTCTTTGATGACAACATGTACATGAGTCAGAGAGGCTGGGGAAAAGATGGGAAGGACTGGCTGCTGTAATTATGCTCATGCTCTGCTGTACATCTGCATTCTTGGAAGGAAAATGTCAAGCTCTGTTTGGGTTTGGGGATAAATCATTTCAGAAGACCCGCTTTACTGGAATATGTCTTCCCCTCTGTTTCTTCTCCTGCCAATACCCCAGAGTTCCGCCTGAGTCCCTGTGAGCATGGCAGCAGCAACGGTGCTGATGTTAGCTTAAATGAATAAGCAGACGAGGCCGCTAGACGACGGAGGCTTCAGAGTTCAAGTTTCCCCCCGCGTTCAACTCAACACCTGCCTTTATTTTGAATCGTGTTATTGGCATGCCCCTCTGATTACTTCTTCCTTTGAGCTCTCATGGCAATTTGTACATAGCACTAGTGCAGAATTCATCAAGTTGGTCCATAACTAGCTGTTTATATGTATTCAATACAAATAATTTTTGATCACAGGAAACGCTATTTCAGCAAAAGTTTCTGTCCCCAATGACTAGAAGAATGGCATGCGCGTGCGAGCGTGTGTGTGTGTGTGTGTGTGTGTGTGTGTGTGTGTGTGTGTGTGTGTGTGTAAGATATCCCAGCCATAAGAATCACTTAGGAGACAGTGTTAACAACTGAACTCTTGAGAGACAGTGAAACTATCATACATAGTAACTAGCAGTCCTCATCAATGCTTTAGACAGCTAGTGTGACTTATCAGTGTGGTTGAACTTGGGCTACTGCTTCCTTTTGAATGCAACAGAGCGACTCTAGCAATGCTTTCTGGGTATGGTACCCTGGAATGCTCATGTTTGGTATCAATCAGATTTTCTTTGAGGGCATATGGTAAGCACACAGTCAGAGAGATGGTTAGACATCATACTCCACTCCATTGAGGACCTCTCTGAGCATAGGCTGCCACTCCACACCATGTCCTCTAGTCTATGCAGTCCAGACTTTTGTAGGAACTTCATGCAGTTATCACTTCCACATCTGCATCTTTAATCAATGTCATGGCTCTGACATTGCTTCTTGAAGATATGCGCTAATAAGGATTGCTATTTGCTGCTGGTAGCAAGATGGCTACCCAGAGAGTCTCCAGCTGACCAAGCGAGCCCATCTCTAGTAGTCAAGGATCACCAAAGAAGGTGCAGTGTTCTGGAACCTGTGAGGTACTACTAGCTCCTCTTGAGAAAGGAGACACTTCTTCTGACAGCTTCTAGAAGAACTGTTGGCAGAAAAACGGTTGGCAAGTCTCCTTCCATGCACCCAACCTCTTCCATCAGGAAGGAGTTTCCCAATGCGGTTCCTTAAACAAATCTTAGATCTGTTTCTCAGCATGGCTCACTTCAAGCTGGTGGCAATGGGGGTCCTCCTGCACACCTGGACTTCAGGATGGATGCAGGGAAAGGAGAAAAGGAATGAAATGGTTCTCTTGAGACTCTTGACAATCAGGTCGGCTGCGTTTGCTTAGTTGGGGGTCCTGAGTCCTCCAGCTTTGAAAGGTAGGGCTCTGACATCAGCTGCAGCTTAAGCTATCTACAGGGCAAAATCATCTAGTCATGACCAGAAGACATTTCCTCTATTGATGCCTGTAAAACCTTTACAGAAATCCAGATTTCAGGAATCCTAGCAGAAAGAATAGAAAAGAAACAACCAAATCCCCAAAGACTTCAAGGAAATACGATTTGAATCTTGCTTGTGAAAATTTCAAGTTAATGATATTAAGTCATTTATTTCATAATTATGGTTTCAATGAGCCCTGACACCTCAAATACTCATGTGACATTTATGGTAATAAATTGATATGGATTGTATAACACAATGCTCTATATAAGAGCACATAGACTTTTATAATTAAGACATAAATACACAACCAGCACTTTACATCTGCAAGTAGATTCCAGTTACTGTTGATCCAAATATCCTTTTTAAAAAACCTTTTCTTGATTCTTTGTGAGTTTCACATCGTATACCCCTCAGTCCTGATCAGTCTACCCATTCCCTCATATCTACCCTCTGCCCTTCAATCTATCCTCAAAATGAATACACAAACAGATATAAACAAAACCTTTATAAACAAACCAAATATAAGAATATATTCTTCTGTCTATACATCTTCACTTGCTAACGTTCATTGCAATGATTCACTGATCTGGTTCAAGGTCTCTGGGTTCTTCTGTGACACTATCAATATAGGAACCTCACTGGGACTCCTCCCAGTTATTCTGTTGTTGCCTAGTGTCATGGAGATCCTACAGCTTTGGATCAGCAAGACCAGCCCTTTCACATGCTCTAACAGTTCACATCTGATATAGACTTTGGGGTGGGCCTACTCAAAGCCCTGGATCTGGGCCTATGTGGTAGCTGACATGGAGAGCCTGCCAGACTCTCTTACCTACCACGGAGTTCTCCAGCCCTGCTCCAGCTTGGCCATTTAATAATGCCATCGGTAGGAGGCAGGGTCAGCTCTTCCGGTACCATGCTTCCGGTATCAGCTAACCCACACCCATGCCTCCAGAGCCAGCTCAGCGTGTTACCCTGGTGAACTGTAGGGCCAACTCTCCAGAGTGCTGCAACCAGTAAGGGCAAGTTGGGCCAGGGCCCGGATATCCACGTGATCAGGGTGCAGAGACTAGGGACATCACATGATCTCTAGTGGTAATATGAACCACAGACATTGACACAGACCCCTACCTCTGCATAATCACGGACCCAGACAGGGCCCTTATGGCAGCAAGGGACTCCATCATGGCCTCCGGCAGCAGGGTTGGATGGGCACAACAGGCTATTCCTCTCCACCCTCGCATCAGTTCCGTCTCTTTATAATGCTCAAACTGTTCTGCTTCTTTTCCTCCCATCTGTCTAGCACGCACTTGCACATTGTAGTGGCTCCTGCCGCAGGCAGACCTCTGGGTGACCTCGTCTGCTTGTGTAGGCGGGTCTCTCTAGGCATCTTTCCTGCTAGTGCAGCGTGGCATGGCCGTGGGCAGGTCTCTGTTTCTTTCTTCTCCGGCACTGCATGGTAGCAGGCTGTGCTCTCTGTCTATGGTGGTATGCTATGCGACAGAGGGCAGATCTGTGGGCCCCTTTCCCCACACAAACTGCATGCCGTGGCAGTTGACAGATATCTGATGAGTCCTGATGTTACTTTTAACCTCCACTGCCATCAGCACAACCCTGGGATACTGTGAGGACCTCCTTGTCACCGACATCGGCACAGCAGCCTAGATCAAGGCAAGTCAGGCAAAAATACCTTTTAAAATTGTAAGATGACTGTAGTAGCAGGATATTGGGGAGGAATGACCTTAAGAATGATCTGAACTCGCTTGGGTTACATAACAAGACTATCTCAACAAAGGCAAAACACAAACTATTTTGTCTGTACTGCACATGGGCAAACATTCTTATTTGTATTCCTTAAGCAATAAACAGCTAGGATAACATATGTGTTTTACTCTGAAAATAATCTATGCTTTTTTGAACTTCCTGTTTTGTATTAAATACCACTACCAAATTATTGAAGTCAGGAAGAAAAATGCAGAGAGTGGTGGCATACACCTAAGTGTCTGAGACTTGAGTGGGACACACAGCTACTCTCAATTTCACAGAGCATCATACATCTACCACTGACCTTAGGAGCACCATCAGTTAGCCTTCCTCAGCTTACGAGGCAGTGAGGGAGGATGTAGAGAGTGTTGGAAGGGCCTGCGAGATGGTTCAGAGTGTGGGGACTAAGGTTGACAACCTGAATCCAATCCCAAAACCCACATTGAGAAAGGGGAAACTGACTCCCCAAAGTTGTACTGAGACTTCTCCACATGTGCCTTGCTTTATGTATACCACCATACATGAAGTGAAAAGTGTGCATGAGGGCACACAGATGTTATATGTGGGGCCTATACCATTGTACGCAGGAGACAAAGCAGCCGAAGATTTCATTGGTGAGGCGTAACTACTCAAATTAATATCGATTAAATGATCTTGTGAGGTGTAGCTGCTAACCCCCACCTCAGATAGCTAAGTTTAAACACTTGTCGATACAGAAATCTTTTTTGTTCGGTGAACATCAAATCTCCTGCCGTTGTTTCTGTCCCTTTGCCATGACTGATGATGTCCAGGTCTTTCTCTAACTCACTGGGCATGTTATCTAGAGTTATGAAGAGCGGTGCAGATCCTCGTGAATCCCCCAAACTCTGAATAGGGTACTCACTGGGCTGTGTCAAGCTCTGAAGAGGACACTCACTGGGCTGTGTCAAGCCTGTAGAGAAGGTTTTGTGGTGATGTTTGTGAGACAACCTTAGTCTGTAAGTTGCTATAACAAATTGCCACACACTAAGTTACAAGCAACAGAAATGCATTGCCCTGAGAGGATGGGAAGCCCCAGATTAAGGTAACAACAGATTTTCACTTCAGTGTCTGCAGAGGGCTGCCACCTGCTTTCAAGAGAAGGTCACATGATGTGCAAAGGTAGAAAGATGTCTGTGTTGGGAGGCAGAGGGATCAATCCCTTCCTTCTGGGCCTTTTGTAAGGACAGCAATCCCGTCTGTGCAGATCATAATCTCACAATCCTTTCTACCTTCCAGGGGCTCTATCTCTTCGTCCTGTTACCTTGGAGCTCAGCCCCCAACACAGGAGTTTTTGAAGAATATACACATTCTGACCATATCAAAGCCAACTGTTGTCTCTGGCTTCCCCATACTCTGCATGGTGTGCAGTTGAAAGGTCTAGGGATACCCAAGCTAGCTTTTAACATAAATTTTCTCGGAACTCTACAAGTTTCTTTGTGGTACCCTAAGACTGTCCCTGGCACATTGCTTCTTCCCTCTAAGCACTCACAAGGCCCAACTTAGCTTCCAATATCAGACCAGATCTAGTTCATTCAGAGTGATACAATCTTAGGTAGAGGTATATCATTTTGTGTCCATACAAAATATCTTATCAGCTCCAGGCCTTATGATGGTCGTTTCCTTGCAACTTCCGCCGAGAGTACCTGCAGATGACCCATTAGTGTGCGGCAGCTTGCTCTCTTTGCACTTGGTGGAGAGTTGACTAGTCAGTCATCTCTTTCCCCATTAGGATCACATTTCCAAGTTGTCCCCCTTTGCCTTCAAAGAAAATTTCCTCTGGGTTAGTTGGTCTGGGGTGCTTTGTGCTTTAGAGTGCTAGCAAACAAGAGGCAATGGCGTGTCCTCCAAGGACCGTTGTGCTCTCCTTAACTTCGAGGGTACAGTGACTGTGGATAAGCTGGTCTATCCCATTCCTGGGACGCTCTGAATTTGAAGGTATAGTATCTGTCATGTATGGAAGAAAAATAAGCGATATGCATGTTAATAGCTTTGGCTTGACAAGTGTGGATGAGATACAGCTTAAATCTTTAGCTCTGAACTTGGCTTTGCGTGTTGCCTACGCTTAGTTTCCCAGGCAAAGGCTGGAGGAGAGGCAGGGAGGAGGGAGCAGCACCAAGAGCCAAGAGAAAGATTCTTATTGACTCTCAGGCCTGGTTGGGGTCAACCGGGCAGCATAAGAGCCTTCAACTCAGTCAGGATTTTTCTCTGCCTTAGACATCCATGAAGGAATGTTTATCTCCCGCTGCCTGACGACAGGTTCTACCCCAGTCTTTTCATCTCACTTTAAAACACTCTTTTTTAAAAAATTACAAACTAAAGTGGAGAGGCAATACTCATTTTTATTAAATGAGTTCTTTTCACAAGGTCAGTTTATGCCCATTACTGACTAGGAGGGAAGAGATTTGAGGTAATGATCACATTCAATTAGGAAAGGGAAACAATGAGATCTGGCTTCTCAGGATGAGGGGAACCTGAGTAATTAAAATTATTTCAGAGAAGCATTGATTTCCTTTAAATTATAATATTTCCAGAAGCTTATTTATATTTCATATATAGTCAAACATTTTTGGTAATTATTTGGTCTTTCTCATTTCTAAACCACATATGAGCTAACTTTTCCATTTTGCTGAGAGATGTTCTCTATCTCAGAATAATAATGGCGAATTCTCCATAAATACTTTACATTTATGAGGCTATCTCCTACTAGCGAAGCCACACTGCATTCGGTGTGGCAGCTGGGGAAAAGGAGAGTGGATTCCAGGGAGGCAGCTCTTGGCTTTAACTTTTTTATTTTTGGCAACTTCGTTATTGTTGAAATTCTCCAAATTAAAATGCAAAAGCTGAATTTATAGGCTGGGCTTGCTCGACCTTAATGAAACAGAGGATGCCATTTCAACAGTTCCATGCCAGGCTCTCTGTGAGCTTTGTCTTCTGCCCTGTCTTTTATATTTCAGAATAAAGTTTCTTGGGTCTGGTAAAAGCAGACAATCTTGTTCCCATTATTTCTGTCATGTTACAATACAAAATGGATTTCACAGACATAGTGCATGTCTTAAGGGAAAACAAACCTCCTGTACTCTTTTTTTTTTATGGAAATCTTTAAAATAGAATCAGTTTTCACTTGTCTGGGAGCAGTTCATGTATGGCTCCTTTTGGGCAGAAAGATGGTTTTGCTGACCCACTGATGTGGCTTTAAGCCCCACAATCATTTAAATGGAGAGAATTTCTCTCTTTCTCCTTGCCAGGTTTAATTTGTCACAACAATATGTTTTTATGGATGTAGTAAACCAAAACTCGGGTGCAATCTTTTTGTCCACTGTAAAGTAATAAAACAGTGTATTTCTCATATGCAGAATGAAATTAAACCAGGGACACCTATGATATCTTTCCCTTCCTTGAATTTCTAGGAAAGGTATTGAAATGTTGATTGTGGCACACTATTTCAACAGGGTCTTTTAAAAACAACGGGGTCAAGTCAGCAAAACCGAACCATCCTTCTCCTGCAGGACACCCAGTGTCCTCACGTGAACCTGAAGCTGGGCATCAAAGCATAGGGCAAACGTAGGGTAGTTGTGGGAAGAGGTGGGGCAGAAGGAGCATCTCCCAGGCACATTTATAGCCTGTACCATCACCAGCTGCCATGGGCCCATCATTGGTCTCCTCACACCACAGGCAGCTACAGCCCATGTCACAACACAATCACCTTCTGTCCATTCCCCATCTTCAGTTTCACACTTTACGCAGAAGTGCTAAATCAAAGGCCATTCATTGTTCGTCACTCTAGCACGTACACCTAGTGACAATTTTGGAGGTTTGGTTGCTTTATAAGACACAGAAATAGTATAAGACTATGTTTTTGGTTTAATTCCGAGTGTGGGATATGGTTTCACAGCAACTGACTATGATTTGCCTTGTGCTCTATCTGGGGAGTGAAATTTTGTAAGCCGCAGATGGGTTTTGAGTTTTTTGTTTGTTTGTTTGCTTTTGGGATGGTGTGATGTTTGGAATTCTGGAGGCCTTTCAGAGGGTATGTAAATGCCAGGGCAGGAAGAGACAAAGTTAATGTTGTTTTTAGGGGTGGGTTGTTGATCGGTTGCTGTTGGTTGCGGTTTGTTAAGTAGTCTTGTACAAAAAAGAAACAACAAGAAGAAATTAGGTATCCTGATGGCAAAGATTCAAACTTGCCCCGAGGAAGTAATCTAAGTAAGCTAAAGAGCTGGAAGTGGCCTTACAAAAACACCTGTCTCCCCTTTTCCCCTCTACCCTGTTTACTCTTCCATCTAGTGTTAAGGAGTTGAAAGATGGGAAAAGGGTAGATAATGGTGGAAGAACGAAGAACCCATAAAGTAGCAAAAGACTGGCTACACAAGCATCCTGCACACCTGTACTTCCACGAGCACAGGTATGCGTGTTCCCCTCCTTCCAGAGGTAGGTCGGTTTTAAATGTGTGTGTGTGTGTGTGTGTGTGTGTGTGTGTGTGTGTGTGTGTGTGTGTGTGTGTGTGTATGTGTGTGTGTGTGTGTGTGTGTGTGTGTGTGTTTTAGCTAAAGTCAGATTCAAAATCATAGTCACTAGGGCTTTTAAATTTTCCTTTTCCCCCAATAGAGACTAAAGTTTGTGTGATTTTGGCAATTAGGGTTTATGGAGACATTATTTATCTGAAAATATGCCTGTTTATTTGCCAACTAATATTTTGAGGCTATTTAATAAGTTGCGTAACCATCCATCACTGTGGTCACTTTAGGTCTCCTATGCCCCTATGTGCAAGCAATCTCCACCCCGTCTCCAGTCCTCAGCAAACACTACCTTCTCTATAAACCAGAATTACTCAAAATTATGTGAATTCTTTCAAATTACTTTTTCGTATAGCATGATGTTTTGAAGGTTTATCTCTGCTGAGGGATGATTGGTAACTTGTGCCTTTTTATCAGCCTATAATATTTTAAGGTACAGCTATTTCGTACCTATAATAGTACTTTGGTACTAGGTAACCTCTGACTCATGTTTAGTTTTTTTTTTTTTGAACAATGGATGATGTACTGCTGGGAGTCTTCACTGGCAAGTCTTTGGTAAATACAGGTTTCCATTTCTCCTTAGCATATATTGTAGCATACATTAAAGTGATGCTTACTTTTTAATTGGGGAATAAAAATTAATATGTATCCATGCTGTTCTCTATCCATGTCCACCAGTCATACTGGGCTTCATCCTTTCCCTAAGTAATCCCTTGGATTTCCTGTCATATATTTCATTGCCCTCTCTTATTCCTTCCTGTCTCCTTCTTTTAGACTTCTATGTCCTCCTCACAGTCCCCATATTCTTGGCAGCATTCATTATTGACGTTTTCCTTAACGACAGCCATATTGACTAGGATGAGGTGAAATCTCATTCAACTGATAGCTAAGGTTGTTGAGCATCGTTTCTAAGTATCATTGGTTTGTACTTTTCTTTAGAATTCTCTAAGTAGAATTTTTCTATTCAGTTTGCTAATGCATTTAATCATTGGCACAGTGGGAGTATTTCTTTCCAATGTATGTTTCATACTCTTCCATCAAAGATGTAGTGCTGTAACACTGTAGGCTTATTTCTGGGTTCTCTATTGCATCCTATTGGTCCCTATGCACATTTTGTGCCAACGTCAGACTGTTTTGGTTACTATGATTCTGTAGTACAGTTTGATATCAGGAACTCTGATATCATTCCCCCATTCTATCATTGATTTCTGCTTAGTAGTGCTATGACTTGAGGGGTATTGTGTGTTACTGAATGAACTACATGTTGCTTTCTGGTTCTGTGAATATCACTGGAGTTTTGCTGGAGATTGCATTGAATTTGTAGATCACTCTCAGCTACTCGGCCATTTATTCTGTTATTTATTACATCATTTATTCTGTCAATTCACAAGCAGGGGAAGCGTTCTCTTCTTCTAATGTTCTCCACAATTTCTTCCTTCAGTATCTTAAAGCTCTGTTTCTTTCCTGAAGCTTCTCCCTGTGTGTGTTTTGTTTCTTTAAGTTCATTCTGAATAGTATTTTCTTCCTGGCTTCTTTTTTTTTTTTTTTGGACAAGTTCCTTATTTATTTATATAGTAGCTACTGAGTTTTGTTTGTTAATTTTATATTCTGCTGTTTTGTTGAAAGTGTTTATTACCCAAAGAATTTTCTGGTGTAGTCTTTTAAGTGTCTTAAGTATAGTAGTAGGTCATCTGCAAATGAGGATAATTTAGCATCTTCTTTTCTTATTTGTATCTTTCTCTTTCTTACTGCTTTAATCACATATTGTGTTGAGTAACAATAAAGAGAGGAGGTACCATTGACTTCTGTTTGACTTTAGAGGAAACATTTTCAATCCCTGCTCCCCTATTTCGTACAATGTTGGCTATAAGCTTGTCCTCCATAGCAGTTCTCATATCACGACACGAGTTTTATGGTTTTTATTATTTTTTATTTTTGTTCAGAATTTTTTCAGGGCTTTTTATGGTGAAGGGTTATTAATCTTTGCCACAGACTTTTTCTTTTCTTAAAAAATAAAAAAAAGAGGTTTATTTTTATTTTTGGTTTTGGTTATATATGTCTCTGTGTATGGTTGCTGTAGACCCCAGAATGTGGTGTTGGAACTCCTGGAACTAGAGATTCAAAACTTTATGTGCTGACAAACATGGTGCTGGAAGCAAGATTTGTGTCCTCTGTAAGAGCATCAGGGCTCTTAACCACTGAGTCATCTCTCCCTCACATTCACACGAGATACTACTCTTGCCTTTTTCCCCTCCATGTTTGGGTTCTCAGGGAATGAAATTGGGTCCTTGGCATTAGCAACACACGCACCTACTGACTGAGCTGTCTATGGTGTCTGCCTCAGGCTTCTTCTTCTTTTTCTTTTTCTCATGTTTATTGGTTACTTGCCTAGCTTATTATCTATGTGGAATGGCCCATATAAATCTTTTCCTCATGTTTAACCTGAGTTATTTTATTTATTGGATTGCAATGTTCTTAATGTATTTTGGATGTAAATTTAATATGAATATATATTTTAAAATGCTTTCAATTTGTAGTTTGTCTTTATTAGTAGTACTGCCTCTTGGAAAGGAGAAACATTTAACTTTGGTGATGTTCAATTTATCAATTTTTCTCTAACTAACCATGACTTTAGGGTCACATTTGAGAAATCTTTGCCTACATCACTGCCAATGACATTTTCCTACAGCTTTTCACTGGAATCCTTATTTCACCTCCCATGTTTGGGTCCACCTGAATTGATTTTTCATGTGACACGGTAGGAGATAAGGATCCTAGGTCATAATCATTTCTATTACTGCATATAAACATGCAATTGTACTGTATCATTTATTGATCTAAACCCTTTCTCCAGTGAATTCTTCTGATGGTAGAAAAATCAATGGACCACAAACACATAAGCTGACTTCTGGATTTCATATTCACTTGCACTGATATGTAGGTCTGTCTTTGTGCCAGCCCTAGGCCCTTCATTACTTTTGCCATCTGGCAAGTTGCAAAGTTGTGTGGTGAGAATTCTCCAGCTTTATTGTACTCATTTTCTCATGGCTTTCTCCTCTATAGACATCATTTAATTATAAAGATTACAAGAAGGTGATCAGCTTCACCTGTATCCCTCTTTAAATGTGTATAGTTCTTCTTGTGGTTGAAATAGGCTAATCTTTTTGAGGGAGCAGATCCATCCACTCAATACTAGCAATGTAAAAGAAGAGCCACTCACCTAGCTGACAACCCTATGTCAGCAATTTGGAATGTGCTTAGCTAAGCATTTGTGTGCTTGCCTTGTAGTCATACATCCATAGTCAGCTGCCAGTCACCTTGGCAGCTCTGCTTCTAGGGCTTGACTGGATGTCAGTTGGGGCAATGGAGGGAACTGGGCCATGTGCTTCTCATCTATCAAGCTATCAAGCTGGCTTGGTTGACATCCTTGGTTGTCTCCTTGGTTGACAGTCTCTTGTTCACTGTAAATGACAAGGCCAACATGTAAGTCCACTTGTGAGGAAGCAAAGACTAATGGAGCTAACTGGATGAGTCTACTACAATTTCTAATAATCTGCAGGGATTTTAATGGAGAGTCAAAGCAAACTTTCATAGCACAGCTATTTCAAAGTAACACTTTTAGGCCTTAGGCGCATAGTCTGCCATAGGTGACCAATTTGTAGACTTCCATGTCTCCTCTGAAAGTCCTAGTCACTAAAGCTAAGGAGAAATAAAATCATAACCTATTATTTTCCTTAAGGAACCAAAAGAACCAAAGTATATTCAGTATAAAAACAATAAAGAACTCCCAACTTGACTCTCTCTAGTTTAACATGTTTAACCTTTAAAGGGTCATTCTTAGTTCATCCAGAGCAAACATGAAGGCTGTACATTAGCCACACATTCGTCTCTTTACATGACTAAGCCTGGTCACCAGGCTATCCTGACATTAGGATGCAATCATCATATATGAATCAATTAATATACAAGCATTTTAAAAGCTGATTATGAAAGCAGGGTATTGAGCTCAGTTAGTAGAGCCCTTGCCTAGAACACATGAGTCCCTGGGCTTGATCTCATACTTACATATCAGGGTGCGATGGAGCAACCCTGAACTCGTAGCACTTGGGAGGTAGAGGCAGGGAGATCTGTATCTCAAGGTCATTGTTGGCTACATGAAGAGTTTGAGGCCAACCTGGGCTACAAGAAAACCTGTCTCCAAAATAAAACAATAACGACAACAACAACAACAAAACCAAACAAAATAATGCAAATAAACAGTACAAAAACCAGAAAATAGGTAATCTCAGAAGTACGTGAGGAGGACCCAGAAATGATCTTGGTCAGTCCTGTAAGAAGAGTGGACTTGCTTCTGAGATGTGGTACTTCAGTGTGTAAGTACATTTAGGACCAGTATGTATGGGTCACATGTGCTCTTTGAGACAACTGGGGAAAGCCAACTGCCATTTACATATGTATTGGAAGAAACAACTTTGTCTTTATAAATCCATTTGGACCTTGTAGTTATCTGGGTTCTGTTTATTTTAGAATTTAAGCTTCTTTGAAAGCTGTAGCAAACTTGGTAGCTAAATGGATTCACTCAATGGGGCTTTTATTTTTCCCCTAGATCTAACGCATTTGTTAACTGACATAACTATTTGTGTGTGTGTGTGTGTGTGTGTGTGATGTTGGGATCTCAGATAAAGAATTGGACCTGACAAATAAATAGCTTAAGTCCAAGCCATTCAGGGACTGAATAAGAACAAGTCTCTTGGTGATGACTGTCCAGGCTGCCATTATATAAAGAAACTTCTGAGGAAGTAAAAAGTTCTCCAGAGTCAGACAGAAGCATCATGTGACTTACCTGCAGGCATCAGATTTTTTTTTTTTATATCTGTGCAGCCAAGCAAGAAAGGGATGCCCGATAAGGACGAGTTGCTCTGTTAATTAAATTAGCAGCAGAAATTTTACTAGCTTTAATTAGAGTGAAATAAGCCACAGAAATAAAGATA
This sequence comes from Rattus rattus, assembly GCF_011064425.1. Taxonomy (NCBI): domain Eukaryota; kingdom Metazoa; phylum Chordata; class Mammalia; order Rodentia; family Muridae; genus Rattus; species Rattus rattus. The sequence continues at coordinate 43,246,763 of NC_046166.1, forward strand.
GTGATTAAAGCATGTTAATCTGATTAGAATCACAATATGCATTTGTTTGGGGTTTCTTGATAACATAGAATTATCAGCCTAAGGCTAGAAAGCTACAGGGACCCGTGTTAAAGCAGAGGATCCAGCAAACGGCACCCACACCTGCAGCTGCTCTTGGACTGCCAGCTTGTTTGGGGGGAGATTATGCTTGATAAATAGCTTCGAAGTTACAGGTCATTTCGGAATTGATAAACGCTGTCTAACAGGGAGGTTTTAAAGATGCATGACCACCCACAGTGAAATGATCTAAATCTAACTTTACCATTCCTTCTAGCTGAGCTAGACTTTAGCCAGTGGGGTCCCAGCTGTTTAGGAGTTTCCAGTCATGGACAGTGTACAGAGTAGAAAAATCAGAAGATGTCCGTCTGGGTTTCTTTCTCCTGGTACAACAAAAGTGTTGTCTGAAATATTTAGCAGAAAGCATTTCAATACGTATGGAGAGAGAAATTTGGTTTGATTAAATTCAGTACAGTTCAAGTCACATTTTCAAATAATCATATACATCTTTCCCCGGGCTCAGTGGGTTGTTCTCGGCACAGAATTACTTTTAGCTCATGATGTGGATAGATGGGAGCTATTCATTGTTTGTCCATTAGTGTTCAGCCCCTGCCATTTCTTGGTTTGTAAAATTTCCAATCACCTAACGGGCCAACTGGTAAAAAAAAAAAAAAAGAGTCTTTGTTCTTTGTGATGTGTATAAACAATGAATTTATTGATGGAATTTCAATAATATTTAGACACTCATTAAAACAGCAGAATATACTACATACTTCACTGTTGACTTATAAACAAATTTCTTTAGGGGACATTCAATCATAAATTAAATAAAAACAATGCTGCAGATACCGACTTATTTGACTTTAGCTCTTTAAGATGTTTATCCCTCCAATAGGGGCTTATTGTAAAAATGGATTTTCTTTCAGCTTTGCAAATGCCAAGACATAAGAAGAAAGTCACTTTCAGTGGCCAGTGTTATAGTAGAACATTATGGCTCTTACAAATCAAATCATTTACAAAAAAATAGACATTTTATTGTCAATTTGAAGGCATAGATTTCAGCCATAGTCATGTCATTCTCTCCTATTGCAATGATTTAGTTCAAAAGAAAACATTATTCAGTATGGATTTTTCTCATTGAAAAATATAGAGAAAGAATTTTCTTCCATGCTTAGGGCTAGAATACAAAAAGGTAGAGTAAATAATTGCTAGAATATACTTAGATTAAGTTTACTCACCTAATTTCTTATATGTACCCAATTCATTAGTTATAAATCACAATAAAGAATATATAGTGATCAAAAAAATTGTATGGGAAGCCCAATTGCAGCTGAATCTCTATGTGCGTGGTAACACAATTTTGTAAGTTTTCAATCGATTCTGAGAATCTCTGAAGAAACATTATTCTGTACTGTGTACTTGGTATCATTCTTAAAAGAGTATATACCATCCAGTGAGTAGGTAGGTGGCTTGTCTTAAATATTACTTTAGGTTTTTGTTTTTATTTATTTGCGGTGCATGTGCGTGTGTGTCTACATGTGCATATGTGAATGCCCGCAGCCACAGAGGCTAGCTGCTTCAGATTCCCTGGATCTTGAGTTTTTAGTGGTTGTACTGAAAATTGAACTCTGATCTTCTGCAAGAGCGACAAACTCTCTTAACCACTGAGCTCCCTCTCTGGCCCCTTGTGTACATTTTGAAGAGATGTACTAATAATGTATGATTAATATAGAGATGGAAAGATGAAACCACTAACTTTGTAGAGCAGTGAAGCTTCCTGTAAATTCAAACTTTGTCCTCTCTCTTTACCCCCTTTTTAGTCTGAATGCCACGATAAAGTCCTAACAAGATCTTCTTCATAGTGGGGGGAACAGTGGCAAAGTATAGATGTCACATTTGAACAAGGTAAAATGGCCTTCCATCCAATTGTATGGGTGTTGAAGCTGATTCAGGATGAGTAGGCTTTGAACAAGCCTTACTGATAAGCTCTCAGATGATTGGGAGAGCCTCCTTGGAAGACCCTCAGATGATGAGACAAGCTGAGAGCCATAACCAAGCTGTGCAAATACATGGCTTGGGCTGAGTCCAGAGTATAATTTCTCTGTTCTAACTATCCCTGGGTCTAGGCCTGGGAGCTTCTATCCTCTATACAATCTAATCTTCCAAGAAGACTGATTCAGTCTGGCTTATCTCTGCTTCTCGTTGAATTGCTCTGCTTGGCCCCATGCTAACTTTGGCAATATGTTGCAATTTTCTGGCTCCTTCTCATTCTCAGGCTTAATCTGTTTCACCATATATAACTACTTCTCTCTGTAACTTGTCTCAGGAAAATCGTTCTAGTAAAGTTACCACACATGCGTGCACGCGTGCACACACACACACACACACACACACACACACACACACACACACACACACCCTTTCTCTCCCTGAAGTGTTTCAAGATATTTCAATTAAAAATAGCTGAGAGCAGTTAAAGGCCAACAGTCCAGATTACTTTACAAAGATAGATAGTTTTCAAAAGTGTCAGAAATCCACAGAATGTGACATTTAATGTTATTTAGTCATTTGTTGTTGAGACATATCTACTCCTGACAGCACCCCAAATTGGATTCAAAGAAGAAACTGAGCATCTTTACCGCTAGGTAAAGTTGTACAACATGGTGAGATAGCCACTGGGCCACCCCACACTCCCTTACACTTAAATCTGCACATGAAAGAACACACAACACAATAACCTTTGATCCAACTGATAAGATATAATTGCCCACCTAAACATACAAAGCCCTGTACACATCCACCCCTTAAGAACATTCATAACAACCTGTAATGGTACAGCGTGGAATCTTAACGTCAGCTGCCATATTGTTCCCAGCTACTCTCTCTCCCTCCTGTGTCTTCTGTTCTTTCCGTTCCAGTCTCCTCCTCTTCCTTCAAACTTCTCTCCCGCCCATCCTTCCTTCTCCTCCAATGGCAGGCCTCCTTCTATCCTGTACCTGCCCTCACCTGTATTTTACAAATTAAATGGGGAGAAGGTTCTGGTGAAGTCACCTGAGTCCTGAGTGCGTGACTAGGCAGACTAGGCAGCCATTCTTGGGACAGTGGAATTAGCATTAAAATACAGATAACTCCGGGGCAAATCACAACATAGGGGATTTGGCTACTTCTTGGGAACAGAATTAAATGTATGACAATGATAAATGGAGCTGTTGGGAAGAGAGAAAGGAAGAAAACGGAATGGACTCTGGTGTTTGGTCACAAGTATAGGCATTGGTTTAAACACAAAGTTTTCAATATATGTTATAGATGGACTAATATGTATAAGATAAATATTGCTAATGATGTGTATGTACCACATACCTCCTACAGAGCCTGTGGAGACGGACAGATAGGCACCAGCTGTCCCAGGTGCGCAGGCTTGTGAACACTGACACCCAGCCAGGGATTCCATCAACATTCAGATACAGACATCCGAAGTCCATATGGTGGTCCTGATAGTTCTGTAGAGCCATGAGTCCTGATCTGAAATCCATACTGCAGCTGGAGAACTTATAACTCTAGGGCAGAGATGGGGTTGTTCTTAAATAAACATTAGGCATCTTCTGATTAAGAAATGTAAACAGAGATACTTAATAAATGGTAGGAATATTTCAAAGGGGGTAGTGTGAGTTAGCCAATGGACAAATCTAGCAACACAAAGCCTTTTTCTCATAAGATATGAGCTAGCAGGAATGAGTCAAAGCTTTTGGGTTAGGCATTTATTCCTAAGTCAGACTCAGAGTCATTATTTCAGGAACTTAGGCGTGGGTGGAAAAGCCCCTGGTTACATTGATCAAGAACTGAACATGAACATTATGAGTGCATCACCCCAATAGCGAACAATACCTGCCAAGGTACCAGTGATGGTTCTGTCTAAAACACATGCTGTGAATGCCGTGAATGCCGTGAATGCGATCGTGAGCATAACAAAGTCAGCGTGGAGCATGTTCTGAGCAGCTGGCCTGGAATACTTAAAAATGTGCAAATTGTGAAAGATGAAACAAACCCAGGCCAAGTTGGACACCGAGACGTACGAGTTACTTATGCTCTTTAGCTCAAGTGCATGTTCATGGGGAAACCTGACTGGAACGGTGTGTATGTATTAGAGGGTTATGTGTGTGTACGTGAATGTGTTTGTGTTAGAGGGCTGTGTGAGTGTGTGTATTAGAGGTGTGTGTGTGTGTGTGTGTGTGTGTGTGTGTGTGATGCATGTAGGAGAAATGCACTCTGAAATATTTAAGCAGGTAATGAAACATTGAATAACAAAGCAGTTTTGATATTTTGTAATTGTTACATAAGAGAAAAGAGGGAAACATAGGAGATGTGGAAAAATCCCTCTCATTTTGGTTGGTGTTTGTTTTGTGCTATAAGCTGACTCTCTTTGTTTTTGTTTATTTCTTGAGATAGAATTTGATTTGAACCCAACTCTTCCTGCCTCTGCTCTGGAAGTGCTAGGGTCCTGCATCACTAAGCTGGATGGCTGAACCTTTTTAAGATTACAAACCACGGTGTATCTCTTCATCTCATACTGAGGGAATTAGAATAAACTCCCTTAAGATCCCTTTGGTATCCAGGGCTCCCAAGTTTCAGCTCCCAATCCAAATATTAATTATACTTCATGGTTAGAGAAGGGCAGAAAACAATCACACAGCTTTCTGGTGTCTGTGCTTCATGATAAATTACCTGTGGTGTGAGGCAGGGTATAAGGGAGTGTAAAAAAAAAAAACAAATAACACAGCCCAAGATTTTGAAGAAAGTTATGAAATGGCAGGAGACAGGAGCCTTGTGGCTGTGTTCAGAAGGTTCCTTGGTCTAGCAAGTGCCTACCTTAATTCTCTTCCTCCTCTCTTCTTTCTGCCCTCTCACTCATTTCTCCTTCCAATTAACAAGTATTTCCTAAGCTTTTCCCACATTCAAGGGAAGCAAAGAAATTGGGTGTACAAGTAAAGCTGGCACTGACTGCAATGGGTGTAATTGTCCGAGTTGCAATAGCAGAAAAGGGCACAGAAAACAAAACAAAAACCGCTTCAAGTCCACTGCACACCAGCAGTTTAGTATTCCAGGCTGCCCCTCTGATGCTGACAATTAGATTAGCCTCTTAATCAAGTGTTACTCCCGGCCCCAACCCATATTTTCTCCCTTATTTGATTCTTTTATAGACCAGGTGACATATGCCCCTTTTCATTGATAGCTGTAAATTTTTATCAGGGGAAGGAAAAGCCTTATTTGACCGAGCAGTTTCCTAAACACTTTATCTGCCTAATGACGAGGAATAAAGCGGGCTTGTCACTTTGATTCTTAGGTCTCAAAGAAACTCTGTTTTCCCTTTCCCACCACAGGGAAAGTTCTAATTTATGGATGAAATGCACAATTTTATTGATGTAAAATTATTAAATACACAATGCATTGAGTTCTTAAAGGTATAAGTTGCTTTTTTCAGTTAGTAAAATGATAGCTGTATTATTTTATGTAATTATTATAAATTAGTTATACCAATTATATCATATATTAACTATTTTATCATATATAAAACTATTTTATTATATTAATAGTAGAGAATTTATAACTACACCAGTGAACATCACTGAAGAGAGTTTATCTTTAAAATCCATATTGTTTTCTTTTTGGATTGTTTTGGAAATGATGTGAGAACTCACGATATTGAAGGAAATGTTTTTAATTTGTTTTTTTTCATACTGGTTATCATTGTTTGTTAAGCCTGCATAGAAGAATGTACCAAGGAAGCCACTCAGGAGTAGCTCAATGGCTCTCTGTCTAGTGGGTGGGCTACTGCTCCAACCAATAATGTTGTCTATTGTCTGCAAAAATGCTAATTGTTAAGTTGATTATGATATTCATGTTCTGACAATCCAGTTAAACACTGCACAATGTACCATGTGAGGAAGGAAAATAACATACTGTTTGAGGCATTTTGGAAGCATCTCAATTAGGAAAGTTTAGACCTATGTACCCTGGTGGTTTCTAGATGGGAATGGTTCAAACCAAGAAAGGAATGGACAAGATTTTAACCTAGCTTGTTCTTTCAAGTTTCCCAGAGTAATGGATACTGGCAAGGGAACTGCAGTTTACATGTTTAGAGTGGAGAAGGATATTAGAAGAATGCTTAGGGAGTCGATTTGAGGCATCAGAGGTCATGAAGCTTAGACTAGGGCACCTGGTTCCCATCACGCATGCGTATACTCTTGCCTCATCCAACCAGTACAAATGTAAAGAAAGCTGTATATCTGAGGTCCCTTTAGAAAACCTAAATCTACTGTCCAAACTCATGTCTGGCACTTGTTAACTATAGGAAAAACTCACTAGTAAACTCCAACTAGTCTTTCAATAAATAGTTACTGAGACTCTTCGATGTATCAAGATTGTGCTTTTAGCAAAAGCCCTGATCTTAATTACCTAGCTAGCAAGTTAAGACAGCATGTGTTATCAAGTGCTTATAACCTAGCCTAAAATAGGGAAGAGTGGTTAAAAATAAACCCACCTAAGCAAAGTTACGCCACTGTTGCAATGGAACTGAGCACAGTGCAGATCTCTGGGTGTGATGCTGTGTCAGGAAAAATGCTCCCAGAAAGAACACTGCTGGGAAGGCAGCATTGTGTTAATGGAACATTTACTGAATGCAATCATTGTATGGTGGTCATTTAGGCTAACTTTGTTGTTAGGGGACAGGCAGAAGTTAGAAGTTTGGGGTCAGGTTCTTGCAATTTGCTTTCAAATAACTCAGAAAGTGTGTGTGTGTGTGTGTGTGTGTGTGTGTGTCTGTGTCTGTGTCTGTGTCTGTGTGTCTATGTATGTGTGTCTGTCTGTCTGCATATATATAAAAGAGAGTCAGGAAGGGAGGGAGAGAGAGAGAGGGAGAGAGGAAGGAAAAGAGGAAGAGAGATAGACAATGTTTGGTGGAAGTAGTATATGGGTATTTCCCTGTGCTTTTTATAATTTTTCTGAAGGTTTGAAACTTTTCCAGTTATGATAGAAATGAGCAGTGGGGTGGTATGGTATATGCAAGATAGAATACAGAGAATTCCAACAGAACACAGTGTTATCTAGTTTTGTAAGTTTGAGGCTCAAAATAATACCCTGTCTGGGACAAAAGCTCAAGAGTTCTACTGTGTACCAGTCACACGCAGTAGCATCAGACGACCAGTTCTAGCCCACCAGCTTCTCTCTGCCCTAAGCAGAGGACAGGGGTCTTATTTGGAAACGCAGAATGGCTATCTGACAGAGTTCTAAGAAAACAAGGGAGGCAAAGGACAGTAAACACTACAGTTTCTGCCCTCAATAGGCAAGTTTTTTTTTTGTTGTTGTTGTTTGTCTGTTTGGTTTTTTGTTTGTTTGTTTGTTCTTTTGCCACACGAAGTTGATACAGAGATTGACAGATGCTCAAAGTGCTGAGAACCAGAGGCCATGCAGTGTTCAGTCCTAAATGGACCATTTACATCATCCTGCTCAAGGCCTGTAGAAGAGGGGGCAGAAGGAATGTAAGAGGCAGAGTTGGTGAGGGAAGCATGTGACTGTGTCTTCTGGATATACCACAGTTACTGCATGAGCAAACTGCATGTGGGTTACCTACGCGAGCCTGCACAGGACTGGACCTGTTACCATGTCATCGTGCATGGTGGCAGGGCTCATGTGTCTCTGGTCCTCACCAGTTAAAGGATATTTGGGAAACAGCTGCCATTTTTCTTAAAGGTATAGCCACTGATAAACTGGTACTATTTCAGCATAGAACCCACTACTCATGATTATGCTGGAAACCTTAAAGTCTGTGGGAAAGAAAACACAGCAAAGTAGCAGGGAGGTCATTGGGTGAGGAGGGGATGAGAGGAGATGATGGGAAGGCATGGGAAAAGCCCCAAACTCAGTATATACAGATATGAAATTGCCAGAGAATAACGAAAAAATTTCTACATAACTGCCTTTGTATATTCTTTAGCAATCCTTTTCATGTTATGCTTATTTTCCATCTACTTTTTCAAGTTTTATTTAAAATAAAATGTTCCGAGAACCAAAATGTGGTTGGATAATTACTAGTGAGACTCAAATTTTGAGTTATCAGTGAGCAAATTACAAGAAAACGATCCCCCAAATTCTACATATCAAATCACAAAGTGGATGGTTACTTCTAGAGCCTAACAGATCATTAACTCCTCTGATCTGTCCTTCGCTGTGATCACAGATGGTGATAGACCAGCCACAGAGAGCAACCAGATCTACATTGCAACTTGAGCATGGAAACAGTTTTATATATAAACAAAACATATATTGAAACAAATGAAAGCAATCTAATCCACCAAAATGATGTTTAAAAATGAAAAGGACATGTTGGTGGTGGGGGTGCACACCTGTAATCCCAGCAGGTTGGAAGAGCTAAGGCAGGAAGGCTATAAGGTCAAGATCACTCTAGGCTGCATGGTGACAAGACAAAACAAGACTAGTCCCCACACCGCGAGAAGGATGATCGACAGCCACTCTTTATTATCAACTTGGGGACATTTAGGTTCACCATAACATGCCTCGGAATGTTTCCAGAAATGTTGACAGAAGAGCAAAGACTCACCCTGGATGTTGGTAGCACCATTTCTGGGGCAGAATCTCAGTCTGAATAAAATGGAGGAGGTAGCCTGAGCGGCCATGTTTCTCCTTCTCTGATCCTTGACTGTGGATGTCACGTGAGCAGCTGCCCCTTGCCTTCCCTGTCACGATGAGCTGGTAAGAGGGTCCTTGGATAGAAGATAACTTCAAACCGTGAGCCAAAGTAGCGTCCTTCCTCGAGTTGATTTTGTCACCTTTTTTTTTGTCACAGTAGCTAGGGCAGAAAGTCTAGCAGATGATGCCGCGTGTTTAAGAGAATATAAATCTTTTCTGACCAGATTCTTGAGAAACACAAGGGATAATCAGATAGAAATGAAATTTTTTTTCCAGAGAAAATTGTGACCACTGAAGTGCTGTTATAAGAAACCTCATTATAAAAGTTGTAGTATTTGGCAAACGGTGCCGTAGAGAAGAGAGGTTTTTAGCAAAAGCCACAGTAATCTCCGAGCTTCTGTATTGGCCTGGATCAGCCTTCCGTTTTATTCCTTTGGTGTTTGTTTCTTTGCACTGTGAAGAGTCAGCCTTCAAAGCAGAATCCAACGGCCTGTGCTCTGCTAATCTGGCCGTCTGGGAGACCAGACTCAGTGGAATAAGAGCTACAAATCTACCCACTCACTTGTCATTCTCCATTCATCTCCATCAGCTAGATGAGATGTTAAATGAGCCTCACAAATAATGGAATAATAACCCGCGTTTAGGATTTTCTTAGAATCAAATCTTATTACGTTCATCATGAGGCTTAATTGAAAAAAAATTGCGTCTTGAGAGGAGGAATTAAAATGTGAAAATTTTCTAGAATTTGAATTATTTAAATAGGAAAGTAACTAATTTTGTTTCTAAAGTAGTATTTTATGTGTCGAAGGGAGAAATCAGTGTGTACCACCTCAATCAAAAAGCTTGAACATATTAATAATGAGTTATGTCATTATCCACTTAGATTTAATGTATTCCTCTTGGTATCCTGGTGGGGCGCATACAAGACTTAGCATATGAATTAGCCTTTAGTTATACTGGGTTGATTACTTATTAAATACTTCTTTGCTTTCTAGTTATTTAATGTATAGAAGTGTTGTATTTCTTCAGTGTGAGTAGGGTAGGTCTTCCTAAGAGGGGGTGGAAATGACCCAGACATTATGGGGGAAAGGGATTATGTGGAGAATGGCTCTTCACTGAGTATCCTAGATTCTTTTCCATTGCTGTGATGAAACACCTTGACAAACGAAAACTGAAGAAACAAAAGCTTATTTTGACCGCAATCTCAGAAGGACCTAAGAGACAGGGCAACAGGAAGTTGAGGCAGCTGGTCACAGTGTGCCTAAGCATTGGTGGCTTCTTGTAGGCTAGCACCTCACTGAAAGAATGGCATAACCCAGCTTGTGTGTGTGTGTGTGTGTGTGTGTGTGTGTGTGTGTGTGTGTGTGTGTGTGTGTGTGTGTGTGCGTTCTCCTACCTTGATTGACAATCAATATCACAGGTACGGACAGAGGCCCATATTCCTGGTGATTCTAGATTATGTCAAGATAAAAGTAAACACTAATCTCCTCACTGGGGATGCTGGTGATTTGAAAAATAACTGGGGAGCAGTCGTCTCCGCAGAGACCATGATGCGTTATATAACAGGGTTTGGTGTCACAGGCTCAAATCTGTTGACTGCGATGCCAAGGTAGAAAGGCAATAGAGGGGAAGTTCTGTTGGAGGATTATATTAGTTTATATATCAGTGTTATATTAGTTTCAGGGACATAAATTACCTGTTCAGCAGGCAGTCTCCAGAATGTTGTTTGAGGGCTGAGGGACCTCCAGTGTCCATCCATGAGGGCAGAAAGTTGGAGAATGCTACGGGTTCGGAGGACTAACAAATGGGCTGTTTCAGAGCAGGACTCCAGCCCCAGGAGCATCAATACTGACTTTTCTCAGAAATACAAGGGAAACAGAAACCAAAGCAAAAATAAAACAGACAATGGGATGGAGTTTCATGAGCCTTAGTCTAACTCTAAATGGACACTGGAGTGTAAATATTGGGGGGTTTTTGTTTGCTTGTTTGTTTGTTTTTTGTCTTTTTTTTTTGAGGGTGGGGGAAGAGATTATGTTCTATCTTCTGGTAGTCTTAGGGTATATTTCCAGAAAAGGATCTGTTCAGGTATTTGGTTAGACTAACTTTTAAAATAAAGGATCATGGTGATTAGACAATTCTAACAGATCATAAGATTTAAGGATCGAGGCACCTGCCTATTTTTCATTCAGAATCTAATGCCTGGCACATCGTTAGCACAGCATCCTAGATATTAGGAGTAGACACTGTGCTGATATTTGTGTGCTATTCAATGCCATTTCCTGTGGCACTTCCTGTATGCCTAAGTAGTGCAAAGTCAGGTGGAGAATGCCCATCTCACCTGATGAGTTTGCTTTAGGGACATTCATACCAACAGCCTAGTTTCTTCTCCTGGCTTTAGAAGTGATCTTTTAAAATGGTTTCCTGGGAGTGTTCTGTTGTCGTAAATAAATAAAAATAAAGTAAAAGTAAAAATGTATAAACGAAAACCGGGGGTGGAATGTTTTCCCTCAGGGTGTTTTTCCCTGCTAGGGTTCCACACCTCGCTTCCCCAGATATCTTCTGGATATCTTGGCAGAAACACAACCCAGCCACACACTTTCTTATACTGAGACTCTTACACAAAAGAGCATACAACTGGTGTTTTTACCCTGCTAGGGTTCCACACCTCAGTGCCCCAGATATCTGCTGGATATCTTGCATAAACTCAGCCCAGCCACACTTACTTAAATTGAGACTCTTTCTTAAAAAAAAAACACACTCATTTAGCATTAAAGCAATCCAGTGTCTAGATTTGGCAGATCCACATTACACTGTCCTAATCCCAGTTCCCAAATTACTCATCCCTGCACCTTTTATTTACCAAGTCTCCAGCTTCTTCTCCCCCCTGGTACCTCTAACTCCTCTCAGTTCCCCATCGTCTCTCCATTAGAGACTAAACCATTAGAACTCAACTAACCTGAGATAAAAGTTTACTTCCCTCTCAACCCCAGAATAGGCAGGAGTACTAGTGGATTGGGAATTGACTGGGTCTGGAGGGTCTACGAAGAATCGAGAGGACTGCACGTATTCTGAAGCAGAGGGAGAAAAAGGTACAAGGGGCTTCAGATCAGATACTACTTTGATGTAAGAGAGATATATAACTTTATGATACTTAAAGATGAGAAACATAATGAATATCTTTTGGGCCTTATGGAATGATATTTTGAATGGTCTGACAGTTGAGAATTTTGAGGAAAAAGACACTTTATCATTTACCAGTATTGCAATATTCATTCTTCTGATTTACTATATCTTCTCAAAAGACAGGGCCCTAAATAACAAATTTCTAGCTTTAGAACAGAAGATACAGGTAATTATGGAACAACATGAACAACAGAAAGAGAAAATTAAATCTTGGCAATATAGCCTAGAAGGAACACTAGAATTGAAGACACAGAAAATTATAGATCAGAATAAGAGACAGAAAGATGAAAATGAAAGTGATAGACAGGAACTAGAAAGGATGTTAGAACAGAACATACAACAGCACACAGCCCTAAATAGCAAATTTCTAGCATTAGAACAGAAGATACAGGTAATTATGGAACAACATGAACAACAGAAAGAGAAAATTAAATCTTGGCAATGTAGCCTAGAAGGAACACTAGAATTGAAGACACAGAAAATTATAGATCAGAATAAGAGACAGAAAGATGAAAATGAAAGTGATAGACAGAAACTAGAAAGGATGTTAGAACAGAACATACAACAGCTCACAGATCATACTGAACAGCAGAGAGAAAGTAATGAGGTTTGGAAGCAAGACTTAGAGAATAACTTTTTAAAATTAATCAATCAAAAGATAATGGATAACAAATTATTAGAAGTACAATATAAAGAAAAATTCAAAGTGTGGAAGCAAAACCTTGAACAGAGAATTCAGGAACTCAAAGAAAAGGGGGAAAGACAGAAAGAGAAATATGAAACACGGATACAGACTTTAAGAGAGGAATTTAAAATTACAACTAAAGAAAAACTCAGGTAGAGACAGAAGATAAAATTAGGAAAGCCAACCTAAGGTTTTAGGAAACAAACTTTAGTCTATCCAGTTAGTGTGCAACAAAAGGCCTCCAAAGCATGATCATCCACAGGGTTATGAAGAATTTGAAATGGCAACCCATGGATGTATTAGAATTAAGGAAATTTAAGGAAAGTGTAACTAATTTTGGAATGCATTAGCCATTTGTAAAACAAATCTTAATTTCTTGGGCTATTAAAAATAGAGTAATCCCCCAAGACTGGAAAGATATGGTAAGAGCAATTCTAGAGCCTGCTGAAAATTTGCAATGGATTTCATGGTGGAGAGAAGAAGTGAGGGTAGCAGGGAAAAAAACCCTGAGGGAAAACATTCCACCCCCGGTTTTCGTTTATACATTTTTACTTTTACTTTATTTTTATTTATTTACGACAACAGTGTTCCATTGACCCACCCTCACGTTTGCCTTCTTGAACATCTTCTTGAACGTCTGTAAACTTGTATCTACACCTGTAGCTTAGCTTTGAAGAATGCAATGGTGGCCAAGCTTGCCACACTTAAAAATTAACATTGCAGAATGTATACGTCTTTCAAGTTCATTATTAAAACGAAGTAGTCTTCTTGCACACAAATGATACTACTAAAAATTCCTTGAAGAAGAGCTCCTAAGGCAGTAATAGGCAGGATTGTCCTGTCAGTCAAAGCCCCTGAACTCCTTGCCTTATGAATGATGCACAAGTTTACAGCTAGTGGAGAATTTTGCCATTAGTGGATGGTAGACTTCATTCCATTTGCCCAGACACTGCAATGCATAATTCAGTATAGTCAAGCACATATATTTTCCTATTCATTTATTGTATTGCAGGGGGACTCCATGAGCCATTTTCTTTATAATATTTGCACTTTTGGAAAATTTCGTTAGTAATTATTAAGGTTTAAGATTCTTATTATATATTTGAAAATCAAAACTCAGAGAGCTGAAATAGCTTTGCCTGAACTTAAGCAGCTGCTACTGATGATCTCATTATCCTAACTCGCTTCGCAAAAAAGTTAGTGTCCCCTCTGGTTTGAAAACCATTGTAAAATTGATTGTTTGGTTTCTTTGGACACATTGTCCCTATCAAAATATCCTACTGTGTAATCTCTCATTTTTGTACTTTCACCTGCTTACATCCTTACTGATAATTAGTGACATCATGCAATCTCTTTAATAATAATCTGAAAACCTGAACATTCTTCATGAAAGTAAACTTTTATGAAATTAAATACTCACATTTTAGAAACTTAGCAAACATCTAGATATCTCCAGAGTCCTATTTGTCTGTCCATGTCTAAAATGCTTCATCATGCTCTTAAGAGTATCCCCCTGTAACCAATTTGAGTTTTCCTTTCATTATATTATGTAAGAGTGAGAATGGATACTACTATTTCTCCTGAAGTAGTGATCAATGAATACTTTTATTGAGAACTTTATTAAAACTAATCTCTCTTATGACTGCATTTCTTACAATGAAACTTCTGCTCATTTATATGAGTATAGCATTTTCAATGTTATCTTCAGATCTGTGTCATCAATTACTTAATACAACCCATTTATTCCCATTATTAATTTAATGCCATCAAACAGAAGATGAACAGTTTCAAAGTACAATCAAATAATATGCACCCAGAGCCATACGATTATTAATATACATAGCCCTCTCTGTCCTTTTCTTTTGTGAATCGTTTAACTAGTATTCCCCAATATACAGAAAACTGAGGTTTGCTTTGTTTAAAATCGTATTTTGTATGATAACATATGATGGCCTTTTTTAATGCAAGCCTATGGCAAGGAATGTTGAAATTGTTGTAAGGAGAAATTTTCTTGATGAGGGTTAAGGGCTACGCTTACCTGTTGGTACAAGCACAAATTGATTTATTTGATTGTTGTGAGCTATTATGCTGGTTTACTAAACTAGTGGTTGTAAATTCTCCTCTGAGAGCAATGATTTTACTACGACTAAAGATTTAACTCGGTTTTCAGTAGCAGTTATGGTATCTCTCTTCTTGAGTAGGTCTTAAGTCTATTTAGAGAGCTGTTGGCTGCTGCAAAGCTATATAAGTCACTGTTACACTTATAAGGTTATGGTGCTATACTGGTAATTAGTGGTTCTTAGGCATCATAGCTGGGTAGAACTGTTGTTTGCCTCCCTTCTCTGGAAGCTTCCATGATACCTTCTGATACCATGAAGCTAGTCCTCAGGGAGGGGTCAATTCAGATCAGTTCTACCTCAGGAGTCTCTGGGCCCTGTTTTTGAACTGCACAGGGCCCTAAGCAATAAAAAGTAACCTTCCACCTCTGTGAGGTAAACAAGAGTCTTACCAAGTGCAAGAGTGAATTTCTTAGACAGCCCTGGCCAACAATTCAAGAGAGGGCTTCTCATGCCTGGCATTGGGGTTTCTATTATGTGGTCTTTGAAGGAAGTGCTGTCAAACTGTATATGTATATTTATAAATGGAATCATGTGTGCTTTAAGTAGAGAGAGAGTGTGTGTGTGTGTGTGTGTGTGTGTGTGTGTGCACGCGCGCGTGTGTGTGAATAAATAGTTAATATCATGATGTCTAGTAGATTTTTCTGACATCCATGAGTGGCTTGTCTTTTAGATAACTTTTCAGGGTAGTTTCACCAGGATCAAAAGTAAAAATACTGGTGCAGGATTAGAAAGCAGCTTTTTGAAGAAAATATCATTGTGTTCAGGGCACTAAGCGGCAGATTCTCTTTAAGAAGTCGTGTCCCTCTTCACCCAGAGCTACTGGCATGCTTTCATGGATGAGTTGGCAAGCTCGCATTTCAAGGGCCCCAAGGGATGGGTACCACAATCATGCTTGAGAAAACTGCCTTGTATAGAAGAGATCTCTGCTAGGAAAGGGAATGTTTGTTATCAATAAAAGCCAATGGAAGTATGAACAGTGGGGCCAAAGATAACTGTTCATTTTCAAGCTTACCTTGCTCTATCAGACGTTTTCCTTCAGGTGAGGGAACCTTTATAGAAACAGGGTGTTCCTTTAGTACCATCAGTACCATAGAAACTGAATTGAGAATGAAATCAAGGAGAGACACTGTTTAATGGCAAAGTGCTGATGTTGATGGTACCCAGAACAGAGAACCTCAACTAACACACAAGTTCATTTGCATGAATAAGTCAGCCGGGTGTAGAATGACACCTATTAATGATCATAAGTTTACATATGATTTTGTATTTTATGTATATGATTTTTGTATTTTAACAAAAATACCCTCTCTTCTAATTTTAACATTGTAACCATCGCCAAGTTCCAAATCCTTTAAAGATTATAATGATGTATTTCAAGTATTAAAATTTTTTATGTGTGGTAAAAAAAAAGTTTACATATTTGTATGTATTTATACATGTACATTCAAGTACACATGTGTGGCAGTCTAAGCCCATGTCAGATGTCTTCCTAGATCTTTTTTCAGCATATTTTTTGAGACGGTATCTCTTACTAGACCTGAGCTCATCTATTTGACAATACTAGATGGCCAGTAAGTCCCAAATAGCAGTCCTCTGAGTGTTAGAAATATTGTTATGTGTTTACCTGCTTGGAATTTTATATAGATGCTAAAGATCTGAACTTAGATCTGTGTGCTCGTGTGGAAAACACTTAACCAACAGAGACATATCCTCAACCCCTTAAGTTCTAGTTCTGATGGGCAAATGTTCTTCAGTGTTTAAGCTAATATAATTTATTCATTATTCAAACTCAACTAGTTCGAATGGTGTTTGCAATAGATTGGACAATTTGTATTTAAGGACATTGACCATTAATCTATGTACATTCAAGAAGAATATTCATGATTTCTTATTGTGTGCCAGTCACAGTACTTAGTTTTTGTTTGTTTGGTTTGGAGCTTATACATGCATGTGTGTTTGTGTGTTTGTGTGTGTGTGAGTGCTCACACACATGTGCTTAAAATAGCTAATTTTATCTTATATATTCTGAGGAATGGTAGGTTTAAACTTTAGTTTACATTTTTATATTCCATAGCATGTATACTTGCTATTTCAGTAAAATGAATTGGAGCTTTAGTAAAGGCACAAGTAGATTGTTACCCATTCCTACATAACTTCCGGTCTTTGCGTAACTTTTCTTAGTAACAGAGCAAACACTGTGACCGAGACAAGGGTATAAGGGAGGGTTAAGTGTAAAAATAACTGTCTGGCATCAGGAGGCCTGTAAGTGCTGATGCTGTCTGTGCAAACTGCAAAATACAGACATTAATCCTCAAGAAATATGTGGCAATAAACAACATATCTTAAAATACCGATTAAAACTGTCTGTTTAGTCCAACAGTAAATGCTCTAGAGGCATTAAATTGAACTCCCAAAGAATTATTACCTACTTGAATCTTTTTAATTTCTCAAATGCCTCTCATATATTCTTTACCACTTGTTAGTTTTTGAAATCAGGAGAGTTATGCCAGTTTAGCATTAAAAATACATAGGTAGAGCTAAATAGATAACACAATAAATCTTCGCTTCTTCCAGCAAGCTGTCCCGCAGTCCTGGCTTTCCTCCAGAGTTCAACAATTGTACACAAGTCAGTCTTGGGAGACAACAGCAAAGACAGAACTCAAAGTATGTGTTGACACCAACTTCCCTCTGATTAGTACTTACAGTGAGAATCCCAAGGGCCATAGACATAAAACATGTCTTTTGTAGGAAGAGTGCACGCCTCTACCCTGCAGAAGATATTTATGCACAGAAGGAAACACCTACATGCAAAGCTCAATTCAGGAAAATAGAAACTTATTTGTTGTGGGACCAGGAGATTTAAGAACAGAAAATACTCACGGAACTGGATTCCATTTTAAACACCAAGGCTATACAAATAATACATATTATTAGCTTCATAAGTAAGCTTAAGAGGTTGGTCGTTCTCACGGAGATTGGAAATGCTAGTCCCCGCAGGCTTCCGGGGAGCCTGGCGCTTTTCTAGTCACACGAAACACCAGTTCACAGAAAATAGAAAGTTGTTATACATCGCTAGACATCTAAAATTAGGTATGGCCATTTTACCTGAGGATATATTGCCACCTCTTTTCTTTCCTTATGTTTTGTGTTCCCTCCCGTGTAGTAAAGGTGGAGTCAGAGAGTCAGAAAGAGAAAGGTGACTCTGGAAGATGGCTGCTAGATGGAGGGTGTATGCAGAGAACGATGTGAGGTAGAAGGAGGCAGAAGAGTCACTGGAGAAGTGGGAACCTTGCATAAGACACGGGAACATGAAATTACTATCTTTTCAGACATTGCAAGTCCAAGTTATTTTTTAATTCAAGGGTTTTTCGGGGGAGCTTTGTGGCTTTAAAAATGATTATAATTAAATTGTCTGTACTAGAAAAGCAAATAGTTTGGGGGATGCTCTAATTATAGTTTGAGATCAAAATGGGGAAGGAGGGAGAAGAAAGGAGAAAGCCAAAGTGAGAGAGAAAGACAGACAGGGAGACAGAGACAGAGAGTGAGAGAGGGAGAGGAGACAGAAATATAGACACACACACACACAAACACACACACACACACACACACACACACACACACGGAGACAGAGACACAGAGACAGAGAGACAGTAGCTCTGTTGAGAGATTTCTCTGACTTGTCACCTCTGACTTGTCTGTGGATCTCTGCCATTGTTTTTCTTCTCCCAGGGATAGAAGACCACACTATTCCTTCTGTTTCCCTTCATCCGTGCCTTCCTGAACCTTCTTTATGAACCATTTCCTAATAGTTTGTTAATCAGCGTCTTAAACCGTTTTAACCAAAGTGGGCCAGGAATTCAGTACCTCTTCTCACCTGACCCTCAAGCATATTCTCTTCTTTCAGGCTTTTGCCTACAATTCCTCAGTCTGCACAATATTTAACCAATTAATCATTCAGTAGAAATGTAGAATTGATAATAGAGTTAAAGATTATAACTGTGGGTCACAGGAGGCTGAGAATTCCAGACAATTCTACCAATAGAATTCTATTCTGAAAAGAAATTGAGTATCATTCAAATGATTTCCTGTCTCTAAAATATACTTGATTTATATTTAAAAAAGGAATAATTTTAATAATCGTCAAACACACATGTCTGAAAATATTTTAATAATAAGTCTATCTAGAACTATTTTGGCATATACAAACTAAGATTTTTAAAGAAAAATGTTAATTTTCCATGTCTGTGTTGTTTTTAAATTTAAAAACATTAAAATCATTTTAGGCCTCCTGAGTAAGATACTGAGCAAGTTTTTCAATGATACACTTAGGTATTCAGAACTACATTTCCCAGAAAACACTGTAAATGCTTCAAAAAAAAAAAAAAAAGGTTTCATTCTTGTTGGTTCATTTATAATTTGGTGACTCAAGTTCTGAAGTTTTGCAGATCGGCTGGGATGGTTATTGCCATTTTAAGATCACTTTCATTTCTCTGGTTAATCTTCCTGCTCAGCTGACTGTCTTCCGTTTTCTTTCAGGCTTCCATGGTAGTCTCTCTTATTTTTAAATTAAATGACTTTTGAAAGAGAATATCCTCTGAAGACTCATAGATTCTTCTGTCTGGGTAGAAATCCCTTCTCAGAAGAGAGAAAAATAAACCGCATAGTAGAGACAGGACAAGGACGCAGGGCTCTAGATGCAAAGGGAGAATGCTCGCAGGGACCTCAGGATCGGAACTTTGGAAATTTCTATCACAGCATGGCTTAGGGGTCGCGCTCCATCTCTCATTGCTTCGTCTCACTTGTCTGTTAAAATGATAATAGTTGTATCCCCAGCGCCTTGTAAAGTCATTTATTTTCAATTCCTATATAGTGAAGTCCATTCATACTGTAGCCTGCATTATTAACCAGTGAAAGTCACATCAGAAAAACTCCCTTCCCAGGCAGAGCCCGAGGGGCAGCTCCGTTTCCTGGTCTTTTAGTCTTGGCGCTTACATTGCCTTAACACTGTTGCCTGCAGGTCTGTAGGCGTTGGATTTGCTGACTTAGCCAGGAATGATAAAATTCTAGTTTCAATTTACCTACTTAAAGCATACATGCTTTAGGTCCTAGTAAAGATTAAACCTGGGGACATCTAGGAACGAGTGAAATCTTATTTTTGCTGAGAGTCAGACATTTTATTCATAATATCTGCCTTCTGGGACATGATTATTTAACAAGCAAAAGCAGAGAAAGACACTGGTTTTTGCACTGTAGTCTTCAGGGTTTGCATGTGCCAGGAGACTGTAGTATTCCTTGGCTATTCTGTGTAGAATGTGATCGCGGTGGACTCCTGGTTAATTACTTTAGTGTCCAAGAAACTCTCTGCAGTTGATACCCAGTGGCAAATTAAAAACCAAAGAGGAAAGGAAGAAAATCTGCTTTCTCCAATGCAACCTCAGCAGGAACGTTAACCACACTGCAGCTCTAAGCTGTGGACTCAATAGTATTTTTATAGACATTTTTGTTTCATTTGGCTTTGTTTGGCTAGTTTTTTTTTTTTGTCTTATGATCTTTCGCTTATTTATTTTGTCTTTTGCTTTTGTGAAGGGTGTATCTGTCTTCTTTCCTTCCCTCCCTCCCTCCCTTTTTTTGTTTCTTTTAAAGAAAGAGAAAAAAGAAACAGAATTTTTTGGGGATAGGGAGGTAGGGAGGATATGTGAAGAACTGGGGAGGGGAAATGTCATCCAAAATCATTGCATGGAATTTTTTTTAACCTGAAAAGAAAAAAAAAATCTGACCTCACCTAACAAAGCACATGTATGTCAAGATAAAGATACTAAAAACGAATCAGTCTTAAACATCACATAGATCTTTAGGAAGGCAAAAATTAGCTCTGGATACTATTTCACTTATATATACATTTTCTGCACTTTTCCTAACCTACCTCCCCACCCCTCTTCCTTTCTTTCTTTCCCTTCCTACATTCTTTAGTAATAACAAACACCTTGATTTCAATGGCACTATTTTCCACTCAAAGACAAGGACCGAGCAAACTCCTCATGTTCATTCTTTGCTGGAAGATCCTTACCTACCTTGTCATGTGATTCTTGTGACCACTGCCATTTTGGAAGAGGAATAAAACACCCCTAGGGTCCAGTTGCTGGCATGTGGTAGCAACAGGATTCAAACCTGGATATGATGGGCTCTGAAATATTTTTCTGTCCTCATTAGTAAAGGGCGCAGTATTTGCCAAGTTCCCCTCAGATGACCAGCTATGGTTTTAGGACTGAAATCATCTCAGAGACTGGATTTTTGATTTCATGAATGGGATGAACACATTCTCTAAAACTTACTGAGTGAGGGAGGAAGGTAGAGCCACACTCATGAGTCTCCACACCTGTGGGAAAGAGTGTAAGGGTCAGAGTATCCTGATGCTGCTCTCTAATTACAGTTTACTAAATATTAGATGTTGTTCTTTCATATGTTTCTTGAAACTGTAAGCTACTTTTTATTATTTTTCTGTTTATTCTAAAAAGTGGTGTGTGCGTGTGTGTGTGCATGTGTGTGTGTGTGCGTGTGTGTGTGTGTGTGTGTGCGTGTGTGTGTGCGTGTGTGCACGCATGTGGAAATGTGCTTGCACACGTCAAAGTGGATGTGTGGTACTGCCCTCGATCACTCTTCGCTCTTATTCATTGACAAAAGTTTTTGGTCCCAACCAGAGCTCACCGAGGTGCCTCATCTTGCTAGCCAGCTTTCTCCGAGGATTCCTATCTGTCACCCGAGGCTGGAATTCTAGGATGCTCACCAGAATTTCTATGGGGTGGGGGAGGGGGCCAAAACTTGGGTTTTGCTTTTCATACTTTGACATCAAGTTCTTTAACCCCTTTCTCTGAGAGTCTATTTTCCTTTGTAAATGAATTGCCATTTTCGTTTAAGTAATCCTTGTATATCATAGAAGCCTCAGTAAAAGCACTAATGACATAATCACAATTACCTGTCTTCTCTCTGCTCCCCTTCTCTCTCTTGGATTTTCTGTACAGAAAGAAACAATAAATTCTTCAGTTTGCTCTCTTGGTGCTAAACCTCATTACTACGCCATAATAGGCTTACCAGTCCATTACTTGGCTTTTTAGTGTGTGACATTACTTTTATCCTTTTATAAGCAATATGGATGTAATTATTTCATTACATTGGCAATCTCACCAAAGCTGATTGCTATGTCTTAGTAAAACATATCCTTGCACTGTCTAATGCATAATTTTCTTCCAGGTTTCCTGTTTTCTGTCTTAAGGATGGCTTTTTTGGGGTATTTTTTTAATACTCACAGTTTTTCTTCAAGTTTTTAATCACTTTGAATTTTTGTTGTGAATTATTGAAAAAATGCTATGTAACTTTTAGTTTTATAAGCTTTTCTACTTACTTAATTTAATTTTAATGTCCCCTTTCTTAAAACCCCAATTATTTCTATCAAGAAAATTTACATCTGTATTTCTTGAAGCAATTCCTCTTTATGTGTATGCATGTATGTGTATATGTGTGCATGTGAATGTCTGTGTGTCTGTGTATACACACACACACACACATATATATATATACATATATATATATTTCTATGTGTTTGTATTTTGGGATTTTTTTCTCTTTCATATAATGCATCTTCTTTTACTGTTTCAAGATTCAGAGTCATTTCTGTGACCTAGGCATGGAAACTTATTTAAGCATACCTTATCGTGCAGGCATTGGCCCGTTGGCAGGCTCTCTAGAGCAGTGAGTCTCAACCTGTGGGAAATCGAACAACCCTTTCACAGGGATCACATATAAATACCATAGTTATCAGATATTAACATTATGATTTATAACAGTAGCAAATTTACAGTTATGACATAGTAACAAAAATAATTTTATGGTTGGGGTTCATGAACATGAGGAACCATTTTAAAGGGTTGTAGCATTAAAAAGGTTGACAACCATTGCTCTAGAGCATGATTAGCTCAGTTTATCTTTTCTACTGGAAACCTTTGTCTAAATGCCTGGTACCTGCTGCCTTGGTGTCCAGGAAGGTACCAAGAAGAAGCCCAACTTGGCAGATCGAATCTGAACAAGAGGAAGGAGATGAGAATCTGACCATTCTCTTTTGGAATTTCACTTAGTTTCCTACTTTCTGACTGTTGCTCATGTAGGTCATGCTTTGTGTTCTCCAAATCTCAAGAATCCACAGATTCTCCCCCAGTCTCTGGAACACCAGGCATGTTTAGGTCAAAAGGATCCAATATTGCAGGGGAGTTACCAAGGAGTTGGTCACTGTAAACGTAGACAAGTCAGACAGTCCTCTGGATAAGGTCAGGCATCTCCATCCTGCCTGTGGCCACAGCCACACTCCAGATCCTGCAGATTGTGGAACTCCATGGGCCACCTTGACTTCCTGTTTATTTTCTTCACATACCAAATAGTTTGTTTCTAACTCCATGTCTCATTTACTCCTTTCTCAATCCTTCATCTGTGCTCTGTCTCCTAACAATTGAGTTTTCCATCTGCTATTTTCTTTCCTATTGCTTTTAAGTATTCATGACTTTTGTATCCCATTATTTTCATTTAAATGAGGTTGACATTGGAGAAGCATGTGGAAGAATGATTTTTTTTAAACAAGAACCATAATTTGTTTACTTATCATTTGTCGTCTGGTTAGAAAGGAATGTTTACTATGCTTCTTGGTGCATTACAGATGATCATTTTGGATTATACCAAATTTGTAATTGCAAAGGAAAGTTAACAAGTTAACAAACATAATAATTCTAATACATATATGTACAACACTCTATAAAATTGCAAGGCTTTTAAGTAGGTATGATATGGTTACAAAATTTTGCCATACAATGTAGCACAAAGAAAACTTTAATACCTCACTCTAAGTATAAATAGTACAAGTTACTTTTCTGTTCATAATGAAAATATATAAAATCTACAATGAAATGAAAAATAGTGAAATGTAAGTGTTGATAATGCTAAAAAAAGAAAAATAAAGCAAATGCTGTAATATATGGTTCAATTTTGGGTGATATGGATGAAATTGATGATTTTCTAGATAAACACAAGTTTGGATATTGATTCTACACAATATAGAGTATTAATATTTGTTTTGGGTATCATAAAGTAAACATATTGTATTTCAACTGTGCAAATACATAATTGGTCCTCATCATATTGTATTTGAACTATACAAATAAAATATTTTTATCACAGTATCGCTTTAACTTCATATGGAAAAACAAAAATCCAGGATAGCCAAAATAATTCTTAACAATGAAAGATCTTATGGAAGAATAACTATCCCTGACCTCAAGCTGTACTACAAAGCATTAGTAGTAAAGACTACACAGCATTGGTACAGAGACAGACAGGTCAATCAATGGGATAGTATCAAAAACCCAGAAATAATCCCACACACCTATGGACACTCGATCTTTGCCAAAGAAGTTTAAAACATACAGTGGAAAAAAGAAAGCATCTTCAATAAATGCTGCTGGTAAAACTGGAGGTCTTCTTGTAAAAGGATGCAAATTGATTCATATTTGTCACTTTGTACAAAGCTCAAGTTCAAGTGGATCTAAGATCAAGAATTGATAAACAGGACCTCATGAAATGGAAAAACTTCTGTAAGGCAAAAGACACCATCAGTAGGACAAACCAGCAACCTACAAATCGGGAAAAAAACTACACTAACCCTATATCTGATAGAGGGCTAATATTCAAAATATAAAAAAGATTTTGAGTATCAAAACCTCCATATAGAGTTGCACAAATTGTGGCAAGGTAGCCACTGGGCAAGAATTGCTCTAATTCAGCAACAAAGGAAAGCAAGCAAGGAAACAAACCACCACCAGCACCAGCACCAGCACCAGCACCAGCACCAGCACCAGCACCAGCACCAGCACCACCACCTCTACCACCACCACCACCACCAACAACAAAATACTGTCCAGGAAAGGACACAAGATGCAGGATAGTTGACAGCTAAGCTCTGTTAATATAGGATAAACTCGTCTTTCATAATTCCTGTGTCTCTCAAGATCTGTCTGATCGTTCTGGTCCAGAAGGCTGAAACAGATGCTCCATCGTTTTTGAGGAATAGGAGACTGCCAGGTTGTCAGCTGTCTCTACAAATTGTTTAAGTTTTGCAAGCTATGATTTTGTGCTTCCTATATATTTAGGTAATATTTAATTTGTTCTTGGATCTCTGACAGGGTTGAAGACTGGTTATAATCTCATAATCAAACTTAAGTTGTTTAACATTAAGGAACATCATCTAGATTTAAGAGGAGAGTTTTCAGATGGTAATGAAAGTTAAAATCAAAACGTAATTCAGGTATAGAATCATAAACTCTTTAAGTTAGGATAGATGTTAGAATAGATACACAAAATGTGGTGCATTTACACAATGGAATTCTATTCCGCTATTAAAAACAAGGGCATTATGAATTTTGCAAGCAAGTGAATGGGGCTAGAAAATATCCAGAGTAAGGTAACTTAGACCTAAAGGGACATATATTGCATGTATTCACTGATATTAGCCATAAAGTACAAAATATCCAGGATACAATCCATAGATCTTAAGAGCTTTAACAAGCAGAAAGGCCCATGTGGTGATGCTTCAATCACACTTAGAAGGGGGTACAAAATGATCACAGGAGACAGAGTGAGGGAGGGATCTGGATGGGAGAGGGGAGGGGGAGGGGAAAAGGGAAACAGGATCAGGTATTGGGTGGCAGGGACAAGAGAGAAGCCGAGAGGGCCTGGGGAATGAATGGAAATATGCAGCCTCTGCAGGTACCAGAGACCCTAGAGCCTTTCACTATGGGGGTGACCTTAGTCAAAATTTTCAACAATGGGGCGAGGGAACTCAAAGAATTGTAGGGACAAAATGTAGAAGAGACTGAAGACAGGAGTCTAGCATGCTGTCTTCTGAGAGGCTCTACCAACAGTTGTCTGAGACAGATGCAGATACCTAACCCAATCATTGGACTGAAGTTGGGGACTCCGATGGTTGAATTAGGGGAAAAATTGTAGAAGCTGAGGAAGAAGGAAACCCCTTAGGAAGACCAGCAGTCTCAACTAACCCAGACCCCTGAGATCTCTCAGACTCTGGGTCACCATCCAGGCAGCATACATGGGCTGGTCTGAAGGCCCTGGCATATTATAAAGAAGAGTTCTGCCTGGTCTGGCCTCAATGGAAGAAGACGGTCTAATCCTCAAGAGGTCCCAGGGAAGGGGTAGGTTTGGAGTGAGGACACCCTCATGGAGGGAAGGGGGAGGAGGAGTGGGGTGAGGAACTGAGAGAGGGGGACACGGGCAGTGCTTGGAGTGTAAATAACTAAAGTGATTGAAAAAAAATGGAGACTGAAGGAAAAGTATTTCAGTGACTGGCCCACCTTGGGATCAATCTCATGGTGGGGCACCAAGGCCTGATACTATTACTGATGCTCTAATATGCTTACAGACAGGAGCCTAGAATGGCTGTCCTCTGAGAGGCCCTACCAGCAGCTGACTGAGACAGATGCAGATACTTACACCCAACCATTAGACTGAAGTCTACTTACACCCAACCATTAGACTGCAGTCGGGGACCCCTATGGAGGAATTAGGGGAAAGATTGAAGAAGCTGAAGGGGAGGGAGACTCCATAGGAAGAACAGCAATCTCAACTAACCCATACCTCTGGGTGCTCCCAGAGACTGAGCCACCAGCCAGGCAACATACATTGGCTGGTCTGAGGCCCCTGCACATACATAGCAGAGGACTGTCCGGCCTGGCCTCAGTAGGAGAAGATGTGCCCAATTCTTGAGAGACTTGATGCCCCAGGGAGGGAAGATGCCAGGTGGTAGGGGGAGGGGGAACACCCTCTTGGAGGCAAGGGGTAGAGGAAATGGGATGAGGAACTGTGGAAAGGGGGAACAGGAGGGGGCAATGACTGGAATGTGAATAAATAAAATAATTAAAAACAGTACTATCGGCTTGATATGATTTATAAGATACATGTGAAAAATCAATTCTTCATACTTTTTACTATAACCCGTGACTTATATTTTTTACATGTGGTGACCTGTTCTCTGTTGTGGTTTGCTGGACCTAGCGAGACAAAAGACAACCTATACTTTTTTTTATATTTTATATTTCTACAACAACAGTTCTCCAGCCATTATCCGTGACTGACAAAAATAAGCGTCAAAAAAAGGAGTGGTTTGCAAATCCTTGACAACTATCCTTAATGTGCAAATGAACTAGAAACCATAGAGTGGAGATTAACAGTATAATACTTTGTAAAGTTCCACGGCCTCTTCCTAGAGTGTTTTCAGTTAAGTCTGAAAATATAACTTCAAGGTATGTATGTGTGTGTGTATGTATGTATGTATGTATGTATGCTCCTACTTATCTACCATCTATCATCTATCTATCATCTATTATTTATCTATTATCTAACTATTCATCTTCACTATCATTGACTATAATTCTCTTTATTTCATCTATCTATCTATCTATCTATCTATCTATCTATCTATCTATCATCTATCTATCTATCTATCTATCTATCTATGGATTGGTGTCTATATGCAGGTGAGGGCAGGCACAAGATTGGGTAGTGGAAAAGTAGGGCGGGCACAGAGTTTTGGAGAGAGGAGGGGAGAGAAGGAACCAAGACGGAGGGGAGGCAGAGAAGCATGACCCAGATCTATGTGGCCTTAATGGCCATAGGTAGCTATAAATATTTCATAAGGGATGAATTTTTACAGGACAATTTGTCTTATCTAGGTGGGCAGTTTATATCAATATCTATTAACTTTGAGTTTACTGTGTGAATGTTTTGTGGAGTGAGAATTTACTGATTAAATCTGACTGATGAATTAAAAGCGTCTAGAGTTTTGATTTTAATGGGTTACTGGGAGTTGTGACTGTAACCACAGGGGACAGATGCTGGGAATGAGAGCAGAGTCCACAGCAAGAGAGACACAGGATAGGTGGTCTCTGTACAGGACTGCTGTGGCAGCGACCTGCCTTGGGGACTAGAAGGGTGGTCCCTTCTGGGGTTGGCCATGGCGATGAAATCAGGTGGAGACATTTCACTGATTGAGATAAAAATACAACCAGATGCCATGTGGCCCTATGGTGCCAGCGATAGTGTGTGTTGGTGTCTCATTTTTATTTATATTAATCACTCCAACATCTTGTCTATCATCTCTATCATCTATTTATCAGCTCAATAACTAAAGTACATGAAAATAAATCAGAAGTCATGGAGGCTGGATCAAATGTATGCGTAATATGCATCCGTACTTTATCCAAGTAATTAAAAGATACTTGAATATGATGCTGGGAATCATTGTTTGCTTTCCAATGGCTATGACTAACTTGACTCCTTCAGTACAATGCTGGAAGATCAGAGTATTATACGTCTTTAGAAGTGGCAGAGCACGATGCTTATCCCTTCCTAGAAAATTAGAAAAGTGAATACTCATTACAACTCAATAAGTGAAAATATGTGTTTAATGAAACTTCACGCAACTAATTCTAGTTATATTGCAAGTCCTTCAATGAAGAGTATATAGTTGTCTCACTTCCTACCCCTCTATTCCTGGAAATAGCAGAGATATCATAGTGAGTTTTTCTTGAGTGTCATCCCCTGTCACCCGTTGAATAAAATTATACTTATGTTTTTTCTTTTCTTGTTATATATTAATGTGACATTTCTCTTTGTAAAACTGGAGAGTAGAAATTTAAAGAATCATATTCTCTAAACATTCTAAGTCATCCTTTATTTATTTTGTGTGCTTGCATATTCTGGGGGAGTGCACATGTGAACCATGGCATGCATTTGGAGGTCAGAGGACATTTGAGGGGAGTTAATTCTCTCTTGCTACCATGTAAACTCAGGGACCAAACTCAGGCCACCAGTCTTGGTTACATATGCCATCCTAAGATTCAGATTCCTCATAACCCTGCACTATATCTCTTAGGGCTATTTGCTACTGGATTACATTGTGTGTCCTTCTGACTTTCAAATTTGGAAGAACAGCAATTAAATACAGAATTAAACTGCAGTGGTGATTCTGGAAGTCGTGTTCCCTCTGCTTCACAACATAGAACATCTGAAGGCTGTGCCATTCTCCATCCCACCCCATTCAGTGTAATGTCACAACTGATGGACTTGTACTCTTTGGCAGAGCTGTGTGCGTACTAGCTTTAGCCCTAATCATTTGAACAGACCTAAGCTATCAATTCAATAGAATATGTGCAGGGGTGTCAGGGTGAAACATTTCCTTTGGTAAAATGACCACTAGGATGTTTCTGCCCTGGCTCCTGATTAGTTTTATAACAACTGTGTCTTGTTGGTTAAAAACTTGAGGGAAGATGACATTGCCTCAGGCACGCTCACAGCACAGGGAGATATCCAAAGGACGCAGCAGGGAATTCCATATACTATTCACTAGGCAACAGACAGCTTAGCGCTCACATTTTAATCGAAAAGAATGGAAATATTTTATAGTCCAGTATGCTCGAAATGTTAATTCTCCTCAGATCTTTTATTTTCTGGCTCTTCTTGATTTAAGAAGCAATCTCTACCCCTGTTACAAAAAAGACAGGTAGATCTTAAATGAATATCTAACAAGCAAAGTATTAATGATATAACTGAGAAGGTAGTTTTCATTATCTTTTCTTCATGGCAATATTTTCTGCCTCTTCTGTGCTAACACACCGATATGGACTTCTTCTGGGGACACAGTTGAAAATGGTGTTCGCTGATCACTCTCATGTTGGAAAAGATTGGGGGCCACAATAATTTAATTCTATCAGCAGTTACTACTAGAAGAAGCAACCTCAAACTTGAGGAAATCTCAGGAACACATGTGTTGCTTTGAGAAAATCACTTTTCTAAAATTATATTTGATTAAAGAACATCTGTTCCGGTACACATAAGATCCCGCACTGTGAAGACCAGCTTGTTGACATTGTTGAAAGGCTCTCATAAGCCACAGTGGGAAATACATAAAGTATTTATTAGCCGAAGGTCTCTATTCTCCTTTCTGTG
Source organism: Rattus rattus (assembly GCF_011064425.1). NCBI lineage: Eukaryota > Metazoa > Chordata > Mammalia > Rodentia > Muridae > Rattus > Rattus rattus. The sequence continues at coordinate 43,276,547 of NC_046166.1, forward strand.
CCTCTGACATATAGATCATTTTTTTTTCCATTCTATCTTTATGTCCTGACTAGAGTTTGAGAGCCTAGCTTTAGTTGGTTTAGAAATGGCCTACTATTTTTAGTGATTTGGCTCTGTTTCAGTGCTATGGTACAATAATGCCTTTGTAAAAATCATCATTTTACAAAGTCAACTCCACACATTTCGCATGATCTATATCCCCAGAGCCCTTACGCAAACCCTTCATCAACACACTTCACAGCGTCTTCTGCATGCTTCACTTTGCATGGTCTCTTCCTCTCTGAATCATAAGTTATAAGGAGGCAGAGCCATTTCCAAAATCAATTCCTGGCTTGAGAGAAAAGGGCCTCCATGCATCAGGAAACCATTTCAAAGGTTAACAGTTTATCCAAGGGCATTAATTAAACGTCTTTCATAAATAAGGGCTCAGTGCTGTCAAAAGGTGGAGTGCATGAAGAGACAATTCAAGGCTATAGCTTCCTTCACAGGACAGAAATGAAGCTCTTCACAGAGAAAATCTATTAAACACATTCACTTTCACATTGCTGGATATAACAAATGAGGGGAGAGAGGTGGGGAATGGGGGAGCACATAAAAGCCCTTAATTTAGGGCACAAAGGAAGATTGCTGTGTTCTCAGGCACTGTGGCAGTGTATGAGAAAAACTCTAAAAGCAATGAAGCTGAAGATAATTAGACAAGTGATTGATACCAAACAGAAGATGACGTTTGGGGGTTCATTCACTTGATATCAGCTTCCTGCCTGTGGATTCTTTTTAGTATTGATCACCATGCATGGTTTTAAGAAGGACAGAGCCATTTTAACCAGCTTAAAAGAATTAGAGACTTATCTTTCTGAGGATCTGACAGATGGGAATGTTGGTCAAGTAGTGAAAGAAGAAACATGGAAAAATTATAGAATGAATTATTATTTTGCTTTAGGGTCTGCTACAAACATTCAACAAAATAGCTCTAAGAGCTAGGAAATAAACAAGCCAACATCTACTGCTACATGGGTACTAAGTTGCAGCATGATGAAATGTAGGTGTTGGAAAATTAGAAGGAATTTGGAGCAAAGAGAAGCACTGACCAACTTATTCACTCACTAGGCTATGTACCACAATGTCACACATTCCTAATGGGGAGGGAGTAATATGTTACAATTATAGGAAAAGCATGAGGAAAAAAGAAAATCATTTTAAATATTTTGAAACATTCAAATGAGTGCTTAGTAGATCTAAACCTGTTTTGTTTCCAAATTATTCACTCTTGCCATTGGTTAAATATGATAGGGGCTATTATTTTGAAGAAAAAAAAATGGACACTAGGAATAAAGAGTAATTAATACTAAAGGCTTACTGTGTTAGTTTGAGTATGTTTGACCTGGGGAGTGGCCTTGTGGGAGTAGGTGTGGCCTTTTTGGAGGAAGTGTGTCACTGTGGGCATGAACTTTAAGACCCTTGTCCTAGCTGCCTGGAAGTCAGTCCTCTCCTAGTGACCTTCAGATGAAGATGTAGAATTCTCAGCTCCTCCTGTACCATGCCTGCCTGGACGCTGCCAATCCCCCCTACTTGATGATAATGGACTGAACCTCTGAACCTGTAAGCCAGCCCCAATTAAATGTTGTCCTTATAGGAGTTGGCTTGGTCATGGTGTCTGCTCACAGCAGGAAAACTTAACTAAGACACTTACCATAGGACTTTTATTTTTAATTGGGACTCTTCCCTTGCCTTTATACTCATTTCCTCTGTTCCTTTTTACCTGTCCTCTCTCTGTCTCCATGACTTATGATCCTTGAATTTGCAAATACGAGGAAGCAAGCTAGAAGAAGTTGAGGACATCATGTTCAAGGTTGGTTCTGTCAGGTATTGCTCTAACTGTATCCTGGCCAAATACAAAAGGACAGGGACAAAGGTAGAAGACTGAATATTGGCCAGTATACTAATTAGCTTTGCATTCCTGTAACAAAATACTTGACACCATCAATATCAAAAGGAAAGAAGCTTCATTTGATTCCAGACTTGGTGGTTTCAGTCTATGTTAGGTTGGTTTGAATGAGTTTGGGCCAGGGTTGAGGTGGTAAATCACAGAGGCAATCCATGGCAGCCAGGAATTAAAGAGAGACACAAAGAAGACTGTGCAAGATCCCCTTTAAAGGTGTGTACCCATGTGACTAAGAAATTTGCATTATAGTCCCACCTCTTAAAGGTTCAATATCCTAATATCTCTATTAGATGGAGGCCATTCCTTAACCAAGTAGAATGTTGGGGAACATCGAGCCAAACCATTATAGTCAAGTATCAGTGGTGACATCGCACAGAAACCAAAGCTCCTGAAGCATGGTAGCTAGTGACTAGGATGCCTGGGAATCTGGTGCAAGAGGACGGACAACTAGCATCCCTGGCTGACCTGTAATGTTTTCCCAACCTGAGTGCACATTTTCAAACTGAGACTGCACTGACTTCAGAGATGGATGGGGTAAGCTACAGATTTTGCTGTTTAAGCACACACCATGAAGTTTCTTTTTTAGGTGTAAAAGGAGATTGGAGTTCTAGGTAGGGTAGAATACCGTGATAACAAGAAGTGGCTCATCTAAGAAAACAAAGATCAGTCCCGGGAGGATAAGGGGTTGAGAACCATGCAGGATGCCAGAGCTCACATTTTAGAGGGAGGAATGATTCTGAAGTAAAAGACAAACAAAACCACAACAACAAAACAAACAAATAAAAAAACCATGGTGCTGGACAGGGAGACAGAAGTTATTTTTGAAAGTTCAAAATTTTAAAGAAGTGCGTGAGTAAATACACTAAAAAGAGGTGAATCTTTGAGCATTTGATCCAGAACATGTAGTCTTATATGTAAAAAGGGGTCTGTGTTCCACATAAGGATTAAAAGGATAATAAAGAACACTATAGCAACTATGTTCCTGGAAAAATACAACTGACAGGATGGTTTAAAAAGGAATGAAACCCCCAAAACGCCTTGTAACCATGAAAGAAATTAAATTAGTAGCTCAAATCTTTCTTCAAATAAAACAGTGGAAACCAGATCATTTTATAGGGAGCTAAATGTTCAGAATGCAGTGTCCCGTTCTGCTTTGTTACAAATCCTTTTATCTGTTGGAAAAGAGGGAATGTTCAGCTCACCCTGAAGGGGAGGGGGGGTGACATAATCAAAAGGCAGCAAAAGTTACAAAAGAGAGAATCATTAGTCAGTTCTACCTATGCAAATATTACAAAAAATATGAAAGGAAGAAAATAAAAAAAAACAGAACCTACCAAATCCAATTCAAAATTCATCAGGACACAACTGAGTTCATTCTAGGCACCCAAATGCCTTAATATTATAAACCAAATGTAATTTATATTAATAGCTCTTTGAACATAAAGCAAATCAGCACTGAGGATTATCTTAGAAAAAGCTCAGGGAAATATTCATAGACAAAAATACATTAAAACATATATAATACATAAAAGTGAAGCAGGATTACTTGTGGAAATGAAGCAGTGTGAGAGGTGTGGAGACAAGAGTGTGCAGGATATGACTATGAGAAAAAAATTTCATGTATGAAAATGTTATCGCGAAGCCCACTGTTTTTATATAATGAACAAAATTATGAATTTTTTAAAACTTAAATATTTACAGAAATTGCTTAAATAACTACTTGCTTCAATATCCCTGAAATAAAAGCACCAAGCAGCATGTCTAACAGTCTCTGAAAGACAGATTCCACACATTGAACACCTCTTTGGAATAATACATTGGACACGGCTCTGGGGCTTGTGCCATGGGGTATGAATTTTGCCCTTAGACTGATGCTAATGAGTTAAATGACCTTTAAGACTTACATGCATCGCAGCTTTCTAGCTAAACAAAGTTGGATCATATCATCTTTATAATTCCTTTATATTCCTTGCTGGTTCACGTTTTTTGAGCGGTTGCTCTCCAGCTGGTGAGGCTAATTAAGGAGACATTGTGATTTTAGTAACTAAGGAAGAGATAGCTAGAGGGGACATTGACGGATCTAGCTACTGGCTGTGTTCAGTCTTGCAGCTTCCTCATCCTGGCACTGTGTGATCAGCCTCCACCACACACTCCTGTTGCCATGACTCTTCTGCCGAGCACGACAGCTGCATGCGACCCTTTTGAACACGTGAACTGAATAAACTTTTCATTCCTGCATTCTGTCACAATAATATGAGCGTTTCTAATATAACCTCCTTACAGTTTTGAATTTCTCTAAGTCAGGGATTGTCAACCCTCCTAATGCCGTGACCCTTTAATACAATTCTTCAACCATAAAATCATTTCATTGCTATTTCATACCTGTAATTTTGCAACTGGTATGAATTGTAATGCAAACATCTGATATGAGGGGTATCTAATATGTAACCTGTAAAGGGGTCATGACTCACGGGTTGAGAACCACTGCTCTAAGTTAAAGAAATGCAATGGCTTGTTTGCGGTTTACCCTGTTTGATGTAGTTTAGCGATTTTACCATATAAAAGGTCTTTTATCATTTTCGACAATGGCCTAGCACCAGTTTTCTAACAACCTGTAATGCCAACAAAGGAAACCTTCCACAATCCTGGTCCTGAGGCCACTAGGAGCACAAAGACACAGCCCCGCTGTAGGTAGCTCTTTGGCAGGAGTCCCTTCCCAGGGGGGAGAGTTTGAAGGGTGGTACGTGTTCAATTTCCCACTAATTCCATGATAAAATAACACACAGCTGACCCAGTCAGTTAAACTATCAGCTGTTTCTGTGTGTAATAACGAATTGGTTTGATTTCTGATTTTCACCTGGAATCTGAACTCAGCTCTCCTTGAGCTGGCCTGTGTCTCAGATTCACAAGACCTGCCTGAGGCTACATGAGTTCCTAACAAACTACACAGCCACAGTGAATGAACTCTGAAGGGTGGATGCTCACTCCTCAGACCTAAGGTTTTCTGTTAGCTTCCTTTACCCATGATGGAGAATGGAACATCTTCTTACCCTTGCCTGCCTGCCTTCCTCCGCCCCTCCCTCCCTCCTATCTTTCTTCCCTCTCTCCCTCTTTCCCTCCCTCTCTCCTTCCTCCTTTTCTCCTCCTTCCCTCTTTCCCCTCTTCCTCTACACATTCCTTTTTTTTCTTTTGCCTATTTGTAAAATCTCTAGTATTCATTCAAAGAAGCCCTATCTGCACGGTGTATGAATGAATAGAGTAAGACACCAAGGCCTTTCAACCATGGCGTGTGTGTGTGTGTGTGTGTGTGTGTGTGTTGGAAAAAAAGATTTCCCCTTTGCTCATCCTCCATACCAGCCTACAGAGCCAAAATTTGCCTGTGACCTTGAAAGAGCTCTGGCTAGATACACCAACGAGATTGAATCCAAAGAGAAACTATGAGATAATAAAGAGACTTGCTGCTTTTAAGCCTTAATGTTTGAGTAATCTGTGATGCAGAAGATAATTAACATAGTCAGGCATGAAATTAACATCAAATATCTCAGATATCATATCAAGTTTATATTGGCACAGTATGGTTGATAACTCAGTTGTTAGAAGGAAGCGAAAACCCTGTTACTAACTCAACATGGGCCCAAAGCAGAGACCTCCATTTTCAAGATATCATGCTTGAAAGGTGGAAATAATTTGCTTCCCATGTAGGAGGATCATAGCTCTTCTTCCTTTTGGCACTGGGAGATGTGTTTTCTAATTAGCCTTGTTAAAGTGATGGACTAGGTGTGTCACGCAGTCCCAATGAATGAATAGTGGTCCACCGAGCTCTCTCAGTACAGGACGATAAAGCTCTACTTCTCCTTTTTATAGGAGGCTACAAAACAGGGAGAACATCTACTCTTCTGATAAACAAGACTGACCCGAGAGTAAAATTGAGAATGCGAAGGTGTATGTGTGGATGAATACTTTCCAGCTGTAGTCTTCATGAGAGCAGGCAAGCACAGCCTGCAGAGTCCCAATCAAATGTAATAACTGGATATTTTTGTTCCATTGTGAACAAAGTTTCATAAAATAAAATAAAATAAACCAAGGCATCAAGTAGTATCAAGCACCAGGGATGTTTTACTAAAGTTCAGTACAATATTCAAAGTTTATATTAGTCTGTGGGTCTAGAAAAACTGTTCTATTAGAAGTAGTTTTAGAAAGTGGGGGAAAGTTGAGCAGTTCCAGCCCCTAGCCATGGTTCAAGGCAAAGTTAGTGATTCACAAGGACAGTGACATTTTTTTGTCCCCAGTATCAAAGCGTTGCAGTCTCTGTCATTCCACCTCTTACTAAGGTTTCTCCTTGTGACTCCTCGCTGAGAAAGACTCAAATGATGTGCTCAGAAATGAACTATTACTCATGTCCTCCCCTCACTAGCAAATTCCCACCGCTTTAAACTCAACCACCCATGGATCTTGACGACTGAGAGACATCTTACATTGGTAACACACGTGGGCAAATTTTCTTTTGTGTCACAGTAGAGCAACTGTTTCCATGACATTTTCACATGACACGGTATTACAATCAGAGATGGCTTGGAGTAGAGCAGCAGGGTCTGTGTGTAGCTTACAAATATGTTGCCATTTAATATAAGGCATACATTCATGCATTTTTATAACTAAATAGGTCTCAGAAATAATCCCCTGTAGATACCGAGGAACAACTAGGTACTTTCAGAACAGATTTTCTTTCTGCAAACCCAAACAACTTTAAAATAGCAATCCTTCTCCCATGGTGTACTAACAACTAGATAATATTTTCTTATTTAAAGGTAGCTGTGTGGATAAGGTATTTTCTGCCGAGTCTCACCTGAGTTTGATTCCCAGAGCCTACTCTGCCAACTTGTCTTCTGACTTCAATATGAATGCTCTGGCACCTGGATGCCAACATACACACAACAGACACACATACTCATACACTCTCACACACATATGCACACACACACACACACACACACACATACACACACACATGCGTGTGCACACACACACATGCTCACGTTTGAATGTGCACCCGCACGCACATGCACCATGACGAAAATGTATAAATTGTAATTAAAATGTGTAATTTATGAACTACACATCTCTCAAATCTCTTTGATTTTCTGGAACTATTTATTTGATCTTTCTCTTGGGCATCTGTGACCTCCTGATATGTCCAGAACAAACTCTTCGTTGATCTGGCCTCTTAGCAGTGTAAAGACCTGTCTTCTATACTGCCTCGCTTCTGGTCTCACCAAAACATGAACATGAAAGTGTGGGGATTTATGAAGAAACATTTGTTTGTCTTTCCATATCAGTTTGGACTTTGAGATACAAGTTGAATCTGAGGAAACAGAAATAAGGAAAACAGAAAATACTGTCTAGGTGAATGGATTAATAGTGTCTTGTTGGCTTCTAACCTAACATAACCTTATGCAATGCTAACTGATGGTACTCTGCTCTTTGAGAACTCACCAAAGTGAAAAGCAAAAGAAAAAACTGGTCCAAATGGGATTCTGAATTGCCTCCTAACTTCTTTAGAACGTTATTTGATGGTAGATTAGAAATGGAGAAGATGTTCCCATTATAACCTGGTGACATGTGTAAGAGTGCTCAGGGTTCTAGAGGAATGTTTCTGTGTAAATTCAGCTTCCATTTCTGACTTTAAACATTTAAACATTCTAACATTCTTGATCTGTTAAGATAGCACCGTCTTTTCACATCAAACCAAATAGTCTGAGGACAGCTGAGTGACATCCTGCAGCCACTTTAATAGAGACAGCTGACTGTCACTCCTGGCCTCAGCCACCATGATCATCAGTGACTGAAAACACAAAGGTGGATTTGTGGCACAAGCCTGGGATCTCATTATTCAGATACCTGAAGCAGTAGGTATCCTATCCTAACACCTCCCATCCCAACAAAGGGAAACGGAAAATACAGTCTGGGTGAACGCATTAATAGTGTCCTGTTTGCTTCATTGCTAGGTAACCTAACATAACCTTATACAATGCTAACTGATGGTACTCTGCTCTTTGAGAACTCACCCAAGTGAAAAGCAAAATAAAAAACTGGTCCAAATGGGATTCTGAGTTGCCACCCAGCATCCTTGGTTGGCTTGTTAGTGTCGAGGTGAAGACTCCAGTGTCATGCTGATGTGTTCGACGTTCAACATTGCCTCAGATGTGTGGGCAAACATCGATCATTCGGATGAAGGATTATCCTCCAAATGAAAACCCAGCACCGCTGAAGAATGGCTTCTTTACCTTCCACATCTCAGTGGTATGCTTTCTGAAATCCTACTTTCTTGGGTCTATTTGATCATTTGCGGTGGGCTCCTTATCGCTGGCAGAGATGACCAGCAAAGCCCTGTCCTTTACAGTAATTAATCTGAGCAGGAAAGAGGAGAAGACACTTGCTGAGGTTGGCTCAATGCTGCCTTTATTTTCCATTAATGCTTATTTTCCAAATATGGAATTTTAATTTCTCCCCTAATTATCAAGGAGTCTCTTGTTAAGTAGGGCTATTTCCAGACATAGTGGGTCATTTTCACTGTGTATTTTTAGCTCATTTGTAAAATATGCTATTTATGAGCATGCACATTCATGCACACTTATATTGGAAAAGGGTAAAATAAGAGACAGCAATATTAAACAGCTACTAAATGCACTGAGCCTACTTATGGGCACCAACATTGACATTGTCTCCTGGGTTTTCAAGAATGGGCAGAAGGAAATGTTCCATTTCCAAAGAGAAATCAAGCTTCCTAAAGTTAATTCCTCTGTCTCCTGGATGAAAGTAGGTAGTGAGATTCAGATTCAGTTTGGGTCTGAAGTACACTGTCATTGTGGGGTGGCAGTGTCGTCATTTATTGCTACTGCACTGGTTAGGTATGGCCACCACACCAGCTATTCTTAGCTGGTTAGGTGTTAGCATGCACAATCGTCCTCCTACCTCAGCTTTGGCTAGAAAGACTATAAGTATTCAGGTTGCAATCTTTGTCTTCTCAGGGTGGGAATGCCATGTCTGCAAAGTATGTTCAAGGCAGAACGCTTTCCTTAATATCAAGGAAGGTTTTCAGTAGGAAAAGAAACTTAAGTATAAAATTATCTCTACAGTGTGTTCCTATCTGAACCATTCTATCAGTTGAGCTAATGGCTTTTGCCATTTTGGTTAAATTTCTGCACTGGTGACTTAATAGGAGTGATAGCACCAATATCTTCTTGTAAAGTATATCTTTGGCTTTTAAACACAAAGAAATTGTGGTGACTTGATTGTAATTGCACGTGTTGCTTAAACAAGAAAAATATAATAAGAATGATTAAGAAACATATTGAAGTGCTTGTAAATAATAAACAGCAGTGTTGAATTAATAGTTAAAAACTTATTTTCATTGCCTATGAATTTTTGTTTGCTCTAGGGAGTATAGAGTATGTAAAATGTTTTCTCTTAATATTGGCCTTTGCTATTGCAGTCATGATGTTATGTTAAAGTCATGGTGATTACTGCGGAAATAAACTTGAAGCCAGAAATTATGATTTGAACAAGAGGAATGTAGAAAACCTACCCTTTAATAAGATGGGTTTCTAAGGAGATATGATTGGCTATCACATTTGGAACTCACAGCCGTGAGCTGCGGCTCACACAAGCTCACACTTGCCAAAATGCTAGCATTGACTGGAGAAGCACTGAGAAGCTGTTGGTAGCTTCTGGGGGAGGCAGATTCAATTTGTTTTTGGGGAGAGTGTGTTATGGCCCCACAGCCCTGTGTATAGGCAACATCAACTGAAGTTCATTGGTTATTGTTTTTTTTTTTTTAAAGACATGTGTAAGGGAAGATATTGGGAGGGATAGGGAGTATTCCTGATACTATGAAGAACACCAACAAAGACTGTAGCCTGTAATTAAACACACACACAGACACAGACACAGACACAGACACAGACACAGACACAGACACAGACACAGACACAGACACAGACACAGACACAGACACACAGGCACAGGCACAGGCACAGACACAGACACACAGGCACAGGCACAGGCACAGACACAGACACAGACACAGACACACACACAGACACACACAGACACACACACACACACACACACACACACACACACACACACACACACACACACCATTCTTAAGAAGTTAGATATCTCACAGTAAGATGAACCATCTCACAGCAATCACCAATCAGGTCAATACCTCAGAGGCATGGACACAGACCAGTCTAATCTGGTGAGTTTTTCTATGGAGGTTCCTTTTATCCAAATGACTGTAGTTTGTGTATAACTAGCACATTACAAGAATTGGAAGTGGGAAATTGGGGTGAATGTATTCATATTTTATTGTATACATATATATAATTTTCAAGAAAAAGAAAAAAAAAACAAAATGTTTAAGAAAAGCAAGGTAAGAAAGAAAAAAGAAAGTTTTATAAAGTAAATCCCAAACAGGGAAAGGAGATGGTTACACTTTCCAATCTGTTCTTCCCTATGTTATGCCTTGAGGGAGCCTGCTCTGGATTCTCCCACAAGTGTGGCTTAGAACATGCTGGTCAGATTGCACTGTCCCCTCCACGGAGTGGCAGGGAGTTGGCTTCATTTGTGTGGATAATTGGTTCTGGGATTCAGCTGAAAATGCTCCTGTTTTGTGGCTACACTGTTAACCTCACTACTCTCAACAGGCAACATGGGGCCTCAGGCGCAGCTTTGGAGAAGACGTTCTCCTCAATGCTAACGACTAATGACTAAGACCTAGACAGCAGCAGCTCTACCCAAACTGCCAACTACCATTCAAGATTATTGTGAAGAGAACGTTATAGAAAGGTTTGTTTAATGGCTAAAAACAGAGATGTGGATTATACAGTATTCTAGTGGTCTTTTGAAGTTCTAGTTCCGCAACTCCAATAAATACAAGTATTTGTGCATTTTCTATCACATCCTCTTCAACAGATACAAACATTTAAACTAAAACTTGAATAGGAACATATCCCTCCTTTTTGATTGAATTTTCTTCTGATCTTGGTCGAATTTGCATTTTCTAATATGTGGAGACCGTCGGCAATCTAAATTTTACCTTCGAAAATCAGCGCGCGCAGTTCATGTGCATGTAAAGCTTAAACACAAAGGCTACAATAATCTTGCCACACTAGGAAAGCTACAGGATTGAATAGGGGTTTGTTGTTAATTTACAGTCGCTAATTCTAAATCGTATTCTCTTCTCCTCTGCAGGGAGGTAAAAGGTAGAGAGTAAAAATAAGAGAAGGAAGAGCACACAAGAAAGCAGACAGAATAGAGGGCAAGAAGGGAAGGATGGAATGGGAGGAAGGATGTTGGGATCATCCACTTGTAGGTAAGACATCCCGGGAGCCTACCATTAGGGTATAACAGTGCCCAGTAAGCCTCCTCCTTGATCGCTCTCTGTGCAGGTTGCATAAATTGTCCAAAATGCTACAGAAGTGGAAGTCCTAGAGGATCCTACAGCACTACTTCTTTTTTCTCCTTGAAGAGCCTGGCAACTGTGACAGTGAGGTGACAAATACTCCTTGCAGAGCATTGAGAGTTGGCAGAGAACTGTTGGAATCCAATGTCTCATGATTCATGCACTACTGAATACCTATGCCTATTGATCTTTTTCCTTCTGAAAAATGTCTCTCTGGTACATGCTGGCTGAATAATGAGAAAGTATAATCTTTTTTTTTTTGGTTTCTTTTGATTTAATCTGGTTTCCCCCAAAAGAGAAATATCTGTAGACTTCAGTATGGCTGTGTCATCATCAAGCCAAGTGCCATGTTCTGTATGGTACCCGTGAGTTAGGACCTCTGTCACATGGGGGACACACATAGTCCAGGAATCATTGTCTCTGCTTTTCCCCCTTGGTGTTAAAGAGATAAAGCCCACAATCCTCAAAACAGAAAGTGTAATGCTCAACTCCTCTGTACAATGGTCAACATTCTCATTGCCACCCATGAGAGTAGTGCTCATGAAGACTAAATGTTGATGGTACTTATGTCTTCATTGCAATCCTCATTCCAGAGTGTCTGTTATACAATTCTTTCTGGCTTATTTGAAATATGATTGGCAAGTTATATATTTAAGGTGTACAGTGTTACATACTTCTATATGTACACATTGCGACTACAACAATTGAATTAACGCATATCTTCACAGCTGCCCGCAGTTATGCTTTTGTGAATAGTATTTTGAAGATCTAGTCTCTTAGCAAACTTCAGATATGAAGTGTATGATGTGCAGTCTCCAGAACATATCCCTCTTATACATGGGAGCTGATTCCTTCTCGGTCCATCTTTAATGCTGAAAATAATGAATTGATCACTGGTTTTTTTTTCTTTAGCTTTAAAAATGGGATTGAGATTATCAAAAAATACAGCATAGATATATTTGATAAATATCGGGTTAATATACATGATTTTTTTAAGCAACTGTATGCCGAGCAGTTGTCTTTAAACATCTGTTCTTTCAATGCCAATAGAGCTTAAAAGGATAAGGTAAAGAGCCTGCTGTTTTATCTTAAGACAAATGTTCACAGACTTTTGAATGGTTATCTATACAGTGATGGATTTCAGTGACAGAGCGATAGCCACCAAATGTAAAGTAAGTGGCTTCTGTAGTGGTTTGTCATTACCCTTTGACTCCTTGTAGATTCTAGTGTGGAATTAATTTTTGTCTCACTGTTCACTAATTTTAATATATTTTGTTGTTGTCTATGTAAAATAAATTCTGCTATGAATCCCAAATGTTCTTTTGGGAGACTTAGGGTTATATATGCTGTTTTCCAGGATTATGTTCCTGCAGAGGGCATGATTATGAAATCACGTGCTTTATGGATGTTAAGCCCACTCTGAGAAGTGAAAGAAAATCTAGAATATGTGAACTTATTTAATTTCAAGTCTTCCAAACATAGTTTATAGACAAACTTTGGAAACATCATTTATCAGCTTTCTCTTTATTCCTGAAATCGGGGAACGACATTGTTTAATTCTAGTAAGATTTTTGTGGAGGTGTTAATGTTATAAACAAGAACTAAAATGAAACTGTCTCATGACTTTCGGCTTTAGAAGGTAAGATTTTGTTGAAAATTGAGAAAGAAGTTAATTTTTTAGTCATTTTCTCTTAACTTATTTAACTACTTGGAGATTTATGGTTACAAAAGAATAATACGACTTAAAAGTGAAAAGCCATTAGAGGCAGTCTATTTAAAAATCCAGACAGACAACTCTAACATAATGAATGGGAAGGTGTCTTCCAACTGAATTTATCCTTCTGTGGCTTTCAAAGAAGATTGAAAGTCAGTCATGCATCACATTTGCACCGAGCAAAATCATCCCCACCTAATGATCTAGAGCTCCAGGAAGATGCTTCCACATGCTGGCAGGCCCCTGCCTCTGTGTCAGGAGCTTGTTAAACTAGGCATGTGGATGCAGAAGAGCTTAATGACATGATCCAGTCTGTATGCACTTGTTGAGTTTTACCACAGCCATGCAGGTTTGGGGGCAGAGTTCATATGAGTTTGTTTCCAGTAGTACTTAGGGATGATGCTAATGTTATCTCACTTTCTGAATAAAGGGACTGAAATAAAGCAGCTAAATACTGAAAAAAAAATCATGATAAGGGGAAGTGCTGTCGTTTAAGCAGCTCCAGTCTCTGCTTACAAAGTGGCTACAAGAGTAGAGTATTTATATAAAACAAAATCCCTCCCCCTTCCCCTCTCTCTCCCTCCCATGGAGTAGACAAGATCCAAGAAAATTGATAGCATCAAACATTTCTAATAACAATGGAATATATTTTAGACTTTAATCATTCAGTAATAATAACTGTTGCCTTCCTAAAACGCAATGTATTTTACAAACCACTCCTTTAAATTAGGTAAGAGTTTCAATTAACAGTAGAATAATACTGTAGAAAATTTGGAAAAAATGAAATATGTGTATTAAATAAATTATATAACAATTTTACCGAAATAAAGGACCTGGGAGTTCAAGTCCGGCTCCTGATTCTGAATTGCATGTGCCTCATTATACACCACTGGTAAACATGCCATTTATATAGAAATTACTTCTCACTCTTAGAAGGCAAATCACAAAATTTATGCTCAATGAATGTGATCAACAATCAAACTGAAGCCTAAGCTGACATTTATGTGAAAACCGTTATTCCTTACAAGTAAACTTTGTAATTGTTTTCAAGCCTTTTGACTGAATTATGTGCTTTGGAAAACTGATCAAATTCTCTTCACGTGTGCACATATTATTGGTTTTGTGTATAGTCCAGCTAAACCCGAGTGATTCATGAGGACCAGTAGCAACCATAGAAATCAGTCTCCAAGATGCTCAGGATGGAGTTTGAATAAGCAAGTATGGCTGTACCAGTAGTGCACTCTACCGTTGCTTGTGAGTGTGGTCCATGATATTACTTTCAGTGAGTGTCTCTCATGCTTCAAATATAGAATCCCTTAAAGGCTGGCCCTCAAAGCAGCATCATAAGGAAAGATATATAATTCTAAAGTTCTTAACATTTCTTTTTTTTCCTAACCTTGATTATATTCATTTAGTCATGATTTGCTGATCATCTCTCAGTAAGCCCCTGGGTGCTGGGACTATAAGATAGGAATAAAATAAGAGTGTAGATGCCGTCTCAACAGAGCTGCTTTTTCATGCAATGAGGCAGAATATAGATACACAAACACTTGTATTCAGTGATGAAAAGGGAGGTGCGTGATACTACAGAACCTCCTTTGGGAGGAAATGGGGAAGGCAGAGGTTAAATGCAAAAACAAGTTAGTTGTATGACTTGCTGGAAGGGACACTTGCTCCAAGGCCCAATTGGTAGGTATGGAGCCGTGAGATAGCTCAAAGAAGACAGGGTGATTGTGTTTGGCATGGCTTCGAGCTCTTGAAGGGAGTAAATAAGGGGCCATGTGTTGAGGGTTTTAGGCTTCTGGGCTAGGGTTTCCTGTGTAATTACTTGGCTCAGTAGCTGTAGTGTGAAAGAAGCCTCAGGTAATATGTAAATCAACAGCCCTCATGGTGTTTGAACACAAACATTTATTGAAACAATAAATTAGTCATTTTATTGTTAATTCTTTTTAAAAGAAATTATGCTAGCAGTTTCTATGTTCAGTCAAAGTTTTGAAGAGTTGGTATTGCTTCTGGTTCAGACATTCATACTTCCATTGTATCATATTCAAAGGAATGGCAATCCTACATCGAATTGTATTTGCCAAAAGCATTTACAAATCTTCAGATACACCCATTAAAAAATACCCAGGGGAAAAAAAGACATTAGAGTCTGGGACTTTAGGGGGAAATGCTCAGTTCATTGTAAAGTTCACTTTCCAAAAATAGTTGAGGACTACAGAAATTGATCAGCAGTTAAGGGCACTTGCTGCTCTTTTAGAGGACCCAGGTTCAGTTCCCACCACCCACACAACAGCTTCTCATAAGTAAGGACAGTTCCAGAAAGTCTGATATCCTCTTCTAGCCTCTGAGGACACTGCATGCACAAAGTCTGTGCATGTATATGGCATACAAACACACACATACACACACACACACACACACACACACACAAGCTAAATAAATCTTTGAAGGGCAGTTGTTTATTATTATTTTCCACATATCTCATACAGGAAGCTGTCACCTGAATCTAAGTTCCCCTGTCTAAACTTCCAAAAACCATCAAATCCAGTCCATTCCACCCCACTGTTCTTTACATTCCTACTGTCTTAGTCAGGGTTTCTATTCCCTGCACCAATATCAGGACCAAGAAATAAGTTGGGGAGGAATGGGTTTATTCAGCTTACACTTCCACATTGCTGTTCATCACCAAAGGAAGTCAAGACAGGAACCCAAGCAGGTCAGTAAATAGGAGCTGATGCAGAGGCCATGGAGGGATGCTACTTACTGGCTTGCTTCCCCTGGCTTGCTCAGCTTGCGCTCTTATAGAACCCAAGACTACCAGCCCAGGGATGGCACCACCTACAATGGTCTGGATCTTCCCTCCTTGACCACTAGTTGAGAAATGCCTTACAGCTGGGTCTCATGAAGGCATTTGCACAACTGAGGCTCCTTTTCTATGATAATACCAACTTGTGTCAAGTTGACACACAGAACTAGCCAGTACACCATCTTAGAATCTATGAGTTCTTTTGTGACAAGAGTTTTCAGAATTTACAGACCTCATGTTTTATTTACCCATAATCTAATCATGTCTATCCTACCTTTTTTTCTGTTTCAGTTTGCATACACCATAAATATAATTAATATATTATATATACTCTTAACTCCTTTGCCATATATTACTCAATATTATTCATTTGTGTGAGTGGATAAGTGCATATAAATATAACTAATCCACAAAGTATAAAATCCAAACCTTCAGATTGGCTGTGCTAAATGTACAGAAGTTCACTGAGAGGTGTAAATTTTGGGTCTGTGTAACCTAACTGTATAATATTTTGTATTGCACATTCTTTACATTAGAACTTTAATTATTCAAAAAATTTTAAATTAATCTTATTTGAAATTATGTCTGCATGTACATGGCAGGGGTGTGCACATAGTGCTGGTTCCTGCAGCAGTCACAGAGGGCGTTGGAACCCCTAAAGCTGGAGTTATAGGAAGTCTGAACTGCTCAACATGGGTGCTGGGAACTGAACTGCGAGAGCGGTACAGACTCTTAATCCCTAGCCATCCACTAATCCCTCAATATCAAAAAATACACAATTGCCTAAACTTAGGTCTATAGGGATGAAACAGTATGAAGAATAACAGAATTCTGCTTGCCTGAATGCTGCAAAAAATTCATGAGACCTCAGTTTGAGAATCTACAACACTAGCGCCTTTGCCTATAAAGTTTGTTGCATTTTGAAATATCTTTATGTCTTTCCTTTCAAGCATCTCTGATAGTTTAAATATCTGAGATGATTCAAATTGTAACCCTGTAGATACAATTTTTAGCTAATGACCTCATCGTTCATTTAGCGAAGTACAGCAAATCTGCCTAAATAATTCTGACTACTCATGCTTCATCTCTCTTCTATGATGGTGGTTGAGAAGTCCCAGTCTTGATTAAAAGCAGTCTCTCTCTTGTATGATGGATCCATTTTTAAGCCTTTACTAAACATCTGATGCTTTTCCTGCCTCCCACTTTCCCCTGTCTATCAAATTAATCTCACTAGCTCACTCTGGTAATTCATGGGTTCAGAAAAATATATCATGAACATATTGATCATAGCTTTTTCTAGCTTCTGCTCCATTTACCATTGCCGTTTTCCAGAGGTCTCCTTTCATTTATGAAATACTTTACTTCGAATTCCATGTCCACTTGCATCACCAAATGCATCAAAGGTACCAAAGTGTTTCAGGTTGGCCATTTAGCAATAACTTTTGTTGTCGTCAAATGTGTTTAGCATTAGCAGAGGCATTTACCTGCCTCTGACTTTAGAGTGTTGGGGTTAAAGGCATGAACCACTATGCTTGGCCCTCTACTGAGCTTTAAACAGTACCCATTGCTTATGCACTCTAGCAAATATACCCCCGTCTTACTCTCTGAAGAACCAAATGGCCACCTACTCACCTGATGCTGTCACCTTTCTGTCCCATAGACACTTTAAATTCATTTGTCCAAAAGAAAACTGTTATTGTTTTTATTTCCCCAATTCTTTTTTTTCCTCCTGTTTTTAATATCCATCTAGTTTCTTCAGACTAAAATCTAAAAATAAACCTCGCTCTATACATTCCCTTTATGGCATTATGGGATGAATAATTAAAAACTGTTGATTTTCTGGCATATCAATGATGGGTCCACTTTTCATTTTTACAGGAATCTTAATATTTTACTTAATCATTATGGTGCTTTGACTAGGCATGGCTCCCATAGACTCATGTGTTTGAATGCTTAACCCACAGTGAGTGGCACAGTTAGGAAGTATGGCCTTGTTAAATAAAGTAGGTGTAGCTTTGTTGGAGGAAGTGGGTCACTGTGGGGGTAGGGGGAGCTTTGAGATCTCCTGTGTCCAAGCATTACCCAGTGTGGAACGCAGTCCCCTTCTGCTGCCTTCAGATCAAGATGTAGAACTCTTGGCTTCTCCAGCACCATGTCTGCCTGGACATGTTTCCCAGCATGTTGATAATAGACTAAACCTCTGAAACTATACTTTATACCCATTTAAATGTTTCCTTTATAAGAGTTGCCTTGGTCATGTTGCCTAGTCACAGCAGTAAAATTCTATGACAGAAATTGGTACCACAAACTGGAGCATCGCTGGCATAGGCCTGACCATGCTCTTGTTTGGAAATATGTATTTGGAACTTTTTGCATTAAGTACTGCCTAATGGACCACACTAGTAGAAACATGGAAGACCTTGATGCTGAGGGTGATGTGAACTGTGGGAGTTCGGCTCAAGAAGTTTCAGAGGAAAAGAATGTTAGCATGTAGCGTAGAAACTGTTCTTGTGTATTTTTGGCAAAGAATTTGCCTGCTTTTGGCCCTTGTACCAAATGTTTGCCTGAGGCTAAAGTGAAGAGTTTTGGATTAATTTTCTTGGTAAAGGAAATCTCAAAATAGCTTAGTATAGACTCTGTTGTGTGGTAATTAATGTTCATTTTTATGAAGAGTGATTTGATGAAACTTTACAAGGAAAAATACAAAATGTGTGGTTCAAGGATTAAAGGGGCACCAGAAAGTGAAATGGAGCTAAATCTTGGGTTCAAGGAGATAAACAGATTAACAATGTTAAATGGGATCAATGGAATGGTGACCTCAGATCAAGACCCCCACCCAGCTAAGCTTTCATCTTCTGAAAAGGAATTTAAAAAAAAAAAAAAAAGCTTACGTCCAGGTATGGTAGTGCAGGCCTTTAATCCAACACTTAGAAGACAAAGATGTAGTCTGAGTTCAAGGCCAGCCTTGTCTACAAAGCAAGTTCCAAGGTAGCCAAGCTTAAGAAGTGAGGAAAATCATTGAAAACAGAAAGCTGTAATTGAGCAAGGGGACCATGTTCTAGCCCCAGTATCTTAGTCAGGGTTCTCTAGAGTCACAGAACTTATGGGTAGTCTCTATATAGTAAGAGAATTGGTTGATGACTTGTAGTCTGTAGTCCAACTCTCCAACAATTATCAGCAGCAGCTATGAATGGAAGTCCAAGGAACTAGCAGTGGCTCAGTCCTATGAGGCAGGCAGGCAAAAAAAGAGAAACCCAGCAGAAAGTGTGTCCCAGATTAAAGGTGTGTACCACCACACCTGTGCTTTGTCCCCGGTGACCTTGAACTCCGAGATCTCCTTGCCTTAAGCTCCTGGTATTCATAGTCACTTTGCCTCAAGATCTCCAGACTAAGATCTTGTATCTCCCAACCTCAAGATCAGTATCAAAGGTGAACCTTCCAATTCTGAATTGTAGTTCATTCCAGATACAGTCAAGTTGACAACCAGGAACTAGACCCAGCCACTAGACCCAGCAAGCAACAGAACTTGGCGGCTTCAGTCATGTGTTTCTTGCTTTAGAATCAAGGATAGAAAAAAAGGGATTATGGAATCTCCCTCTACAACAAAGGAAAGCTGCTGAGGACAGGTGTGTGGCAGGGGTGTCCCTGCATGGAAGCCCAGAGAAGCCATTGTGTGAAAGGGGTTATAGATTCTCCCTCTGTGACTAAAGAAAGCCACTGAGGACAGGAATGTGTCAGGGAGGGGTGCCGCTGCATGGAGGCCCAAAAGGCCATTGCATGAAGTTGTGAAGGTGAAGCCTGGATTGCCTTGGAGACCCCAAGAGTTTGGAGATGCCATGGGAGAGCTGCCAACAGAGAGTTGAATCAGACCAAGAGAAAGAAGTGTGTTACAGTCAACATAGCTGAACGCCTTGATATCAGAGAGGGAGATGCAGACTTTGGAGTTTGCTCAGCTGCTTTTGGTCTTGCTTTGGTCCTGTGTTTCCTCACTATACTCTCTTCCCTATGTTTGGGACAGTAGTGTATACTCTGTGCCACTGTATGTTGGAAGGATGAGATCTGTTTTTTATTTTGATATTATAGGGGATTACAGTTAAGAGATTGTATGAATCTCAGAAAAGACTTTGAACTTTGGACTTTTTTTCCTTTATTAACTTGAGTATTTATTTACATTTCGATTGTTATTCCCTTTCCTGGTTTCCGGGCCAACATCCCCCTCCCCTTCTATATGGGTGTTCGCCTCCCCATCCTCCCCCCATTACTGCCCTTCCCCCAACAATCACGTTCACTGGGGGTTCAGTCTTAGCAGGATCCAGGGCTTCCCCTTCCACTGGTGCTCTTACTAGGATATTCATTGCTACCTATGAGGTCAGAGTCCAGGAATCAGTCCATGTATAATCTTTGGGTAGTGGCTTAGTCCCTGGAAGCTCTGGTTGGTTGGCATTGTTGTTCATATGGGGTCTTGAGCCTCTTCAAGCTCTTTCAGTCCTTTCTCTGATTTCTTCAACGGGGGTCCCGTTCTCAGTTCAGTGGTTTGCTGCTGGCATTCGCCTATGTATTTGCTGTATTCTGGCTGTGTCTCTCAGGAGAGATCTACATCTGGCTCCTGTCGGTCTGCACTTCTTTGCTTCATCCACCTTGTCTAATTGGGTGGATGTATATGTATGGGCCACATGTGGGGCAGGCTCTGAATGGATGTTCCTTCTGCCTTTGTTTTAATCTTTGCCTCCCTATTCCCTGCCAAGGGTATTCTTATTCCACTTTTAAAGAAGGAGTGAAGCATTCACATTTTGATCATCCGTCATGAGTTTCACGTGTTCTGTGCATCTAGGGCAATTCAAGCATTTGGACTAATAGCCACTTATCAATGAATGCATACCATGTGTGTTTTTCTGTGATTGGGTTACCTCACTCAGGATGATATTTTCCAGTTCCAACCATTTGCCTATGAATTTCATAAAGTCATTGTTTTTGATAGCTGAGTAATATTCCATTGTGTAGATGTACCACATTTTCTGTATCCATTTCTGTGTTGAAGGGCATCTGGGTTCTTTCCAGTTTGCTGAGACTATAGACTATGGGGCTTTTAATGTTGTACTAAATGCATTTTACATTGTATGGCTACAAGCCTATGGGGTCCAGGGAGTGAAATGTGGTGGTTTGAATATGGCCCCCGTGTGTTTGAATGCATGGCACACAGAGAGTGACACAATTAGGAGGTGTGACCTTGTTTGAAGAAGTGGGTCATTCTGGAGAAGAGCTTTGTGGTCTCTTATGTTCAAGTCTGGTCCAGTGTGGAACATAGTCCTCTTCTGCTGCCTGTGGGTCAATATGTAGAACTGGTTGGTTTATCTGGTTACCAAGAAGTGATAAGTCCTAAGGTTTCTGATCTAATATTTTCTTGATTACTTCCATGGCATATTAAAGGTAGTGAAAATTTACAGAAGTAGGACCTAATGCTGAATGATTCATAACCACTTGATGAATCCAATTATTAAGAGGTGATGAAATCTAAAGTAACAAATGTAGCCACAGGAACCAAATGTAGCATGATCTGCTTTGAACTACTAATAGAATTATACTATCTTTATAAAAGAAAATCATAAAACAGGAATCATAAAACATCTGCATCCCGATGAAGATGATTGTCTTAGGGTTTCATTGCTGTGAAGAGACAACATGACCAAGGCAAGATTTCACTGGGGCTGGCTTACAGGTTCAGAGGTTTAGTCTATGACCATCATCATGGGAGACATGGCATTGTGCATGCAGACATGGTGCTGGAGGGGCCCAGAGTAGTCATGGGAAATGTGGCCTCGAGGATGGCAGATTCTCGCTCACGAAATCCTTGGGTGCGTGGTGTGGGGAGCTTCCTTCCATTGTGCTCTTCTGCTACATTCTGCCTCACCAAAGAACCAGAACCATTCACTTAACTGACCACCGACTTCAATCTTTAGAACCATGAGGCTGATTAAACCTTTTCTCCTTCAAGTTCTTTTCACAAGTATTTGTCACACCACAAAATGTGATGTGCACCATGGCAGCTACTGCCATAAACTCCCCAATGCTACCCTTCTCATCTATATCTTTAACCTGAACAATATGGACAAAAAGGTTGTAAGAGCTATTGGGTAGATTTTTCTTCATTAAACAAAAGACAAGAACAATTTATTTGATATATAATATTTTATTTTAGTCATTAATAGTAAAACCGTAATGCATTGACGTACCTCTCTTCTTCTCTGCCTCCCTCCTTCCCTTCCCTCCCTCCCCTCCCTCTCTTTCTTTGATTCTTTCCCTTATAATAGAAATACCAGGAATTGAGCCTGTGATCTAGTGAAGGTAGACAAGTTGTCTATCACTGACCTGCTACTTCTAGCCCCCAGCTTTCTTATGTGTGCTCATTCATGATCTGATTTATCTTTTCATATACTTTGCCATGAGTAATATAGTAATGAGTGGTTTTGCCTTCCTATTATCCCCTCCCTACAGGAGCCACCCTTTCTTCAGGAATTCTCTGAAATCTTGTGCTCTGGTAAAACTGAATTTCCTTCCATGAAACCAATTCTGGACCCATGTCTTAGCAAACCGAAGATCTTTCCCCTGGATTAGGATGGCTACAGAACTGGAGCACAGATGAGTATTCTCCTCTGAAGGCTTTGTTGAAAAGAGAGGGGAAGTTGCATTTTTATCTAATTATATATAATCTCAGATCTTACATTATTTTTTACGAAGAATCAGATTGGCATATATGCAGCTATAATCTGGGAAAACCTTATGCATGTGATGGAGAGATACATCCATGGTGAGAGCTCTTGGTGTTGCTTGAGGGAAAGTCAGCAGGCATCTGGGTGCTTTGTACTTAGAGGTGGTAATAAGTTCCTTTGGACTCTCCATATAATTTCAATTATATTTCTGAAATTTGCATCCTATAGATTATTTTTCTTTTCTCTTCTTCCCTCTTTGCCTCTTTTCCTCCTTCTCTCCCTCCTTTTCTCATTCCCTCTCTCCTCCCTCCTCCCCCATCCTATGAAATCAGATGCACTGCGGAAAGGAATATGCCTAATAGAAAATTAGTATGTGCTCTAATTTGTCAGGCAAAGCAGAGAACTCCCCACACTTCCCTCTGTAGGAACTAAACACCTCCATCCTTTGAAGTTCATTAACAAAGCCTTCATGATTTTGCCACTTCTTAATTCTTACTTTGAACATAGCGGCATTGTGAATTAGGTTCTAATTCATGCGTGCTGAATGGCTACCAACATGAATACCATAGCACCAATTTTTCTACCTCGCCTAGAGTCCTACACAGAGTTCCCATAGGAGAAACCCTCTAACCATCCATCCTTCAGCGTCTACAAAAATGCCTTCTCCATCTAAATGCACATAAACAATCAATACTCATTTTCCATTTTCTTACAGCTTCATTTACTATCCCTTCAAATGTTTGTATACCTGGTTAGAATGGGATATGTATAAAAATAAGAATCATGTTTTATGTATTACTAAATGCTTTATGCCTGGTGCAATGCCTAGAACATTGTATTCTACATTTCACTGCAGAGCAGAATAAATATCTGTACCATCTGTGTTTAATGCGGATGTCATAATGGCTTCTCTTAAAATTATTTGTTTAATTATTTGGATACATCCTTCGGCTTGAACATTAAAAAAAATTGTAATAATATCCAGAATCCCTTGGCGTTCCACTTGATGGATGCTCCTCTTTTGCATTTTCTCATATTACTTTGTGATATTGAGTTGAATAACAGCCATGTATGTATAATTAGTAAAATATGCAAATATTTCATGCCATTATATTTCAGCTTAGAAATCAGAATGAAAAATTGTTATACTTAACATGTTTGGTAGGATGACTTTCTTGAAATGTCTATCCCTGTCATAGTCCTTGCTGAGAGAATTAATTGTGTATCATCTCTGACTGCTTCATTCATTTGTCAAGTGTTTATTACCAGACATAGACAGCTATCAGTAAGATCAGATCATCTTTTTGAGAATATGTAGGCCAATAGAACACAATAAGAAATCCTATTGAAATTGGTTTTCTTGAGTAGAACTTCTGTCTGTAGGGTTATGAATATCAACTGCAAATCTTTCCCATGGAATCTCTTTGTTGGAGATCATCCTCAAACGGTTGGGATGCCATCTCTGCACTTTCTTGACTTCCCTATATTTTTAATGGAGAGGTCCATGGTGGGAATATGTCATTTTTTTCACATAGAGTAGTTTATGTATAAGGTTAAAAAAAAGAGAGCTGACTTTTTCAACTCTGAACAGTTCCTTCAAGGGATGAGTCTTGCCCTTGTAGTCTGATCGATGGGAGGCAAAGCTGGTTGGCTGAGATTCAGTAAGATTGATTGAGTTTACTTTATTAAGTGAGGCTCACAGGCTTCAGACGTTAGGGAATTGGCTGTTGAAGAAGCCAGCAAGCGTTCATCTTTCTTCCTTTCATTTTTCCATATGAACGCTTAATGCTTATTGTGGCTTGGATTTTCAATGTCCTCCACAGGCACATGTTTTAAATGCACAACCCCTGGTGGGCAGTTATATTAGGAAAGGCTGTGAAGTCTTTGGGAAGTAGGACTAGTCTGGTGGAAGTAGATAACTGGAGCAGACTTTGGAAGGGGATTCTCATCTCTGACTCTGGTTCTCTCTATGAGTCTTCCATGAGTTCTATTGGTCTTCCATGGAGAGAAGAGTTGCCTCTTCATTCTCGTATTGTCGTAAATGTAGCCATTCTACCAAGCCTTGTCCATTATGGTATCTGACATTTCTTAGAAATGGAACCAAAATAACTTCTGGTTCATAGATCTTGCTTTTGTCAGGTGTTTTGGTCACAATGATGAAAAACGTCTAACCAAATGCTTTTGTCATGTGATCATCTGCTGGTGAGATTCACCATTTGGGGAAGGAGATAATAGCTTTACCACAGACTAAGCAATCTTCAAGTGCAGTTTCCCAAATAATTGGGGATTGAGAAAAGCAAAGTTAACTTATGCTAGGTAGTTCCTCATCTCTGTAATACAATTTCTAAGATACATATATTATGAGAGGGAAGATTTATTTTGGTTCACAGCTGGTTGCTATCCTATGGTGGTTAAGCATGGTTGTCAACTTCATTGGATCTGGAAGTAACTACAATGTAAGCCAATGGGCATGCCTGGCCGTCCTTGATCAGAACATTAGAAAAGGAAAAAAATCCATCCAAAATGTGGATGTCACCTTCTGTGGCCACTGAGATAAAGAGATAGAAGAAGGAAACTGGGTTTTTCTGCTCATCTTGATTCTCACTTCTTCTACCCTGTGGCTGCCATTACTACATCCCATTACCAATCTAGAAGCCAGTTTCTTGGGGCTTCCAAAGTAGCTGAACCAGTTTCTTTCAGGCTTCCTGTGCACCCAGCCTTAGAGACTGAACAACTACTGGATTTTTGGCTTCTTTATTAATGGAAAGGCATAGAGATAGCCAGGTGCTATTAGATTCTCTTACTTATAAGACTAATCTAATTTAAAAAATCTCCAGAAAACCCTGATGGAGGCATAATGTAATTCAGGAACTTTATAGTAAAAAGGTGTGGTTAGAGGAAAAACCACTTACTTCATGACAGTTAGGTATCAGAAAGAAACATGGAGAAACTAGGCACAAAATTTACACTAAAATACATGGCCCCCGTGAACTACTTCCACTACTAAGAACAATCTCATGGATTTAATGTCTAGTAATGTTGTCAAATTATAATAACATCCATGATTGATCCCTTGACTGGTTAGAATCCACATAATCCTACAATCTTTGAATATTGCTGTTAGAGAAAGTCTTTAGGGTCATTTTATATCCAAGTCATAATAAAGTGACATTCAATTTTCTCATCATCTGTGCTCCCATTTGTTTGTGTTTGTTTGAGACAGAGTTTTTTATTTTTGATATTTTATTTATTTACATTTCAAATGTTATCCCCTTTCCTGGTTTCCCCTCCAGAACCTCCCTATCCCATCCCCCACCCCCTCCCTTTATGAGGGTACCCCCCCAGCCACCCACTCCCACCTCCTGCCCTGGTATTCCCCTATACTGGGGCATTGAGCCTTCCCAGAACCAAGGACCTCCCCTCCCATTGATGATATCTGACAAGGCCATCCTCTGCTACATATGCAGCTGGAGCCATGGGTCCGTCCATGTGTACTCTTTGGTTGGTGGTTTAGTCCCTGGGAGCTCTGGGGGATCTGTTTGGTTGATATTGTTGTTCTTTCTATGGGGTTGCAAACCCCTTTAGCTCCTTCAGTCCTTTCTCTAACTCCTCCATTGGGGACTCTGCTCAGGTCAATGGTTGGCTATGAGCATCTGCCTCTGTATTTGTCAGGTTCTGGCAGAGCCTCTCAGGAGACAGCCATAGCAGGCTCCTGTTAGCAAGCACTTCTTGGCATCCACAATAGTGTCTGGGTTTGGTGACTGTATATGGGATGGATCCCCAGGTGGGGCAGTCTCTAGTGGGCCTTCCCTTCAGTCTCTGCTCCACACTTTGCTTTTTCTCCCTTGAGTATTTTGTTGTTTCTCCTTCTAAGAAGGACTGAAGCATCCACACTTTGGTCTTCCTTCTTCTTGAGCTTCATGAGGCCTTTGCATTGTATCTTGAGTATTCCGAGGTTTTTTTTTTTTTTTTATGTGTTGTCTTTCCTGTCTAGGAATTCACTCTGTAGACCAGGCTAGCCTCAGATTCACAGAGATTTGCCTACCTCTGCCTCCTGAGTGCTGGAATTAAAGGTGTGCCCCACCACCTGGCTTATCTGTATTCTTCAGTACAAATTCTTTAGTGCAACAGTTGGACTAACCATGATGTAATGTGTCTGTGGTTGGTTTCATTTTGTTCTTTTGCCTTTAAAAGCTCCATGTAAAATATATTTGAGGTTGCTCAATAAAACCTGTTTCTCTACAGGAAATCTTTCATTTCTACTTAGATTGTGCTTGATGGTCTTTGGGTTCCTGCAATGAAATCACGCTCTCAATTTTCAGTATCTTCCCTATCGATGGTCTAGCCACAATTGATTATATATATTTGATTATATCTATTAATGCACTTGTAGAATCAAACTATAGAAGCAGTGGCCACCTCCACATCAATGTCAGGGGTGTTACAGCTTGAGAGGCAATTCCTTCATGAGGACTTAATTGAAGACTGCCTGGGAGACTAAAGATTGGTGATGGAGGCAGACAGTGCTAGCCCATCGGGAACTGTCATTTGGAAGAGAGGCTTACCTAGGACCAAGGGGACTCAGGTGGAGGGAATGAAGGGCAAAGCTTAATAAAATGAACTTGCAGCAGAGTTCTAATGAGCTTGCTTTGGCTGCCTCACCTGCTCCTGGAGTCTGAGCCATTGATTCCATGCCACATCATCCCCAAACTCCAAGAGCAAATACAGTTAGGCATTCTAAGGCGCAAGCAGCATTACTCCATATGTAATTCATTAATATGTTGTCTACTGAATTGTCCGTTTACTGCTACATGTGACTGACTCAGTGATGAGACTCTTTCCCACAGCAGTGGACACACAAACGTGACCTATTAGAACCAAGTCTCTACTGAGGATGTAGGCCTTTGGCTATGACTATTCTGTACTTACAAAACAGAAAATTACTTGAAAGCTTTTTTAAGTCATTCAAAGTATGAGAATTAATGACTTGTCTTCTGAAGAGAACAAAAATTGGGCATTTTCTTGCATCTAACAGCAGCTTTCAGAAAGAGCTATTGTTGTACACTAGAAGCAATCATCAAGAACAAAGCCAAGCATCTATAGGTAAAAACGTGGAGACCATATCTTGAACAGGCCAAGGTCTTTTTTAAAGAAACAGCATACATTTTCTGTGTTTCTTTCCATCACAGGAATACTGTGCCACACTAATACATTTTATGATTGAATTTGCTACTATATTTACCCTGAATAATTATGCTGTTAAAAAGCACAGTTTTCTCAAATATAGACAATAACAGGGACTCATAATCTACTTAGCCTTTCCTGGTACAGTTAACGATGACTCCATTACCCAAAGTGCTCAATAAACCAACTGCTTCATTATGCCGAAATGTGATCCATGAAACTGTTGGTTTAATAAATGTAACATTTTCTAAATCAAAATAGAGGGAAAGCAGACTATTTATTTTAACTAAGAAAAATCTTTGTAGACTTTTACATTCCTTTAAATTACAGCCTGTGTGTGTGTGTGTGTGTGTGTGCACGTATCTGTGTATGTGTCTGTGTGTGTATGTGTCTGTGTCTGTGTCTGTGTCTGAGTGTGTCTGTGTGTGTGTGTGTGTCTGTGTGTCTGTGTGTCTGTGTGTCTGCCTGCCTGTCAGAAGGATAAAGGACATTAATCTTTACACATGATAATATGAATACATAAAGCACTTCAATTCCATCTCTGTCTTCTTGAAAGAGATATGTACCTTTATTTTGATTCCAGTCTTTGAAAGGCTTGTTTTCCCCTGGGATAATTAATCACATTTCATGATTATGTGATAGCTTGGCAGGTTTGTAGGTAGCTGTTATAAGTTATGCATATTTTATTTCAATTCTGAACTCCAAATAATGTCTTGGATTCGGTTCTTTGAAATTTATTTCTAAAGATTTGTTGTCTAATAAACCTGAGGACACTTAATATATAATGAAAAGTTTTCACATCTTCGATGAATGGCAATAACACAAAATTTGGATATCTGATATTTGGTTGATTTTGTGACTTTCCATCGAATTTGTAAATAAAACAGTACTGTAACCCTTGGAAGGTTCCCCTGACATTTTCCATATTCATCCTGGCACAAAGCACAGCAGGATTCACTAAAAATCACGTCTCCTTTCATGCTGAATGAGGTATCTTCCAACTTCAAACGTTTTGAGCTTTAAATAAATTAGAATAGAGTGAGCGCTAAATATATATAATTCATGCATATGCTCAGAAGCTTGCCTATCACTGACGTATTTATGTCATGATATGAAAATGTAAACCTGGTGCCAATCTGATAGTGAGGCATGGAGATAAATACACGATTTAAGATAAGACTATCTATGCCAACACAGGGAAATTAAAATATCTTTCCACATCTAGATGAAGTATTTAGAGGGTTGGGAGAAAAAGAACCATTTGTTTTTATGCTTATCTGCTATCAAGTTCCAGACTAGAAGCAAAATGATAAATTGTCAAGAAATTACTCTGAGATTGTGGAGTCTAACCTCAAATGACATACTCTCTTAGCTGTGGCTATCATCCTCTGTTGATCAGAGTAAATTATTTCTAGATGCCAAGATATTCCTCAACAGTGAATTAGGGGTTTAGAAATATATCTATCCTGCTTAAATTTCCAGAAGATTCTAAGGCATATGTGGATATTTTAATGTATATGGTTGGTTTTCAAAACACACCCCTACAGTCCTGCTCTGACCCAAACTGAAGGGCTGCCATTATGCTATGCATGACCTCAGGGATGTACCTAGTATGAGGGATCCTGGGGGATGTAGTCCTGGCATGCTGGGAAAATCACATTAATTCTAGGGCATGACTTTAGTATCATACTTTGTGTCAGATCTGGAAGTATTAACAAGATAATCCGTGTATTGATCAGCTATTTAAAGGCAATTCTGAAGCTTAGAAACAAAGACCAAAGTAACTAGCAAGGGGAATATCCATTCTGTGTGGTTGAACGTTTGCTGATTTGCACTTAGAGTGGTCACTGGAGACTGTACATTTGAATAATCTAAGAGGTTTTCATTTATTACCAGTTGTGGATGTTTATGTATCTGTTGTCATGTAAATTTTCCAAAAGTGAGATATATTGCATCTAGCACTTTTTATTTCTTATATTCCTTTATTCATATATATATATAATATTCTACCATATATACTCTATTTTTATAATCTATAATAAATAAATATGATTTATTTAGTATAAATTTATAAATTATAAATATTGTAAGTAAATCATTTTAAATATTTTATTTATTTTTGACTCTTACTTTCTCCCACCCAGAGGCCTTCCCAATGTAGATTAACTCTAATTGACATTCAGAGTTTGATTTGGTTCAGAAATTAACTTTCCCTGTTCTTTCTCTTCATCCTCCCTGCCTCCCCATTTTCTCTGCCTCTTTTCCTCCTTCCCCCAATCTCTCTATATTTAGCATCTTAATTCTCATGGGAATTGAAAGTTAAGTTCTAGCTCTTGTGAAATACAGACTTCCCAACACTGTGCTGGGGAAATAAATTGATTTTCTAAAGGTCAATCAAAGTCAGTTTGAACATTACAACTGTGTGAAAATAAAAGATGCTACTTAGTTATATTCTATTTGTGCATATGGAAAACATTATTTTAACATATATATACATATATACATATACATATATATATCCTTCACTGATTGACTTTTTTTGGCTTTACTTTTTCTTACACATAAGTGTAATGAAAGGTAATGGTTTCATGAATTCTTTTGCCACAAATGATAGCAATCTACAGTAGTAGGAAAGAAATAAAATATTGTTCTAGGTGTTGAGTTTCTCAACAACTTGACTGGCTTTAGACTCACCTAGAAAGTACACCTCCTCAGTGTACCTGTGAAGGCATTTCAAAGGATGCTCAGCTGAGAACAGAACACCTGCCTTGAATGTGGGGAATGCTATTCTGAGCTCTGGGGCTGCAGACTGACTACAGAAGGAACAGGGAGAAAGAAAGCTTGGCATTCATTATTAATTCCTGACCGCAGATGCGATAGGACTGACTCGCTCCACTCGCCTTTCCATGCATTCCCTTCTCTGACTGTACTCTTCAAAACCGTGAGCCAACACAAACCCTTCTGCCTTAAGTTGTTTTTTGTTGTTGTTGTTGTTGATGTTTTTGTTTTTTTGTTATTTTCCCAGTTATTTGGCCTCATCTGACTTTCACAACTTATCTACATAAATAGGGAAATGGATATTGCCCTACAATATCAATCAATCAATCTCTGTAACAGGGGAACCCTTTCGACACCCAGTGTGATCTCAACTTCTCATTTTTTGCTTGTGTCTGTCAGTGAAGTGCTTGTTACGCAAGCAGGCGCACTCAAGGTCATATTCTCAGTACCCGTGTGAAAAGCTCGCCACAGTGATGCACACCTAATCCCAGCACTGTGGAAGCAGACACAGAGTAAGACCCCTAGTGATTCCTGGCCAGCCAGTCCAGCCCAATCAGAGTGCTTAAGGTTCAGTGAGACTTCGTCTCTAAAATTAAACTAGAGACTGGTGAGAGAACCAGGTATAGAACTTGATGTGCACCTTTACATATACATGCACACATGCATCATCCTCGCTTCCCCAACGCACACAGAGAGAAAGATGCTCTTAGCAGGGTATGTGAATGGTCCCTGTTGAGCAAAGAGACAAGGAGGACTGTATTTTCCCTGCCTTGTGAGTGTTCGACCTCAGCATTAGTTGTCTTGGGGTCCCCGACTGGTTTTATTTTCTCAATAAATGCTTTCTGTTCATAGCTTAGCTGTTGTCCCCAGGGCAACCTACTGCAGTACACTGCTTCAGTAAGGTCACAGGAGCACAGGGAACCTCATAATACATATTTTTTATACTTCAGATCTTGAGTGCAAACTATTCCAATTGTCTGCCCTGGAGCTACATTTCTGTAATGAAATTTCTGGAAACAACAAATGACTCTTTATAGCACACCTGACTGACCAAAGTATGAACGTATCCCACTGGTTTTATGTATTTTGCGTTATTATTTTTCCCCTTTGAACTTGAATTTTGTTTTGTTCTTAGTTTTAACAAGGCATAATCTCCAATTAGAAATTGCATATCTTTAAGATGTTCGAGTATGAGCCTGCGTTTTGATACACTGATACACTGTGGGCATTTAACATTCGTTTGATTTTGTATATTTTTTGGTTTTATATATTTCGAGTTAGACAAAAAGAAAAATTAACACGTTTCCATGGGTGCCATCAAAGAGTCAGCAAGTCTCACACCATGTGGGATCTTCCTTCTACCCTGGCCCAGTACCTGATACAGTATACTCCCCACCTAGGTGCAGCTGCGATTTGTCCTGCCCAGCCATGGCAAAGGAGGCCGCAAGTCCGGAAACCTTGCAGTTTCTTGAGACCTCCCAGCTGGAGGAGTATGACAGTGAGGGCCTGTCCTCTCTCCTTAGTGGTATGCTCAGCTTCAGTGTATGGGGCACAAAGAAGATGATGAGGATGAGTAGGCTGGCTCTCACTGGCTCTCCTCCCAGGATTGGACCTTGAAAGGAAACACAAAAAAGAATCCCCATCTGGCAGACAGTTGGGCAGTCAACTCTTGGCTCCTCAGCTGCAGGATTTCTGGATGGAGACCTGGTACACCCTGGCTCCACAGCAGCCACTCTCTGAGATGACCAGTAGCAGTCAAGGACCCCATGCCTCATTGTGTTTTAAATCCTTCACTCTGATTGTCCCAGTACCATGAGATAGCCCAACCACCCCAGACCTCCTACTACAGCAATTCTGTGGGCTTATGACTATCACTTCCGTTACTATATGCTCCTAAGAACTAAACTGCAGAGACCATTGGTCCTACCTTTGCGTGGATTTTGGGCCAGCTATGAGCGGTTCCAAAGCCACAACAAGCACTAGACCTCAAAGGGACCTTGTGGTTGCAGAGTTTACCAGACTAGTGTCTCCTTTGCTGTGAGTCCTTGGCACGCTGGGATAATGTCTCTTGACTCTGGTGGGGCTGGCTGTGTGCCACCAGACCCTGGAGGATCCTGGGAGGCCTGGGCATGTTGTGATCAGGCCCTGCAGCTACTGGGAGAGAAGAGACCCCCAGCCTTGCCTAGCACCCTCAGTAGAAACTTATGTCTTGGTACAGTTGGCTCCTGGGCATGGAAAAACACCAGTCAGAGGACATGGCAGGCAGCCAGGAGCCTGCAGAGGCTGCTAGAAGTCTCCAGACATAGTTCCACAAAGAATTTGTAGCAAACTAAGGAATTTTTTTTTCTGAGTTGATTTCCAGGGAGCCTTTGGCTAGTTTCACTCTACGACGATTCAAAGATATAATCTTGTCCCATCTTTCAGAACACAGAATGTAGCCGGGAGTTCATCCTAATATCACAACTGCCTAATCATTAGCCCTCAAGAACCATTTGTAGTTGAGGACATGGGCTAGAATATCCTCTCTACTTCAGCAAAGACAGATGTGCTTCCCACAGAATGACCTGGTATGGGGGCAAGCCTTCCCAACACAAGGGCACACTGGAACATCATGCTTGTTCTGAAGTGCCAACTACCCTTTGTGATCCTGTTACAAGCAGTCATTAGGAACTCTCCCCACAGGAACCAGACTTGACAGTTTAAAAGCACTTTGATGTTCCTGTTCACCTCCTTTAACAAGATCACAGACAAAGGAGCTCTGAGAATGTTCTCCAATAGTGTGGCCAAGAAGACAGCTACACCTTCAGCCACTTGTGTTACAAACCCCACCTGCTCCTTTTATGTCAAGCCAAACCAAGTCTGTAGAGAAGGTAAGTCACTAGAAACCCTACCAAGAGGGAGTGGCTGAGAGAACTTGAGCCACCAGGTGCACTCCCACACCCCTGGAGGCACCTTTCCCCTGCCTAGCTCTGGGCCTGAGTTTGATGCCCATGAAGAGAATTGTTTGCTTTCTTACACAGAGCAAAACTCTCTTAAATCCAACAGTAGTTGTATTACATGGTTTCACTGGCTGTCCAATCTTATAGACAATAGCACTAAAGCACAAAGAGGCTTAACAACTTGGCCCTGAGGATCAGACCAGATCTGATACCAGACATCCAAAAGGCAAGATACATGATTGTGATTGTGTTAGTATTTGAGTAGCCCTTCCCTGACCGTAAAACATTACTGAAGTTCTAATATATATATATACATGGTTAATATATACACATATACATCCATATATACATATATATGGTTATTCAAACAAAACAGTGACAAAAAATCAAAGTGTAAGAGAAGCAAATAAGTAACAGAAGTCTTCTAAAATACCAAGAAATTGTGCACATGCACATATAAATAACCTGCCATTAATTTAGTTTTGTACCTTATTACTTTTTAGAAAATTTATTTTGAAGGTTTTCAGATGTCAGTGGTACAATATTTCACTTTGGGGTAATAATCACCTAGGGATGGTTACTTGTAAAATCCTACTATCCTGATACTTCAATACTATAATATTAATTAGAAATTCCATACATCATTTTAAAAATTATTATGTAAGATTGCACAGGGCTTCTTGGCATTCTTACTTAACATGAAGAAAAGTGTGAGCCAACGTATATACATTTGGTCTTCGTCATAATGGTACTAAACCCATTAGCCAGGACCAAAAGGACACTTTCCTTATGCTCTTTTGCATGGTTCAAATTTTTTAATCATTAGTTTCTTTTTCTCACAGATGTAGCACAGCCACTCACATATTGTGAGAAAATGTTCTGAGTTTAACATTAGCATCCTTGACACATGGCCCTTAATCAATTATAGCAAAGATCCACCCCTGTGTATAAAATATGTGTGATTAGGAAAGTTACTTTAGTAGAGTCAATTGTAGATGTTTAAACTCTCTGGTTTGTAGAGTTTCAGAACACATAGACTGAATCAGGGAAATGTTGTTGAAGACTTTACCTTGGACTTGACTATGGAAGTATCAGCATATTATTCTATTGTCCCTCTATTCCAGGGACTACACAGACCCGGGGAGCTGTAGCTACTGTGATGGGTTTATGAAGGACTGTGTCAAAGAAACCCCATCAAATCTAAGGAGCATTTGTTGACTGAAATATGCAACTAAGAATACAGAGAACGATTTTTCTAACCGTGTCAGTATCAGTCTCACACTCTCAAAGGAGATCTGTGTGACAGTGGACTTGACGGAGCCCCGCACTCCGCTAGGAGCAAATCATAAGAAAGTCATGCAAATACCAAGGGCTGTGACCCTCCCCAGCAAGAGGGGGAAAGGGAGCACAAAGGACAGGAGTGACCTCCACACAGGGGTGCAGGTTCCAAATGTGGAAACGGAGGGCTACACGCTCAGAAATGGGCACCCAGATGTATGCAATAAGCCACGAGGCCAATCTTAGGAAAACTGATTCTTTTACAGGTAAATTTACTTAAAGGTTCTAGTAAAAATGTGATTTTCAGTTGGTCTTGGGACAGGAAATAGCTTGTGTGCTTTATGGATTTTGTTTAGTTAGTCAAATATTAAGGACTCCAGATTAAGCTATTTCATGCCTTCTGTTACTGATTAGTGGAGTAGGAAAGTTATTTCTTTCCTTCCTTCCATCCTTCCTTCCTTTCTTCTTCCTCCACTTTCCTTTTCTTCTTCATAGTTAGTCACTACTAGCATATTAGCAAGGACTAGAGACAGGAAGAAAGGAAATTAAAAATAACTGCTAACCCAAGTGTGTTATTACCTTTAACATTATCTTTTTTTTTTTTTTTTTTTTTTGGTTCTTTTTTTTTTTTTTTTTCCGATGGGGACCGAACCCAGGGCCTTGTGCTTCCCTAGGTTATCTGAGCAGCCCCTTAACATTATCTCTTATCTGACAAATGTGCACAAGGGAGGAGTTTCTCATTATGCTGTTTATCAAAATAATCAAAATAAAATTGATGAAAAATGAATGTATTATCTAAATAAAGACTAATACCAAAACAAAGTGAATGGTTTGGAGAAAGTGACAGCTATTATCTTCTTATGACTATTTGAGTGACAAATGGAAACAGGAAAACTCCTTCCTTTTTCCCTTTAGTCACTTAGTCTTGTTTTGTTTGAGACAAGATCTCTCCATATAAACTAGGCCAACCCCAGAATTGCAATTCCAGTACCTCCTAAGCACTGGGGTCGTATGTGTGAGCCACTATGCCAAGCTAGCCAAACAGTTACCGTCTAAGCTTTGAAGCCAGTTAGCATTATCTGTTTCTATTGATATGGGGCAAACGATGCATGTTAGCATATAGAGTTTTAAGCATATAGAGTAAAATACAAGGCACGTACTTATGTATAGTTTGATCAATGAATACCTTCACTCCTGTAATTTATTGACCAGAAATGCCACAGGAAGTGATTCACTGAGAAGGCTTTGAATGTCGTCAAACAACTAATTACAGCATTCTCGTCTCGTAATAATATACCTGTTGCTTCTCTCCTTGTCCTTGGTAACTTCTTGGCAGTGATTCCCCAGTCACCGTGTGTGCAGTGCCTGAAAGAAGCTTTCGTCCTAGCCCTTTCTTCTTTTCTAGGAAGGCAGCAAATGCTTCGGTGTTTACTCCCATAGCCTGTGACCCCAAAAGAAGGCTTTGTTTTCTGTCTTTGAGGACCCCCTCTGACATTGTCCTCTCTACTAGTTGGCAGAATTCGAGATTTTGTTGTAGGTTGTTTCTCGAAATCTAGGTGCCTGGGGTTTCTCTGGGCTGTTCTCTATGTTTCCTATTACTCTTTAGGCAAATGTTCTAAGTACGAGAGGCAGATTATTGTGATATGTGTATGATATAATGCACCATAAATGTAACGTGGGAATGGGCAAAATTAAAGCAAAACCAGAAAAGACTGTTTAAAGCTGGTGAGACTTACTGAACAGACCCACAGAGGAAACTCTCAAAGAACTCCCCAGGCTGTTCGCGCAGCTCAGGAAACGTACATGTTTTATGATGCCCTGAACATGCTCCCCTCTTTCCGATTGAACTCCACCTGGCAGCTGCTGATTCATGCTTACAATGCTCACGTGTGCATAAAAGAATGTTAATTGTTGATATGATCTACTGTATCCTGGGGGGAAATATCAGGGTATTTATTCTTACCTGTGAAATGTGGACATTTAAAGACGAAAGTGCCACAATCGTGGACATTTTGTACACACGTACTTCAGCAGGAATGTGTGTCTTCCCATCGTAACAATATATAGGCCTCTGAGGCATAGATTCAGTGACCCAGAGAATGCCCAGGTAGATGCTGTCACGCAGGCAGAATTTTCACAAACGTGGTTTCATCAAGGTGAGGAATTTGAGGCTTGGATGGGTTTTATCACAAGTCCAAATTTAGTGGAAGAGCAATTGAAAAAAGAAAGTATGGTTTTATACCTTAAGGGGAATTGCTTTTTAAGCTTTTAATAATGTTTCCTCCTTTCCATCGGCATAAAGATATATTTATCTTCCCACCTTTTTTGGCAGAATCTGCAACACGGACAAAATGCCATTCTAAAGCTACTGAGATTCAGTTCCCCGCGTACATGCTTAACTCAAAGAGAATGGCTGTTTCTATCCTTGTCATCCTGAATTTTTTAACTTTCCTAAAGATGTGACAAATTAGCGAACAAAGGCCTCTCCTTCTACACGACAGTAGCACTTCTGGGAGTGTGATCGTGCACCTCTCAAGGCTGAGTTATTACAAGAAAAACAGTAAAGGACGCAGGAACGTTTCCTTTTCCTGCACAGAAGACAGTTTGTCAGGATGAGAGACAGACACACGGAACATGCGCAGACTTGTACTTCCATCCAGCGATGAGCAGCGTTAAGTGCTTCCTCTGCACTGACTTCAAAGCATTGCCTGGAATGCAAGTGACACGGTCTTTCTGGAATACAATTCCATTCGAAAGGCCAAGTAAGAATGAGAGTTTTGAGTGTACACTTGGTACCGTCTAGGTCTCTCTCTCTCTGTAACTAGAATGGAGACCGTTCTTGAAAAGCTGTCTTGAGAGAAAAGGAGCAATGTGGTTAAAATTTCATTATGTACTGGGTCTTTTCCTTTGGAGCACACTGTATAATTGAGGATGTCTTCAAACCGGAAACAGAGCCTGACTTTATGGAGAGGAGGAAGAGAAGCAGACAGACTGCAGAGGAACAGCAAAAGCCTGCTGCCATTACTCATGCAAATGTGCTGTGTTCGTTAGAAGAGTCTTGGCTGTTGGACTTCTTTATAGCAATCAGTTGGCAGTCTTTCTTCCAGCACATATCCCTCCACATTGTTCTAATCTTGGTGCTATTCTCAAAGTCGTTCATATCCTCTCTTGTTTAATAAGTAAATCAGATTCAGTAGTATTCAGTGCTAGTATCTCTGCAGATTGTCAAATCACTCTTCCCCAAGAAACCTCATTTGTGTGTCTTGTGTTTGTGTGTGTGTGTGTGTGTGTGTGTGTGTGTGTGTGTTTATGGAATTAAAAAGTATATATGCACACAGGAACTTCCATTGTATATCTGGTTGGTATAACTTGTATTATTTATGTGAAAAGTTCTGACCATTCTTTCAAAAATTATTCCCAGCCTTTAAATTTCAACTGAAATCCCTTATATTTAACTAACATTGCCTAATTGGTTCTGCTTGATATTGTTACAGCCATGCAATCAGGACCCTGGATGTCTGCCTTATGCTGTGACACATATTTTCTATCCTAATAGGGCCCAAAAGACTTAATGCCCAATGGTTACCAACTCAAAATATACAGTCGGACCTTCTTCCAGAACTCATGTTAGCAAGCTTACCGCTCTGCCCCAGGATTATTATCCACACCACTGTCAGGACATTATTTTGAATCTTTATTACTTTTGCCCCACCCTCATACATAGTAGGGAAACAGCACTGAAAAATCCATAGACCTCATTTGCTGTCTTCTTAGATGTACCTGGAAGGGACAGTTCATTAAAATGTTGATGAGAATCGTGCTCAGAGCTCTTCAGCGAACTCCATGCCCTACCCCCAGGAAAAACCCACCCAACTGCTGAGACCAAGAGCATTGTGCTCTGAGTACTTATAACCCTACATACCTTGCATTCAAATATCATCCCTGGTGTTGATATTAAGAGGTGTGGCCTTGGGGAGGTGATGAGTTCCTGGGGTGAGTCCTTGAAATTAGAATTAGGAACTTGTTAATGAGGCCTCAGGTTACTATGCTCCATCCACCAAGGTGTAAACACATAGAAAACACCATCCATGAGAAATGGGTCCTCACCAAACACTACATCTCCTGGCATCTGGATCTTGGACTTCTCAGCTTTGGAATTTGTGAGCGATAAATTTCTGTTGCTTATAGTGACCTGCCCATGTCATTTTTGTAAATGGAGTCAGTGGAATTAAGGGAAAGAGTAAAAGAGCTACACATCTGTGCACGCTTATTGTGTGTTAATCAGTATATCCTGCACGGGACAAGCAAACCTAGCCCAGAGTTCCCGACATGAGCAATAGCTAAGGGAAAGACTTTATTTTCCAAATGAGGAAAATAAGGATTAGAGAGAGAAAATGTCTGAGTTCAGGCAAGAAGGGACAGAACCAGGCAGGCCAAGATTTTCATAAAATCAATGAGTCTGTGTTCTTACCTGGTAGAGAACTATGAAAGCTCTTACACTAATATCTATATCTATGTCTATATCTCCTCTCTCTCTCTCTCTCTCTCTCTCTGTATATATATATATATATATATATGTACACACACACACACACATATATATATATACACACACACAAACACACATATACATGACTTAAGGATGTCGTTATTGGAACCAAGGACAAGATAATATTATTCTTTCTTCTACTCTTAACCCTCAGTTTATAAAATCTGTATTTATCAGATTTAAGCTGTTATACCAGCTATTAATGAGAGGAGAGCAGAGAGAGAGTTTAGTTTATGTCTGCCTGCATTCTACTAAGCTATTTTTCCTTCAACAATAATAATTGTTTTTAATTGAAAAATTTTACATATAAATCACACTATTTTGTAGAGCAAGAAAGGAAATCTAGAAAGAAGGGGTATTCTACAGAATCCTTTTGTGAGGACATAGGGCTGGAAACCAAACTGTTAGTCCCTCGTGCAGAGGTTCCAGGGTTAAGAAGAGAAGCTGTTTTTACCCATTCCTAATGGACTAGTTCATATCAAATTCAAGGAGACTGACGACCAATGATCCTTATGCTGTTTTTATGTTTTTGTTTTAATTTTATTTATTTTTATCAAATGTTGCCCCCTCCAGTTCCTCCACACAGAGACCTTCCCTCTTTCACCTTCCCTTCTCCTCTGAGAGGGTAGAGGTCTCTGGCCTCTGGGTATCCTCTCACCCTGGCACATCAAGCCTCTGCCAGGGTAGGTGCACAAGAATCCTTACGTTTGTGCAGCAAGAAGTTTTACACACAGTGTCATCTCCACAGTGTTTTCCATTGTTGTTCTATTATAGGGATTCCTACCCCCTTCTCTGTCTCTGTGTGTGTCTGTGTGTGTCTGTGTGTGTGTGTGTGTGTATGTGTGTATGAGTGTATGTGTATGTAAGAGTGTGAGTGTGTGTGTGTATGTATGTGTGTGTGTATGTGTGTGTGTTTGTGTGCATGTGTGCGTGTGTGCGTGTGTGCGTGTGTGCGTATGTTACTCGGAACTGTACTTCAGTATCTCACAAATGCTTAGCAACCATGCTACCTCTCAGCTCCAAGCTGTGTCTCCAGCCCTTAAATAATCCATACCTGTTTTGTTTAATTAATTTTATTTGAGATTTTATTTACCTTTATCTTACATGTAAAAGTGTTTCCCTGAATCTATGTCTGTGTATCACATGTGTGTGGTGTTTGCAGAGGTCAGAAGAGGGTGTCAGATCCCCTAGAACTAGAGTCACAGATGTTTAGTGAGCCGCTGTGAGACTGGGAGTGGAACCCTAGTCCTCTTGAAAGCATTTAGTGCTCTGAGCGGCTGAGCCGTCTCTTCAGACTCCTTCCCAGTGCTGTTTTACATTTTTGAGCCACAGTTAAGCTATATTCCAACCGTCAGGCCCTTAAATCTTCATGGAATCACTTGCTTATTTCTCTGCTTCTAAGAAGTAGAATATGAAGAAATGAAGGGTATGATTCTATAGTTGAAGGAAAGAACACTGATTCAGCCTGTGGCTGCTTCTGTAATGTCCTTTCAAGGAACCTTTATCCTCTGTCTGTGAACATGAATGTTCCTTCTCTTAGTGGTGTCTAAATCTGAGGACAAGTTTCCCTGGAGTTTAATATTCTCTCTTTGCTTCAAGCCCAAGCTCTCTAGATATAGAATTGCTTTTCTCCCATGAACATTGATGTTCTTTGCCCATTGTGATGTCTAAGTAACTCCGTAGACACATTTCCCTGTGATCTGACAGTCTATTTGATCCCTGTTGAGCCTAACTCTTAAGAGTTATGACTACATACCATATATCAATGCATGTGCATGCAAGAACACACAGACACACACAGAGACACACACAGACACACAGACACACACACACACACACACACACACACTCACTCACAAAGTAGTATCTGACAATGGAGAATACTTACCAGTATATAATTCTTAAATGATATAAAGGTTGTTTGGTATGTGTATGAATTAGAGAATTTGTTCTAAGCATCAAATCTCATTATTTCTAAAATCTTGGTAGGTACTTTATAATTTTTTCTAGATAATTAAAGACTTTGGAAGATGGGTTTACTTTAGTGTGATGGTGGAATTTTCTTGGCTTTCTTACTGAGCTACAAGTAAACAGACCGTGATGACTTATGGAAAAACAGTTAAGGTGATTGTGCATGCAATGCTGTCATCAATCCACGCCAGTTGTAATTCTCTCTAAAATGAAGTTTGGACATACGTTTCCAAACAAGACCTGTCACCTTATACATCATTTTAAA
Organism: Rattus rattus; assembly: GCF_011064425.1. NCBI lineage: Eukaryota > Metazoa > Chordata > Mammalia > Rodentia > Muridae > Rattus > Rattus rattus. Next base: position 43,318,152 of record NC_046166.1, read on the forward strand.
TAAACCTCTTGTGAAGTTTTACATAAGAAGCAATTCCAGTGTGACACACAGTCTCCTTCTGTGGCCTTCAGATCAAGATATAGAACTCTCAGCTCCTTCCTTCTCCTGCACTATGTCTGCCTACACTCTGTCATGTTTCCAGTCATTAAGATAATGGACTAAACCTCTGTGGTATTTTGAATACACTTGGCCCAGGGAGTGGCACTGTTTGGAGGTGTGGCCTTGATGGAGGCAGTGTGTCATTGTGGAGGTGAGCAATGAGACCTTTCTCCTAACCACATGCAGCCAGTCTTTTCTTAGCAGACTTCAGATGAAAATGTAGAGCTCTCAGTTCTTCCTGGACCATGCCTGCCTGACACTGCTTATGCTTTCACCTTGATGACAATGGGCTGACCCTCTGAACCTGGAAGCCAGCCCCAGTTAAATGTTTTCCTTCATAAGAGTTGCCTTAGTCATGGTGTCTGTTCACAGCCATAAAACCTTAACTAAGGCATATGCAAAAATATAGTTTCAGATTTTTTTAGCATGTTGATTTTTTCTTTATTTGTAAGCAAGAAAAGTGATATTCTGCATATGTTAATTCTTAAATGGAAAATAATAAGAAACATTAATTTACCCATACATGATTGACTGGAAGGAGTCTTGTGATTAATATAACTGGTAATCTAACAATGAACCCTGTAAAAAATCAGACAATTTAGGCTTCCCTTTCAGACTTTTCATTTACAGCTCCATTTAAATTGAAGTTATCACTAGATGATGCTGGGAATTTGTTTGTACCTCCAGGCAAAATCAATCAATCATATCAGAAGAAACATTAACAGTCACCTTCCCTAAGCCCAACTTTAGCATTGGGTTTATTATCACGCTTGAAAAAGAGCCCCACACTCGATTTCAAAGATCTGGCCATTACACACACTCTGCGGGGAGCCCATAAAAGACAGAAGAAGAGGCAATAGCTTTACTATTAGAAAAACTATGAGTTTTGATTGTGTGCGGAAGGCATCAATTGGACCCGGTGCTGGATGTTGACTCAGGATGCCAACCTCCCCCAGGAAGCCAGCTGAAGTTTAATGTTCTCTCTCTTTGGAGGAGCACTTTACCCCTGTGGCAGCCCTGGACGGGAATGCAGAACTGAACAGGTGCTGGCCTCGGGGAGCATCCGATTAGTTTCTTCAAATTAAAGGAGACAGTCTTCCAAACAGTGTGAAATTTTATACAATCAAGAGGAATGAGGGGTTTACAAATTTTCTTTTCCTTCCTTTCGTTTTTCTTTCTTTTTGTCTGTGTGTCTTTTTTGTTATTATTAATTAATTTGATTCAACCAAAGGTTGCTTTTCAAAATCTTTTGCATGTATTTCCTATGACTCCACTTACATTTCAGCCCTCTGTCACAGATTTTTGTTTCCTCCTCACATGTGCTGCTTTGATTTCTGCTCACTTTAGTCACACCCAAAGTAGTCACACCTGTAGTTTCTGTGGCGCCATGCCTCCAGGACGCCTGTGCTAAGGTCATGATGGATTTAACCTGTGTGTAGGAAGGTTGGAGACCCAGCAAGTGATTTTGAAAAGACCAATGTTGTGAGAATGAGTTGGAGAAGGTGTCCCAGATTTACTTTGGGAATCCAGCAGGAAATTTCACTATACAAGTGCAAAGAAATAGGACCAGTCATTATTTGCCCAGGTGCCAATAGTTTACATTCTAGCTGCATGAGTTGTTATAGTTACACAACATTTGAATGCAACAGATTTGCTAAAGGAACAAAGGAATGGATAAAGCTATTTCAGGTCCATATATACATGCATGATTTTGTAGATAAAATCAAGAGATAATCTTTCATCACTCGAGAAAAAGCTCAACAAATCCAGAACAGCAGAGAGAAGCTCATATGCTGATTGCTTTCTGCATGTTATTTACAGACAACAAAGTTTTGGTCCAGGACAGAACATATATGCATTGTTCTGGGGCTGGGGAGAGCACTCCAGGATGCAGTACAGTACTTGGATAGTTCAGGATGAGGACCCGAGTTCATTGTCCAGAACTTACTTTTAAATGACAAATATGGTGGCATTCACTTGTCAACTTGGCACTGGGAGTCACAGACAGTGGGATTCCTGGGACTCAGTGGCCTAATAACTTAGTTAAATCATGAAGTTCAAGATCAGTGAAAGATCAGGTCTTCCAAAATAGGTGTGTAACGACTGAGGAATGACACCTAGGTTTGGTCTCTGGCACACTCACTCACACACATACACACTTACTCAAAAGCATGTGGAGTGATACTGGTGGCAATCTCCTTCAGCCTGTCTTCCCTCCCTCCCTCCCTCCCTCCCTCCCTCCCTCTCTTCCTTCTTTCTTTCTTTCTTTCTTTCTTTCTTTCTTTCTTTCTTTCTTTCTATCTATCTTTCTTTCTTTCTATCTTTCTTTCTTTCTTTCTTTTTCTTGCATCAGGAGGCCACACTGAGTGACAAGCAGAGATGACCCAGCCTCCATCCTTGTGGATGCTCTTTGAATTCACATAACACAAATAGCTATTATGGAGCAGTGAGTGTATTCTATCTATATTTAAATACTAACATCCATCTTGCTACGCATATTTGTAAAGGCAGCTCAATAGGAAGAGGGCTCCCAGAGACCCCATCTCCTGGCATTTGTGCTTCTGTGCACCCGACTTTCACAGAGTACAGACACCTAGGACACTGCAAAATTGATTACTTCTAAGCTGCATCCTGAAAGCCTTAACGCTTTCGCTTTGCTTTTTCTCAGAAGCACTTCCTGTTCTTGGGGCGCTGAAGTAGTTCTGTGCAGAGGGATGTGTGTGGAGGAGTCAGGACCTCCTATCAACAACCTGCATTAACCTGTCAAGGCAGTCAAAACCACCTAGAAGCATATCTTAGGGCTCCAGTTAACCTTGGGGTGACTTCGGCTCTTACCAATTTCCTCACTAGAAGGTCAAAGACAGACATCACCGAAACAGACCTGTTCAGGTTAGCTACTTCTAGCTTTCTGTCCCCCAAACCTACGTAGAATAACACACCTATATTGTTTTAATTATTTTAGTTTTATTGTTTTTTTCTTCCTCTTCTCTCTGTCTCTCTGTCTGCTTCTCTGTCTCTGTCTGTCTCTGTGTCTCTGTTTCTCTCTGTCTCTCTCTGTCTCTGTCTCTCTCTCTCTCTCTCTTTCTCTCTCTGTGTGTGCGTGTATGTGTGTGTGTGTGTGTGTGTGTGTGTGTGTGTGTGTGTGTGTGTGTGTGTAGGTATGAGCAGAGGTCATCTGACCCCCTTTAAAAGTTGATTTCCCCTTTTGTCTTGTTTCCAACACGGGGTCTTTCCTGTTAACTACCATGCCACATAATCCAGGCCCAGGCCATTCTCCTGTCTCCCTCTCCACTCTGCTGCAGGAGTGCTGGCACTACAAAGCTCACATTCACATCCTCACATCCACCTTTTCATCTGGATTCTGGAAATCTGAACTCCGCTAACAAGGCTTGTGCCACAAGTACCACTTTCCTTACGAATCCATACTTCAACCTCAGATTTGTATAATTATAAACCATCCCAGTTTGGGCTATCTGAACTAGAGACACAGATATCCAACACAAATCTCAAATTATCCTCATTTTACAGATGAAGACATAAAGGTTAAAATTGAATATGCAAAATGTAAATCCCTTTCCTTGGCTAGCCACTTCCTGATAGAGTCCTAGATCCCAGAGGTTGAATAAGCAGGGCAAAAAAAAGCATTGACAGCAGGAATGGATAGTGTTAAGGAGCATAGAGTATGTACACAAGTCAAACATTTACTGGTAGTAAATCATAAAGAAAAATGTTAAGTCTTAACATACATATTATTTTATCATTTATTAACAGTGGAGCATTTGCATATCAATGGAGTGAATACATTTACTTATTTTTATATAAAATTTAAAACTCAGTTTGATATTGGATATTATGTGATATAGAGGACACTTTCAGAGTTGACTGATATTTTATGTTGGACTTTTTAATGCTGAAAATATTAATTTGTAAATGTATATAATAAAGTGGCAGAAGTTTGTTTACGGAAATTTTCGGAAATTTACTTACTGACACTTTATAAAACTCAAATATATAGCTCAAACAGAAGACTTTAAATCAAACATTCAAACATATCGTAATACAAAGCTATGTTAAGCTGATGCTTACATGCCGAGGAATGACAGTAGGAAAATAGAAAAAGTCTTTGTTTTCCATAATTAAACCAATATGTTTCTATAAGAGCAGAAGACTTCATACATTAAGAACAGTTTGGTGTATGACACGATAGTTTTGAATCGGAGCCAATGTGCTTCAAGTAGCCATTGTTGACCTGGTGTGTATATATGGTGTTACATTGCCAAACCAGTGTTCAAACGAGGCAATGGGATTTCTACTAGACTCTGAATTTGAAGGATGGTCGAGAGAGCCCTGGTTCCCAAACACATGTCCATAAGCTAAAAGAGAGTCCTGTCTCATTGTTCACACATGTGGCATAAGCGAGCTCTGACTGCCTTTTCAGTCAGGAGAAACAGCTGCCAGATGATTCTAAGGAAGGCTAAAGCTTAACCCTTACTGACCACAGCTGCTCTAGCTAAAGTTTTCATAGCCTTTAGTAGTTTCAAGTCTCAGAAGTTAATTCGAAGTTTGCAAAAGGGAGACATTATGCAGTCATTAATGACTAATTTTGAGTACTTTATACAATGTTAATGTAAAGAGAATGTCAAATACCAGGTCCATTGAATGTCCCCTGTTCCGCAAAAAAAGCCTGGTGTGGTGAAATTATGGCCACAAGACACATTTCCTGAGTTCTCACACCACCATCAGACACGTTTCCTGAGTATTCGCACCACCATCAGACACATTTCATGAGTAATCACACCTGGGCTCTGAATCTTTCAAGGCTTCTCTGGTAACACATTGTGTTGTTGGGCTTTGTTTGTCTGTTTGCTTGCTTGCTTGCTTGCTGGTCTTAAATAAGCAGACATTACCACCAGGATGATGCTTGAATGTTTGAGCATTTCTGATGGGACAGTAATTTAGCTGCATCAAAGGAGCACACATTGCATAGCAATCTGGAATTGAGGTTCTGTAATCCGATCAGGTGTCTCTCAAATATAAAATCTATTCTCTAGGTAGTCCATCCAGACATTTGGTCAAGTTGCTCACTCCTAAATTTACTCAAGGACTACAGTGTTGAGCATTGACTATGAACATGGTACTCAGTGGGGAACAAACAGGATATCATAGAATGACTTCTTGCCAATATAAAACTATTATATTACCAATTATTGTTATTATTTTATTCCTATTTTTAAGCTAGAATACAAGTAATGTGTTTCATTACGACAACTTTTGCCTGTACATATATACGCATGGTATATGTTTATGATCTAACACACGTATGAACAGTTGTGCTTGTGGTCCAACATTGATATCTGGTGTCTTCCTCAGTCATTCTTATTTATTGAACAAAACACATAGGTATCTCTCAGAGGTTAACTCATTATAACTCAGAACTCATGGATCACTTAATCAATCTGGCCACTTTGCTTGGGGAATTCTTTTTCTCTGCCTCCTAAATTCTGGGATTACATGAAGTGCAGACTCCATGCCCACCTGGCTTTTTACATAAGTTCTAAAAATCCAAATTAGGATTTTCAGGAAAAATTTCCAAGGCAAATAAGGGGCAAATACTTTATCCATTGAACCACTATCTCCTCAGGGGTGTGTGTGTGTGTGTGTGTGTGTGTGTGTGTGTGTGTGTGTGTGTGTGTGTGTTGATACTTTGTATGGTTATCAAGTTGTAATCATAATTCATACTAGCTTCTGAGATTTAATGTTTTGATGGCCATAAAACAAAAAGGATTTCTGGCCACTTGTTGGCCCCTTCTGTTGATGGTCTAAAGCACCAGTTCCCAACACAACAGGAGCAAAATCACAGTTATAAAGCAGCAACAAAAGTAATTTAATGACCGGGGATCACCACAACATGAGGAACTGTATTAAGGGTTACAACATTAGGAAGGTTGAGATCACTGCTATAAAAAATGGGAATATTTGGAGGAGAGGAGCTATCTGAAGCTTCAGCTTCCTTCCCAACCTCCTCTGGATAAATCAGCAACAGATGGTACCAAGGTCCTCTGTTTCTGTCACCTACCATCTTCAAGGAACTTAAAGGAAGAAATTCTGACTGTTGGTCCTCAGCAGGAACTTCAAGAAAAGCACTGGGCTGTTTATCGGGTGATGTTTTAAACAAGTGAGGAACAGAGAACACTGCATCTGGGAAATAAAACAATCTTTCTGATTTTGAAACAGGAGTGTATGAATTTAACTTCCATTAAAAAAAAATGAGGTGATGTTTAGCCCTCATTAAAAGTTCACTAAATCCCATTATACCAAGGCTGGTCAAGGTGATCAAAGTGTGTAATCCATAGCATGTGCACCATCAATGGGATGTGAGTGATATTGCATAAGTGTACACACCTCAGGAGGTAGAGTTCTTAGACTTAGATGTAAATATGGCCCCTACTCTTCATCAGAATGAAGTGTTGTTGGGGTTGGCAAATGGTCAGTTCATGATGATGGATGTAACCATAGGAAAGAAAAACAAAATCCCTAGAAATTAGCAACGGGAGCATTTCCACCTTCAGACAGGCTTGATTCAGATTCACATGGGCGTGAGCCTGTGAGGGGGTTGGTGTTTGCACAAATGTGGCAGTGCACCTACATTTGCATCTTTTATGAAAGGGAGGTACTGGACCTCTCATATAAGTGAGGCAAAAATAGGGCTGTGAGTCAGGTCAGTATACCTTTAATTTATAAAGGTTCAATTGACCTGAGAATCTATTTTAAAAAGAAAGACCCATTTATGTACCAGATGTCCAAGAGGTGCTATGCCTTGGTTATAGGGTCTTAGTTGGGGATAAATGTGTGAATGAAGACATTTGTCTTTGGGATGTACCTATCTTGTCATTGGATCAACATGGGCTGTATATGCTTTGGATTGGCAGACCAATGGTTCACGAAAAATGTCCTTATCCTCATCTCTGAAATATGAGAATTGGTGGGAGTTATGGTTATAGGTTAATTTATCTGCTGTTTTAAAGATATGTGTGTTGGGGGCAGGGGTGGTGTTTTATTAACTCAGCAAGTCCTGTGTAATCTAAAGTTTCTTAAAGGCAAAGGAAAAGACAGAAGAGCCAGGAGCAGAGAGTTAGGTGCATAAGAACACCATTGGGTTCTGAAGATAAGTGGGCTGTGAATTAAGGAAGTGCGGTAGCCAACAAAAGCTGGAAAATGCAGTGTCCTTCCCCTAGAAACAGTGAAATCCCACCAACACCTTGATTTTTGTCTCTTTTGGTGTTCTGACCTTCAGAGCTATAAAAAAGCACATATTGTTAAAACTAAGTTAATGGTAATTTTCTTTCAGCTGAAAAACAAATCATTCTAAAAATTGAAAATTTGAAGGTAGACTAGAATTTGTATTCTGAGAAATCTCATTTGGAGGTGGAGTCACAGAGACAGCCTTCCCTCTCTACCTCTACATACGTTGTCATGATAAACATCTCTGAGTCTCCCTTGACGAGTTTTATGCCATGCCATGAATTTCCTTAATGAGAACATTTAGAATGGTGTTTTTATCTAAATGCTGTTTTTCTACAGCCATTTGCTTCCTTATCTTCTGTGTTTAATACAATTTCTTTAGAAGTAAAAAGAACATGAAAGAAAAAGGGACTGAAGGCAGCTGTAGTGTGTTCATATAAAACAGTAGTTCTCATATGGGAGATCTGGCTCCATAGCTAAGAGCACTTGGTTCCCAGTGCTCAGGTCAGGCAGCACGTATTGTCTGCAACTCCATCTCTAGAGGATCTGACACTCTCTTCTGTCCTCTGTGGTCACCTGAACACATGGGGCACCACACAGAGGGGAGAGGGAAGGAGGAGGAGGAGGAGGAGGAGGAGGAGGAGGAGGAGGAGGAGGAGGAGGAGGAGGAGGAGGAGGAGGAGGAGGAGGTTGCAGGCAGGGGAGAAGAAGACAGAGATAGAAAAATAGACTGTAAAGAAAGGCAGAGAGAGAAAAAGAGAGAATTTCAAAATAATATGGTAGTCTGCGGCTTTCTGTTCAGTTTGGAGGGAGAAAACAGTGATTACAGGTAAGTTTCTAAGTGATAATCTGCATAAATTCTGCCTTTGAACTTGAGATTTGATGTAAGCCAATAGAGACCCTAATTCTCCATGAAAACACATTCTGTTTTCTCAATGCTTAAATAATTTTTATGACGGAAAGCTAAATCATAAGAGCTCACTCAACAAATCATTGCACCAATAATTCTTAGGTAAATGGCTCCCAGTTATTACTATCAGTACCAATTTTGAGCACAATACCACATAGAATTATTTGCCTCCACTAAGCAGACGGAAAAGTTATAAAAATCAGTCATTGTGATAATTGAGGGCTATACAAAAAAAGTGTCAATTTTCCATGAAGGGATGATCACATCTGCGGCTTCTCTAGAATGAAACGTTCATGCTGGATTCCTTCAGGGACTCTCCCGTTATTTAGACTAGCTGGAATGAATGCAAAGAAAGAAAACACATCTTAACATTAGCATAAGCAAAGCAAATCTGTCACTAAAACGTTCCCTCATGAAAGGTCTCTGGACCACCTATTGCTTTGAGACACATTTAGTGTCTTCAGTGACTACAGGAAGACCATAAAACCAGTTAGATCTATTGTCTGAAAAGCACAGAAGCCAATACCAAAGCCAGAATCAACAATATCTTGCTTTCTACACCATTAGGCAAAAGGAGACTTGCAATATCTGTTGTATATGACTGCCACACGTTATTAATACTACTAATAATTTTCTTGTCACAAGGTGGCTAGCCTTGTGCCTTAAAACATAGTAAGTCTCATAGTTCCCTATTGATCACCTGTACAATACTATTTCCTGATGTTTGTTTATGTCTGCATGTGGCAAACTCTACTTAAATCTTACAATATATTTATGGAAATTAATGTCCTAGTGAAAAGAGTTGATAATGTTTTATATTTATAGACTGTGTATATATGTAAGTGAAGCAAACATAGCCACTCTAGTTAAATTATGTCATAAAAAGGGACCCTTCCATAAACTTAAAAGTCAAAAAATACTTAGAACGTAGACAACCTGAGCTGTAATCTTATTCCATTCATTAGCAATAGCCTAATGCAGATTATGTATAGTGTTTGAATACTGGCTTTGTCCAAAGCCAGTGTGCATGTGTACCTCATAAAGTGTGGCATTACATAGAGAAATGGAATAAAGCAAATGTAAAGCACAGTTTTCATGTCCACAGATTCTTAATCCAAAATATCACATCAACAACCTGGATAAGGTCATTGCTTCCCTCTGAAACTTAACAAGTCAGCCCCCATGGTCTACATATCTCTATATTCCCAACTCCCAACCCCAAGCTTCTGCAATAGCTTATTAACCTCTAGTACTCTTTTTTGTTAACAGCCCGAAGTTCCAAAATCCTTCCACAATATTCCCTCCAAACCAATATGGTTGAGTCCATCACTACAACATCCAGTCTTTGGTACCAGTTACTGTTCTAGCTTGAGCCTTTGTTGTTCTGATAAACACTATGGCTGAAAGCCACTTGGAGGAAGGGTTCATTTGGCTCACACACTCAGACCACAGCCTCTCAGTGAGGGGGAAGGGCAGAAATTCAAACAGGAGCAGATGAAGGAACCCTGAAGGAAAACTACTTCCTGGCTTGTTCTACTGGCTTGCTCCCTGTGGCTTGCTCAGCCTGCATTCTTATGCAAACTAGGCTGATTTGACCAGGGGCAGTTCTGCACATAGTGAGCTGGGCAGGAATGGATCAATAAATGTTTCTAAAACTTGCCATTAGGCCAAAATGAATCAGTTTCTCAAATGAGCTACCCTCTTCCAAAGGAACTTTTACCAACCTGAAAACAAAACAAAACAAACAAACAGAAACCAAGGAGCACAAAATATAAGTTAGATATAATATTTTGGTCACATCAAAGCATCTTATCTCTGATCCTGCCCTCTTATTTCTCATTGGACTTCTCTTTTGGCCTAGCTCTTAGGGTAGCTGGTTCTAACTTATTTAGAAGTCAGTGCAATCTTCATTAGACCATGGGGTCTAAAGGGAAATTTTCCAATGGTTTCTGTGACATTCTGCCTCCCTACACTAAAGGAAAGTGTAAGAACTGGGTTCTCACTGTTGTTAAAGGATTTATGCCACTGTGGTAGAAGGAGACCATGTTTCTGGAATCTGAACTCTCTGACTGGTGACCAAGAAATTGACAGAACTATCAGTGGATGCCTTGATCCAGAAGAATTGACCAGTGTTGAAAAAAACCACTCTGTAAAGTTAACTGGGTGCCAGATGTTTCAGCCCTAAAGGCTTACTGCTTTCTAGTTGTTTCTGAACTTTGGCTGGCTGATTCAACCCAACAATTCTGGTGCAAAGTCCTCTCCAAGCTGACTGATTCAATCTGGCTTCTCTCGGCTTCTTGCTGAATTGCTCTGCAATGAATTGACCTCATATTATCTCTGACAATCTGTTCTACTCTTCTGGCTCCTTCTTATTCTCTGGCTTCTACCGTTTCTGATGCCCTGTACTGAACTTTGTGAACTTAAGAATTAATTCAACTCCACTGCCCTTCACTCACTGCACCGACTCCCGACTAACTGACTCTCTCTCTCTCTCTCTCTCTCTCTCTCTCTGTCTGTCTGTCTGTCTCTCTCTCTCTCTGTCTCTCTCTCTGTCTCTCTCTCTCTCTCTCTCTCTCTCTCTCTCTCTGTGTGTGTGTTCGCTCTCTGTGTCTCTCTCTGTGGGTGTCTTTCTCTGTCATTCTCTTAAGTTGCCTCTCTTTCTTTTGCTGTTCTCATGAAAGTTGGGTGTATCCTCTCTCTGACTCATTCTGTCAAATCTCTGATTCTCCCTTTGACTGCCTTCAATTAGATGTCACTTTCAAATATGGCTGCTTCCTTTTATAAATTAACTTTACCTACATTATTTAGGATTAAAGTTTTGTCTGTATTCTAGCTGTGTAAGAATCACTCAAGTGGTACTGGTTTTGAAGGCATGAATGGGACCATGAAGAGCAGCTGAGGCTCAGCACTGTGAGAGGCCATAGAAGGCCATTGGTGAAGGTGCAGCCTCAGTTGCAATTGATGGCCTAGGACTGAAGGGGTCATGCATTGGGGTTGAAGCTTGGCACCATGAAGAGAGCCTATGAGAGGCTAGTGGTGAAGCCTAGTTGCAGTGGAAAACAGCAGTGTTTTGGAGATGCCAGTACCATGAGATGACCACTAAGAACAGCAGCAGCAGTGGAATACAGGCAGCTAGAGACAAAGGGCAGAGCTGGAGAAGTTACCCAAGCCCTTGGAGGAGCCCTGAAGATCATGAGTGGATCTCAGTCATTGGACAGTTCAAGTTTAATTTTGCTTTTGATTGTGAATATACCCTGATATTTTTCTCTCTTGAAGTAAGAATGTATTTTAATGGAGTCCACAGTTAAGAGACTTTGAATTGTAAAAAGACTTTGAATTTTAAAAGATAGTGGATATTTTAAAGAGATTGAAATCTTAATATATAAAGACTGTGGGACTTTTAAAGTTATTTAGATCTTGGAGGTGGATAAAAAAGTAAGGGATAAGGCTTAGTAGTAATATATTTGTGTGACAAATTGACAAGGGGTCAATTGTACTGACTGATTTTGGGTGTCAACTTGACACAAGCTGGAGTTATCACAGAGAAAGGGAGCCTCCCTTTAGGAAATGCCTCCCTGAGACCCAGCTGTAAGGCATTTTCTCAATTAGTGATCAAGGGTGGGTGGTGCCATCCCTGGGCTGGCAGTCCTGGGTTCTATAAGAAAGCAAGCTGAGCAAACCAGGGGAAGCAAACCAGTAAGAAACATCCCTTCAAGGCTTCTGCATCAGCTCCTGCTTCCTGCCCTGTGTGAGTTCCAGTCCTGACTTCCTTTGGTGATGAACAGCAGTGTGGAAGTGTAAGCTGAATAAACACTTTCCTCCCAAACTTGCTTCTTGATCATGATGTTTTGTGCAGAAATAGAAACCCTGACTAAGACAGTATTTGATCTTCCTAAGTTTGCTTGTGTATTATTGGATTGTGTGGGACCTGTAGCAAATACAGTACCAGTTTAGTCTGGCTTCAGTGTGAACAAAAGTTGATAACTCCAAGTTTCTAAACAGCTATAGCCTCTGGTAGGATTGCTTCCTAAACATACTCTTTTTCTCTAAGAAAATGTATATTCATTCAGATTGAAAATTGGTGGAGCATACCTACCTATCAGGATTAATTGGCTGCTTGTTCACCAAAATGTTGTAATTTGTTTCAGCATGTGAGCATAGTTTTAGAATTCGACTTTTAAAACCCATCAGCTGTTTTAGCACATCTACTGAAGGTGAAAAGCACTGCTAAGCAACACAAGGAGCATAAGTAACAGGATCAATGGAAAGAGACAAAAGAACACAGAAGCCGGATATGAGGAGTAACCCAGTCCTTCCTCACCCCACTGGATAGACCTGGCAAGGCTGCACACAGCCCAGACGTTAGCAGAGTGTTCAACCGTGTCATTCAGGACAAGCAGAGTCTACGACTTAGAGTGGTATGATATAGAAGCAGCTCCTCCCCACACTTTGATACACGCCTGCCTGAGATCATCTTGGACACACTCTGTCTCCCCAAGCAAGAAACTTTCTAAGGACCAGGAGTTAGATGTTATCTGAGAACTTCCGGTATTAGGGTAGCATGTTGATGCCATCATATTCCAGGATTGGATGAAAACAAAACAAGAAATAGAAAAGGTGAGACTCACCTACTCCCCAACTCAGGCGACCATCTGACTATGGTACAGTCCCTTTGGGGACAACTCGCTTTTTCTTTAACCTGTTTGAGAGTACTTCCTTCTGAATCCCACCCCCAACTCTTTGTAGAACAGCTGCCATTGTCTGTTGAGGAATTCTGATACTGAAAAGAGCATCTTTGAATGCTTTGAATTATTAGAAGTAAAAGGGCACATATAAGATATGCATTATTGAACTGAATTTACCCAAGATTAGCCTAGGAGTAGGGCAGTGATTAAGTATAACATAGTTAGAGGTATGGCTTTGTTAGGGAGTGTTATGAAGTAGCAATATTACAATCTATTACTCACCCAATGACTAATTTGCTCCATTACATGTAACCAAAGGATAAACTTGGGATGTAACTTTCTTCTGGTGCCCTCTAGGTCATTCCGTCCTTTCTAGATCATACTAGAGTTCAATGTGTTTTTCTGTTTGTTTATCTTAATCTGGAAAGCAAGACATGGCGGGGGGGAGAATATAAAAATAAAGCAAAGAAAGAGAGGATTATACTTTAAAGTCAATCAGATCTATCACTTAAGTTTCAATCCTAGGGGTGGAAAATGCTGATGCAGTACAGCATTTAAACATTAAAAGCTTTTAAACATGCGCTGAAAGAGGGGTTTCCTGAGCTTTTATTATGTGAGAGATGAATTATGAGATACTATGTGAAGCAATAATGTTATTCTTCTGATTTTCTTTCAACAAAGAAAAAGCAAACATGGGTTCATTAGAAGTCCCATGTTAACTAGAACCGATGTAGACCGTTACATACAGGACCGGTCTATACCACCTGCCTTTGTAGGAATAGACTATGTCCGCATGCCATGAAGTATAATTTTTGCAGTACTGTTCAAAAGGTAAAAACAGGTATTAATTTAAGAACAGAAAATACGAATTTAAGATCAATTCTCATTTTGGATCACTAGCAATTAAGGTAGAAGTTAATTAATGACTCTGAAAGAATAATCAATGTTTAGTGTAACACGATTTTCAAATACAGGTCATTTCAGGCTTAAAAGTTACCACTGTTTAAATTTTAAAAATTATATGTTACATTTAAAACAGTATGATTTTCCTTTTAACTTTACACTGTTTTGCATAGTCTCATTAACCAAATCTGTCAGGCGATCTCAAATACGTGGCAAGTTTTAGAGTTTGTGGTAACATAGAAATCATCTTTTTAAAAGGCTTATCTTTGAGGATGTCATGGCCTATACAGCATGCTCACTTTTCATTGCTTCATACATGTTACATTTACATAATTTTGATTAAGAACATGATATTTTTTCTGTTAGTAAAAAAGTGAAACAAAATTGTGACCTAAATAGAAATAGAGTAGATTTAATCAAAAAAGCACTCTGGGTCCTCTACAAGGATATTAAAATGGCCTTACTGACATATTTAAATTGACCCTGTGTGTTTTTCTCTGGTAACATTTAAATGATAGAATGTGACATACAGACAGAGTGTGGTACAAAAGCCTATGCAAAAGAAATAGGACTTCACTTTCCAGTCACTCCATTCCATTTAGTGTTAAATTAAAATGGAATGTCTTGCTTTCTTATATCTGAACCTTTTTGGAGGATGGGATCATACCATCCTTGTTTTCTGCCTTTTGCACTCTCAGACCATTTCTTTGTTGTTCCTGGGAACTGAACACCGAACATCATGAATGAAACAAGCTTTACCATGAGACATACTCACAGCTCTTCTCTGAACTCCTTAAATATCAAAATATGTGTGCAACTTATAACCAGGAAATCTGTTGTGAGAACAATCATTTTATTACTAAGAGACATCATCAGAGTGAGGCAGAGTTTTGTACCTCATGTAATGTTGTGAGCACTGATGTCTTGTGAAGAATTCCATCCAAGCCGTCTGGGACTTTATGCAGGACTTCACTGGGTTTGTAAGTGAAGCTGGTTGCAGTGTCCCCAATGGAGTGATGGAGCTCACACCCCAGCTCTATGGCTTGCTGCCTGTCTCTTCTGTATCATTACTCTCATTCCCTCATTTCGTAAACAAGCATCAAAGCACTACTCACCACATATGGTTGATACAGTAGGTTAAAAACCATAAAGTCCTTACAGTGATGTCTGGTACAAAGTGACTTCTATGGTGCTCGCTTCAGCGTTCATACAAGCTGAGGAACATTCTAGAAAAAAATTAAATTCAAAAGAAGATAATTATATAGCAATATACAAAATGACCTAAAATTCACAGTGGCATGTGCCCAAGAACACTTTATCTACAGATCCCACTGACCAAGTAGAGAGGGTAGCTGAGAGTTGGCCCTCAGGTCTAAGTCTAAGATTCATGTGCTGGATACTGGGCGATTTAAAGGAAAGGATACAGATGGCCGTAAACGAGGGGAAGTTTTCAGCTTTATTAGTAACCAAAGTACTAGAAATTAAATAAAGTTGCGATATGATTCACTTAGCAAATGAACAAAGAACACAAATTAAAGGCTAAACCCTAAGAGTTCAAGGGTCTGAAGATCATTTTTATGATCTCTCATGGAACAAAAGGAAACTAGTCAAACATTCTGTAAGAAGCTCGGTGACCTACATGGAAAATACAATGTTTAAAATGTTTGAGAAATGAAGTTATGCATCCTTTGAAATAGTAAGAATTTGAAAAAGTATAAAAAATTTAAAAGCAGATGATTAGCTCGATGAATGGAAATATAATCCATTGATGGATATTGCACAACCATCATCCTATAATTGGTAAGTGGTTTGTGATGGTTTAACTGTTGCAGTGGAAGCACTTAGTCCCTCTGTGCTGAGTGTGGAGGCGGGACTTCCTGGCCTCATCCTGCTGCGTGTTGGGGGCGTGGCTTCCTGGCCTCACAAAGACCCAAGCTGCCTCAGCAAGACTGGAAGATTTAGGGCAGGCAGTGGATGCAATACACTTTGGAAATTGCTTACTGGCCCGACTTTCTGGTCTCTGCTTCTCTCTAATGATCGACTTTCTCCGGAACCACGTTCTTTTCACCCTTTCAACCCAGTACTGCCCAAGACAAAGTTCTAAGTCAGCCTCCTTAGATTCAGCAGGGAAGACTACTTGTTTCCTACACTTGATCACATATTCTAGGTTAATCTTAATCAATAAAAGTAGTGCATTGCTTTCTCATCTCCCAGCCTTGTTTTCTATCTTTTTAATAAAATTGATAGGAAAGGAAAGTGTTATATTTGATAGGGTTCACTGAACACTTCTAGACTTGGAAATGGCCATAAATGATAGTCATGGAACAGTTTATGTCAAAACGTAGGCTTTTTTCCATAAACATGCATTTATGCCTCACATTTTCCGAGAGTCGGGAATCTGGATAGAGCTTTCCCAGGTGTATATTTTCGAAGCTTTCTTCTCACAAGATTGCAGACAAGTTGGGACAAGAGTGTAGTCATATAAAAAGCTTGATGGAGTGACTCCATTTCCAAGTTCAACTTGTTAGATAGAAGGGGACATTTCTTACTAGTTGTTGGTCCAAGACCTCCTCTTATGGCTGATCATGTGGTCCTTTTCACTGGATTGTTCATCATTTGGCATCTGGATGCCTTCAGGGTGAGCTGTCAAACCACACGAAAGTGAGTACAGAGGGCTCAGATGCCTAATCTGATCTGTCATGGGAGAGGCACTGCTGTAGGTATCATCATGCCGTCATGCCGTGAGCAACAGACCCAACCCATACTCAAGGGAGGAGAGTACACAAGGATGAGAAGGATGCCAAGAATCTAGGCTCATTTGAGGGGCTGCACTCTTCAAAATTAACGTTTTTCCACAAAACAGGTATGTGGATTATTTCATTTCACCTTCAGGACAACCAGGTAGGTCCATTAATAAGATGATCCTGGTTTTAACGTGGGAGAGTCACTTCAAATATGATCAGTGTCAGGCTAACAAACTCAACGGTAGTAAAGTAACTAATGATGACATTGGTTCTGACAGCGTGCTCAACTGTCCTGTGTTCTTAGTTGCTTGGCTAATAGAAATTAAAAATCAAGGGGTAGATTTGTAAAGAGATCTCATATCCAAGGTTTACTTTTAAATTTTCACAGAAAATGTACAAAGCCAACACATTGAAATATATGAAAGACCATTTAAACTTTTAGGTGAAGAGATCATGGGTGGCTGTTTTCTTCTATTTTGATATATAATCTATATAATATATTATATAAATATAAAATTTATATATAATATATATATATAATTTTAATATACTTCTTTTTCAAGTGCCCATATTGGTCTTTGCCTAAATGGAAAAAAGCCGTAAGCAAAGCAAAAAGGTCCTTCTCACTGCATTCACACTGGTGACACACAGAGAGTAGTCTCCCTTGATTTCAGGCAGTAAGGGACACATTGCTATGAGGAATTTAAAATATATATTAAGAGGTCAGCTGCATAGTAATTTATTTATTTAAAAAATTACCTGACTGGTTGTTATAATTGGTAGGTTCACATCTAGGCACGACCCTTGATGCCTTTTTCTCCTCCAGTAACCTGCAAAAGCGTGAACAGTCACTAGCAGATACAGACTTCCAGCTCAGTTTCAGCTTGATTTCTCTATTTCTGGTGCATATTTACATAGCATCATGTGACGCCTGAATGTAGGCACTCACCCTAAAATGTTCAAATCAGGGCCAGAAAATCTATCTCCTAATAGTTATTTTTGGCACTTTCTACAATTTCTAAAAATGATATAATCTTTTCTCATACAATCCTTCCCAACTCCTATGCCTGTCACTCTTCTTATGATTTCATTAATGTGGACATATATAAACACTCATGTGTGCACATATTTTGAGCTTTGACAAGTGAGTTAAATGAATACAATATAAACCATTCTCAGTTAACAGGGAAATCAATGAATGACTCTCCAACAGAGTCATATAACTAGGCCCTGAATAACTGGAGAAAGCATCTAGTGTTTTTTAATAATCAGACAAATACAGAAAAATATACCATGGGTGTGCCACTGTTGTAAACCACCCTCCATTCATTCTCATATTTGGTCCTTAGTGATCCATTTGCTCATTTTCATTGGTTAACTGCTAGACATCAAAGGCTGGGCTATTTATTGAGAATCTAAGAGTAAATGAAATATACATATTTCTTGGTTCATTTGCTTTGGAAAAGAATGAGAAACACTATTGTCAATCCACAGACAATTGAGATATGAGATTTGAAACCAGTATTATGAAGAAAATGTACATATTTTCAAGGAGGCATAAAACATTTGGGGTTCTCAGTGAACAGTCTGGCAGATTATAGTATCCATTAGCATCTGCTTGAGAAAGAGTATACAATGATGAAGAGAAAGTTAAGTTTAAAAAAAAACAGTCTTGGGGGCTTACAATCTCATAAAACAACAATACCAACCAACCAGAGCTCTCAGGGACTAAACTACCATCCAAAGAGTACACATGGACTGACCCATGGCTCCCACTGTATATTTAGCAGAGGATGACCTTTGTTGGGCATCAATGGGAGGAGAAGGCCTTGGTCCTGTGAAGACTTGATGCTCCAGTGTAGGGGAATGTCAGGGTGAGGAGGCAGGACAGGTTGAGTGGGTAGGGGAACACCCTTATAGAAGCATGGGTAGGGAGAATGGGATGGGGTTTATGGATGGGAAACAGGGAAAGGGAATAACATTTGAAATGTAAATAAAAAATATCCAATAAAAAATAGTCTCGGGAAATTCAAAAATAATGGTCAAAGTTGGAGGGTAAACTGCATGAAGGTTGGTACAAAGCATCCAGAAAGGTGGGGGGAGCTGAGTGGAAGACAAGAGAAGACTGCTTTGCTGGATGGAGGGGGAAGGGCCATTCTGTGGATAAGGATGTAGGGTTCAGAGAGGAGGTCATTGAAAAATCCCTTCACTGTGTAGGATATAGGTATGTGTAAAGGCAGAAAGCATCTGAAGGCCAGAGTATGCTAAGCCAATAGGAGGAGACAAAGGAGAGTCTAGATATAAATGGCTTTTAAGGGAGATTTGACTAAGGAAGAAAATCTATGCTTGTAATTGGAGGAAGTAGAATGGTTGTGGATGTGTATTAAAAACAGGGTAAATGTTTCAAATATGGTGCAAGTTTCTGAGAGGGGTTGGGAAAGGTTTCTAGAGCAGTAGAGAAGATAATGAGACTCCTTCACGGTCCACTGAAAATCTTACTCTGTCGGCTGGTCTTTCTTTCCAGAAAGAAAGGAGGAAGTTTAAAGTGGATTAAAATATAGATGCTTAGGATTTGGGAGTCACATCATGCAAAACTCATCCTCCCAGATCTTTTCATCTTTCATCTTATTTTTAAAGCACTTTTATATGTATTCATTATTTATATTCGTTATATTCCTGTGACAACTCAGGGAGGTTGTCAAGACATGCCAATCAATTCAAGTGACTTACCTGTGGCAGTGTAATGTCAACCTTGATGTTTACAAAGAGTGTAATGACCCAGATTTTAAGTGGTGTAGCAGTACGCTGCAAAACACTCATCTCCCTTCTTTCCTAACTTCATTAGGATTATTGAAAAGTTCACAGTTTTAATGGATAACTTGAAGAGAGAGACAAAGACATCAGAAAGAAGATGTGGCAGGATTTTTAGTCCAATGTCATGTTTACTTTATTTCCCTATGAATAAAGTAACTTCAGAGATGGTATGCAGAACTATCCTTGCGGAACATTCACGCAGTGTCTTCTGTAGGAAATGACATGCACGGTACATAAACATGCATAGATCTGCTTTCCTATTCTCTCTGCCTCAGGATAGAACTCTGAACTCCCTTGTTGCACTTGTTCAATAAGATGAGCATCATGGAGTTCAGCAAGTTGGTGTGGTTTGATATGCATGTATGTTGTTTTTATTAGGTGTCTGTGTGTGCACATGTGTGCTTGTATGGGCCCGTGTGTACACTTGTGTACATGCCCGTGCATGCATATGCATGTATGGACATTTTTAATAACAAGCACAGGTAGATGGAGAGAAATAGATACCAACAGTGTCTGAAATCAATCAACAAGAACCCTCCTAAGGCATAAGTTCATGGCTGATATAATAAGGAACTAAATAATATTAAATAATATTAATTCTAAGTAGTTAGTTATTTCCCATTTTGAATAGATTATGAGAACCTAACCTAGTATTCTTATTATAATTCCATTTGAAATGAGCGATCAAGGTCACAGCATTCATCCTACCACACAAGTACCTGCTCCTCTTCAGTCTAAAAACTCCTTGAAGACAAACCTGTACTGGTGGCTGTTGAATGACCAAGTCCTCGCACAGTGCTAGATGCAGTCCAGGCAGTGGACAAACACTAGGCTGGTATCTAACCTTCTGCCATCATTTCTCAGTTCTTCTTCTTTTCTTTTTGGTTTTTAGAGACAACGTTTCTCTGTGCAGTCCTGGCTGTCCTGGAGCTTGCTCTGTAGTCCAGGCTGGCCTGGAACTCAGGTTCACCTTTGACTGCTCAGTGCTGGGATTAAAGGCGTGTATCACCGCTGACAGGCTTTTATTGGTTCTTAAATTAATTCCATTTAATTTTAATCAGAAGCAATGGAACTCTCAAACAGAGCAGAGGAGCTTTGACGATCCCTTGAGGTTATTTTCTCTTTAATGTTGAGACTTCCAACCATGAATACAATGAAATATGACTGTGTATACCTCAATCTCTCTCCTCAAACTCCATCCATATTTTCACAAAAATGTTCGTGACTGTCACAGCTGAAGATTGCTACTGTCATTTGCCAAGTGCAGAACCGGTTTGCTACTGAAACTCCCACAATGCATGGGTCAGGACCTGTAACAAAACATACTTGAATTAAAACATTGATAGTGTGCATGAAGATGAAAAGCTTCTGCACTGAAACTACTGATGAATTCTACTTGTGTGAGTTCCTCATTCATCCTATGCTAACTTCTCAGCCACCTCTTTCTCTTTTTTTTTTACTTTTTTTAAAGATTATAATGTAATTCCAACATCTCTTACTTTCCTTTTCTCCCTCCAAACCCTACCATATAGCTAGCCATCAGGCTTACCTGTAAGAATTCAAAATATTTGATTCTTTTCAATTCTTTTCAGTAAAGCCCAGTGGAAAGAATGAGATTATATTTTTTTTTTTCCTAAGTGGGCTGGAGATCAGTTCTGAATGCTGTCATGCTGGTAAATTTTTCAAACAAGCATGAGGATGTGTGCTCCAACTGTTTGTGAAGCATTTGAAAATATATTTTCTGTGAGCCAAGGAGTTCACTTGAAGCTCAGGGAAGGTTGGCTCACTCTGTAGCAGGTGCATTTCAATTGTGGTTTTTAATTTTTCTGTGCATTCTGTAAATTTATAGAACTGAAAAAAAAACAAAATAAAACAACAATAAAAAAATCAGAAGGCAACATTTTATCTACATGGTTCATTATTTTATTACGACTTCCTCTTGGACACCCAGGTAAATTATGCTTCCATTCACCATGTGGACTGTTTCTTCTACAATTCAGCATCTGATGAGGGAATTCCACATCACTGAACCCACATCGAGTTTTATCTGATATGAGGACCAATGTTAGTTAATGCCACCAGTTACAAACACTAGTAAGAGTATATTTTTAACAGTTAATCCATTTTAAGTGAATAGACTGGTCAAAACAGTAGCTTCACTAGACTGCAGAGAGAGAGAAAAATGAAGTGCTATCTGTTTTCACACTCACAATTAGATATTTCGATAAATAACTAGTAAAAAAAAATCTAGAGGCGGAGATAGGACAATTCAATTATAATGGAAGAGCTTATGTAAGACATAGCTGCAAGACTGGCTTGACCCAGTAACCTATAGACAGGAGGGAAGGGAGAAAGAGAAAACAGCACTTCCGTACAGAATGAAGGCTGCTGGTGGAAGGGGAGCTACTTGGCTTTTGACACTGTGATCAGTAGTAGGTTGTCCATAGGGGTTGGATATAAACAAAATGCATATACACACGTGAAGTTGTCAAAGAATTAAAAGAGTAATTCAAAGATACTAGAAAATAATTAAATACCAGTATGTCAGGGTTACCCATGCCCACTGTATCAAAGGTTACCTGTACCTTCCCATTGTTTTTCTTTTGTACTTTTATCTTTTGACTCTAGTGATAGGAACCAAACTCTCCTTACCACATCATCGCCTTTAAGTAACCAAATGTCTGACTACTAGAGATACCTCTCTTTGCTAAACTCTATCTGTTTAAACCTGCGAAACTACTCCCATGATTCAGATGGTAACGCTGTAAATGTGTCTCTTCTGTGACATCTTATGTGGTGTCCTTTGCTCTGTTACGTGCTGTGGGATCTCATGATCAGTTCTACCAATGCAAATCATAAACCAATCCAACTTCTACTCTAGACTTCTTTCATCTGTTTCCTCAAAGTACCCTCTGGTCTAAGAAAATACGCATTTTAATTATATTCTGAAAATAAAAACAGATAAACTTAATGCCAGGATAGCTGAAGCAATTGGAGAGAATGGTATTATTAAAATTGAACTGGCCACACAATTTTTACCCCAGAAGTACATCCATGTTTTATGATAAAAACTTGTGTTAGGCATCTCCCTTGTGAGTTCTTATGACTGGGCCTCAGACTTATTTCACTTTCTGTTTCCAGACATGAGCATGTGCTCTTTCCCATCATCGATGCTAACATGCATGCTCAAAGTGAATAAAATACCAGCTTTGAGCTTGTTCCCTGTCATCAAGTTCAAGATCACTCTTTTAGCACTTGCTTAATATATAGCATAGGGGAGATTCTGGAAAGAAAACAGTGACTCCTCACTCAGTCCTGCTCTCCAGGAAGCGTGCTGGAGACACGCTAATGACAATGAGGTGAGAAGGTGAGTTTACAAACCATTTCACTGAAGTAGAACCTCTGGAGAGTGTGAAGGGTCCTATAGATACGATAATTATTTGAGATTTTGGAGGTATGAAAGCATTTCAGAAGGAAGTAATACAGGAGAGTAATTTGCCAATACAGGGGAGAAGAGGGAAGGGGCAACAAGAACAACGTATAAGATGCTTATAATGTAGTTTACAAAACCTGTGGATGTGATATGGTATTATTTATCTTTGACTGAGGTAAGCAGCTGCTATCACCAAGAACATTTGCCTTACGATGTTTCATAAGCAAATACATAATAGTGAGTCAAGTCTGCAGGGACAGTTCATGACAGTGTTTCAACTATTATGTTTTCCACACACCAGAGGTGTTTGCTATACGGGAGAATGGCTGTGCTATGTTGAGAAGTTGGGTGTTTGGGAAATGAACAGGCTACTTCCAGGACTTATAGTATCTTTCAACTTTGTGTTACAAACAGTCCTGATACGGTTATGTTGCCCACACTGTTTTAGTAGTAATTCTGGAAATTCCTGCATATTTGTTGCAGAACAATCCCTACCACATGAAAAGTCCACAAGATAGAAGATCAGCAGAGAGATCTAGGACTGTAGAACATAATTATAAAACACAGTTCACTAGGGGACTGTCCTGACTGGTAGCAAGATCCTGTAATTTGGATTAGAAAAAGGAGAACTTATAGTGGTTAGGACAAATGTGATTTGATTCAAGAAAGAAAAAAATGGACTTGCTTCATCATAAGACAATATTGAAGCATTGGTTGCATTCTTCTAGGAGATGCCATTGTAAATTCCACATACTATACCGTGGAAAAGTACACAGGAAGAAGTGAATAGGGGTCATTCTGAGGCCTTCATGGAGGTTACAACTCCAGGTGGTAGATTCATATGTATTTAATCATTGACTCTTAAGAAAACAACCATCCAAGTTCAACTCATGCCTACACTTTATCGGCTTGTCTGATTTTCTCCACAGACCAGTGGGAGGATGGACAAGGGGCGCTGGGTTAGTCTGAGGTTGTGGTTTATATAGGTGAATGATATGGAAGAAAAAAGGTACAACGAAGACAAAGGACACTGAGCATTTCAGTGAGGTGATAGCATATAGTCTAGATTGGACACGCACAGCAGGAATTGAGAGATGGGAGCCTTAGTGAAATTGGAGAACAGAGGTACTGGGAAAGGTGGGTATTAACCATCATTCTTCCAGGGTAGTGTGTGCTGGGAAGGAAGGATATGGAAGGAATGGACAACTACTTGTAGATGATCAAGATGAAGTAGAAAAAAAAAACTCAGAAAGTCTAGCAACAGCGACATTTACAAAAAGCAACACTATTGGCCAGGCTGGATTGATGGATATCAAGGGACGAGATGAAGATGTGCATCAAATATACCAGATGACAGATCTGATTGCTAAAGGCGTCTGCTGAACATCTCCTTCGTTGTTCTGGGAGCCAGCTCTCACAAGCCAATTTTCAGAGGGGTTATGGTTTCAAAGGCCCACATTCCTAAGAAAGCCTCAAATTCTTACAAGAAGCTGGACCTTGTACGGTCTTCCACATTCTGGATTTTTGTTTGGCTTTTGTTTGTTTCATTTATTTCCGTCTCCCTTTCTTATCCGTCTCACCCATGCCTCCCATCTACCATTCTAATTGCCAATCAAGAACAGCCATTTCTGTAGCACCCCTGAATTACTATCACAGGATCACTGTGACACTCCACTCATCCTTCCTCTGCCCCTCATCACCTTTGAACACATGACACATATTGACTCCCACTTTAAGCCTTCTGTTTCAAGGTTTTCCTATACTAGAAAATGTCCCCTCGTTTTTCATCACCAGAGTTTGCAGCTTTCCACGGTGATAATAAATGTAAATATTATTCATATCCTATTCTCACTTTTAATCTACCACTAGACTGTTGCGCCTTTGAAGGTAAAAACATATAGACAGCTACGCATTATATATAATTTTTTAAAGCCACCCTTTCATGTTAGGAGGAGGCTTAGACTGCAAAGTGAGTTTGAGGAGCGTAGGAAGGCAGCCAGGTGGCTATTGCTAATTCTGTCACTCAAAGAAGGAGCTGCTAACTGATTATGACACATAACTGATCTGAGACAAAGCCTTAAGGTCCTTTCGTCAAAGACTTATTAACAGGCACAATTCATAGTCTCAAATTAGTGTGCAGGCTGAAACCTATCTGCCATCTTCAACTGAAAATTCTTCTTCCGAGGAGTTAGCTTGTGCATGGCCATGCAACCCTGAATGCAACCAGTCTTGACTGATCTCGGAAGCCACGCAGTGTCGGGCCTGGCTATTACTTGGATGGGATGTATAGTAGTTGGCATTTGTGATAACGAGAGTCTCCTTCCTTTGCATTTGTTTCTCTTGTCTCTTGCATTGTTCTGATAATGTCAGATGCCTCATTTACTACTACACAGCATCATCAGATTGAATTTCTATCCAAACCTTAATTCTCTGTCTTCCATTAGGAGGGTACTTTGATATTTCGAAAGCATGGGTATTGTTCCATGTCTTCAGCGATCAATATACAAAGGCCTTTGAACTGAGTCTGGCGACACAGAACTTTAATCTCAGCTACTCACGAAGCTGAGCCAGGAAGATGACAAATGGAAAGAAGACCCGACAACTTGGTGAGGTTTTAAAGTATAAAGTGAAAAGGAAGGCTGGGGGAGGGGCAGAGCCTTGTTCAGTACGTGTGAAACCTTGAGCATAACACTCTATACTGGTAAAACATTCAGAATCTTTCTCTTGCATAATCTTATTTTGTTTACCTGTACAACACAGTGTCTAGACTTTTAGAAGCTTTTATCATTTATAGGAGAAAATTTGAGTTTCGTGTGTACCATGCTTATCTTAACTAACTAGTCTGCAAAAGTAAACTTTTTTAAAAATCACCACTTGATAGTATATCTTTTCGTCATACTGTTTTCCCATTTTTCATTCCAAATATGTATGTATTTAATATATTTATTTACTCCTTAGGTGATATTTTCCATATTTTATAACTTTTACACCATTTTGTTTGTTTCACATGTTCCAATATCATGTCTTAATGTCTTTAGATTTCCTAAGGATTATAAATTATTCCTTCTATTAACTTATTCATCCCAAACAGTTTAGTGTTTGTCTCTTGGCCAGTATCTGATGTTTATTTCTTTCCTATAGTATCATGTACATATTTCATTTAATATTTGAGTTACTAAAGTTTACTTCCTTCTCTAGATTAGCTCTCATATATGTGCAGTAAGGACAGTACACACACACACACACACACACACACACACAGAGCTCTGGAGGCTACTCTCAGGTGTCTGTTTCAATCACTCTTCATCTTGTGTTTTGAAACAAAGTGTTTCATGGAAGATATGACTCATTAATTCAGTTATCTGGCCTCACAGCAAACCTAGGAATGCTCCTGTCTCTGGCTCTCTGGGGCTGGGATTAGATCTGTGTCTTTTGGTCTCTGGCATTTATGTAAGCGATGAGGAGCTGAACTGGGGTCTTTGTGCCTCTGTGGCAAGGACTTTTCCTCCTTGCACCATCTCCCAGCTCTGATGTTTTCTTTTCCTTCTATAACCGGACTCTTTCATGTTGCTTTTTATTTTATTTTTTTCAACTCTTTGTTGACTTTCTTAATACATCAAATGAATGCACCACAGTTCACTCAGTGCAGAGAGGATCTATTCTGGGCATTTCTCTGTGGGAAATAATTGGACAGAGAACTAGAACCCTACAAAGCTTTCAGGAATGCCGGTTGTATTTCGCAAGGGAGTTTTGTCCCTGGAATTCAGAAAATCACTAAGTTTAGGAGCTAATGAATGGGTGACCAGTGGAGGATGAGTGGCCACAGCTCCCAGGCATAAATTCACCTTCACTGCCTGAGAGACCTACCTCTCAGATGCCCAATGAAGGGTTCAAAGTGATTTCATAATTTACCTGCTGTGGAACTTGTACAAATGCCTACCTTGGAGTTAGTCCAGAAAATTCAGCTTTCAGGCTCCAGTTGCATATAAATTAACAGCAGTGTTGCTGGGACGTTCTACCACAGATGCAGAGTAACTACAATTTGAAGTCTAAGGGCAGGCTCTTTGCTCGACGGTCTGCACACAGCTGAAAGCTAGCCTGTGCAGGCAGGTCAAGGGCAGAGGTGCTCAGTGCTGGTTAGACTATCCTCTTTCCAGTGAATAGTGGGAGGAGTTGTCTGTCAGTGCATGTGCCTCAGTCTCCAGACGGAAGGTTCAGTTCAGATGATCAACATCGGGTTAGGAACAACAGCTTTTCCCCTTCAGTGTGCTCAGCGGAGGATTTGTCACTGGGACAAGACCAGCTTTTATAATACTTTCCATTCTTTTTTTTAAGAAGGATCAAGGGATATGGGGCTAATTCAATCAATTCTCCTTTCTCTGGTGCGCATCTGTCTTCATCCGTCTTGACTTCAGTCCTCAGCAGGGCCTGAGGCCCCATCAGGACTACATAGGTGGACAGGGTTCGACCTCCTTCGTGAGCCTCTGCAGGACAACAGGACAGCAGGACAGGGGGATAGCAGGACAGCAGGACAGGAGGACAGCAGGACAACAGGACAGCAGGACAGCAGGACAGCAGGACAGCGGGGCAGCAGGTTGGACTGCTTTTGCCTTCACTGACTTTTCAATGTCTGCTGAGATCACCTGTTCCTTAGTACTGACCCTCCATCTTCATTACTGTCTCTCTGATGGTTTTGGCTTATTCATTACTGTATCCCTTTATGCTCCCATCTCATTGAAGACTCAGTGCAAATTGAAGACAAATGCATGTCTAACCTGCCACTTAGAAAGCTCTGTGGCATTTCTAGGGTTTGTGTGAGTATCTGGTGGGAACTTCTATCTGGTATTTGTAAACGAACTCTCTGTAACGCTACAAATATGTGCCAAATTCCACATTCCCATTTAACAATAATCACCTTCTGAACTCAATTTTTTTTTAAATCTGGAGGCCTATTTTCCAACTTTCTTTTCATAGATTTTAAATTAAAATATACACTTTAGTGTATTACATATGTACACACACTAAAAATGTCTGTACTTGGAAATCTGGCAGTATGCACACTTTTAGGTGTATAATTATTCACACATTCTAATCAATGCCCTAGAATCCAGAATTCATTTAAGATATGCTCTCTCTCTCATATATATGTATATATATATCCTCACAGCAATTACATTTAATCTGCTAAAATAAGTTATAAATAACAGCCCTGGAAAAGGGACAAAATATTAATGTTCACATGTACAGTTAATTAGTTGCATAAAATTTATACTGCAAAGAACTCCTCTTGCCCCCCTTTTGTTCTTCTACTGGAACTTTCTACTGACATGCCTTGTCTCCTTTCCTTTTCCTTTATTCCTGAATGAAACATTAGAGAGATCAAGGAAAACAGAAGAGATCGAATAGAAAAGAGAAATGGAATTTGCAAAAGGAACAGACGTCTGGAGCCTATCTCTCCCTTCTTGCCTTTCCTATTTCCATCTGTCGTATGTGTCTTTAATGGTACGATGTCTTTCTTGATGGCACGTTTTGGCGTGCAGCAGCTCAGTGGGCATCTTTTTCTTTTTGGGCCATTTCATAGCAAGTCCTTTTAAACTGGCCTGATATAAATTGTTGTACAACTTGAAATGGTCGAGGAGGATGAAGTAGCAGTCTCCCTTCTAACGCGTGGGAAGCAAGAGATGGAGCTCACTGCCACTCAGTACATATCTCCCTTGCCAGTTGCCCAAGGGTGTTGCTGTGAAGTTTGACTGAGTCATTGCATTATGGAGGCTAATTCTTCATGAGGAGCATGTGTCCTTTGAACATTGTCCTCTGTAGAACAGAATTTTATGCCTTTCTGCCTGTTGTTGACTGGGACATACCTTTTTGAATCTATAATTTTATGTGTTCATCACACACCCTTTACAGAGCCACTAAGCCTCCCTAAGTCTGTGCACTGACCCTCAGAAGTGCAGGTGACACAGGATTTTGGAATTATCCAAGACCAAAGTCATGCTCTGACCACTTTGCTTATCCTTAAATTACAACTAGATATTTTAATATATTACATTTGTGTATTATAATATTCAATGTTCACAATTAATAAGTTTATATGTTAAATATATAAATACATAAAATATATTTATGACATGTCAAGAAGGGTAATTTAAGCTATGGTCCAAATTTACCATTTTTTTCTCTCACTTTTGAAAACTTATTTTTGGTTAGCTGAGGCATTAGTTTTCATAAATTCTTTTATATTATTATTTCTCTTTAGAAAACACATTAAAAATTCATATGGGAATTAATGTATACCTCGAATAAACATACAGTATTTACATTGAATAATCAAACATTTCTAACCCTATTTTTTAAAAATGTAAGGCTACAATATAGAGTACATGTTTAATTCACAAGGCCACCGATTTATCCATAATTTGAATTAAGAGGCAGCATGTAATTATAATGTTACTATTTTATGTACCGTGCAATTTAGAATTAGACTGAGATATTAGCAGAAGTGAGCTAAATCCCCAACTGAAATGAATCCTCTAAGGATCATCCCAGTCCAACACTAAGCTGTATATGTGGCACAGAGCAGGAGAATTACTGAGGTAAGTGACAATAGTAACAGATAGAATGGCTACTACATGTATATGAACTTTACTGAGAATGTAGCAAATTAGAACTGAAGAGCCAAGAATTTTGCTCTAAGAAATAAGTATAGATTAGTGCTATATATCCTATATACAAAATCTAAATCCTTTACTTTTGTTATAGTTTTCCCATTATCCTTGAGGTGCAGGAGTTAATGTTAGAGCAAGGCGTCCTTTCTGCTAAAATAGCGCTCTACCCCTGAGCTGTACTCCAAGCCGTTGCTAGAGAGTCCTCACATACACACACTGGCATGTGTAAGTAGTTTGCTTTTCACTTCAGTTTTCAACATTAGAGGGTAAGGATGAGCATGGCCCAGTAGAACATTTTGCAATGCGTGGAATATTTTATATCTACAGTAACTACTTGCTCCAGGTGGTTATTGAGCCCCAGAAATTAGCTAGTTGGGTTGAAGAATTGGATTTTCACCCAGACAGGTCCATAGAATTAAGGATCAAATAAGCCCCACTATAGTACAAGGACAAAAAGCAGAAGTACTTCCACGAGAAATGTTCTTCCATGAGGATTGACAACTCAAAAAGACAATGTAAGACCAATCTGATCCAATTTCTTTTAAGGTAAGCGTAACTCACGAGGACTCACCCATCTCACGAGGACTCACCCATCTCACGAGGACTCACCCATCTAGAAGCAGTCTAGAAACATACAACACACGTGAAGGGACTTATTTTGAAAAGAACTCACCGACATGTTCTTCTGTTCACTAAAGTTCAATATCAGTCATCGACTATTATGTAACTGACAACGCAGTTGTACTCTTATCACTTATTGATTACAGCAACTTTGAACATTAATTAAAAAACACTCAGATTTTTGTCACTGATCAATGGTACCAAATAACACTTTTTGTATCATTAAAAACTCAACACAAGGAATGGAGGTTGAGTTTAGCTGGGAGAAGGCTTGCTTAACCCTCATGAATCCCTGAGTGTGGGGGGGGTTCAGCCCAGAACCAAACCAATAGCAGGCAATTCAGAATTTCCAGGCCGTGTTCACTGACATGATCAGTTGGAGGCCAGCTTTGAGCAACGTGACACTCTGTCTCTAAAATAACAAATGAATGAAAATAAAATGACACAGAAATTGAGGAATTTGGGGTTTGGTTGTGACATTGTAAGTACTTGTCACCACCAATAGTGGTAACATCTACATTTCACTCTGGGTGCCAAGTTTTCTATTGCCAGTACTTGGACATTGCATATATGTATTATTTAAGGAAAAAGAGATCTTGTCACTGCAAAATGCACATATAAATGGATTTTTCCCGCACATCTACTGACACAATCCAAGGACAAACGTTTGCATGAGTTTCTTTTTTAAAATGTATGTATTTATTCACTTTATATCCCAATCTCACCCCACCTTTCCAGTCTCCCCCTCCATCCTCTTCCCTTCTCAGCTGAGAAGGTGGAAGTCCCTTGGCACATGATGTCACTGCAGGACTGGGCAGAGGATGTACCTCAGGAAACAGGATCCATGGGCAGACACCAAAGTCAGGGGCTCCGGATTTGGTGGGCTGCACCTGAACATGGAGCTGCACATCTGTATGTATGTGCAAGGGGACCTAGGTCAAGCTCGGGCATTGCGTAAGTTTCTGTGTGTGAGTAATTATCTTTGTATGAAGCTTGATTCTGGAAAGGGAAAGTAAAGGAAACAATGCTATATTTCATAGAGTTGACGAAGAGTCTGGATGCAGTTGTAATAGTACTATAAATATAAGCGGAGCTTAAACAGAATTATCAGTTGTGTTACAAAGGTGTATTTATGGAATTAAGCAGAAATCGAGGGAGCCGCACTCAGAACAGGGAGGCACTGGCTCCCAGGGTCCTAAATAAATTTCCTGATTGCAGCTAAGACTATTATTATGGGAAAAATAATATAAATGAACGACACAGAATTTACCATTTTCTCGTTGCTCCAAGTATTAGCTCTAAGTTCCTTTGCAAGAGTTGTCTCCCGACAAAGCACTAGACAAAAAGAGTTTTTGTTTGAGTCAGGTCCTGTCTACCTCTGTTTTCTAATAAAAATCATGACATTCAACAACACTGTTCATATCTATAGTATGAGGGAACTAAGTGTACTACAGATTTCATTACAGACATAGTCTCTAGAATGGGAATGTAAGATGCATGTGAAATGAGAAACATTTCCAGACCAAGGATCTGTACTCCTTTCCCAGAACTGCTAAAGAGATTATTACTACAACCAGGCTGAAGAGATGTATCAGATGCAGATGAGAGCATAGATTGCTTTTTCTGAGGATCAGAGTTCAGTTCTAGTACCCATGTCAGATGACTTCCAACTACCTATAATTTCAGCTCTAGGGAATTTGATGCTTATGTCCTCCTTGAGCGAGCATGCGTGCACACACAGACACGCAGACACAGACACAGACACGCACACAGACACACACACACAATAATGATGATGATGATGATGATGATGATGATGATGATAATGATGATGATGATGATGATGAATAAATTTCTACAAGATGGTTGACCCAAAAGCGCAAAAATAAATTATCTGCCACTGTTGGGAAGGCCACAGTTCAGAAGTCAAGACTCAGCCAGAGTACCACTCTCTCTGAAAGTCTTCCCAACTTCCGATGCTTGCTGCCAGTCCTTGGTCCTTTTTGGCTCGTAGAATTTCTGCTCCAGTCTCTGTCTCTATTGTAACAAACTCATGTCCTCTGCATGTTTATATATGTCAACATCTCTCCATTCCTCCAAGAATACCCATTCCTTTAGAGTAGGGCCCACCTAACCCTTCAGGCTTGCAATATTGATTTACTTCTAAAGTACTTCAACTTGCAAAGTAGGCAGTTGTGAGACTTGAACATTCAGTGTTTGAAAGGACACAATTCGAGGCAGGAAAATACTTGTCAGCATGGTCTGTTTCTGTCAAGGAATCCAAAGAAAGTAGTGAGTTCTGATATGAATATAGAAGAAAGAAGAGTGAAACGAAAAGATACAAAGATTTCCTACATATATCAATATGCACAATGTTCACTGAAACAATTAAAACAATATGATAAAAAAACAAATACAAAACCCTATTGCTATGGTGTGAATATGAAGTCTGCCCCTCTGGATCATGCACTGAATACTTTGCTATCTGCTGTTAATTCCATTTGGGGAGGCTGTGGAAACTTTGGAAATTTGACCTTATGGAAAGAGTAGATCATTGAGGGTGGGTAATTAACGATACATAATTGCTATCTGTCTTTCTTTCTACTTCCTGTCTGTCACGATATGATATGAGAGGCTTACATCCTGCCACTGCCAGGAAGTTCATCCCAAACTCATGGGGCCAGTCCACCAGGGAGTGAACCTTCTGAAACCAAGAACTAAAGCAAATCTTCTGTTTAGTTGTTTCTATGATGCAGGTTGTTCCAGAAATGGGGAAAAGTCAGTTATATAACTATTTTAGTCTTAGATAGAATTAGCTTGGTTGCTTGGACAGGCAACAGAGGGAGGTTCTGCCGGAAAATCAGAGGAAGTACCTGCAGGCTGGTACAAGAATGTCATTATCTCGGACTCAGCATGCACGGCAACCTCCATCGGAGACTGGCGTCCTGTGAGGGTTTCAAAGTTGCTGCTCTTCTTATGCAAACTCTCAGGTTAGCACAGTAGAAATAAATAAACTTGGCAACCCAGCGACCTTAACTCCCTGGGTCATTCTTTGTTACCAAGCAGACCAGAACTCATATTTGCTGTGTACACTTGTTCTACAGTAAACACTAAGGAAACCGGCAAAAGATCAGAGTCATGTCCCTTGCATGTTTAAGGACCTCAGATGCCTTAGCTGGGTGCATTATTTCCTAAGAAAGATATGATTATTTTTGTGCCCTCAGTACTTGAGTTTACTCATCTCACTTTTGGAAAATGCAATGCCATGGACCAAATACCTGTATGAAACATAGTTTCACAGTTATAATAATAAGCATCTTTTCTTCAGTGCTTTCAGAAATCTTGCCTGTGGGTAAGAATGTCTTATTTTTGAAGAGCAGTTCATATAAATGGTAACCATGTGCTGGTTAATGATATGGCACATTCTAAGGAATGTAGTCTTAAGGGAATTTCATCTTTGTGTGGGCATCTTATGATAGACACCAACAAGGCCGCCATGTCACAATATAATGTAGTATCTTGGGACCACCACTGTAGATGTGCTCTATCACGAAAGGCATGACATTATGAAGTGAAGTTTATATGTTGACATATCTGGCAGGGGAACCAATAATCAGCACATGTTTCATTTTCTGTGGACCCTGAGTGTGAAGATGCTGGAGAGAGAACTTGCTCAAGTGAAAAATTCATGTGTGTATATGTTCTCACTGCTTTGGATTTAATTTCTGTACTTTTGCCTATCACTGAGATGCATTTAGAATCCGGAAGTCAATCCTTGTGGTTCTTCTACTATCAATTGTGGGCACATAAAAAGCTACAAACAGTCTCAGAGTGCAGCTCCCAGTTAAAATCAAAGAAGGCGACACTCTGTGGGTCTAATGCAGGCTACAAACTTGTTTTGGACATTCTTCTTAGTACCATTCTTTCCCATTCCTTGGGTATTTGTTGGTGATTTTTCTATTTAAAATAGGGTCTGAATACACCACTGAAGTGCTGCTTAGTGTTTTTTGTACTGGGAAGCACTTGCCTTAGAGGGAGGGTATATACAAGATAAGCTTCATTGAGTCATGAGTCCACAGTGTTGTTGCAAGTTAGTTTCATATCAGTGGATTACAGTATGCATTAGATACATTGCCTTCAGTTAGAAACATCCAGAGAGTGAAGTTACACTCACTGAGTCTGTTGAAAAAAAGGCTGGGGCCAAAGTCTCAAAGAAAACTAGCCTGCCATTTCTCCTAGGCCAGAGGTTCAGTACCCACTCTTTCACCAGTCAGTACTATAGAGAATACAACAGTCTCCACACTGAGAGTTACATTAGATTCGTGTGTGTATGTGTGTGTGTGTGTGTGTGTATCACAGAAAAGAATGAAACTGCACATTTCCCTTGTCCTAAGAAGAAAGATTAACCTAAAATGAACTGAAGATCTCAACAAAAAAACTAAAATTGTAAAATTCTCGCAAAACAAATTAGGAGAAAAGTTTTATTGTACTGGATTTAATAACAACTTCTTTTGCTACAAGGCCTCAAACAGAGACAATGAAAGGAAAAATTTATAGCTGAATCATATAAAAATTTCAAAGTTTAGGTCTCAAAGGACATGATCAGACAATCTAAAAGAAAGGTCATAAGCGAGATGGGCAGCGCACACCTGTCATTTTAGCACTGGGCAAGGTGAAGGAAGGAGTATGCAGAAGAAATGGAAATCAAGACCATCAGGATTTTATAATGAAACCGTCTCAAAAATATATAACAAACCACGCAGATTGAGTTAAAATATTTAAATAATTCCTACTTCTCAACAACAAAATATCAAACAACCTGATTCAAAAAAGGCAAAATGACATAACGTTTATCCAAAGAATATATTAAAGGTTTCATCAAGCCAAGAAATGATTCACTCATTGTCAGAGAAATCAAACTCCAACGAGGGATCAGAGTTAGGAGACTACTGCAAACAACTAACTGAAGCAGCTGGGCAGGATCAGTGACAAAGGTGCTGTGTAAAACAGTGGGTCAGTTCACCACAATTAAAAACAGAGTCACCATGGACCCAGAGTTTCTGGTTCTCAGAGTGTGCACCAGAGAATTGACAGCAAGTTCTCAAAGAGAAACTGCTACAGTCCTCTTCCTAGCAGCATCACCATGGACGAGATAGTAGAAGGTGGACATCACGTGATGTGCCCATGGATGAAGGAAAGGGAAAACAAAAAGTGCAAACTACATCCATGGAACATTGTGTAGCTTCCGAAAGGAGAGGAATTCTGATATGCATTACAACACGGAAAGATGTTGACAACCTCTAGCTAAGCAGAGTAAGGCAGAGGCACTTGAATGTTCTTCACTTTTGTGAGATGCTTGGATTCAGATTTATGGAGATAGAGATAAAATGGTCCTTGTGTGCTGGGCATGGAGTTCCATCCATGAAGATCAAGAAGTTCTTGGTGGTGAGGGAAGAGACTGGACACAATGAGATTGTGTTCACCTCGTGGATTTTACTCAAAAATAGAAAATGTCGGAAGACACGCCACCTGTACTTAGCCACAACTACAAACAAAAGGTAGATGGTTTAAAGTGAAATTTAACCTTGTTATGGTTAATCTTCATTTGTCAGCTTCACTGGGCTCTGGGATCAACTCAATGACAAGTCTCTGGGCACATCTGTGAGGAGCAAGCCCTACCTCCAGAGAGGTGGCATCTTTAACAGTGGCCAGATATAGAGTTCAAAAGAAAAGCAGTTCTTGCCTGCCCGTTGATGTTGGGTATGAGACCAGGACTGAGGATGGGGACTGAGAGGTAAAGGAGTCATGTGACCAATCCCAGAAGTCAGACTCTGGAGACCAGCATCAGTGTGCAGATCTGAGTTAATTGTGTAGCACATATGCTTGTATATAGTGTTTGAGCCAATCCCAAGCCCCTAAATCCTCAGCAAATCCTATCTCGTCACACTGTATCCACCGAAAGCTCGGCCTGATGAGGTAACTCAGACGGAGTGAAGGGGAGTATCTTCACCTGTGAGGACTTCCATCCTGATGCGGAAGCGGCCCTTTTGGCTGTCTCACCGGTGTTACTGGAACCATCTTAGATCTGATGCCATGAACATATCAGGACTCTGAGAAATCACAGGAGCCCATCCTACTTTTTCCTTCACCAGGTTGATTCCCTATCCACCAAAGGTCCCCCTTCTGCTTCTATTTCAAGGCTAAGGACTTCCAAGAGGAGCAACTTGGTGCACAGTTGATGAGCACTGACATTTCAAGGGATGGGGAATGTCTCGTTTATCCTTGATGTGGACCTGTTGGTAAGTGTCTATTGGGATTCCCTTTTTGAAGGTGGTAGAGGCAAAACATATTGGCCACCACCTGCTCAAATGAACCTCGACCCAATTTAAGGAGTCACTCGGTAACCTTTGGGCATATATCTTCTGTTAGACAAAAGCCCACTATCCCTGGGGTCAGGTTGAATGACCTATTAAATAGAAGTGTTAAGGTAGAGTTGATGGGGAATTTGCTCTCTCCCGTTGCTGGATTGCCACTGTAAATGATAGGCAACCCCAAGAATTCGATCTAACAGGGGAAAAAAATGAATAGATGATTAAGGGCAACCCATAAGAGTGGCTGGGCACATGCTTGAGAATTAGACATAAGATAGCACACATCAGTAGAAAATGGATATATGGCTCTGTCCCTGGTCCTTCTGGAGACATTTGCTATGCTTGGTTTATGAGAGCCTTGAGACTCCCCCAGGTCACAGGGTGGTTAGCTGGGAACATCCTAGCCACAGGTTGCATGGCTGTCCTTAGCAGCTCCATCTGTTTCATCTGGACCATCAGCAGTGTAAAGCTTGATGGATCTGTCTGGAGCCCAATGGGCTTACCTGCTACTTCTGGGTAAACATGAACAAACCCTCATCCCATGGTTAGCAGAGGGGGAATGAACTCTTCCTGGTGTTATCTATAGGGCCTCTAAAATAGATTAAGGGCAAAGGAGTTATTCTTGGCAGCTTAGCTCCCTAGTGTTTATATGCTGAAGAGAGACCCTGTTTGTCAAAAACTGTAAAATCTATAGTAAATAATGCTTCTGTTAAATTATCATGGGGCTGAGTCCCCCATATCCCCCTCTCTAATTGTTTTTTGAGAGAGGAGTGGACCTACTCAATGACAGCTTGGCCTTGAGGGTTAGGGAGAATTCCAGTCCAGTGGGAGATATCCCAGTCTGTGTAAAAGGAGGCAAAGGATACACTAATGTATGCTGGCCCATTATTCATCTTTCAGATGTAAGTAGTGCTCATGACCTGCATAGCCATTCTCATAGTGGCAATCACCATCTTGGTGCTTTCTTTGGGTCTCACCACAGCAAAACAGCCGGGTGCTCCGACCCCACTGC
Source organism: Rattus rattus (assembly GCF_011064425.1). Classification (NCBI taxonomy): domain Eukaryota; kingdom Metazoa; phylum Chordata; class Mammalia; order Rodentia; family Muridae; genus Rattus; species Rattus rattus. The sequence goes on from NC_046166.1 coordinate 43,355,654, forward strand.
CTTAGCAGTTATTGGAGCTCCTGCTAACATCCTTCACTAACATCAGAGTCCAGAGTCTTTGGCTTGCTGCATGGGCTTTAAGATCAGCAACTTCCGCAGAATCTTCCCAGCCTTCAACACCAGAACGGGGCCACTGTGCTTCATGGGCAAGCACTATGGGGTTCTCAACTTCTTCAGTGTGCAAACAACTGCTGCTGGACTACCTAGCTCTTATAGGTGATAAGACTTGCTAACAAATTCCCCTTTTATATATATTATATATATATTTATACACAAACGTATATGTACATATATACATATATTTTAAATGTATGATATACACAAAAATAGTATTTACATTTAAAATTTATATATATACGTATATATAAATTCTATCAGTTCTCTTCTCTTAGATCAGTGCTTAACCTGTTGGTCGTGATTTCTTTGAGAGTCAAATGACCCTTTCACAAGGGTCGCATATCAGATATCCTGCGTATCAGATGTTTACATTATGATTCATAACTAGGAAAGTTACAATTATGAAGTAACAAAGAAAATAATATGGTCGGCATCCCCACAACATGAGGAACTATAGTATAAGGTCACTGCATTAGGAAGTTAGAGGACCACTGCTCTAGATCACCCTCAAATTGTGTTTTCCCCCTGTCATTTTATGTGTCGGGGACGGGACTGATGGGCTAAGCAAAGCTAGAGCCCCGCCCTGAACAGATATCTGAGAAGGGCTTAACCTTTCAAAGAAAGAACTTGTCCCCTGTTCACTTTTTAGGAGGCTGTCTTGCAGTTTAAAGTATATATTTCCAGTACTCCCCCGCCCCTTCAGTCATTTTCAGCTTTAAATGGTACATTCCTCTCAATAAACAGACCTGACAAGGACACTGCTTGGGCTCCTCTTTCTCGTCCATTCTTTGACCCCCCAAATAACTGGGTCCCCCTGGCAGGGGGCATTTATAGATATAACCTATCAAATCAACTGGTAAGGTTTGAAAATTATCAAAGTGATTCAATGATATTTTTTTGGAAGCCAATGAATTAAGGAAGAATGTTTTCAGGAACAATGACACTGTGTTTCTTTCCTCCTAGCATCCTAGGTATAGACAGTTTGGTTCACAATTTCAGTGATGCATACATAGGCAGTTGAGAAAAGTATCCTTGCTGCATCTACTGTTCCTGGAGACTTTAAAGCAAGATATGACTCGCTCTTCTTCAAAACCCAAAATGCTTGCATTTGCGTACACGTGGCGAGAAACTGTGCACTTCTTGAAAGTCATGCTCTCTTTGCACAACTCATGGCAGTGAAGACTTGATCTGCATCTGCAGATCCATATACAAGCTTGTATGTTCAGCCACGTGTTTTGCATATTTCAATTCATATTGGTCATACACAGCAGCTCTTCTGGAGTACGTGACTGCTGTTCACAGCCAATATTCGCAAGGCATATCCATGGACCACAGAGTCTCTTTAGTGCACTGGCTGCCTTTCTGCCCAGCCTTGGAACCCTGTTCAAGGAGAGCAGGTGGATCGGTCAGAGTGCAGAATATTTTCTTCAGATGATTGCAGGTGATGTGACCTAGAGAAGTCAGTTTTTCAGGTTATCCAGTACGTTTTATCATTCTGTGGTTTGATCAGAGATGTGGAAGAAGAAAGCAACCGGAAGCATCCAAGACCATATCTATTCTAATGTACCACTTCACAGCCTTGCATGGGCAATAGAGGCAGAATCGGGCAAGTAAAGGCAACATGGCTCTGGCATTGAAACTGGGTCCTTGAAGAGCTTTGTAACCTCAGTGCAGTTAATTGTCCTCACTGATCTCGAAAGCTCCTGATCCTCAATTTGGAAATCGTAAGAGATTGCTATGGAGATATTGTATGAAACGCCGAGGAGGTGGCATGTGTGACAGATATGCTGAACAAATAATAGCTGACACTTTTTAATTTTAGTCTCCTTCAATCTGGAGAGGATTTGGAATCGAGGTTCAAAAGTGACCCAGTCACATGAAGGAATTAGAGAACCATAGAAGAAACTGGTGTTTCGATTTCTGCAGTAGCCTGCAGCCAAGCATTCTGTTGATTTGGGGTTTTAATTATATCTTTGGTAGTCTGAGGCCACGCTGACAACGGAATGAAGAAGCTCCCGCCACCACCCTGTGGAACTGGATTCATTACAGAGACTGACTCTGGGAGCACGAATTCGAGGCTGTTGATATCATTGCTATCATAACTATTCACAACTTTCACCAGTGTGGTAAAATGCTCCCTGCTAATTGAACTAAAACCAATTCCCGAGAAATCTCAGCTGGAACAGCCCACGTGCTTTCTGGCTAAAATGGCATGCAGATATAAGCTTATTACTTTACACAACCCCTGCTATAGAGATTTGAAATTTATCAATCCTCTTAGTTTTGCAGCTCTTAAGAGTGTGTGTGTGTGTGTGTGTGTGTGCACACACACACACACACACACACACACACACACACAAATGGCCTGTCTCAGAGAAACCTTGCATATTACAATTCAGTTCTGAGAGGTGGCAGGGGCTCATTCACAGTGGAATTTATTTCACATTACATTTGGGGCAGGCACGAGATTTAAAAGCAATGCTTTTTCTCTGAAGTACTCACTACAAAAGATATATCACACATTCTGGGGCTATTTAAAACTCAGCAAGGGAAATATCAACAGATTTTTCTCCAAGTGTGCTCTCTGATCAGCTCGGGGAATAAAACCTTTCTTATGAAAAGCAAGGAGTAGAAACAGCTCTGCTGCATGGACGCCTAGGGCTTTCTCCTAAGTTAGAGTCTTCAGCACCTTCAAATGCAAGAGTCGTGTTTGTATAAGTGTACGTGGTTTTTGACACTCCAGTGATTTGTTAAGGAGCAAGACACTGTCAGTCTTTTTTAGTCATTTTTTCAGTTTAAAATGCTTATATATCAATTAAGGGCCCCTCAACTGTGTGAAACAGAAACCAAGCCAAAAAAGCAGATCCATGTTTTTTGTGAATGAAATAGTCAGGGGTGATCTTGTCAGATGTGGATTGATCTAATTCAAAATTATAGCTAAGAATACTTTTTATTTTCTGACTTAATTCTGGCTTAAGAAACAGAACTAATGTATCTTCTATTATCTCTATCTGCCTATATATTTATATACCATCTATCTGTCTGTCTATCTATCTATCTATCTATCTATCTATCTATCTATCTATCTATCTATCTATCTATCATCTATCCATCTGTCATCTATCTATCTACCTATCATCTATCCATCTGTTATCTATCTATCTATCTATCTATCTATCTATCTATCTATCTATCTATCTATCTATCATCTATTCATCTGTCATCTATCTATCTACCTATCATCTATCCACCCGTCATCTGTCTATCTATCTATCTATCTATCTATCTATCTATCTATCTCAATCAATCATCTATCCATCTATCTGTCATCTATCTATCATCTATCCATCTTTTATATTATCTATCTACCTATCTAACTCTATCATTTATCTATCATCTATCCATCTGTCATCTGTCATGTGCTGGATCGTTTTATGTCAACTTGACACAAATCATCTGAGAGGCAGGAGTCTCAATTAAGGAAATGCCTCCATAAGATCAGGCTGTAGGGAAACCTGCATGGCATTTTCTTAACGTGATAGACTGGAGAAGACCCAGCCTATTGTGAGTGGTGTCATCTCTGGGCTAGTGGTCCTGAGTTCTATAAGAAAGCAGGCTAAGCAAGCCATGGGAAGCCAGCCAGACCCTGCTCTATTTGAGTTCCTGTCCTTACTCCTTTTGATGATGAACAGTGATATGAAAGCCAAATAAACCCTTTCCTCCCCAAGTTCCTTTCATCATAGCAGTAGAAACCTAATTTAGACATAATTTATCTATCTATATATTATCTATCCATGATCTATCATCTATTACCTATCTATCATCTGTCTATCACCTATTTATATATCATCTATTTATATATCATCTATCATCTATTATCTCATCTATTGCCTATAATCTATCTATGTATCTATGTATCTATCTATCTATCTATCTATCTATCTGTCTATCATCTATCTATCTAATCTATCTTTCTATCTCTCTATCTCTCTATCTATCTTTATCTCATCTATCCATCATTATTTTAATTCATCAAGAGAAACTGAGACACCGAGTTGAACTGAGACACTACAGTCAGAGGAAAGTCTACGTTGCCCATTAGACCTGAGAGCAATGTGGGACAGAATCTCTTCTTCTTCAGTGAAGCTCAGTATTTAGCTTTGTTTCCTTCAACATTGAATTGGTTAAATGAGGCTTGCCACCCCTACCCACATACTGAGGATGATATACTCAAAGTGTATTTAGAGTTAGTAACATCATTACACAGCATTACCTATGTAGGTATTTGACAAAAATTAGGCACCCTGGAGAGACTGGCTCAGCCAAATAGACACATGAAATTCACCTGAGGGTTCACCCTTCTGGACAAGATCTTATATATTAATCACACATGTGGTAACTTGAAGCTGAAGGATCATGGTATCTTAATTAGTCAGCTTTTACAGAGATAACTGCCCACTGCCTGTCTTCTGGTCCTCCAACCAGGGCTCCTGCCTTAGCTTAGCTCATGTCTAAATCAAAACATAGAGCTGGGAGCTAAAATTTTCTGTCTGGAAAAATTATTGGCCTCTTTTTATAGTTATTTAAGTAAGGTGTAGCCCGTCAATACCTCCTACTACAAGGGTTATTTTCCTCATTGAAAAGGCCTAGCCAGGAACTGGAGGCATGGCTCAGGTGTTAAGTGTACTAACTGCTCTTCCAAAGGTCCTGAGTTCAATTCCCAGTCAGTAACCACATGGTGGCTCACAAACCATTTGTAATATGATCTGATGACCTCTTCTGGTGTGTCTGAAAAGAGTGGCATACATAAAATAAACAAATAAATTTAAGAAAGAAAGGAAGAAAGAAAGGAAGGAAGGAAGAAAGAAGGAAAGAAAGAAAGAAAGAGAGAGAGAGAGAGAGAAAGAAAGAAAGAGAGAGAGAAAGAAAGGCCTAGCCAAAGGAAAGACACAGAAAAACAAGCTGGACAGGTGAAAAATTACTTTCTATTATTCATGGTCTCAAACTGTGGCATGTAAGTGGAATCTAGTTCCTTGTTCCATTTTGTGTAAACCTTGACCAAAGATGGGCCAACATATCAAAGATGGGCCAATAGATGGTGAGCAAAGATTAGATTTTGTAGTTTTCAATTCTTGAAAACTTAATCAAGGGAGTAGTATTTCCTGGTGTTTGAAAATTATGCCTCAGTGTTTATTAATAAAATTGCATGGGAACAGAGCCTGTCCTCTGTAGATGTGTTCCTTACAGCCGCTGTCATCAAGACACTGAGCACAGTAATTTCAATAAAGGCAATATGACCTACAGGACCCCTTGTGTTTACTGGTTAGTCATCTTTCACAAGGAATCCTCTCTGGCTCCTGTGCTCCACCATGGCACATATAACTAAATCTGCAATACTAATTCATGATAATCCATGCTGGAAATGCTTTGTTTTTATGCATTGTTGTTATTCGTTCTGAAACTAGTCTTTTCCACAGATGATCATATATTTCAATGTTGAGAAGCCTATGAAATAGAAACCTTATGTCACTTAAGACCTCTTTGTCCTATGGAATTCCTTTCAGCATTACTTTCTCTGCAGTGGTTGTTATTTTGAGACAGGGTCTTATTCTTTAATTTAATTTAATTTTTTTTTTTTTTTGGAGCTGGGGACCGAACCCAGGGCCTTGCGCTTGCTAGGCAAGTGCTCTACCGCTGAGCTAAATCCCCAACCCCTGGGTCTTATTCCTAGAGAGAGCTCTGCAAGTCACCCTGTAGCTCAGGCTGGCCTGTAACTCACCATGTAGCCTAGGTTTGCCTGGAACTTTCAATGATCCTCCTCTCTCGGTCTTCTGTTTGGGTGGATTAAAGTTGAGAGCCTTATTTTCATCACTGAAAGAGTTAAAATCCTTTGGGAGGTCATGGTGCTCATTCAAAACTATGCTCACGCCTTATCCTGCTCAATAATGTTAAACACAAGGTGTATGGAAATTTTAGGTGATTGAAGCCAAATCTCTTTCGTGTTATTTGTTGGCTGTGTTTACAGCTTCCTGTGATGTGTAACATTCATTTTGGCCTCTGGAATGTAGAATACGCCTTTGTCTTGACTTGTAAAGGAAGGAATTTGGACCCCAGCCCTCCCTCTACGCAGCTCTTTGCCACTCCCAGTTTCTGCTCTTATTAAATATGAAGGCTAAAGACATTCATACTCTGTCCTAAGAAATACATCCCATATGCTTCTCTATAAGTCTATCTGAATTTTCACCTATTCAATGACTGGTAAGTCCACCCCGCTCCCAAAGATACGTATCTTTTTACAATGAAGTCTGTAATTATGTTTCCCTTTGCGAGTCTTTCTCTTTAATTCCTATTAAAGGACTGTTGGCCACTTTTTGAAGATTTACCTTTTGTATTTTTTACAGACTTACATACATATGTTTTAACTTTTAAATTGTGTTAACTCGATATACATGTGTCTCTTTGTATTTATTCCTGTGTGAGTCCAGAAAGGGGCGGGGGTTGGTTCTCCCTGGGAACCAAAATTGGGTCATCTATAAAAACAGGGCTCTAGTTTGCTTTTGCGTACTGTGATGAATGCCGTGACCAAAAGCAACCTGGGGAGAAATGATTTGGCTTAAGTATCCTGATCACAATCTATCATTGAGGAAGTAGGAGAAGGACTCAAATAGGGAGGCAAAAAAAAAAAAAAAAAAAAAAAAAAAAAGAAAAAGAAAAAAAAAAGAGAGGAAGCTGCTTTGTGTCTTTCTCCCATGCTTGCTCTGCTTCTCCAGCCCTGCCAAGGATCTGTTTTCTTACACAGGTCATATCTCTTGTTCTTGTTTCTGCCCGCATTTCCTAGTTCCTATATAAACCTTCAGAATTGTCCTCTTTATGAAACTGTAATGGTTAATCTTGATTGTCGACTTGATTTGATCTGCATTCAACCAGGGAACTTACCTCTCTGGGACGGCCTGGGAGGGCCTGGGAGAGCCATGGAAGGCATGTTCCAGGAGTATTTTCCTGAGAGAAGACCCTTCCCCAGAGTGATGATGTCCAGATATAAAGTGCGTTGAGGAGACACGGTGCTGCTTGTCTGCCTGCCTTCCTGTCTGACTTGTGAATGAGATCCCATGGCTTCTTGCTGCATTTTCCACCCTTTAATGCTTTCAGAGCCCCTGGCCTTCTGGTGTGGATTGAAGGCCAGTGGCTCCCTCTGAATCTCCCTGGCTTCCAGCCCCAGATTGGGACTTTCGAGTCCTCTGGTTTCATGGTGAAGCAGAGTAAGGCTACTCACCTCTAGAGTGTGGTGATAGCCATTAGTGCTTTACCTACCAACACTGTAATAATTTAAAATTTATTTACAAAATTTATTTTGTAAAATTTTAAATCTATTTAAAATTTTAATTAATTAACTTATTTGTTTACATTTCAAATGTTGCTCTCCCTCCTGGTCCCTCTCTTACCTAGTCTCTTCCCCCATCCTCCTTCTCTTTTCCTTTGAGAGGATAGGACTCCCATCTCCCCCAAGTATCCTCCCACCCAGACACATCAAGTCTCTGCCGGATTAGGCACATCCTCTCCCACTGAGACCAGACAGAGCAGCCATGAAGACAGAGCTGCCTGTCTGCTACATGTGGGTCAGGGGGGCTTGTTGCAGCTCATATATGTTCTTTGGTTGGTGGCTCAGACTCTGAGAGCTCCCGGGGATCCACGTTTGTGGACTGTGTTGGCCTTCCTGTGGAGTTCTCATCTACTTCTGGGCCTTTGATCCTTCCAACTCTTCCAGGTGTCCCTGATCTCCTTAGGTATCTGCTTCTGTTTGTGTCTGGTGCTGGATATATAGCCATTCAGAGGACAGTTATGTTAGGCTCTTGTCTGAAAGCATACAGGAGTATCATTAATAATGTCAGGGGCTTGAGTATGCCCGTGGGATGGGTTTTGAGATAGGCTCGTTATTGATTGGCCTTTCCTTCAGTCTCTGCTCCATCCTTGCATTTCTTTTAGACAGGGCAAATTATGGGTGGAAACTTTAGTGAATGGATTGGTGTCCCTAATCCTTCCACTGGGGATCCTGCATGGCTACAGGAGGTGGCCTCTATAGGTTCCATGTCTCTTCTGTTAGGCGTCTCCACTAAAGTCACTCCCACTGATTCCTGGGAGCCTCTCCTATCCCAGGTCTCTGGGACTTCCTAAAGATATGTCCTTGACCCCTGACCCCAGGTAGCTGCACATATCCATTCACTCTGAAACCTCTTGAGCCAGGGCCCCACAGTTCAAACCATCCTCAGCACCACTGTCTTCTATGCTTCTATTAGGGCTCATTAAGTCCCACTTTTAAGCATTCCATTGCTTTTCAAAGTCCCCAAATACACATTCTTACAAACAAAGCATAGTCAGGCCTATCAAACCAATACCCAGTCCCTGGTACCAACTTCTGCCTTAGAGTTTCATTGCTGTGAAGAGACCATGACCAAGGTGACTTTTATAAATGAACACCTTTAATTGGAACTGGCTTACAATTTCAGAGGTTTAGTGCATTATCATCATGGCAAGAAGCAAGGCAGTGTGAATGCAGACATGGTGCTAGAGAAGGTGAGAGTTCTACCTCTTGATCCAAAGAAAGCCAAAAAGAAACTCTCTTCCACACTGGGAGTAGCTTGAGCTTATGTGTGAGACCTCAAAGCCCATCTCTACAGTGACACAGTTCCTCCAACGATGCCCTACCTACTCTAATAATGCAACACCTCCTAGTAGTGCCACTCCCTATGGGTCAAGCAAGCAAACACATGAATCTACAGGGGTTGGGGTGGAAAGCTATTCTACCACCACAGCCTTCCTCTTCTATTTGTAAGGATATTTAATTATATTAGGTGCATGTACATGCAAAACTTTTCCTACAGGTGAGACAGTTAATTGGTAATGTTAATTTCTTTGTGACAAGAATGCATGGATCATTGATATTACCTCCCAGACTCCATCAGGGTGCCATTAGTCTGCCTAACACAAAGAGACTTTGAGTTTGATCCCCAGCATCAAACAAAACAAAACAAACACAGATACCACTGCAAAATCATAAGGGTTTCTCATATGGGGAGAAATCATGTATTCATAAATTCATGGTTTCTCCCCAGTGAACATTGTCACTTCAACTTAAATAAACTCCAAGATCTCAAACTCTGGGAGTTCCAATTTCCTTTGTATGTTGATACCTTATAACATCACTCATGTTAGGTATCCTCTTCTTCTCTTTGGACTCAACTCCTGTTCTCTATACCATTGGTTCTCAACCTTCCTAATGCTGTGACCCTCTAATACAGCTCCTTATGTTGGAGTGACTGCCAATCATAAAATTATCTTTATTGATACATCATATCTGTCATTTTGCTACTGTTATGAATTATAATGTAAATACCTTATATGCAGGATATTTGATATGCAAACCTTATGAAAGGGTCATTAGACCCCTAAAGGAGTCAAGACCCCACACAGGTTGAAAACTGCTGCTCTATACATTCTTGAAGTCTCAGTGTGTCGTTCACTCTATATCTTTTTTCAGCAACCTGAGAGGAACCAGTTCTTCTTACTCAATCCCTTCACGACCTTGTTTATAGCAGTTGCAGTAGGCTGCATTCTACTGCTGTGGAGAGACACCGTGGCCAAACAACTCTTATAAGAGAAAGCATTTAATTGGATCTTGCTTACAGTTTTAGATATTTAGTCTGTTGTCATCATTATGGGGAGCATGACAACATGCACAGGGCTACAGCAGTAGCTGAGAATTATATACTGACTCACAGGCCAAGAGAGAAAGAGATTTACTAGGCCTGGCATGGGCTTTTGTAAACATCAAAGTCTACCCAGAATGACACAATTCCTCCAACAAGGCCACACCTCCTAATCCTTCTAATCCTATCAAAGAGTTCTGCTCCCTGGAGATTAAGCATTTAAATATCTGAGCCTATGGGTCATTCTTATTCAAACCACCTTAGTGGGTTACCTTCCTACACACACAAGAGACTTCCTTGCAGTCTCTCACCTTTTTTTTTTTTTTTTTTTGTATCTTTTCTTGGTTTATCAAAAATTGTTCGCAGTGAAAATTCTAAAATATATATGCTAAGAGGAGTGAAAGTTTAAATTGCTAGGTTTTTAATGAGGGAGCCATGGTCTATATTTAAA